>NC_142870.1:52223333-52863125 GCF_051225735.1 Oryctolagus cuniculus | reverse complement strand
GCTGGGCGCCTTCTGAGCGGCAGGGGGATTTCCTGGGGGCCAAGCGGTCTGGGCAGGGGCCTGGTTGGGGACCTGAGGCCCCTGGCCGGGGGGGCGGCGCAGGGCTGCCCCGCCCCAGCCTCGGGAGGCCGTAGCTGGCGTTGGCCTCGCTGGAGCCGCCGCTCCTGTGTAGGGACCTTCTGAGGTCATTTGAGAGCCCCAGCATGAAAGGGGATTTAAAAAAAAAAATCAAAATATGAACCCAACTTCTTGAATTATCGTTAATTATCGTCATTACTTTGATCTCTCCTGAGTCACTTCCCATCTTCCCAACTCAGCAACCCCAGTTTGCGAGCCTGTTTTCCTGCACCTTCCTAAGGTGTTTGGTGCGGTCACGGTGTACACTTGCAGTATTTGACTCAGCGTGATCCGCCTTGAGTCATTTTACTGCGGCCATTTACTACTGCCGTGGAGCCCTGTCCACGTCTTGGGAGTGTGTGTATTTTGCCTTGATTCGGAGTTTTCTTTCTGTCTGAGGAGGGATCACTTAGTTTTTAGGAAGGTATGTTCCACCTTAGGATTAAGAGAGAGAGCAAGGTAGCAGGTGAGGAGGCGCAGATGTGTTAGGAATGGAGAGAATAGACAGGAGTGAAACATTTCCACAGCATAAAGCAGCTTGTCTTATCTTTGATAGATGGGGAGATGGATATCTAGCATTATTACATGTTATTGTTTTCTTGTTATTCCGTACACCTAGGACAACCTTTCCCTCGACTTAACAAACATTGTCAACTCTTTCAAATAGCTCCTGACTCCTGCCCTTGTTTTGGGAGGCTTCCCTCTTCAGAGGAAAACTGGGAGAATCCGATTTTCACTGCTTCCTTTTCCTGTGCCTTTCTCACGCTCAAACCCAGAACGCCTTAATGCTCTCCAGCTTGTGTAAAAATTCGGTCTATACTTAAAAATGTGTGCACGGTACACTGCTGACCATGGGCATGTCTGTTTGTATCTGTAATGTGTATGTCCATTTCAGTGTTGTCTGTTTTAGTATGCAGGTGATAGACTAGAGAACAAGACCTCTGTCTCCGTAGCATCCTGGGTATGTGAGCATTCAATAAGTACTTTCATGGGAATGAGTTTTGTTCTTACACTTAAAAATGTGCTTGCTTTTTTTTTTTTTTAATTTAAAAATATATTATTACTCTAAACCAAGGCATGGGGAGTAGTTTCAAGGGTGATTCTGAGATAATTCCTTTCAAAACAATCTTTCTTATTTGTAAAGTCTGACATCTTCTTTCTTCAACTTTTAAACAGAGCAGTCTGAATGCCAGAATGGATAACCGTTTTGCTACAGCATTTGTAATTGCTTGTGTGCTTAGCCTCATTTCCACCATCTACATGGCAGCCTCAATTGGCACAGACTTTTGGTATGAGTATCGAAGTCCAGTTCAAGAGAATTCAAGTGATTGGAATAAAAGCATCTGGGAAGACTTCATTAGTGATGAGGCAGATGAAAAGACTTACAACGATGCACTTTTCCGATACAACGGCACAATGGGATTGTGGAGACGGTGTATCACCGTACCCAAAAACACACATTGGTACAGTCCGCCAGAAAGGACAGGTATTCCTCTTATTTTCACTTCTCTCTAATGTACTTGCTTAGTAGCATAAAGTGATCTATGATTGCTGAATTATATATAAGCAGATTTGTGGGCATCTTACGTCTTCTTATGTCTCTTCTCTCCCTACCACCTCTTCACCCCAACTTCTATGCATTGCCATGCTACTCCTTTAGTTCTCCATTCAGATCTTTAGAGCACTTTGTAAGGGACAACTTTACAATTTACTTATGACTACTTGGGTTGGTCTCTTAGCGGAGGAGCTTTATCTTTCAATCATAGCAGAACAGGTTTGAATTGCCATATATCAAAAGTGATAGTATATCATTATATATGAAGAAAAGGAAATCATGTGAAGGAAAGGTGGAAAAGTTGGTCACAATTCACTGTAAAATGTTCACTTGTGTTTAGGAGGGCCTGGAGCACTTGATACTGGAATCTTACTAGTTGTTAAGTCATTTATTCACTGAGTATTTACTGCCTGCCCCTGTGTTCCAGGGCTTTATAGCTTGGAGAACAAATCCTTAGTTGTGGGGAGCTGTCATTTATTAGAATGCTAAGGGTGGCAGGCAATAAACAGAATAAAGGAGTGTAACAGTATAAACAAAATAATTATACAGTGTGTGAGATGACGACATTTAACATGGAAGAATGAAGCAAAAGATTTGGAAATACAGGAAAGGAATATTGTAAGCATAGGTTATGATTTTCCATAGGATAATTAGAATAGATTTCATTGATAAAATGATAAAGACTTGGTATAGGTAAAGACCAAATAAGGGTGTTAACTATATGGGTAGTTCGTGGCAGCAGGGCAGAGGCTGGTGGTGATCATTAAGGTTGGAAGGAACAAGGGCTACAGAGACTGTGGCAGGAGCATGGTTAAAGTATTCAAGGACCACCAAAGAACCTACTGGGCTGCCATGGAAGGAGTGGGGGAGAGTTGGGTATGCTGTCAAAGATGAACCCTTAGGTAGGAGTAGGGCACATCATACAGTACTCTAGCTATGATGTGGAGGTGAGTTTTTACTCTTGACTACATAGGAAAGCCTTTAGAGCAGGAACACTTAGAGGAGTGGAAAGACGTGATCTGGTTGCCCTGGATGATATAGTGAGAACAGGCGGGCAGCAGGCAAGGATGAAAGCTAGGGCACTCATTAGGATGCTAATGCTGTCATTCATATGAGAGGTGATTGTGACTCAGTCCGTTGTAATAGTGAGCAGCAGCTGGATTGTGGATATATTTTGAAAGAAGAACTTCTAGTATTTCCAGATGGTGTTTATATGGACAAGAATGGCTGGAAAGTTTCTTGTCTGAGGAGCTGGATGGGTGAAATTTTTTGCTGAAATGGGAGCCATGACTTCACTAGTTGTGGGGGGAAGAGGATAAAGTTTCTATTATTTCAATCTTTGTACTCTCCCCTTCTTCCTGCTCTTCTTATATTGCTATTTGATGATATTTTACTCCTTTTATTTCTTCCTCATGCGTGTATCCTCAGAACCAGTGGCATCCATTGGGCTTTGATAAGACCTGTTTCAGGTTGGAACCAAAGAAATTCATGGTGATATTTTTTTACAGCACCTTTTATTTCAGAGAATAATTACTAAAAGAGATTATTGTTAAATGTTTGTAATGGAAACTACAAACAGTCATTGTTTTTTTCCAGAGTCATTTGACGTGGTTACAAAATGCGTAAGTTTCACACTAAATGAACAGTTCATGGAGAAATTTGTTGATCCCGGAAACCACAATAGTGGAATTGATCTACTTCGGACCTGTGAGTATTTTGATCTCAGTAGGACGATTGAGGGAGAAAGGAAATAATTTTGTATTGTATTTAACTCTGCTTTTGGAACAAGATGAGGTAGTAGTGTCATATTGAAATAAGATCCCAGGAGCTGGCATTGTGGTATAGCACGTTTGGCTATGGCCTGCTTTGCCAGCATCTCCTATGAGCGCTGTTGAAGTCCTGGCTGCTCCACTGCCCAAAGAGCTTCCTGCTGTTAATGTGCCTGGAAAAGCAATGGATGATGGCCAGTCCTTGGGACCCTGCCACCCAGGTCGGAGAGTTGAATGGAGTTATAGGCTCCTGGCTTTAGCTTAGCCCAACCCCGGCTGTTGGGGCCATTTGGGGAGTGAACCAGCAGATGGAAAATCTCTCTCTTGCTTACAAATAAATCACGTAAGTTTGCAAAAAAAAAAAAAAAAAAATCCAGTGACAGTTCTGTTCTAATAACAGCAACTTATTTTAGAAGGTAGATACCTACCAAATTTCCATGAGTTGAACTTGAGGGAGGCAGTTGATATAATTGCGTAGTGGAATCCAAACTTCCAGAAGATTGATGGACTCATTTAATTAAGAGAAAATTTAGTAGGAATTACTTAATTGACAGGCATGTTGAAAAAAGTTGGCTGCAGGCTCTAATTGAGTAACTTAGTATCAGGCCTACTGAAAGTGTTCATCCAGTCTTAGGTCATAGTACCAACAGTGCAGATGAAAAGAAAGGAAAGTGTTTATTAGGAATGTTCTGTTCCTTGATGGTCAGGCTGCCTGTGAAATGCAAACTTTTGAGTTTTGAGCTTCAGTTTTAGGGTTATAGAAACCTGGGGGAATGATTATGTTATGAGGAGAAACATTCAGTAACCTATAGGTGTTCAGTTTTACTATGAGATTGCATAGGAAGATGTTTATTACTAACAATTTGAAGTAAAGTTAATTAGAAGAAAGGCTTTCACAAATTTCCAGAAAGTAAAACCAACTAAAAAAAGTCATTAAAACTGCCATTTATATAGCTTCTGGTACATTCCACATACTCTTTGTTGTGCTTTGTTGTTTTTCAATGGCCATGCAAGCACCGTTCCGTTTCCACTGCCTTTAGGTCCTGTAAGGACCCTAGATATTGTTTGTATGTGGAAGTAGACTTTTTTTTATTTACATTCTGATTCTTCTACTTACTGTATTTTGTACAAGCTATTTATGATGCCTTTTGCCTTAGTAAATAGAGAAGATAGTAATATGTTCTTTCTAAGGTTGTGGGGAGGATTAATAGGCAAAGCATATAAATAGAACAAATGATACATGGCATGTACTAAACCTTTATTAATTGTAACCTGTTAGTGGCCTTGTACTTTTATCAGTGCAGAGTTAACATCCTTTTAAACAATGTGCTTTAGGAAATGGCCTTGATACTAAAATACCTCTTTCTTTTTGAGAGAAGATCTGCTTAGAATATGAAATAATTGTCATTGTGGGGAAATGTCATGAAATAGAGGTAACAGTATTATTCTTTTTTTAACAATCAGATCTTTGGCGTTGCCAGTTCCTCTTACCTTTTGTGAGTCTGGGTTTGATGTGCTTTGGGGCTTTGATTGGACTTTGTGCCTGTATCTGCCGAAGCTTGTATCCCACCATTGCCACAGGCATTCTCCATCTCCTTGCAGGTGGGTCTTGACATCGTACTTACCTTTTGACTTCTTCCTGTGTCTTTAGGGCCCAAAGAGTTATAATTCAGAAACATTGACCTTTTACTGCTCGATTGAATTACATGCAGAGCTCTTGACAGTGTTCTTACCTAGCCATATTTTGTTTTGTTTTCTAAATTTCCCCCAAGGTCTTTGTACACTGGGCTCAGTAAGTTGTTATGTTGCTGGAATTGAACTACTGCATCAGAAACTTGAGCTGCCTGAGAATGTGTCTGGTGAATTTGGATGGTCCTTCTGCCTGGCTTGCGTCTCAGCTCCCTTACAGTTCATGGCTTCTGCCCTCTTCATCTGGGCTGCTCACACCAACCGGAAAGAGTACACCTTAATGAAGGCGTATCGTGTGGCGTGAATGGAAACTGCCTGCTTTACAATTGCCATTTTTATTATTTTTTAATATTGACATTTTACCTGGCCTCCTTCCCAGTTTTTAATTTTAATCTTCTTTGTGGATATACCATTTTATCTGGAAAATCCATTTAATTTATACATATATGACACTAGATAACAATACCACTAAAATTTATGTGGTTTATTCTGAGTGATTCCGTCATTTAAACACACTAATCTAAGTTCAGAGTCCAGATACAAAGACATGGATAGAGACTTGGCACAAATTTGTGAAAGAAAATTGGCAGCAGCAAATTGACCCAGAACAAATTCTGCTGATGCCTGTTAGCAGGAAAAGTAAAGTAACTACATCTTTACAGCTAGAAACTTTTCAGTTTCTTTGGGAAACCTCTTGTTATTGTTAGAACTTCATGTTTACTTTGCTGTTGTAGATAGCTAGTCAACCAGTGGTATTAGGGTATTTTCAGACCTGGGCTCCATAAAGCTGGGAAGCTATCTAAAATCCTTTTCCCTAGACATTGGCACATGAGTTCCTTTGAAGTGAGATGTAGCAGCTGTTTATACTTACACTGTGTCTGCCTATAAGAAAAGGGAAAAATACAGTGTTTACTTACATTTAATTTTGTAACTGTAAGAATTTTAATTCAGCCAGACAAGAAGGTTGATCTTATTTTATTATTTAGATCTCTTCATTAGGATTTTCAGTGCTACCAAGCCACTTTGAATTTTTGCTCCTTCCCTCTTCACGCTAGGTTTTTGAAGAATGTGTTCTTTTTAACTTTACATTAAGATTTCAGAGTAAATTCCCCAACTGCTTTTATTTATTCCAAGTACCATACAGAAGTGTCCACCACAAAGACCCTCCAGAGCTGGGTAAACTACCACAAGATCTAAAGCTTTATCCATTAACCTCCAAGAATGGTCTTTATTTCTTGTGGTGAAATTATGTGCCTTTCCTTGCCTAACCCCTTACTGGTTTGTGTCAACATTATTTAATGTCTTCTAATTGAGTCATTTTTTATAAATATGTCTAAACATTGAGCTTTTAAAAATTCATTTATTCCATTACTGTAGCACTTGACAGATTTAAAAAAATGTAACTTAGTAATTTCTTACCATATCCTAAATCTGTCTTTTTTAAAAAAATAAAATTAAAAATGAGAAGAGACTCAAATAATTGTGTATGGAGTATCTGAATTGATTTAAACCTCAGTACTGTAGGATAAAGTAGTGGAGGAATCAGAAAGAAGATCTCTGTGGGTCTTAATAGAAAATGCTCTATTGCTGTACGGATCCATCTTTATGTCTTGTGTTGTAGACTGTTTTATGTTCCAGAAAATGTGGGAACCCTTTCCCCCAGTAGAAGAGAATATTTATCTTACATATTTTGGAATTTTAAAGCATGTTTTCAAGCTAGGTTTGTGATCTCTATCACATTAAGGTGGCTGGTATCCTATTACATCATTGAATGGCTGTGGATGTTTGTGTTCTATATGGAAAAAATGATCAAGTCAATGTCAAACCTACTGATTCTTATCTCTCGCAGTTTCCTTGTCCTTTGACACCTTCTGTGGAAGATAGATAGGACGAAGCCTAAGTGAGCAAATGAAACTTTTGGGAATGGGACTTAAGCATAATTGACAGCATGACACTTTTGGGAAGTCAAAAAGTGTCCTGTCTTGTTACCCCCAGAATTGCCTGATGACTCCATCCAAACCAGTCTTTAATGTACGTTGTGGAAATAGTTCTAACTGGTAGTATCATTAGGCATAGAAAGTGAGCATTGTAACTCTTGTTCCTGAATCTGTGTTGTGATTGGTGTTTATAGCACATTATTGAATAGCTGAGGTCAGCTCTCTTGCAAAAACTCTTCTTTGTAATATATAAGGCCATATTTTTTTTAACGTGAAAGTGCAGTTTTTCTGCTGTCTCATGGTTCTCATTGGTTGAGCCATGTGATACTGCTATCTAATGATTTTTGATTCACCTAATAACATAAATTCAATGGTAAAGTAAATCCTGTTAATTTCTTTCCGTTTAATCTTTGAAAGCAATGCTGTTTAATCTTTGAAAGCAATTCCCAAAGTAAAAATAACTTCCAGATATTTCAGAACATGAGCTTTATGATAACTTGAGACATGTGTTTTAAGACCATAATTTTATAGGCCTAATTAACTGAATGATGGAGATAAACATCTTCTATATGCTTTTTAGTAAAAGACCCATTTCAGAATTTAAGGATGGCCATAAAACCACCAAAATTTGGTACAGTAAAAAGGCAGAATAATTCTTAAAAAAATTATTTTTTTAGATAATAGTAAGTATGCCTACCATTTTATCATAATACACTAGGAACCCAGTGACTAGTAATCTGTTTAAAAAGCTTTACTAAGTCTTGAGGTGTCCTAAGGATTGAGGTGTGTTTGCATGTGTAGGAAGAGTCTTTAAACAGTTAGTGGAAAATGCATGTTATAAAATTGAATTTCCAAAATTTTGCACTAAAATAAACTTTTAGTTTCATTTTCCACCAACTTTTGAAGTACTCTGGTGGGGGGAGTGTAGAATATGGTTGGTAAACCACTTAGAGGTGAGCCATCTGTTGTTTAGTCACATGATTGAGGAGAAAGGAGAAAGGGGTATGCTCATATAAGTCAGTTTGTTTTTGTAGTCTAGAAACAACAACAAATTGCAGACTGGCACTGTTTAAAGAGCCAGTCCTGTCCCACTGACTCTAAATATATAGTGTGAGGGTATTTTAATTAATCAGCATGTAAGCTTTCACCTAAAATGAAAATAACTGTTAAATTAACTTGACTTTGCAGATAGCAGCACCTCCCTACGTTTCCTAGCAGCTGAAAGAGCAGCTAATGGGTGCAGTTCTGAAGATGCAGATTGTTACTTCACAAGCGGATGCAGCTCTGTCCTGGCACAGATGGGTGGAGTCTTTTGTCCTCTTTTCAGCTTTCTTCTCATAAGTGAATAATGATTCATCCCTTAATATGAGAGGAACAAAACAAGAGAACACATTTATGTTCAGGAATTCTTTTTCCATTGCTCATCAGGTGTTCTGACACTATTTTGATGAGATGCATTTTCCTCTAAGGTCAGAATATAGGTATGTGTTAATTTCCTGTAAATTTGTGATGTGAAATCCTAAATTGCCAGAATAGAATGAAGATTTACCCCATGGACATTATCATAGGGTCATTAAATTCTCTTCAGTGCCAGATTATCTACTGGTAAAATTACTGTTACTCAACATATACACACTTTTAGTAAACTTGAGTAAAGCTAGATACAATTTATATTACTTGCTCTTTACCTTTGGAGAGGTTTAGAAATGCAAAATGAGAGAATCTTTCCATTTGGCTTCACCTTTTTTTTAATATCTGAGTTAATGAATAATGAGTGTTAGTGTCTCAGCTTATGACCTTTCAGCCTCTTCCAATCTTCCAGCCTTCTGATCTCATTTTTTCCTTAACTTGTGTTGTTATATATTCACAATTCTTTTTTATTTTCTTGCTCTCCTAATTTTCCATGGCATCTTCTTTCATCATCTTTAGTTTTATCTGCATGGTCTGTGCTATACAGTTTCCTTATTCTCAACTTCAAAATACCAAGGATGACTGTTCAAAAATATAAGGTTGATTCTGTTGACAGTTGTGTTGTCTTGATGCAGGAAGTTAGCTTAGTAGTTAAGATGCCCATGTGCCATATTGGAGTACCTGAGTTTGATACCTGCCTCTGGCTCCTGACTCCATCTTTCTGCTAATTGAGATCCTGGAAGACAGCAGTGATGGCACAGATAATTGAGTTCCTGTCACCCATGTGAGAGACCTAGAGAGAC
Organism: Oryctolagus cuniculus; assembly: GCF_051225735.1. Taxonomy (NCBI): domain Eukaryota; kingdom Metazoa; phylum Chordata; class Mammalia; order Lagomorpha; family Leporidae; genus Oryctolagus; species Oryctolagus cuniculus. The sequence goes on along the minus strand of NC_142870.1, from coordinate 52,853,845 downwards.
CATGTGAGAGACTCCAGGCATTTGCTTGGCCAAGACCTAGCTGTTGCAGGAATTTGGGGAGTGACCAATTAGATGGGAACTGTCTGTCCCTGTCATTCTGCCTCAACTAATGCTTTTAAAAATGCTATTGTATTTTAACTGCTTAACAACTCTAATCATCTGTTGATTTATTACTACCTACCACACACTTTGCAAATCTATAAAAGCTAGTTCTTGGAAATTGTTTTTCCTTCTCAACTTCAGTAGAGGAAAGTTATGTCCTTTTTGAAAGGAATATTGGAATGGCCTCTTATATACAGCCATTATTTGATCCCCCCTATAAAGGGAATATATTATGTGATTGGCAAGATCTCTGGGGTCAGGGCATTCAGGAACTATAGTGTGGAGGTTAAGAATCCAGCTCAGGAGATAGAATCCTATATTCACAATCCCAGGTCCCAGGTCTGTCTCCTAGCATTTCTGTTCTCCCCTTTTCCCATCTGAGAAAAGCTGTGTTTGTCATACTTGCCTCATGAAGTTACCCTGAAGATTATGAAAACTGATCAGCACTAGTTATGACTGGCTGCATTATGAGGAGATGGGGCTACCAAGTCCCTAAAGTGGTTCTCAGCCTAAGCTATGTATTGGAATGCCCCAGGGAATGTGTTTATTTTGCTCACTTCTTTTTGTATTAAAATTTTTTAAGGTAAGCAAATTTCATGTATTTCATATATACAGATTTAGGAGCATAGTAATATTTCCCACCTTAGCCTCCCTCCTGCTCACAATACCACCCTCCCTCTTCCTTCTTTTCCCATTTCTTTTAATTTTTACAATGATCTATTCTCAGTCTATTTTATACTCACAAGATTAACCCCACACTAAGTATTCAACAAATAGTATGAAGAAAAAGACACTGTTCTTCAACAGTAGTGACAAGGGCTATAAACAAGCATCAAATCTCAGAATGTTAATTTCACTCATATACTACATTTTTTGGTACTTTATTAGTTAGCACAGATCAGGGCATTTTTGAAAATACTTGCCACTCAGAGAATCTGATTTAGTTTGATATGTAGTTAGGTCATTGCAGTGTTTTACATCTTCTCAGTTATTACAGTAGGCAGATAAGTTTGAAAGCTTTTCAAAGCCAGAAATAGAATTCTCTTGTCTTCCAGGCAGATTATTAGAAAGAGATGGTGGGCTGTGAGTAAACAGACCTGGCATAGTGCCTGCTTTATTTCTCCCATATATTCCAGCACCTCATTCTGCTGTCAGCTGGCATTTTGAGAAAGTCCCAAATCCATCACACCACTGCTGAATGGAGAAGTTTGAAGATTCAGCCTGCTGACCCAGTACACTTCAGTTGCTGGTTCTAAGGTTTGTATTTGGCAGGAGGTAATAGGAAGCCTCCCTTGTTTTGGCTTCAAGTCCAAAATACAAATCCCCTTATCCACAGGGAGTATATTTTCATGTGACCTCAGTATCAGATGCTATACAAGTCTATACTATGTTTTTGCCCATGCATACATTCCTGTGTTAAATTCTGATTTATAAATTAGGTACAGGAAGAGATAAACAATAATAATGAAGAATGAGATAGAGCAAGGATAACAGTACAGTGTAGAAAAGGTTATCTGAATGTGGTCTCGCAAAACACATTTGCACTGCAGGTAACCAACCATGGAAAGAGAAACTGGATGAGGGACACTACTTTCTCTAATTTAGTACTTTCAAGAATGCTGTAGTCTGGGGTGATTGTTCCTTGACAAAGTAAATATTTTTGTTCCCATCTGCTTATTTAATGGTGATCATACTCTTGGTTAAAACCAGGAAGGGTGGCTGGGTAGTAGACTAAGCCTCCACCTGTGGTGTTAGCATTCCCATAAGGTGCTGGTTTATGTCCTAGCTGTACCTCTTCTGATCTATCTCTCTGCTTATGGCCTGGGAAAGTAGTGGAGGATGTGGCTTGAGTGCTTGGGCTCCTGCACCCATATGGCAGGCCTGCAGGAGACTCTTGGCTCCTGGCTTTGGATTGGCCCAGCACTGTCTGTTGTAGCCATTGGGAGGTTGAACCAGTAGATGGAAGACATTTCTGTTTTTCCCTCTTTCTGTAACTCTGCCTTTTCAAATAAATAGGTAAAAATCTTAAAAAACAAAACAAAACAAAAAAACAGGAAGGAAAGAATTATTGACATGAATACAAATCAAATTGTTATAAGTTTTTCATTAAAGAGAACAAATTTGTTACATTCCATAGGTACAATTTTTTTAAATAAATTTCTTTTATTAAATACAAATTTTATGCATTTCATAGGTGCAGTTCCAAGAAGACAATCATACTTCTCCCACTCTCCTGCTCCCCTCATTCCCTACCTACTTCCCCTCTCTTAATCAGGTTTTGCAAAGACATACTATTAATCCATTCTATATTCACAGGCTTAACTTGCCTCTAGTCATAATATTCAACAAGTGAAAAGTAGGAAGACCACAATTCCGCAGGAGTATAAACAAGGGCTAAAAACAATCCTATCTCCAAATTACCATTTCATTTCTATGCATATTTTGGTATCCTGTATTAACTGCCACATATAGAGAAAACAAACGATGTTTGTCTTTTTGAGACTGGCTTATTTCACTAAGCAGAAGGGTTTGCACTTGCATCCATTTTGTTGCAAAAGATAGGATTTGGTTCTTTTTATGGCTAAATAGTATTCCATAGTGGTTGAATTGATTCCTTATTCATTACATAATGTTCTTCTTTGTCTCTTTAACAGTTTACTTTTAAAGTTTATTTTGTCTGATATTAAGATGACTACCCCTGCTTGTTTTAGCTTTCCATTAACATGGAATATCATTTTCCATCCTTTCACTTTCAGTCTGAGTGTATCTTTGTTGGTGAGGTGCGTTTCTTGTAGGCAGCTAATCATTGGGTCTTGTTTTTGAATCCATTTAGCCAGTCTGTGTCTTTTAATCAACTAATTTATGCAATTTACATTCAAGGTTATTGATAAGTAACAAATTGGTTTTACCATTTTTCCTAAATATTCCTATTGTTTGCTTTGGATTTCCTTTGTACTTTTATTAGATTTTCTGCCTTCAAATTCTTTCATAATGACGACCATTACTCTTTGTTTCTGTGTGTAGCACATCCTTAAGACTCATTTGTAAGGCTAGACAAGTGACAAATTCTTTCATAATGACAACCATTACTCTTTGTTTCTATGTGTAGCACATCCTTAAGACTCATTTGTAAGGCTGGACAAGTGGTGACAAATTCTTTCAATTTCTGTGTGCTTTGGAAGGTCTTTATTTCAGCTGTGCTGGGTACAGTATTCTGGATTGACAGTTTGTTTCTTTAGGACATGGACTATGTCTCTCCATTCTCTCCTAGCCTGTATGGTTGCTGATGAGAAATCAGCTGCTAGTCTAATTGGGGATACCCTGAAGGTAATCTGGTATTTCTCTCTCTCTCTCTCTTTTTAGCAAAGCAAGGTTTATTTAAACCAGAAACCTGTTGCAGCAGCTTTGAAGGTGTTTCCAAGGGAGGCAGACCTGAGAAACTGGTCGAAGTGGAGTCTTTTAAGCACAATTTGGGGAATAGTGAATCAAAGGGCAGGGACAGAAACCAACGGAAAGGTCAGAACCGTAGTCCAGTCTAGCCTGCTCTTGATAAAACAGTCTTCAGAAGGGTGGAATAGGTAACTTCTTTCTATTCTCATAAAACTAGAAACTCAGAGGGGTGGGATTGGCACTTTTGCTAAAGGTAGTTTTTTGGGTGAAGTATATGTTTTGTATTCTTTTTTTTTTTTTTTTTTGACAAGCAGAATTAGTGAGCGAGAAAGAGAAAGGTCTTCCTTTTTCCATTGGTTCACTCCCCAAAAGGCCACTACAGCTGGCGCTGCGCCCATCTGAAGCCAGGAGCCAGGTGCTTCCTCCTGGCCTCCCATGCGGGTGCAGGGCCCAAGCCCTTGGGCCATCCTCCACGGCCTTCCTGGGCCACAGCAGAGAGCTGGACTGGAAGAGGAGCAAACGGGACAGAACCAGTGCCCCAACCGGACTAGAACCCGAAGTGCCGGCACCACAGGCGGAGGATTAACCTAGTGAGCTGCAGCGCCTGCCATGTTTTGTAATCTTTAAAGAGACTTCCCCCTTTTCTCATTCCCACAGCACATAACTGCCTGTTAGTTTATCTAGCTACTAACATTCCCACACTTCTCCCAGAAGAGTGGACCCTAACTGTTAGGGATATGAGGGTAATGACCACTCTGGCTGCTTCATGCTGAAAAGAGGGCGTCTTTGAGGAACAGCAGCAAAGCGTTCTTTTGAGGGCAGATTTGAGGTTCCCCGGTGGGGAACTACAGATTTCTTCAGGGGCATTGTCTGGAGTATAGGCTGGACTTTGATGGCTTCTAGTTGTTTAGTCATTTCTTACACAAAGTGTGTTAAGAAAATTAATTTCTCTCCCAATTGAGAGCCTCATCTTTTGAGAGTCCTAGGGATCCATCTGGAAGCCTCAATGTCAAAGACTCAGTTTTAGAGCTTTAGATGTAAAAGAATTGCCAGGTTTAAAACATTTGGCCAAAGTAAGTTAAACCTGAGCCTCTTAACTAAAGCTATGGACCAGATCTAATCAGATAAAGCTAATTCCTTTAAGATTAAAATTTCTAAAGCAATTAAACTCAATAAAGGCAACAGAAAACACATGAAACTTCCCTGAGATCCATAAAACTTTTTGAAAACAGAAAACCCTTGATTGCAAAAGATTAGCGTGTGATATCAGCCTATGAGCCCATCACCTGGGGGAGTTGATTACATCATGTTACAAAGAGGTAGAGAATCAGGTAATCCTGCTATCTGTCTTCTAGGAAGAGCTACCTTTAAAATAATTTTCTTCTAATCTCATCCAAGCTAATCTTACACACCAAAACCCACACCATGCTTATTCCCTCAGTTCCTTTCTATTAAAAAAAATTCTTTCAAAAATCTGACTTAACCTTCTGTAACCAAGGATACATTGTCATGCCTATAGCTTCCTCTACAACTTCCTTGCCTACCTACTGATTCCTTCAATTCACATCCTAAAACAATCCTCAATGCCTGTAAATTAAGAAAAAAAATCTTTTAAAAGAACATACAGAATTTTAACTCATAGTTGCTTTAAAGCAGTTTATGAATCCAGGTTGGAAATAGGTAAATGATTTTTACACAATTACACTTTACCAAACTGTTGCATACCCTAGGAGTTTCAGGAAAATGTTTATCCTAGAAGACAAGACACTTAAGCAGAGTACCAACAATGTTTTGTAAAGACATACATAAATATTTTTGAGAATCATATTGTGAATGGCAAAAGATTCAAACTAGTTATGATTACAGTTACAACTCAGAGTACAGCATCTTAGCATAACAGTTTCACAGTCTTTTATACTTTGTAGGGCAGTGGGTTTGAGGAAAGCTCTAGTTTAACAACGTTATATTGACCATTAGAGAACAGAAGAATCTTAAACAGGTGGGCAGAGAGTCTTCTATAATTTAGCAAGCGAGAACATGTGAACTCTTTTGAGTCAGAGTAGCCAGAGTCCCCACCCTTGTCAGTGTAGGAGAAATGACTCCGTGCAGGAAGTCTGGCCAGTGGTAAAAAGTACTTAGCAGTTTAAACCAAAGCTGTTATGACAAGTTCTTGGCTAATGTCTTCAAAATGGTGACTAAGGAGATAGGGAAAATGAGACACATAGTATCCTTTAGTAGGAAGCACCAACTGAGGCCAGGTGCTGGACCTTGGATGCTGAACAGACTAAACATGGACTTGTTCTCTACCCACTTCTCAACATTGGCATGAAGGAGAGGGGTAGTGATCAGACTCTGGGCAGATCAGGAAGGTCAAAGCCAGGAGGGCATAGGTAGAGAGTAAATTGCCCTAGGACTTTTTTAAGATACTCCTCTCATAACTGTATCCAAGAAACTTGGTCTGAAAGGGAGGTTTTTGTGTTAGCACAAGACAGAATTTAGATCTCAGAGAGTAGCATTAAGCAAGATAGCAAGGTGTAGAGCTTAGGAAAACAGGAAGTATGAGTACCACTGCCTCATTAATGAGATGGAGATCATATACTTGTTTCCATTCTCCACTTGGCTTTTGAACCCCTGGAATGGGAGTGTTTGAGGGAATATTGTATGGCTTTAAAATCCCTGTATCTTGAGATTGTCTACTATGGCTCTTAGTCCTTTCCGAGTCTCAGGCTTTAATCCATATCATCTCTGATGTGGAAAGGAGGACAGGTTTTTAAGATGAAACTAGATAGATTGAGCAGTTATAGTCCGACCAAACTTCTCCCTGGATACTCCAAACTTTGGGATTGATGTTATCTCTGAGGGAGGCATAAAGTCTCCCCTGCTTCTCTAAGAACTGTGGTCTTCATCTGGGCGAGGAGATCTTTACTCAGTAAAGGGCCTGGGCTCTTTGGTATGATCAAAAAGGAGTGAGTGAATGTTAGATTATTCCAGACGCAGCTCGGTGATTGTGTGAAGTATCTAACACAGGGGCTTCTGAGGCATCCTTTATCGTCAGTGTATGAGAAGAGATGGGGGCAAAGCTTGAGCAAAGAACAGAGAAAGTTGCTCTCCTGTGTCCAGAAGGAAATTTATGGGCTTTGCTTTCACCATGAGGACCACCCAAGGATCCTGGGTGCTGATCTTATGCATCACTGGAGCCTGTAGGTAGAGCCCTGGGGCCCTTCATTCCTGCATGGAAGACCTATCAGAAATGTCTGACCCTGGAGTTCTTGGCCTTCAGGGGCAGTCAAATCTCCAGTGATCTCCTCTACAAATAGGACATGTCCCTGGGCATCCCTTTTGACAATCTTTGGTGAAGTGTCCACTGCCTTTGCAGTGAAAGCACTTGGGAGGTCCCTGGGGGTCTCACTGGAGCTGAGACGTCACCAGGAGCACAACCCTACTCTTACCCTTTTGCTCTACTGTTGTGTCCCCTCCTGGTATGTTATAAAAGACCACAGTAGCCACCCTTAAGAGGTTGTCCAAGGTGCTCTCATGTCCCACTGCAAGTTTCTGGAAATTTCTTCTAATGTCTGTGGCAGACTAAGTTAGGAAGGAATCTGATCTATTAGATGGCTTAGCACAAAGAAATCCTGAACATAAGGAACCTCAACTCAGGCTAACTTTCTCCATCCTCTAGCTTGTAACCAGGCTGTGTGGTGGTGCAGAAAAAGATCAGGCATTTTTTCTTTAAGTTCAAGGGGTCAAAGGAATCCCATTATCTAAGGATGCATGCCAAGAGAATGTATGCTGTAAATGGTTTGTTCCCCATGTGGAATGAGGATAAAAACAGAAATGTCCTTCAGTTCTTATCTCTCCTGAGTTTGAGACATCTCCCAAGACTCTCGCATGGCCTCTGGTGTCCAGACATGCACTGAAGCCCTCAGGGAAGGAAGCAGTGTGCAGGTGGGACAAGCACATGTTACCCATCCTTGCTCAGCCTTCTGCACCTGTAACCTAGGATATATATTTGTCAGAGCAGCACATGCAGGGAGTGATCAGTTCCCTTTACTGGCAGAGTACTAAAACTAGGCTTCTGCCTGGTCAAATATATACCGCCTCTGTGTTCCCCTACATAAAGAGCAATAGTTGTTCTGTACCTCCTAATGTGGAGTCTTGTCTTATGGACCTGATTTTAACAATAAGCCTTCACAAGAGCCTTAACAAAGGCATCTTGAGATAAAGTTTGGAGAGAGGGTACCAGTTCTGGCCACTGCTTAGGTTGGTACTAGGCAGCTGAAGGGATAAAGAAGCATGGTGGGGGATTACAACAAGTTCCTGGTATGCTACCTTGGAGGTATGGACTACAAAGGAAGGACCTGGCAGAGGTGGACCCAGAAGAGGGAGAGACCTCAGAAGGAAATCTGTCGCAGGTTCAGGCACCAGGGGAGCTACACCTGATGAGGAGTCTAGATGCAAAAGCTGCCTCCCTGTGAAAGGGATACTTAGACTCTGACCCAGAACTAACCAGATGTCTAAGGAAATACAATGGCATTTGCTTCAGTAGATCACTGTGAGAGTTAAGGAGGTATTTACATCTAAAGTGCTTAGAAGTAAGCACTAAATGGGAAGTGTAATTGTAAGAACTAAAACGTCAGATTTTGGTAAATGTTAGGTATGATTATTTGGAGGCCAATGTTGGCTTCACTCCAGCAAAGATTAAAGCTGGGGCTGGTATTATGTTATTGGGGAGAGTCTTTTATTTCTCGTTTAGCAAAAACTATTTCAAAACAGACAGATCTTCATTACATGGACTTTCTTTTTTTTTTTTTTTTTTTTTAAAAAAAAGACACATTTATTCAGCGTCATGATCAGACTATTACATTTAGCAATCAACAGCATGGGTGCAAAAGAAAAAAAAAGAAAAAACTACATTAAAACCCTTTGTTGGAATGCTTTACACTTTCCACAGAACAGAAACTTAAATAACCTGTTATACAATTAGTCACAAATACAGTCCTCGAGTTTTTTTGCCCATACACATGAGTATTGTCTAAAACATGTCTTCTTTGTAGCAGCTAGGCCCTGCCACCACTGTGCTTGGCTGAGTTCACAAATCTGTTGTAACCTGTAGCTTCCCTGTCACTTCTCTGGCTCTCCTCTCCTGCTAAGCTTTGTTTCCTGGCAGTTATTAAAACCTTCTGCCACTGCCATAGCTGCTGCTGCTGCTAGAACCACCATAGCCACCTTGATTTCGTGGTTTGGCAAAATATTGGCCGCCACCACCATAGGGGCCAGAGCTTCTGCCTCCAAAATTTCCTCCCTTCATGGGTCCAAAATTTGAAGTTTGATTGTTGTAATTGCCAAAATCATTGTAGCCTCCGCTGCCTCCAAAATTGCTTCCGTCATTACCAAATCCATTGTAACCATCCCCACTGCCACCATAACCACCTCCACCGCGGCTGCCGCCGAAGCCACCTCTCGGGGTGGACGAAGCGCTGGCCATCTCCTGCTTCGACAGGGCCTTCCTCACTTCACAGTTGTGGCCGTTCACAGTGTGGTATTTCTGAATGACAATCTTATCCACGGAGTCATGGTCGTCGAAGGTCACAAAAGCAAAGCCCCTCTTCTTGCCACTGCCTCGATCAGTCATGATCTCAATCACCTCGATTTTCCCGTACTGCTCAAAGTAATCTCGGAGGTGATGCTCTTCAGTGTCTTCTTTAATGCCACCCACGAAGATCTTTTTCACAGTGAGGTGGGCACCTGGTCTTTGGGAATCTTCTCTCGACACAGCCCTCTTTGGTTCCACAACTCTTCCATCCACTTTGTGTGGCCTTGCGTTCATGGCCGCATCCACCTCCTCCACGGTGGCGTAGGTGACAAACCCAAAGCCCCTGGAGCGCTTGGTGTTCGGGTCTCTCATTACCACGCAGTCCGTGAGCGTGCCCCATTGCTCAAAATGGCTCCTCAGGCTCTCATCGGTCGTCTCAAAGCTCAGCCCTCCGATGAAGAGCTTCCGCAGCTGCTCGGGCTCCTTGGGCGACTCTGACTTCGACATGACGGCGGTGGGAAGAGAGAACTCGACGATGCTTCCTCGGCGGCGTCCGCAAGCAGAAAGGAGTAAGCCAATGAACGTATCCCTCATTACATGGACTTTCTATCCAAGAAGAATTTTTGCTTTTATATCTTACATTTTTATCCTTTTTCTGAAATAGGATTGCACCACTGGCTTTCAGTAATTGTGCTAATAATCAGTTGGTAGATCAAGATTAGCTGCTGCAAAGATCTTTTTGTCTTAGACCTGTTTGTGCTGCTATAAGAGTATCTGAGGCTGGGTAAATGATAAAGAACAGAAGTTTATTGCAGTTCCGGATGCTGAGCAGTCCAAGATCAAGGATCTAACAGATTGTCTTAAAGAATAGTTTCTCAATAAATAAAAAATGATTACTGAGTTACATTCCTTGAAAGTATTAGAAAGCTACCATTATAAACCTATACATGAAGCCCAGATTATTTAGGAAAAAATTAGAATTGATAGAAAAAGAGTTCAAATTTAACACTGGAGAGAAAGCTGTGTAATGGTTCCTTCAAGGTAACTTTTTTTTTTTTTTTTAATTTTTTGATAGAGTGGACAGTGAGAGAGAGAGAGAGAGAGAAAGGTCTTCCTTTTGCCGTTGGTTCACCCTCCAATGGCTGCCACGGCCGGTGTGCTGCGGCTGGCGCACCACGCTGATCCGATGGCAGGAGCCAGGTACTAATCCTGGTCTCCCATGGGGTGCAGGGCCCAAGGACTTGGGCCATCCTCCACTGCACTCCCTGGCCACAGCAGAGAGCTGGCCTGGAAGAGGGGCAACCGGGACAGAATCCAGCGCCCCGACCGGGACTAGAACCCGGTGTGCCAGCGCTGCAAGGCGGAGGATTAGCCTAGTGAGCCGCAGCACCGGCCTCAAGGTAACTTTGAAACTCACTGATAGCTTGTACCTGTGGGTTAGAAGATGTAATACAGTTCTTTGTCAATTGTGATACTACATGCAAAATTTAGTTCTTTTATTTTATTATTTTATTTATTACTTTTTCATATCTCATAAAATGCTTGTACCACAAAATGTTTTTTTTTTGTTTGTTTGTTTATTTGCTTAGAAGGTTACAATTCAAAACCAAATGTAACACTGATGGGAAACTGATGAAGTCAGTGTATCACTATTTTCAAATTATGAAGTAATCTATAATGAAGTCAAGGCATTGTTCGATAAGGTTACAAATTTAATATACAAGTAGAAGGGATTACCAGTACTTAACAGATCTGAAAATGAAGGAATCTCTTATTTCAAATGCTTATATATAAGTATGTAACTTATTCTTTTTTTTTTTTTAAAGATTTATTTATTTATTTATTTGAAAGGCAGATTTACAGAGAGGCAGAAAGAGAGAGAGAGAGGTCTTCCATCTGCTGGTTCACTCCTCAAATAGCCACAATGGCTGGAGCTGCGCTGATTCAAAGCTAGGAACCAGGAGCTTCTTCGGGGTCTCCCATGTGGGTGCAGGGGCCTAAGCACTTGGGCCATTTTCTACTGCTTTTCCAGGCCATTGCAGAGAGCTGGATCGGAAGTGGAGCACCGGGACTCAAATCGGCACCCATATGGGATGCCAGCACTGCAGGCCAGGGCTTTACCCACTATGCCACAGTACTGATCCCAAAGTAACTTTTTCAAAAGAGGAAACTTTACATTTCCAACTGACTTGCCCCTAAATCTGCCCAATGTTACGTAATTCTCTCTTTTAATTTTTGTTGTTTGTTTTTGCAGTTCTCTCTTGATTACCACAGTAGTGCTCATCTTAATTAACAGGTTGATAATAAACAGTAATTTATTTTCCTTAAGGAAATTGGTCAGATTCTTCATTTAATTGGTATTTTTTATGATCTCCTACATTATCCTAATACCTTATAATTGCATTCCATCACTCTCAGGATAACTTCAAAACTCTTTAAATGGCCTTACACCAATCTGTATTCTTCAGACATACTGAACTTTTCATTTTTCCTGAGGGCCAAAAACTGGCCTTAAAATTATTTGATCATCCTTTCAGTGAGAAGTGGGTTCTATGCCTCCTTCCCTTGAAACTTAGTTGATTTATGATTGTTTTGATAAATGGAGTTTGAGGTGACACTAGGGGATCATGTGTGACTTCAGATTGGTTCTCTTGGAAATTCCTGACTTCGAACACTCTCTCTTGTGGGGCATTCCCCCTGAGAAACCTGCTGCCTTGTTGTGAAGTCTAGGCCACTTGGAGAGGCCCTGGGTAGGGTCTCCAGTTGAAATCCCTAGTTAAGCTTCCAGCTGACCGTGAGGATAATCTTCCAGCCATCTGCATGAGTCAGTCATCTTAGGTGTCTGCCCTTGATGAACCTTCAGGTGACTCCCATTCCAGCTGTTATCTTTCTTTAACCTCATAAGAGTCCAATCAAGAATGAACCAGCTGAGCCCTGTCAGCCTACAGAACTGTAAGAGATAATAATAAATTGTGGTTTTATGCAACTAAATTTTGGTGTCATTTGCTCTGTAATCGCAGTATCTAGAATAATGCTCTTGTTTACCACAGACCTAGACAAGTTTTTGTTTTAATTTTTCCCTCTTTTCTTGAATGGCTTTATCTGATCTGTATGGTGCCCTTTCATTCCCTTTTACCCAGATAACTTATTTTTTTCTATATCAAACATAAATATTTAATTCAGTGAAGTTTTCCCCAACCGCCTACCTTAGGTTGATCCTTACATTTTTACAGCACTGTGAAGTTCTTGATTGCAGTAGGGAATTCAATGCAGTGGACAGTAAAGCTCATATATTGGACTGATTCTAATTGTCACTGCTCCTTTAAACTCTATAGATCATTCCTTCCATGCTTTAATCAAATTCAAGGTAGATACCTGAGTCAATGAATAATTAATGAAGTAGCCATTTTTTTGGGGGGGCCCTAAAAATCCAATACCATATAACAATCACACTCCAGTTTAGTTGTTAAATGTAAAAACTATAATACTGTTCCATTTGAAAACTCTCCCCTCTCTCGGTTTCGGCTTGTCTTTGGCTGGGAGGACCATGGTGGGCGAGGAGATTTGGTTAGCTGCTTCTCTCTCCTCAGTCACTTTGTCATACACTTACAGTGATTGCTTCTGATCCCTCTGTTGTCAAACCAGAGGGAGAATAGATTAGGGAAATGTATAGTCTAACGTAGCTGGTAGGGTTGTTATCTGACACTAGGTCTGTGAGGACCCATGCACAATTGCTGGGTCCTTCTCTTTTTTAAATTTTTTTAATTTTTTTTTTTTTTTGACAGGCAGAGTTAGAGAGAGAGAGACAGAGAGAAAGGTCTTCCTTTGCCGTTGGTTCACCCCCCAAATGGCTGCTGTGGCTGGCGCGCTGCACCGATCTGAAGCCAGGAACCAGGTGCTTCCTCCTGGTCTCCCATGCGGGTGCAGGGCCCAAGCACCTGGGCCATCCTCCACTGCACTCCCGGGCCACAGCAGAGAGCTGGACTGGAAGAGGAGCAACCGGGACAGAATCCGGCACCCCAACCAGGACCAGAACCTGGAGTGCTGGTGCCGCAGGCAGAGGATTAACCAAGTGAGTCGCGGTGCTGGCCCGGGTCCTTCTCTTTTAAGAGATATTTTAGGGGGGTATCTCAAAAAAAAAAAAAAAAAAAAAGAAAGACCCTTGAAATTGAACTCAATGTCGCTTTTTCAGCTGTGTGGTTAGCTTACTCCTGGCAGTCTGGTTGCTCTCTTTTGGGGCCACGGTGTCCTCAGGTTATTCAAGAGAACTCTTTTAATAGGGCTCTCCTCTTGCCCCTTCTGTGAGGAAGACATTGAGATGTGCAGGATTAACAGATACCTGGATGGGAGGAATGCATCTTGAACAGGGCTTTCACTGCTTTGTTGGGTAAAGCCCATCTCACCAAGCCCTTTCACCATCAGACTCTTCAAAGCTTAGTTATACGGTCTCCCACAGATTTCCAAAACTCCAGAGGATACAGGGCAGGCTCTCCAAGTAAAGCCTTTTTCAGTCATTGTAGCAGATTGAGGAGCAGGCAGGTAACCTCCTCATCACCATGAGTGGGACTGGGAATCTCTCCAGAGAATGTCTGCCTATGAAATTTCCAAATTCTGATTAATCCCCAGTGTGTACAGATCCTTGATAGAGCTGATAGCCAGAAATAACTGGGTGGGATTTTAGATCACCCTTTTTGCAAATTCTGCACAGTAACCTGATACCTCCATGTGGAATATGAAATTTCTAATAAAGCTGAACAAAGATAACAATATTAAGTTGTAATGATTCTTGTTTAACATCTTCTTCCTACCAGGACTACTGTGAAACTCATAACAGCAGAAATCTTACCTGACTTTACTCAGTGCATAGTACCTGGCATATTTAAAAAATACTCAGTAGGTATTTTAAATAAGAATTACTTATTTTTTTTGAAAGGGTGACCCCAAATGCCTTCCACAAACAGGGCTAAGCCAGATTAGAGTCAGGAGCCAGGAACTCCATCTGGGTCTTCTATGTGGGTGGATGGTAGCACTTGAGTCACCATCCACTGCCTCCTAGATTCATTAGCAGGGAGCTGGACAATATTTCAGAGTGGTCAGGGCTCAAACCAGCACTCTGATATGGGATGTGGGTGTTCCAAGTGGCAGCTTAACCTGGTGTGCTACAATGCTTGCCCCATAAGTATTATTTATTAATTGAGAGAGAGAGATTTATATTCCACCCACTGGTTCACTCCCCAAATGGCTGCAACAGCCTGGGTTGGGCCAGTAAAAAGCCAGGAGCTTGGAACTCCATCTGAGTCCCCCATGTGGATGCAGGGGCCCAAGAACGTGGGTCGTCATCTCCTGTTTTCCCAGGTCTATTAGCAAGGAGCTGGATTGGAAATAGAGAAGCCAGAACTTGAACCAGCCTCCATAAGGGATGCTGGCATTATATATGTTTGCTTAATCTGCTGTACCACACTGCTAGCTTTCTCCCCCATAAGTATTTATTGTATTTATTGAATGATGAATGAATGAATGAGTGAATCAATCAGTAAAGTTAGATTATGTAACTGTTTGACGTTTTTGTCCTCTGTGAACTCATCATTTAACTCTTGTTGCCCATAATACTCATTTTTCAAACATAAGTTCATAGATATACATAGAATTATTAAATCTTGAGCTTCATTGTTTCTTACCATCAGTCCTTAAAAAATTTTCAGGGCCGGTGCTGTGGTACAGCAGGTTAAACTACCATCTGCAGTGTCGGCATCCTATATATGTTCTGGCTCAAGTCCTGGCTATCCCACTTCTGATCCAGCTCGTTGCTAATTAACCTGGGAAAGCAACAGAGAATGGCCTAAATACTTGTGCCCCTGCACCCATATGGGAGACCTGGAGGAACCTCTTGGCTCCTGTCTTCGGCCTGGCCCAGCCTTGGCCATTGTGGCCATTTGGGAAGTGAACCAGAAGCTAGAAAGGTCTCTGTCTCTTCTCTCTCTGTAACTCTGCCTTTCAAATAAATAAGTAAAATAAATGTTTAAATTTTTTTTTCCTTGATGTATATTTCCTCAGGAGGAGAATAATGAAACTTTTTATCTCAAAAACTAATATTCCCTAGGTTGGGCATTTGGCACTGTAGTTAAGACATCACTTGGGATGCTTGCCCCCAGTTTTGGAGTACCTGGGTGATAGTACCAGCTCTGCCTCACATTCTAGCTTCCTGCTAATGTGTTCCCTGGGAGGCAGTGGGTAATGACTCAAATAGCTGAGTCCCTGCCACACAGGGACTCTCAGACTGAGTTCCCAGGTTGTGGCTTTGACCTGGCTCAGTCCAGGCTGTTGTGAACACTCAGGAAGTGAGGCAGAGGATGGACAGTCTCTTTTGGTCTCTCTGCCTTTAATGTAAATTAATTAATTAATTAAGAAGATTCTTCTAAAAGATTAATATTCCTAAGAAGAGGCTACATATTTAAATATGAAGTTAGTTAAATAGAAGAAAAACATAAGTGAGGATAAATATGGTAGAGAATGAAGTCCTATTTAGTATGTACCATAAAATGTATTATAAATATACCCTACCATTTTCTTAACTTTCTTAAGAGCCTATATTAAAGAACATACAATAAGCAGAAATTGGGTCTATGTAATTCTTTTTACTATGTGAAGTCCCAGATCATTTCCACACTAAGAGGAACATACTTTCCTGGTGATGACAGGAAGGAAGATGGCTTTCTAGGAGAGGATGAGGGGGACAAAACGGAGAGCAGTGAGGGAATTATGCTGAAGATTGTAGTCTGCCTCTCTACAGGAATTCTTGCCTTGACACATTTCAGTCTTCCATTTGTGTGTGTGTGTGTGTGTGTGTATGTGTGTGTGATAATGTTAAGACTAAGAGAACACTCAAAAGGATGAGTATTTTTGGAGTTAGTCACATTTGTAGTTCAGCCAACGTAAAACTGAGAAGAAAACTTGAGTTTCAAGATTCCCCTCCCATCCACTTTTAGGACAGTCTCTTCCTGTGAACTTGGTGTCCTCAGCCTGCCCTCTGCCTTCCAGGGACCTCATCTTTGGGGCATGACCTGGCCTTGATTTCTGAAACTTAACAGCTTCCTTGATTATGTCCTCATTCCTCTGTGCTGTTTCTAGTTGAAGAGTCAACGAAATAGGTTGAGGATGTGCTACCGCAATAGGGGGTCACAGCTTCCAGATAAGTTATTGGCATTCTAACACTTGGATTTTCAAGACCTTAGTCTTGATTTTTTTTGTCTGTTTTGTCTTTCTTCCTGCCTGCCTTTTTTCTTTCTTATTATAGTTTTTGAGCACCTCAACTGGTGCCAAGTGTTATAGAAGACAAAACTGCACCACTGCCCTCAGGAGGAACATAGGCCACCGCTAAAAATAAAATGCATATAAATAATTTTTAATATGGAATCATAACACATTTTATGTCTGAGCCAATGAATGATACCCCTAATCAATTAATTATGCTCTTGCTCACTTAGCAGAAAATAAAAAATCTATTCACCATGTTTGTCTCAATATTTTAATTGTGGAATATGTAGTTGCTATGCAGATGGAGAAATATTTTGACTATGATATTGTGTGTGCCCTTACATCATTACTACACTGACATACCAATGGAGAAATTTGTACATTTTGCCTTCCAGGGATGAAGAAATGTAGCTTAAAGTAACCCACTTGATCTGTGTTTATATTTATTGCAAACGTTTAAAATGTGTCTCCCTGTGATTCTCCCTGTTTCCACACCATTTGGGTTGTATACCATTGAGCTTGGGCATCTGTGTTCATGTAGAATACATGTCACAGCCGAAAGACTGCTCTTTATTTTTCTCACATTCATTCTCTGGTTTTATGAAGAACTAATTGTTTTTTTTAAAACATTTTATTTATTTATTTGAGATGCAGAGTTATAGACAGAGGGAGAGCCAGAGAGAAAGGTCTTCCATCTGCTGGTTCACTCCCCAAGTGGCTGCAATGGTTGGATCTGGGCAAATCTGAAGCCAGGAGCCAAGATCCTCCCTCAGGTCTCCCTTTGCAGTTACAAGGGCCCAAGCACTTGGGCCATCTTCTGCTGCTTTCCCAGGCCATAGTAGAAAGCTGGATTGGAGGAGGAGCTGCTGGGACATGAAGTAGGGCCCATATGGGATGCTGGTGCCACAGGTGGAGGCTTAGCCTACTACACCACAGCACTGGCCCCCATGAAGAACTAATCCCAGGCAGATAAGTATCTATATGTAAAATCATTTTTCAAAAATTTCCAGTAGTTTTTTCTCCCTGTAGAAATTTCTTTATCTTAATCATTTTCTCCTTTATTTTATGTGTATTATTTTGTTCTTAACTTCTAAAGTTGTAGTGTACTAGGTATAGCTGCTGCCTGCAATGCCAGTATCCCATATAGGTGCCGGCTCAAGTCCCAGCTGCTGTGCTTCTTGTCCAGGACCCTGCTAATGTATATGGGAAAGCAGCAGAAGATGGCCCAAGTGCTTGGGCCCTGTACCCACGTGGGAGATCTAGATGAAGCTCCTGGCTCCTGGCTTTGGATGGGTCCAGCTATAGCTGTTGCAGCCATTTGGGGAGTAGACCAGCAGATGGAAGACTTCTCTCTCTGTGTCTCTGCCTCTCTCACTCTGTAACTGTGTGTTCAAATAAATAAAATAAATCTTTTAAAAAAACTTATTAAGGAAATATCACACAAGACACATCTGTAAATACTATCACAACAGGATATGACTCATTTCACCAAAATTGTCATACTAATTTAATAATACATCTTTCCCATATTAATATTTGGCTTTGTTTCCTTTAAGAAAGGGAGGTTCCTTTCTTGTTCACATCTTAATGAGGGTTAACTAGTTTTAAATGTAGGATTGATATGATTCACCAATGAAAATAAAACACAAAATTATAATACATAGAGATGAAAATAATTTAAATAAAGTAAAATATTGTGTTGATAGTTAATAAAAGGGTGACATGTTTGCTTAAAATGAATTTTATAGATTATTGTTCTGCTGTATTTTTAAAGATTTATTTATTTATTTAAAAGGCAGAGTTACAGAGAGGCAGAGACAGAAAGGGAAGAGAGAGAGAGATGGAAAGTCTTCCATCCACTGGTTCACTGCCCAAATGGCAGCAATGGCTGGAGCTGCACTGATCTGAAGCTAGGAGACGCTTCCGGGCCTCCTACGTGGGTGCAGGGAACCAAGGACTTGCGACATCTACTGCTTTCCCAGGTCATAGCAGAGAGCTGGATTGGAGGTGGAGCAGCTGGGACTTGAACCAGCACCCATATGGGATGCTGGCACTATAGGCCAGGGATTTACCCACTATGCCACAGCGACAGCCCCATTCTGTATTTCTATCAAGTTCATATCTATACCCTCAATAGTTAATGTCTATTATATGATATTTTCTTTTTAAAATGTGAATTAATGTACTTTGTTTATTTACTGGTGTTTCCATAACCAACTGTCGGTGAATTAATTATCTGTTCTTGATGTTTTTGATCATTTCTCTTCTTTACTATAAAAGGTAAGCAGGAAAAGTGAAAAAAATTGTTCAAATCAATATTTTATAATTGACAATATCAATGTGGTAGATGATTTTACTGTAAATTATTGAAACAATGAAGTATTTGTAATGCAATCCTATGCATTCAGATGTTCAGAGGGACTAGGCAAATGGTGTAAAAAGAAATAATGGTTGCCAAATCTCCTGATTTTTTAAGAAATGTGAAAATTTTCTTTTTTAAATTCTCATTGGGTGTAGGCATTTGACACAGTGGTAAATTAGAGTCTTGGTTCTGGTTCTGATTCCTGCTTCCTGCTAATACACACCCTGGGAGGGACAGGTAGATGGGTCTCTGCCCACCTATGTGGAAGACCCAGAATGAGTTCTGTGTTCCTGGCTTTTGAGGAGGAAACCAGTGGATGGGAGATTAATCTCATCCTCTCCACCACCCTTTCTCTCAAAAACATTCTCTTGGGCCAGGCATAGCAGGTTAAGCTGCAACCTGCATCCTTTATGGGGGCTGATTCAAGTTCCAGCTGCTCCACTTCCAATCTAGCTTCCTCCTAAAGCACCTGGGAAGGCAGCAGAGGATGGCCTAAGTACTTGGGTCCCTGCACCCATGTGGAGACCTGGAAAGAGCTCCTGACTCCTGGCTTCAGCTTGGCCAAGCCCTGGCCGTTGTGACCCTCAGGGAAGTGAAACAGCAGGTGGAAGATTCTCTCTCTCTCTCTCTCTCTCTCTCTCTCTCTCTCTCCTTTCTTCACTATAAGTCGGCCTTTCAAATAAATAAAATAGAAATCTTAAAAAAAATCTCTTGAATTTTAAATGCTAATTACAAAATCCACATTCTGCTTTATTATACAAGAAATTACAAAATGTTCCCTAAAGCTTACCCAGAAATATTTAGCCCATGTGGGTGACAATTTTTTAAGATGAAATGATTTTTTTAAACCAGTGCACTGATCTGCACCACACGGACTAAACTAAATATTTCTGGGTAACCTCTAGGGGATATTTTGTTATTTCTTATGTGATAATTAGGAATGTGGGTTTTATAGTTGACAGGCTGGCATACAGATCATGCAGACTACTGTGGGATATGGAATAATTGCCTCAACCACACTGGAGTTCATTTTCTCACCTGCCACATGCAATAAAAATTGTCCTTCTTGAATAAAATTTTGGAGAGAATTCAATGAGGTAGTTTTTTTTTTTTTCATAGCTTAGCACAGGATGGACATATAACAAGCATCCTAGTAAATCTGATGATGATGCTCATGGTGGAGGTAAGGTCTTTGGAGTCTTTATTGACATAAATAAACCAAGAGATTTATGTCCTTATTTTGGGGGTGGGAATTAGGGAAGATGTGAATGATGAAAACTTAGACCAAACTCACTTAGAATGCACTGTTTTATTCAATTGATTTAAAACATTTTTTATTAATATAAAAAATTCATGTATTTAATAGATATAATTCTAAGAGGATAACCATACTTCTCTACTCCCTCCCTCAATTCTTTTTTTTTCTTTCTTGTAATTTTTACCTTTAGTTTACTTTATAATCACAGGATTGATGCAGCACTAATCATATTCAACAAGTAGAAGGTAGAAAGACCACTGTTCCATAGGAATATAGACAAGGGCTATAAACAATCAAATCATAAGATGTCAGTTTCATTCTTCTAATTTTTTGTACTCTATATTAGCTATTACATATAAGAAAAAATACATTGTCTTTTTAGAGTGGGTTTATTTCATGAAACATAAAGGTATATGATTGTTGCAGTTGATTTCTCAACAATGTTGCAGTGGATTCATTTCTGAGAGGAGGAGCGTGGTGGGGGCAAGAGGTGTGGAGTCACCACACCTACCCTGGGAGTCAGATGAAAGTGGGCTTGAGGCAAGCAGCCCGCAGACTTGTTTATTTCAGTTAGTACAACAGCTTGCCAGGCAGTTTCCAAAGCCATCCAATCACAGCCTGTTGCCAGGCAGGCTCCGTTTGCCATGTGGTTTCCAAAACCATCCAATCACAACCTGTTGCCAGGCAGGCTCTGTTGCCAGGTGGGTTTCAAAGCCATTCCTGCGTAACTGACACTCACTTGTCAGTGGCCATCTTGGCATGGCCTGCTCATTCCACCACATATGATTACATCCATTTTGTTGTAAAAGGATTTACACATTCAGAAGTATTAAACAAGACACCTACCTTACACCTTACAGCTTACACAAAAATCAACTCAGAATGGATCCAGGATCCAAATTCTCAGCCTGATACTACCAAATTACTAGAGAAAAACATTGGGGAAACTGTTAAGACAGTGGCATAGGCAAAGACTTCTTGAATAAAATCCCAGAAGCACAGGCAATAAAAGCAAAGACAAATGGGATTACATCAAGCTAAGAAGCTTCTGCACAGCAAAGGAAATACTCAACAACGTGAAGAGGCAACTGACATAATGGGACAAAATATTTGCAAACTATGCATGGGATGAAGGATTAATATCCAGAATATATAAGGAGCTGAAGAAACTCAGTAGCAAGGAAACAAATCATCCAGTTAAGAAATGAGCAAGGGACATGATCAGGTATTGTTTCAAAAGGTGGAATACAAATCAGCAACACACATGAAAAAAAAAAATGCTTAGGATCACTAACCATCAGGGAAATGCAAATAAAATCACTATTTTTTTTGTTTACAATACCCATCTTACATTTATCCAGGGAACAATATTTTACAAAGAAAAAATGAGTTATGCAGTGCAGTATTTCTCCTCTAAATCTAGCTCTTGGCCTACCCTAATGCTTGCCCTATCATTTTTCTCAACTCTTCTAGCATTTTGGCAGATTGTATTTACCAGAGATGACCAACACAGTGTGCCTCATCCCATATGCTCTTATAGTATGATGTTGACTCTCTTCATCTGATGGGCACCAAAAAATATGTTGTGCCCAGATCGTTAGATCCCCACAGAGACCCCCAGAGTCGATCACACCGAACTGCAAAAGCAAGGTTTATTCGGGAGTACAAGCCGCGACAGGGACCCCATCCAACCAACTGGCACAGCGGAGGAAGGAGTGAGGCCCCGGTCTTTGGGAGAGTTTTTAAAGGAAAAAAGGGCTACATCAGCAGGAAAAAAGAGGTACATACAGCATGGAAGCTTTGGGTACAGAGAGTTACAGCAGAGGCTTACAGCACAGAAGCTTTGGGCACAAGGAGTTACTTTGTTTAGCGATCTCTACTGTGCTGTCCTTGGTTTACCGAGCTAGCTGTCCCTGGTAAGTTTTGATATCTCCAGAATGCCTGAATGCCTGCTTTTACAAGGACCCGGATCTGCTATGGGAAACGGAGGCTGCCTTTTTTATTGTTTTAAAATGGAGTCACTTTGGTTCTTCAATCAAAGGATCTCCTCCCCTTGAATGTAGCTAAAATGTGAACAAATAAACAACAAATGAAGTGAGGTGGAAGTGATGCAATTTGACTTCCAAAACTGGATCATTATGATGTCATGCAGTTTTGCTTTGTTCTCTCTTTATACACTCATTCTTAGAATCTGGTAGTCATGTTGTAAGTTAACCCAGTTATATTCATTTCTCAGATTGGCCATAGTAATGTACAACTACATGGGATGACTTAACATCCAAGAAACTTATCATTTCATGGTTCTGGAAGTTGGAAGTCTAAAAATGAGATGTTTGAAGGGCCATGCTCCCTTTGAACCTATAGAGAGAGAATCCTTTACCTCTTCCTAACTTGTAAAAATTGCTGTCAATTTTTGATGTTCCTTGGACATAGATGCATTAATATGTCCTCCATCCTCACATAGTGTTCTCTTTATATCTCTCTGCATCATTTTCCTTCTGTGAGTGCCTATCCCTATGTTTAAATTCCCAATTCATCTTCCCCTTCATCTTTTCCCATCTTCTTTCTTTTTCCATTTATTGTGCACTTGGTAGGCCCTTTTGATCTAGCAAGTATATGGCATTATGTGGAAATAGTTATGGATTATTTCTTTATGATTTTCTGCTCTTTATATTCACAATTATTTCTCCATAATTCTTATTATTTGAGTGTTGGTGTTCATTAATATAGTCTACTTTCTTTATTTTTTTTAACTTTTATTTAATGAATATAAATTTCCAAAGTACAGCTTATGGATTACAATGGCTTCCCCCCCATAATGTCCCTCCCACCTGCAACCCTCCCCTTTAATTTTTAATCTTTACATCAAGTTGAGAAGTTTCTATACAGCAAAAGAAACAATCAGGAAATGCAGAGGCAACCAACAGAATGCGAAAAAATATTTGCAAATTATGCAACAGATAAAGGTTTAATAACCAGAATCTACAAAGAGATCAAGAAACTCCACAACAACAAAACAAACAACCCACTTAAGAGATGGGCCAAGAACCTAAAATAGACATTTTTCAAAAGAGAAAATCCAAATGGCCAATAGACACATGAAAAAATGCTCAGGATCACTAGCCATCAGAGAAATGCAAATCAAAACCACAATGAGGTTTCATCTCACCCTGGTTAGAATGGCTTACATGCAGAAAGCAACTAACAACAGATGCTGGTGAGGATGTGGGGGAAAAGGGACACTAACTCACTGTTGGTTGAATGGAAACTGGTAAAGCCACTATGGAAGACAGTTTGGAGATTCCTCAGAAACCTGAATATAGCCCTACCATACAACCCATCCATTCCACTCCTTGGAATTTACCCAAAGGAAATTTAATTAGCAAATAAAAGAGCTGTCTGCACCTCAGTGTTTATTGCAGTTCAATTCACAATATTGAAGGCATGGAATCAACCTAAATGTCCATCAACAGAAGACTGGATAAAGAAATTATGGGATATGTACTCTATAGAATACTATACAAGAGTTAAAAAAATGAGATCTGGTCATTTGCAACAAAATGGAGGAATCTGGAAAACATCATGCTGAGTGAAATAAACCAGTCCCAAAGGGACAAATATCGTATGATCTCCCTGATTGGTGACAACTAACTGAGCACCTAAAAGGAAACCTGTTGAAGTGAAATGGACACCGTGAGAAACGATGACTTGATCAGCCCTTGTCCTGATTGTTGAGGAACAACTTACTATTTTATTCCTTTGAGTATTTTTTTATCTACTTAATACCATTGGTGGAACTCTTTAATTAACACACAGTTATTCTTAGGCATTTAAAATTAACTGAAAAAGTGATCTCTGTTAAATATAAGAGTGGGAATAAGAGGGAGGAGATGTACAGTTCGGCACATGCTCACTCAGACTTACCCTTAATGGTAAAGCTAGAAATGTGCCAGGGGATTCCAATTCAATCCCATCAAGGTGGCATGTAACAATGCCATCTTACTAGTTAAAGTGATCAGTTTAAGTTCATAACTGATCAAAAAGATAGGATTAAGTATCAAAGGGATTACATAAATAAGACCAGTGTCTACAAATAATAATTGATAAAATTAAAAAGTAGAGAATGATCCTACATGGGAAGCAGGATACACAGCAGACTCATAAAATGGCAGATGCCCTAAACAGCACTCTGGCCTCAGAATCAGCCCTTAAGGCATTTGCATCTGGCTGAAAAGCCCATGAGAGTTTCACAGGCGTGGAAAGCCAAGACACTGTGTCAAAAAAAAAAAAAATGACCTAAATGAAAGGTCTCTGCAAATGAGATCCCAGTGGAAAGAAAAGGCCATCAAAAAAGGAGGTACCTTTCTCTGAAGGGAGGAGAGAACTTCCACTTTGACTATGGCCTTGTCGAAATAAGATCGGAGTTGGTGAACTCAAAAGGCTTCCATAGCCTTGGAAACTCATGACTAGAGCCTAGGGAGATTTCTGACGCCATAATCAAGAGTGTCAAATTGTTAAGTCAACAAAAGGAGTCACTGTGTACTTACAGTGGGATCTCTGTCCTTAATGTGTTGTACTATGTGAATTAATGGTAAAACTACTACTCAAACAGTCCTCTATACTTTGTGTTTTTGTGTGGGTGCAGTCTGTTAAAATCTTTACTTAGTACATACTAAATTGATCTTCTGTATATAAAGATAATTGAAAATGAATCTTGATGAAGAATGGGATGGGAGAGGGAGTGGGAGATGGGATGGTTGCAGGTGGGAGGGAGGTTATGGGGGGAAAAGCTGCTATAATCCAAAAGTTGTACTTTGGAAATTTATATTTATTAAATAAAGTTGAAAAAAAAGAAAATACATATTAGGAAAAAAATAAAAAAAATTAATCTTTTCCTCTTTACAAATCATTGGGTGAGCTATGTCTCTTTCACAAATCATAGGTGAGCTTTATCTCCTTTTTAAACTATAAAATTATCCAACTTTATTATTTTCTCTTTTCATTATATTTAAAAAATACAAATGTACAGAAAAGTACAACGAAGAGTTCGATGAGCATACACGGATTTAACAATTTTGCAATGGTAACTTCATATGTAAACATAAAATATACAATATTTTTTGAATGCAGATGTGGATGTTAATACCACATAATGTGAAATTCATGACATTGATCATAAAATGAGGAAATGGAAGGAGTATGACTCAGTAAACATTTACAAATATTTATGTTCCAAATAATATGGCAATCACACTTTAATTAATGAAAACTTTAAATCAATAGAAATAGTTCATTATGACACAAGTGTTAAAACTTTGAGAGACATACCAGACTCTGGCATGTCCAGAAATGGAGTGAGGTCATTGATTTCATCTGATACAAGAACAATTTCATAGTACCAGTATAGTCCATCTTGATAGATTAAAAATACAACTTAAGAATTAGAGCAAGCAGAATAATGAAAGTTTTAACAGTGACTATGACTCTAGAGATGAACAGGCTATAGCTATTACATTCTGCTTTTCTTCTGCTTCAGCAGCATCACTGAGGACCCCATATTTAAAATTATATAGCATGAGGTAGGCATTTGGCACAGTGGTTAAGTCCCATATTGACATGAGTCCCATCACATGCTTTTGATCCAGGTTTCTAATAATGTGTACTCCAGGAGGCTGAAGTACATTGGGTCTCTGCCACCCACTTAAGTGACCTGTATTGAGCCTCGCTCAGATGTGATCATTTAGGGGAATGCATTAGCAAATGCAAGATCTCTTCTTTCTGTCTTCCTGCCTCCTGAATAAAGTGAAAATAAATAATTAAATAAAATTATGTGATGAGATAGGCCTGTTGATAAAGTTGACCTGTCCCAACAAACAATGCCAACTTCAGAACATTTCTTTTGTTGGGCTGGAAATGGGTGGGAATCAAAGACAAAAATAGTTGCAGGAAGAATGATTTTTGAAAGGGACATAATTGGTATGCCTAGTGATGAGTGCATAGAGTCAATATTTTCAGTCCGTCAAATTCTGGATATCGAGATAGTTGGCAACTCAATCTGTTAGCAGGAAATAGCTCATTAGGATTTGGTAAAATCCCAATAGTTAAAATGTAAATATGAAGTGTTAGAAGCATCAAAAATATCTACAAATTAGCTCAAATGATAGATTTTTTTTTTAGAGGCACAAATAAGAAATTTATTTCTCAAATAGCAATAACTAATGTAGCAATGAAAATGAATTCTCTAGACTGCTTTGGTAGCTCACTCTAATATGGAGATTCCTTTCACAGTGCCTCTTTCTACCATCTCTTAGTCTTTTTTTTTTAACTTTTATTTAATGAATATAAATTTCCAAAGTACGATTTATGGATTACAATGGCTTCCCCCACATACCGTCCCTCCCACCCACTACCCTCCCCTTTCCCACTCCCTCTCCCCTTCCATTCACATCAAGATTCATTTTCGATTATCAAATGATAGATTTTTTACATATAAAGAGTAACTGTGGAATTACTTGATGTACCAAATGCACAGATCCTCATAGTTATTATAGAATTCAATATGTAAGTGCCAAAAGTGACACTGCTGTCTAAGGACAAACTGTCGTAACACAATATTTTTGAATGAACAAGTCACTAATAGAATTACTTTCCCTGTAAACATTGCTCAATGAATCATACTAGTGTCTGTCTTCACCATTGCTCTATCATATCACCCACTGATTTTCTGATATAGTAGCAGAAATTTGAAATTTAATGCAAAATAATCTTGAGATGCAGAAATAAAACATACAGCCCCACTAACAAAAATGGCCTGGAAAGATAAATGATTAAAATGTGAAGAAAATACAAATGAGATAAAATAGTGTAATTTGTATAATAAGGGATTAAGTTGGTACCCTTGGTAAAACCTGTGGAGCCTTTGGATGTTTTTTAAAAAATTAATGAATCAGTTTTATTACTATTCCTTGATATTAAAGTTGATTAAAATTTTTATCAAGTTATATCTTATTTTTCTGAAAAATAATTGACTTGATTCATATATATTTTGAAAAATCTGTGGTTATTCTCTTAGAATGGTATCTATGAAATACATGAAATCTGTTCTCTTTATACTAATAAAAAATAACTAAAAATGTTATCTCAAAAACAAATTATTCACATTTGTAATCATAACTAATATTTGCTTAAATATTTGATAAAGCATTTATTTCTTTGTATTTTAGTTTTGCTTTTTCAAAAGAGTCCCAAATAAATCTCTGCTTTTCTCTAGTTTTGAAATATTGGTAAAGATTTTAAAAGTATTCATTTTATGAGTTTTTCCCCTCTATAACCAGGAATCCTTAGATAAAGCCTATCTATAATGCTCTTTTGTCCAATTGCCATTGATGCCATTTTAGATAGAAATAGATTTGGGAATCATTTATAACAACGTTAAAGTTTGGACCCATTCTATAAATAAATATTCAGTGAATTGGGAATAAGTAACCTCAGAGTGGATAAGCTGTGTCACTGAGATGGAGGTCAGTGATTTAATTTCCTGAGGATTGTCCTAGGAATGGGGGTAGAATGACACTGAAACCCCAAAGAAGTTTGGGGATCTATGATCCCGTAAAAGCATTCAATGTCCTGCATTGTACCAGTAATGTATAGCAACCAAATTGCAAAAAGGAATTCTTCTAAATATACCCTGGACCTGAATGGAGGAGATAAAGAGAATTTACGAAGAAATTAGCAAAGAAAGACTAAAGAGATTGAGCCAGCAGGTAGCACAGAAACTAAACATTGCTGTAGATAAAGTGATGGTGGCAAAAAGAGGCTTAAATGGGTTCAGATATCCCAGACAACCACAGCTTGGACTGAGCTCATCTTCAGCATGACACCTGTACTCAAGGACATGATTTGGGGCAAAGGCTTGCACATTTACATTCAACCATGGAATGGTGGAGATGTGGTTGGCAAATCCTCAATTTGTGGAGTTTAGTTGGAAACAACAAAGAATATTTTGAAATGTGTGAGTGCATTTGAGTTAGGTTAGATTTTCTTGGAGCTTATAAGGAGAAAATGAGTGGTTATATTTTTTGCATTCATGAATTTGGGAGATGGAAATACTATACCTGTTTTCCAACTGCTTTTTCATAAGAAGCCAGCCTTAGATGGCTGACTAGCCTGGAGAATGCTGCAACCTGACAATTGCCTTCTAGGAATTTGGAAGTGAACTCAGAGGATGAAGAGATCTGGTAGAATGGGCGAGTTTTTCTGTTATTTGATACAGCTCCTCACTGATCCAGAAGCTAGTATGTAAGTCTTGGCAATGTTCTATTATCTAAGGAGATAAAAAAAAAAACTGGTGTTTTGGCTACTGATAGGCCCTAGAATCTAGAACAGCACTCCCACAAAGGAGAATCTCAATAATTATGAGAGTATCTCAAACATTTTATGAAAAAAGTGGAATTAAAAGTAATTGTCTATGTTGATGTAAAATGAAATCCTTTAATATATTTTTCATAATGCAGATTTTCCACATATTATGAAAAACATTTTTGAACCCCAAATTATTTTTCTGAAAAAATAAATTCATACTCTAATTCCATTTTCCTCAATTTTTTGCAGTACTTGATGCATACATCTTGGGTTAATAATTAGAAAGTGATCATTTTACGATACCACAATAAGATCATTGGAACTCATATTCCACAACTTGATGTTTTTCAATGGTGGAAAGAAAAGGAATAGATTTATTTTATATAAGCCCTGTCTACTGTTCAACAGTCATACTTTTTTTCACCTCCTAACTCAATAGCATTCCCCCTTCCACCACTAGATACTATTAAAAATGTTAGATTTGTTGTTGTCTTGGGTACTAGTACTCATAGAAACTGACACAGTCCATAAATATGACAATATCATAAGTTGTCTTAATTGGACTAAAGATTGGTTTTGATTATTATTATTTTAAGTTCATATTTACCAAAGTTTACTTATTGTGCATTTCTCCCTTATGTGAGCTGTGTAACTTGATTGCATTATAGTATATTTAATTTTTTACTTGCCACTTGTGCATTTTCTCCATGTAATTTCACTGGAAAGTTATTGCTGTATTTAAATTATTAAGTTACAGTAAATACCATTTGTTTCAAAATTTCTTGAGATTATTGTTTCTTCAGAACTTTTCTCAAGATACTTATTACTTCCTTATTTCTCAGGCTATAAATGAAAGGATTTAATACAGGAACTACTATTGTAAACAAAACACCAGCTGGTATATCTTTATCTCCTTCTTCAAGTAAATTGGGTCTAATGTACATGAAGAAAATAGATCCATAGAATAATGAAACAGACAGAAAATGGGATGCACAAGTAGAAAAGGCTTTGACCCTTCCCTCTTTGGATTTCATTTTAAAAATTGTGAAAAAAATGTAGAGATAAGATATTAAGACACTACCTATAGTGAAGACTTCAATGGAACCTGCAAAGATGAATAATACCAATTCATTGATATAAGGATCAACACAGGAGAGTCTGTACAAGGGAAGAATATCACAATAAAAATGGTTAATGTGATTAGAGCCACAGAAAGCTAACCTAAAGAGAAGCCCTACATGAATCATGGAATGTAAGTTTCCAGCTATGAAGGCCCCGATCGCCATCTGAATGCAGAGTTTCTTTGACATCATGGTGTGGTACTGAAGTGGACTACATATGGCCACATAGCGGTCATAGGCCATTGCTGCCAGCAGAAAGCAATCTGCAGTTTCAACAGTGCAAAGAATATAAAACTGAATAATGCATTCATAGAGGGAAATCATTCTGTCCTTAGAAAAGAAATTCTCCAACATCTTAGGGGTAATAGCACAGGCACAACATGAATCCACAAGAGCCAGGTTGCCCAGAAAGATGTACATTGGTGTATTAAGTTGACGCTGTGTAAAAATTAATGCCACCAAACCAAGATTCCCCACCATGGTGATCACATAGATGATAAAGAACACCATAAACAGCAGAGTTGTCAGCTCTGGGTGGTCTGTAAATCCAGTTAGTACAAACTTATTTTTCATGGTATGGTTTTCTTCAGCCATTCCTGGCTTTTCTGAACAAAAATTGAGAAGAAATAATTTACAACATATCCTAAACAAATATTGACCTGTCCTTGATCCAGAAGCCAGTCAGGAGAGCACTTTCCAGAATGTTTTCAGGTGTTACTTTGCTGCTTGCCTGCTTCTGGGACTGAATCATTCTCTTGAAGCTATTATCTTTTTGGCTATCAATTGAATCATTGTTTCCATCATATTTTGAAGAAAAGCGTCAGATTAGGTACACAGAGATGAAACTGAAAGTTTTAAAGAGAGATATTCATAGTCAAAAACATCTGAGTAGGGTGAAGTTGACTCATAATTTTAAGTGTCAAATTGGTGCCAGTTTTCTCAAGTTCATTGACTAAGCTGTGAATCCTAATATTTCAGTGACTATTTTTGCACATGAGCATTCATTGTAACATTCTGCGCACTAGCCAGAAGGTGAAAACAACTCAAATCATGCACTGAGGAATGAATAAAATAGATACATACACACAATGGTATATTATTTAGCCTTCAGTAGGAGTGAAATTCTGACACAAGTTGGATGCTACTCAAGGACATTGTGCTAACTTAAATATGTTAGACACAAAAGGATAGATAGTGTATGATTCAGCTTAAACTGGGTAGGTAGAGTGGTCAACTTTGCAGATGCAGAAAGTTAAATGCTACTTGCCGGCCGGCGCCGCGGCTCACTAGGCTAATCCTCCGCCTTGCGGCGCCAGCACACCGGGTTCTAGTCCCGGTTGGGGCGCCGGATTCTGTCCCGGTTGCCCCTCTTCCAGGCCAGCTCTCTGCTGTGGCCAGGGAGTGCAGTGGAGGATGGCCCAAGTGCTTGGGCCCTGCACCCCATGGGAGACCAGGATAAGCACTTGGCTCCTGGCTCCTGCCATCGGATCAGCACAGTGCATCGGCCGCGGTGCGCCGGCCACGGCGGCCATTGGAGGGTGAACCAACGGCAAAAGGAAGACCTTTCTCTCTGTCTCTCTCACTGTCCACTCTGCCTGTCAAAAAAAATTAAAAAAAATAAATAAATAAATAAAAAATAAATGCTACTTGCCAAGGGGAGAACAGGGGTGCAGCTGTTGTTTACTGGTACATATTTCAGGTTGAGAAGACGGAAAAGTTCTGGAGATGAATGATGCTGATTGTTGCAGTATTTAATGTCACTGAAGTATGCACATAAGGGTAAAATGTTAAATATTCCATATAATTTATTAAAATAAAAATTTAATGGTTTTATTTACATATTTCTAGAAATTTATCATATCCAATAATAGTGGAGCATACACTTAAAAAATAAGGAAGACCTTTCTCTCTGTCTCTTTCTCACTGTCTATAACTCTTTCTCTGTCTCTCTCTCTCACTGTCTAACTCTCCATGTCAAAAAAAAAAAAAAGTAGAATAAAATGAAATGTTAAACACAAATTGGGAGATTAGCTGCAATAAACAACATAATGTTCCTATAGTTTTATTCTATAAAAATACTTATACAAAAGAGTAGGAATAACCACTAGAGAATAAGCACAGGTCAAGAAGAGAAAAATCTTAAAAGTTTTTTTTTTTAAGCAAATCAACAGTGTGTGACTTTATTATTAATAAAAAAAAATCTAAGTTGAAATAACTATGAAGCTATATTGGAAGATTTAAAAAAAATGGTTATATGTAGTATTGTCCAGCATAGAGAGATGGAAACCTAATTGCATTCCTGGCTGATGTATAAAGTGGTACAATCATTGGAAAATACTTTCATAATAGATTAAGGAAATTCCTAAAGATTCACATGTTTTGATCAGTTCAGAAACAAAGAAACAGAACATTAAAAAATTTACATATAGTGATGTTCATTGTAATGCCACTAATAATAATGACAAATTCAAAACACCCTAATGGTAACCATTTACTCAAAATGACAGAAAATGTGAATCTTCCATATGATAGTTAATTGTGCAATCAGTAAAAAATGGTGTCTTCTTAGAAAATTTTATGTAATGACAGACAAAAATGTTACATTAAAAAGGAGAAAGTTTATATATTGTATACTTCTGACTTCTAAATAATTACCTACATATGAAAATAATAGAAAAAAAAACAAGAAAACACACTGAAATTATAGGTTGATTTTTTTTCCGCTTTATATTTTCTTCTATTTTCTCTACCATAACTGTTACTCTTTTTTTTTAAATTTTTTGTCAGGCAGAGTTAGACTATGAGACAGAGAGAGAGTTATAGACAGTGAGAGAGACAGAGAGAAAGGTCTTCCTTCCGTTGGTTCACTCTCCTAATGGCCGCTATGGCCAGCGCTGTGCTGATCCAAAACCAGGAGCCGGGTGCTTCTTCCCGGTCTCCCATGCGGGTGCAGGGACCCAAGCACTTGGGCCATTCTCCACTGCACTCCCGGGCCACAGCAGAGAGCTGGACTGGAAGAGGAGCAACCAGGACAGAATCCGGTGCCCTGGGACTAGAACCTGGGGTGCCGGCGCCGCAGGCGGAGTATTAGCCAAGTTATCCACGGTGCCGGCCATAACTGTTACTTTTATAATCAGAAAACTGTATATTTTGCTAAGCAAGTAAAATTACAAGAACTTAAATTTGCTATGTTTTATATGTTGATAACTCCACACTAGTATTGGGGATCCAGTGTTTCTTACACTTTCCAATGTGTAGTGGATGATATTATTTTGGATATATTGAGTAAGTGCTGGCTCCATTAACATGATGATGGCATTGACAAGTATAAATATTAATAATTTGCTGACAATCTTGCATAGGTCTCAAGCCATTAAGGCATATACTCAGATGTTATGGTAATGTAATCTTGTTACTTGCCTCTACAGAAAGTGCTATATCTTTAATTTCAATTTTTATTATTTTACTTGTCAAGTATTTCCATGATTTTCTAAGGTTCAATGACGCCCATATTTATTAAATTTCAGGATACTTTTCAAATTTTCATTATTGACCCTTTAAGCCTATCCTTATAGACAAACTATTCCAAACTACTAGGGGAATGTTTTAATTTAATATACTTTGATTTACTTCATTTACTATGAGAATTATTTATGGACTGCCTGCTCTGTGCTACATACTTTCTTTAGAAGGTTAGCTGACTATCTTAGACATTTCTAGATTGGTGGTTTCTTAGATTTTCAGTGACCATAATTATACTCTAAATTTCAAGAACACAGGGAAAACTGTTTGGATGAAATACAGAAAGAATTCCTTTTTGGCTCCTTGAAAATATTTCTGACCTTTAAATTTCAGGTTGCTTAAGAATGATACCTCTAGCAGTAATATTTAAAAATTAACATTTGAAATATAAGTATATATTTATGCATAATCTATATGAAATATATATCTATATATACTATATTATATATATTTGATTTTTTTCATTAAATGTGTTACCGTTATTTTCTGGAAGTCACATAATTACATTTCCTTTAGTTTTCCCAGTTGGTTGTAACTGATCAAGCAGAAATAAGATTTATACTGATATTTTGTTTCTCCACAAGTCAAAATGGATAATAGAAAGCTCCCTAAAATTATACTTGGAGCTTAAAAACCTGGCTTCTAGTCATATTCTCTGTAATATAATTTATTTAACAGATAGAGAGTGAACAACATAAATGTTTTAAACACCATTTCATTATAGAGGCTAACAGTCCATTTCATCTGAATGATAAGTTATATGACAAAGCATGTTATTTTAAAAGGTTTCAGATATTTCACTAATATATTCCGTCATGACTACAAACATGCTTTCTTGTTCTTTTTTTGTTTTTGGTAAATTTAGGCTCCAGTTGCATTCAGAAGTGATACAAATAAATGACAATCATTTGTCTAGTGCTTACACAATAGATTTTGATTCATGGGAAGACCTTAAAGATCTTGCAAAATTGAAAAACTGGAATTTTAATGGAAAAAAAAACCCTAAAGAATGTAGAGAAACACATGTTTCTAGAGGTTAATATTTCTAGAAAAAAGAGCTTAAATTCTTTCTCACCTGGATTGCTTGGTAAAAGTCAATTGCTAGATAAATGTTAGTCTTTTAATGTAGATCCAGTTCTAAACTCTTAAGCATTTATTAAAGTAAATGACAATATTTATGCCATTGGTGGAGAATACTTCAAATTTTCAAAATAGTTCTAAGGGGATTTACTTGGCATTGACAATGGAGTATAGCCTAAGAGACTCAATCCTCTGAACGTCACAAAAGCACTAAATTAGATTTACTAAATGTATCCTTTGAGACCTAGAGAATAAGGCAAATGCCCATTTCTTAAACTTTTAAGGGTTTTGTTTTGATAATCATTCACTTGAGTTGATACCATTTATGCTTATCACCAATCTGACATAAAATTCTAAGTGAGGAAAACAATTCCACCTGATATGTCAGCAAAGGCTCATGGAGGAAGTGAAAACCAGGCTAGGATTGATTGCTACAGAGGGGAAAAGGTATGATACGGTCAGAGGTTGGAAAGGAGCACCTTTTCCATTTTTTTAAGATTTATTTATTTGAGAGATATAGTTACAGAGAAAGGAGAGACATAGAAAAAAGAGAGAGAGGGAGAGAGAGAGAGAGAGAGATCGATTGATCTTCCATATCCTGGTTCACTCCCCAGGAAGGAGCCAGGACTGAGTCTCCCACATGGATGCAGGAGCCCAGGGACTTGGCTGTCTTTGCTACTTTCCCGGGTACATTAGCAGGGAGTTGTATTGGAAGTGGAGCAGCTGGGACTCAAACTGCTGCTCGTATGGGATGATGGTGCTGCAGGCTGTGGCTTAACCTGCTATGCCACAGTGCCAGCCCCCCTTTCCACTATTGTCATTACACTGCACTAGTACATCAACTGAAATGAAATTTCATTAAATTACTTTTTGAATCTATTGAGATAATCATATGACTTCTATTTATCACTCTGCTATTGTGATGTTCTACATTCACTGGATTGTATATTTGAATCTTCCTTGCCTCCCAGGGATAAGTCCCAATTGATCATTGCATATTATCCTTTCCATGTGAGATTGAATTTAGTTTGCTAGTATTTTGTTGAGGATTTTTGCATCTATGTTCATCGAAGATACCCATCTAATTTTCTTTTCTTTGTAGTGTCCTAGTGTGGCTGTGTTACTTGGCAATGCTGGCCATATAAAATATACTGGGAAATATTCCTCTCACTTTAACTTTTTGTAAGAGAGTAGGATTGTCATTCTTTATTCTTTAAATATTTTATAGAATTCACTACTAAAGTCTTCAGGTTCTTGGTTCTCCTCATCAGGAGTTTTTGGTTACTGGCTCAACATCTTCATTCATTATCAGTCTCTTCAGATTTTTTTATTCCTGCATGATTCAGTCTTGGTAGGTTGTATATTTCTAAAAATTTATAAATATCTTCTAGGTTATCCATTTTTGCATGTAATTTTTTTAAAGTCTCATGATTCTAGGTATTTCTGTGATACAGTTTTAGCATCTCTTCTTTCATCTAAGATTTTATTGTTTTAGTCTTCTCTTGAATTCTTAGTTATTCCAGCTGGAATTTTCTATCAGTATTAACCTTGAATGTAAATGGATTGAATTCTCGTGTCAAAAGTAGTGGTTGGCCAAATGAATTTTTTTTATTTAATAAATATAAATTTCCAGTTTATGGATTACAATGGCTCCCCCTCCCCCATAATTTCCCTCCCACTCGCACCCCACCCATCTGCCACTCCCTCTCCCATTCCATTCACATCAAGATTCATTTTCTTTTTTTTTTTTTTTGACAGGCAGAGTGGACACTGAGAGAGAGAGACAGAGAGAAAGGTCTTCCTTTGCCGTTGGTTCACTCTCCAATGGCCGCCGCGGCCAGCGCACTGCGGCCGGCACACCGCGCTGATCCGATGGCAGGTACTTATCCTGGTCTCCCATGGGGTGCAGGGCCCAAGGACTTGGGCCATCCTCCACTGCACTCCCTGGCCACAGCAGAGAGCTGGCTGGAAGAGGGCAACTGGGACAGAATCCGGCACCCCGACCGGGACTAGAACCCAGTGTAGCGGCGCCGCTAGGCGGAGGATTAGTCTAGTGAGCCACACCGCCGGCCCAGCATTTTCAATTATCTTTATATACAGAAGGCCAAATGAATTTTTAAAAGATTTATTTATTTATTTGAGATGCAGCATTACAGACAGAGAGAGGAAGAGACAGAGAGAGAAGAGAGGTCTTCCATCTTTTGGTTTGCTCCCCAGATCTGCCAGAGCAAACACCAAGAGCCAGGAGCCTCTTCTGGGTCTGCCATGTAGGTACAAGGATCAAGCACTTGAGGCCATATTCCACTGCTTTCCCAGGCCATTAGCAGGGAACTGGATAAGAAGTAGAGCAGCTGAGATTCCAACTGGTGCCCATATGGGATGCCAGCACCACAGGCAGAGACTGAACTTACTATGCCACAGCGCTGGCCCCTGGCCAAATGAATTAAAAAAAAAAAAGAATAAGACCCAATTATGCTGCCTATACTTCACAGAAAAAGATACACATAGACTGAAAGTGAAAGGTTAGAAATAAAGCATGCAAATGGAAACCAAAACAAATGGAGTATCTATACTTATGTCAGGTAAAACAGACTTTAAAAAATTGCAGAAAGAGACAAGAAGGATATTGTATCTTGATTACAGAATCAATTATGCAAGAAGATAAAGCAGTCGTAAATATATATGCACCTAACATAGGACCAGATTTAAAAAGAATATATTATTAGACCCAAAAGGAGGGATAGACTCCCTTGAACACAATCCTAATGCAATCTAATCTTGACAAATTAAAAATACAACCTGAGAGTTACATTAGAAGGATTAATGAAAGTCTTAACAATGAGTGTGACTCTAGAGGTTATGGGCTATAGTATTACATTCTGCTTCTTGCTCTTTCAGCAGCTTCACTTTGCTACCCTCTTTCCTGAATTCAAATTAGGTATTGAGATAGGCCTGTTGATAAAGCGACCTGTTCCAACAAGCAAGGCCAACTTCAGGGCACTTTTCATGGGCTGGGAATGGGCAGGAATTGAAGGCTAACATTATCCCAAGGATAATTATATGGAGAGTATTTTCTAGTTCACCAAACTCTGGATACTCAGGGAATTGACAATTCACCCTGAGAACAAGAAATAATGTATCAGAATTAGCATAATTAAAACATATGAAGTGTTATATGCATAAAAATATCTACAAATCGCCTTAAATGTTAATTGTTTAATGTAAAATGAAGTAATAGTATGATATTGGCTAATATTCCAACACAGAGATTCTCATTAGTTACTATAGCATTCAATTTGCAATCCTTAAAGTGACAATGTTGTCTGAGGAACTAAGAATTGTCATAAAAGGAGCCGGCGATATGGCGCAGTGGGTTAAGCGCTACTTGTAATGTTGGAATCCATATCAGAATGCTGCTTTGACTACAGGCTGTGCTGCTTCCAGTCCGGCTTCCTGTTAATGTGCCTGGGAAAGCAGCAGCATATGACCTAGGTATTTGGACCTCTGCCACTCATATTGGAGAACAGGATGGCTTCAGCTTGGTCCAGACCTGGCCATTGTGGTCATTTAGAGACTGAACCAGTAAATTCAAGATCTCTCTGTTTCTCTCTCTCTCTCTCTCTGTCTCTCTCTCTCTCTCTCCCTCCCTTGTTCCCTCCCTCTCTCCCTCTCTCCTTCTCTGTCTCTTCCCTCTGTTGCTTTGTCTCTCAAACCAATAAATGAAAAAATGCTTGCCCTTCAGTTTCCTATGGACTTAGAGAAAAAGAGTTTAGGAGAATTTGCTCAGAAATAGAGGAGAAAGAACAAGAGGCAGAGCCAGCAGATCTTAAGCCTTGTAGGACTTGGACAAGAAGATTCTTTAACTGACAATCACTGTAGCATGGGAACTAAGTAAACAGGGATGCAGATACATACAGTAATGGTGCTGTGAAGAGATTACCAGAAACTCAAATAGATTCAAACTTCTCAGAGGACTACAGCTTGGACTAAACTCACTTGCAACATGATATCTGTACTCAGTGCCATGCTATCAGGAAGAGACTTACACATTCACACAGAGTCACAGAAGGAGAGAAATGGAGTTGGGAAGATGCTGAATTAATGGGACTTAACTTGAAATAATCGAGGAAACCATTGAAAGTCCAAGCATAATTAGAGTGAGTTAGGTTAGATTCTCTTCGAGGTTACAAAGAGAAAGTACCTGGTTATAGTTTTGCATCCATGAGTTGGAAATGTATCTTTGTTCATGTTGCTTCTCCTAAGTAGGCTCAACATGTTGATTTTCTAGTGAAGTAAGTCTCGTGTGGCAGTCTAGGTTGGAGTACTGCTGCAACCTGACAGTTGCCTTCTGGGAATTTAGAGGTGGCTTCAGAGCAAAGAGAGGAAGCAAAAGGGGGTGTTTTCCTGTTATTTGATATGCACCCTCCTTGATCCAGAAGTAGGTAATTAAAATCATGGCAATTTTCTCTTCTTTAAGAAGATGGGAAAACTGGTATTTTGACTACTGATGTATACCAGGACCTCGAACAGTTCTTCCACATAGCAGGGTTGCAACAAATAAAAGTTAAGTGAATATTTGGTAAGTAATTCTTTTATAATGTCACATTAAGATCAGAGGTTTTAGTCACTGTTCACAAGTTTAGATCTTGCAATGGTGAAAAGAAAAAAAAAAGAAATTATTTTAGATAAGGCATATCTATAGTTCAACATTGTACTTTTTTCATGTCTCCATATCATGACCCACATTAGAGTCCCTTTTTCACCTCTCAGGAAGAGCACAGAAGAGGCGTAGCCTAAGGCAACACCAACAGTGACTCTTCAGATCCCACATGGGTGACATTGTCTGGAGCTTTATGCTATCAAATCTTTATGTAGACATGGGAGTAGTTGAAACTCTATAGGTATTTTCATTGGAAAATGGACATTTTGTGTTTGTCATTTAACTCCATAACAATTTCAATTTGAAAATATAATACTCATTGTCACCTGAAATTTTCATTCTTCACCACTTCCAACCATAATAATGTCCCTCAAAATTCATGAGTTACAAATTTGTTATTTTGTTGCTTGTGGTTGTAAGTGGAGTCATTTGTTGCAGATTCACATGAACTTAACCCTTTTCAGCTGACTTGGAGTGCTAATATTCTAACCTGCTGAAGTGGACTGCTAATAAATATGGAGTGGTTCTGTTGCTAATTTGGCTGTTGTCTTTTGGGTGCTAATTAGGTTTGATGCTGAAACAGTCCATGCACTTGAAAAAATTCTGTTGTTACTTGAATGAGTTCAAGATTTGCTTCTGATTTTTGTTATTTTGAGTTAGGATTTAGCACAGTTGACTCCTTTCAATATGCTCTCCCCTTATATTATTATTGCCTAAATTGAATGTATTATAATTTATAAATATTTTGCATATAATTTTTGCATTTCCTCTTTGTAATTTCATGTGGAAGTTTTTTCTCCATTCAGATCATTAAGCTGCAATAAATGTGGCTTGTTCAGAGTTTTTTGAGATTATTTTTTCTTCAGAATTTTTCTCAGGACACTTACTACTTCCTTATTTCTCAGGCTATAAATGAAAGGATTGAGTAAGGGAACAACTATTGTAAACAAAACACCAGCTGGTATATCTTTATCTCCTTCTTCCAGCAAATTGGGTCGAACATACATGAAGAAAAGAGACCCATAGAATAACGAAACAGACAGAAAGTGGGATGCACAAGTGGAAAAGGCTTTGGCCCTTCCCTCTTTGGATTTCATTTTGAAAATTGTAAAAAGAATGTAGAGATAAGATATTAAGACACTACCTATGGTGAAGACTTGAATTGAGCCTGAAAAGATGAATAGTACCAGTTCATTGACATAAGGATCAACACAGGAGAGTCTGTACAAAGGAAGAATATCACAGTAAAAGTGGTGAATGTGGTTTGATGCACAAAATGCTAACCTAAAGAGAAGCCCTACATGAATCATGGAATGCAAGTTTCCAGCTATGAAGGCCCCGATGATCATCTGAACACAGAGCTTCTTTGACATCCTGGTGTGGTACTGCAGGGGGCTGCATATGGCCACATAGCGGTCATAGGCCATTGCTGCCAGCAGAAAGCAATCTGCAGTTTCAACAGTGCAAAGAAAATAGAACTGCAGCATACATTCGTAGAGGGAAATCATTGTGTCTTTAGAAAGGAAGTTCTCTAACATCTTTGGAGTAATTGCAGAGGCACAGCAAGAATCCACAAGAGCCAAGTTTCCCAGAAACATGTACATTGGTGTATGAAGACAACGCTCTTTTGAAATTAGTATCATCAGACCAAGATTTCCCACGATGGTCACTAGATAGATGACAAAAAATACCACAAAAAACAGAGAGGTTAGCTCTGGTTTATCTGTAAATCCTGTGAGGATAAACTCATTTTTCATGCTATGATTTTCTTCAGGCATTCCTAATTTCTCTGAAAAATAATTGTGGAGAAATAAAATATTAATTTATAACATTCCCCAAATATAATTTAGCTTAGTTTGGCTCAAAGGAAGAGAAATATCTTTCACAATGCTTCCACATGTAACCTGAACTTCAATGCATTCTAAATTCTTGAGAATTATCATTTACCCTAAACTTTTACATTATTGGTTGTTTATTGCACATTTTCCAACTTTTTTTCATTATAAACATCATAACATATGCACATAAAGGCTTTTGAGGTCTTGAGAGAAATAATCAGGGCAAAATATTTCTCTATTTGGATTAGGTAAAGCTGAGTCATAGTTTAAATGTTAGCAGTTGGTATCAGTTTTCCTAAACAATTTCAGTGGCTATATACATCATGATTAATAATGTTATTTAAAAGACTATTTTCAGGAATAAACGTTTGGCTCAGCAGCTAAGACATCACTTGGGTTGCCCACATCCCATATCAGAGTCCTTGGTTCGAGTCTTGGATCTGCTTCCAAAACAACTTATTTCACATTCTAGGAGGCAGCACATGGTAATTCAAGTACTTGGGTCCCTGCCACCCATATGAGAGACCTGGATTGGGTCCGAGGTTTCTGACTTGGGCTTGGCCCAGTCATGAATGTTGCTGGCATTTGAGGAGTGAACCAGCAAATGGAAGCACGCTCCCCCCCACCCCAAGTAAAGTGAAAATAAATAAAAAAATATTTTCAAACATCAATATTCATACTGTCATTATTCACAGTACCCAAAAGGTGGAAACCACTCAATGTCTACAGACAGACGAATGGATAAATTTAGTGTGGTATATACATGTGAGTATAACATGAATGTTATTTAATGTTGAAAAGAATGAATCTGGGGGCCGGTGCTGTGGCACAGCGGGTTAATGCCCTGGCCTGAAGCGCCGGCATCCCATATGGGCGCCGGTTCTAGTCCCAGCTGCTCCTCTTCCGATCCAGCTCTCTGTTATGGCCTGGGATAGCCTAGAAGATGGCCCAAGTTCTTGGGCCCCTGCACCCATGTGGGAGACCTGGAAGAAACTTCTGGTTCCTGGCTTCAGATCAGCACAGCTGTGGCCATTGCGGCCATCTGGGGAGTGAACCAGCAGATGGAAGACCTCTCTCTCTGTCTCTGTCTCTACTTCTCTCTGTAACTCTGTCTTTCAAATAAATAAAATAAATCTTAAAAAAAAAAAAAAGAATGAATCTGACACCTTACAACATGGATGAACCTATATGCTAAGTGAAATAAGGCAGACATAAAGGACAAAAAATTTGAGGTATCCAGAGATTTTAAAAAATCTTTTGCATAAACATAAAGTCATATTTTAATTCTCTTTTCCATGGACTCTTTGTGGTACTTTTGTGGAATGGTGGATGTCAAGGAGAGGTGGGAATGAGGAGCTCTTGTTTAATGGGTACTAAGTTTCAGTTTGGGAAGATGAAAAAAGTCCTAGATATGAATATTCATGAATGTACTTAACATTTTTGAAGTAATACTACAATATGGCTAATGTAATAATTTTTATGTTATATATTACATGTTATATATGTTATATATTGCAACACAATAAAAATTTTAAAAGACTTTTTATTTCCATATTATGAGTAATTTATTATTTCTGATACTATTGTAGTATAGACTTAAAGTGCTTAAGGGAAAAGGGGAATATTTTTTTTTTTTCAGACCTATTGTCATGTTTAATCCCAGTGAGAGTCAAGTTGGGAATTGATAATTTCTTTTTTTTTTTTTTTTTTACAGAAGATCAGTTTAGTGTACATTAAGTAAAGATTTCAATCGTTTGCACCCCCATAGAAACACAAAGTGAAATATACTGTTTGAGTACTCATTATAGCATTAAGCCTCAGTGTACAGCACATTAAGGACAGAGATCCTACATGAGGAGTAAGTGCACAGTGACTCCTGTTGTTGACTTTACAAATTGACACTCCTGTTTATGGCATCAGTAATCTCCCTATGCACCAGTCATGAGTTTCCAAGGCTATGGAAGCCCCTTGAGTTCTCCGACTCTTATCTTGTTTAGACACTGTCATAGTCAAAGTGGAGGTTCTCTCCTCCCTTCAGAGAAAGGCACCTCCCTCTTTGAAGACCTGTTCTTTCCACTGGGATCTCACTCACGGAAAAGGGGAATATTTTTAAGATGTTTATATATCTGGGAACTGGGGAGGGAAAGTGATACTAATGGAAGCAGAGGGCAAAGAGAGAGAAGGAGAAAGAAAAAATGCTCTACTAAAGTATTTTGATTTTTCTTTTTTGTTGTTGTTGGTTTTTTTTTTTTTTTTTTTTTTTTTTTTTTTTTTTTTTTTTTTTTTTTGACAGGCAGAGTGGACAGTGAGAGAGAGAGACAGAGAGAAAGGTCTCCAACTGCTCCACTTCTGATACAGCTCTCTGTTATGGCCTGGGAAAACAAGGGAGGATGGCCCAAGTCCTTGGGCTCCTGTACCCTTGTGGGAGACTGAAAGGAAATTCCTGGCTCCTAGCTTTGGATTGGCGCAGCTCCAGCCATTGCAGCCATCTCAGGATTGAACCAGCAGATGGCAGACCTCTCTCTTTCTACCTCTCTGTAATTCTGCCTTTCAAATATATAAATACATCTTTAAAAAAATCCTTCCATATTATTTATAATATGATTTATGCATGCAATGTAAAATTACTCATGTGGGCATATGTATAAAGAAATTCAATGCTATTAAAATGGAGAAAGATCAAGGGTTTAAAATTGACAGATTAACATATATAAGTATATGTCAAAATCATGACTAAACGAGAAGGTTATTTGTGGTAAACAGAATGTTTCCCTAATTTTTTCTATGAAGACCTTATATAAACCAATAGGAATAATTACTAGAAAGCAGAACAGAAAAACCCAAAAGAAATCCATTTTTTAACCAGTTTAAAGGGTTTGATTAAAAAAAATATAATTATCTAATTGTATATAATACTAATTTCCGTGTAAATTCTTACATTTAAATATAAAAGAAATGTAGCATGGAAACAGAAAAAATATCAATACTAGCTTTCTCTGTGTAATGCAAATGATAGGTCATTTTTTCTTCTTTATATTTTCCTCTATTTCAGATTCTCTACAAAGGTCATTACTTTTAGAAAAAAAAATTATTAAGTAAGTAAAATGACTTGCTGTTAGATTGCTCTATGTTTTAAGTATTGAAAGTCCACAATGATCATTGGAGACCCAATTTAAGTTTCTTGAACCTTACATTTCTATAGCAGATAATGCCACAATGATGTTCTGAAGGAATGCCTGCTATATTCCTAAGGTAAATGTATCAAGAGTTATAAATGATAATAATTTGTTGACATTGTTATATACATTCTAAACCATTCAAGTATATACTCACATTTTGTCCTAACTCATTCTTAAAATGTATTCTTTTTTTTAACGTTTATTTAGTAAATATAAGTTTCCAAAGTACAGATTATGGATTACAATGGCTCCCCCCACCCCATAACTTCCCCCACCCGCAACCCTCCCAACTCCTAAAATCAGTGGCCTCTGTGGAAAACAGTATCTCTTTGGGGTCAAATTTTACCTTTCTGTTTTTAAAAATTTTTGTGCTTATTTGAAAGAGAGAGAGACAGCGAGAGAAAGAGAGAGAGAGGAGAGAGAGAGAGCGAGAGAAGAGAGAGAGATCTTCCATCTGTTGGTTCACTCACTGGATGGTCCCAATGATCAAGGCTGAGACAAACTCAAGCTGGGAGTTTCATCTGGGTCTCTCACATGGGTGGCAGGGGTACAAGCACTTGGATCATTTTCCATTGCTTTCCCAGGCGCATTAGCCCAGAGCTTGATTGGAAGTGGAGCAGCCAGGACACAAACTGGAGTCCATATGGAATTGCTGGTGTGGCAAGTCGTGGCTTATCCCATCATGCGACAATTGCTGGCCCCAACTTTCAATCTTTTGAAGGCCAGTGTTCCAATAATACCCATGTGTTCTATGGTGCTCATATTTATTAAAATTATAATTTTAAAGCTTCCTGTATTTATTCTTTGGATAAGCCCTTATAGATAAGAATTCTCAGCT
The DNA here is from genome assembly GCF_051225735.1 of Oryctolagus cuniculus. Taxonomy (NCBI): domain Eukaryota; kingdom Metazoa; phylum Chordata; class Mammalia; order Lagomorpha; family Leporidae; genus Oryctolagus; species Oryctolagus cuniculus. The sequence goes on along the minus strand of NC_142870.1, from coordinate 52,809,347 downwards.
ATTGGAGAATGCTTCTTCTTCTTTTTTTTTTTTTTTTTTTTTTTTTTTTTTTAACTTTTATTTAATGAATATACGTTTCCAAAGTACGAATAATGGATTACTATGGCTTCCCCCCCATACCGTCCCTCCCACCCACAACCCTCCCCTTTCCCACTCCCTCTCCCCTTCCATTCACATCAAGATTCATTTTCGATTATCTTAATATACAGAAGATCAGCTTAGTATACATTAAGTAAGGATTTCAACAGTTTGCTCCCACACAGAAACATAAAGTGAAAAATAATAGATGATTTTTTTTAATGATGATGAAATCAGATCAGACCTATTGTCATGTTTAATCCCAGTGAGAGTCAAGTTGGGAGTTGATAATTTCTTTTTTTTTTTTTTTTATAGAGGATCAGTTTAGTATGCATTAAGTAAAAATTTCAACAGTTTGCACCCCCATAGAAACACAAAGTGAAATATATTATTTGAGTACTCGTTATAGCATTAAATCTCAATGCACAGCACATTAAGGACAGAGATCCTACATGAGGAGTAAGTGCACAGTGACTCCTGTTGTTGACTTTACCAATTGACACTCCTGTCTATGGCATCAGTAATCTCCCTATGCTCCAGTCATGAGTTTCCAAGGCTATGGAAGCCCCTTGAGTTCTCCAACTCTTATCTTGTTTAGACAAGGTCATAGTCAAAGTGGAGGTTCTCTCCTCCCTTCAGAGAAAGGTACCTCCTTCTTTGAAGACCTGTTCTTTCCACTGAGATCTCACTCACAGAGATCTTTTGCCAGAGTGTCTTGGCTTTCCATGCCTGAAATACTCTCATGGGCTTTTCAGCCAGATCCGAGTGCCTTTAGGGCTGATTCTGAGGCCAGAGTGCTATTTAGGGCATCTGCCATTCTATGAGTCTGCTGAGTATCTCACTTCCCATGTTGGATCACTCTCCCCTTTATTTATTCTATCGGTTAGTGTTAGCAGGTACTAGACTTGCTTATGTGCTCCCTTTGACTCTTAGTCCTTTCATTATGATCAATTGCGAACTGAAATTGATCACTTGGACTAGTGAGATGGCATTGGTACATGCCACCTTGATGGGATTAAATTGGAGTCCCCTGGTATGTTTCTAACTCTACCATTTGGGGCAAGTCAGCTTGAGCATGTCCCAAATTATATATCTCTTCCCTCTCTTATTCCTACTCTTATGTTTAACAGGGATCACATTTCAGTTAAATTTCAACACTTAAGAATAACTGTGTATTAATTACAGAATTAAATCAGTCATATTAAGTAGAACAGACAAAAAAACTACTAAGAGGGATAATGTATTAAGTTGTTCATTAACAGTCAGGGCTATGCTGATCAAGTCACCGTTTCCCATAGTGTCCCTTTCACTTCAACAAGTTTCCTTTTTGGTGTTCAGTCAGTTGTCACCGATCAGGGAGAACATATGGTATTTGTCCCTTTGGGACTGGCTTATTTCACTCAGCATGATGTGTTCCAGATTCCTCCATTTTGTTGCAAATGACTGAATTTCGTTGTTTCTTACTGCAGTATAGTATTCTAAAGAGTACATATCCCATAATTTCTTTATCCAGTCTACCGTTGATGGGCATTTAGGTTGGTTCCAGGTCTTAGCTATTGTGAATTGTGCTGCAATAAACATTAGGCTGCAGACCGCTTTTTTGTTTGCCAATTTAAATTCCTTTGGGTAAATTCCAAGGAGTGGGATGGCTGGGTCGAACGGTAGGGTTATCTTCAGGTTTCTGAGGAATCTCCAGACTGACTTCCATAGTGGCTTGACCAGTTTGCATTCCCACCAACAGTGGGTTAGTGTCCCTTTTTCCCCACATCCTCGCCAGCATCTGTTGTTGGTAGATTTCTGAATGTGAGCCATTCTAACCGGGGTGAGGTGGAACCTCATTGTGGTTTTGATTTGCATTTCTCTGATTGCTAATGACCTTGAACATTTTTTCATGTGCCTGTTGGCCATTTGGATTTCCTCTTTTGAAAAATGTCTATTGAGGTCCTTGGCCCATCTCTTAATTGGGTTGTTGGTTTTGTTTTTGTGGAGTTTCTTGATCTCTTTGTAGATTCTGGTTATTAACCCTTTATCTGTTGCATAGTTTGCAAATATTTTTTCCCATTCTGACGGTTGTCTCTTCACTCTCCTGACTGTTTCTTTTGCAGTACAGAAACTTCTCAATTTGATGCAATCCCAATAGTTAATTTTGGCTTTGACTGCCTGTGCCTCCCGGGTCTTTTCCAGAAACTCTTTGCCTGTGCCAATATCTTGAAGGGTTTCTCCAATGTTCTCTAGTAACTTGATGGTGTCAGGTCGTAGATTTAGGTCTTTAATCCATGTTGAGTGGATTTTTGTGTAAGGTGTAAGGTAGGGGTCTTGCTTCATGATTCTGCACGTGGAAATCCAATTTTCCCAGCACCATTTATTGAATAGACTGTCCTTGCTCAAGGAATTAGTTTTAGATCCTTGATCAAATATAAGTTGGCTGTAGATGTTTGGGTTGATTTCTGGTATTTCAATTCTGTTCCATTGGTCTATCCTTCTGTTTCTGTACCAGTACCATGCTGTTTTGATTACAACTGCCCTGTAGTATGTCCTGAAATCTGGTATTGTGATGCCTCCGGCTTTGTTTTTGTTGTACAAGATTGCTTTAGCTATTCGAGGTCTCTTGTGCCTCCATATAAATTTCAGCACCAATTTTTCCAGATCTGAGAAGAAGGTCTTCGGTATCTTGATTGGTATTGCATTGAATCTATAAATTGCTTTTGGGAGAATGGACATTTTGATGATATTGATTCTTCCAATCCATGAGCATGGAAGATTTTTCCATTTCTTGGTATCCTCTTCTATTTCTTTCTTTAAGGTTTTGTAATTTTCATCGTAGAGATCTTTAACGTCCTTGGTTAAGTTTATTCCAAGGTATTTGATTGTTTTTGTAGCTATTGTGAATGGGATTGATCTTAGAATTTCTTCCTCAGCCATGGCATTGTCTGTGTATACAAAGGCTGTTGATTTTTGTGCATTGATTTTATACCCTGCTACTTTGCCAAACTCTTCTATGAGTTCCAATAGTCTCTTGGTAGAGTTCTTTGGGTCTCCTAAATAAAGAATCATGTCATCTGCAAAGAGGGATAGTTTGAGTTCTTCCTTCCCAATTTGTATCCCTTTAATTTCTTTTTCTTGCCTAATAGCTCTGGCTAGAACCTCCAGAACTATATTGAATAGCAGTGGTGAGAGTGGACATCCCTGTCTGGTCCCAGATCTCAGTGGAAATGCTTCCAACTTTTCCCCATTCAATAGGATGTTGGCTGTGGGTTTTTCATAGATTGCTTTGATTGTATTGAGGAATGTTCCTTCCAAACCCAGTTTGCTTAGAGTTTTAAAGATTTATTTGAAAGACAGACAAAGGGAGAAACAGAGAGAGAGAGATAGATCTTTTCATCTGCTGATTCACTCCCAAGATGGCCTCAATGGCCAGGGCTGGGCCAGGCCAAAGCCAGGAGCCGGGAGTTTCTTCCAGGTCTTCCATGTGGGTACAGGAATCCAAGCACTTGAGTCATCCTCTGCTGCTCTATCAGGAGCATCAGCAAGGAGCTGGATCAGAAGTGGAGTAGTTTGGACTCCAACTGGTGCCCATTTGGGATGCCAGCATCACAGGTGGCGGATTTAACTAGTACACCATCTAGAGGAATGTTTCATTTTAGTCTGTCATAGTTCAGTTTAGTTACTGTGAGAATGATTTATCGTTGATATATATCTGTAGAATGTGTGCTTTGTGCAGTTTCTTTAGATGATCAGTTGACATTTCCAGATCGACAGTTTTCTGGATATTTAATGACCATACTATACTCCAAATTTCATAAACAGAGAAGTGGTTTAGAGAGATAGATACAGGAAGATCTCTTCTCTTTTGGTTTCCTGAAAATATAATTAACTTTTATATCATGGATTACTTGGAGATGACACCTTTAAATACAGTATTTTTAAAATAACATTTGGGGGCTGGCATTTAACTTAGTGGTTAAGACACCCCGGTCCCACAGTTGAGTGCTGTTACTCCTGGTTCTGTTCTTCAGCTAATGCAGAGTCTGGGAGGCAGTGGTAATGTCTCAAGTAATTGGGTTCCTCCCAACTACTAGAGCCTTGTGTTGAGTTCCTGGCTCCAAGTTTTAACTCTTGTGGGCATTTGGGCTGTGAACCAGTAACTGAGACCTCTCTCTCTCTCTCTCTCTCTCTCTCTCTCTGTTTCCCTCCCTCCCCCCACTCTCCCTGTCTTAAAGAAAGTAGAGAAGAAAGAAAAAAAAGAAAATTTGAAATCTATGTGATTTGTGGTTTTAAAAAATTAAATTTTATATCCTTGCCAGCTTGAAGTTAATTCCCTTCAGTTTCCCAGATGATTATAAATGATCAAACAGCAATAAGATTTACACTGATATTTTGTTTCTTATTTCTCTAAAAATCTAAAGAAAAACTAGAGTGCTATAAAAAATTACATCAGGGGTTTAAAATATTGGCTTGAAATTATAGTCCTTGCTAATATAATTTGTCTAACACATAGGGAGTGCCTAACACAAAAGTTTAAACAGAACTTCATAATAGAGGCTAACAATTTCATTTCATCTGTGTTCTATGTGGCAAACCATACTGTTCAAAGAAATTTCAAAAGCTTCATTGATTTAGCCTGTTATGACTACAAAATATTGTTCTTATTTTTTGTAAACATAGATTCCTCTTGTTCAGAAGTTATACAAATAAATGATAGTCATATGTCTAGTGCTCATTCAAGAAACTTTAAAGAGGAAAGACTTTAGAGATCTAAAAAAATTGAAAAGGTAGAATTGCAAGGAAAAAAACATCCTAAATAACTTAGAGAAATAAATATTTTAGGAGATTAGCATTTTTAGTGAAAACAAATTCTAAATTTTTTCTCACCTGGATTTCTCTAGTAAGAGTTTTATAGAGGCCAGTTGATTCCTGGTGTTAGTTTTAAAAGGAGATCCAGAAATCAAACCCTATCCTTTGACCATTTAACTGAATACTTCTACAGGTAGATCAGTGTTAATATTTATGTCACTGGTTGAAAATGGTTCATATATTCAAATCAATACCGAGGGGATTTACTTAGCATTGACATCAGAGCACATCTGGGGAACTGAGTGCTGTAAACACTGCAGACATACAAAATTGGAATAATGATATGTATCCTTTGAGACCTAGAGAGTAAGTAAAATTCGCATTTTTAAAGAAAATTTAAAGGGCATGTTTTGATTTTCATTCATATGAGTTTATACCATTTATCATTATCAGCAATATGAACACAAAATCCTTAATGGGAAGAAAAAAAATCCCACTGGATTGGAAGAAATCTGTAACTTCTGTCATACCATCTACAACATTAAAGGGCTCTGAGTTAGGAAGTAACTTAGTGGGATCTGGGAGCTGAAAAATCAATGTAAATTAGAGAGATAGTAGTGGTAAATGAAGTTGGAGCAAGAGCCAGTGTTCAGATACTGCAGGACCTTGCAGCCCATGGTCAAGATTCCCAAGTGTATCCTAAGAGCAATGGGGAGACTTTCAACATCTTCATGCTCAATTCTTCAATACCATCTATGGTACTGCCATTATCCTCATCTCTGTATATAATAACTGATAAATGACTTCATCAACAAAGGATACTTTTACAAATATCAAATATTATGCTATAGCAGGAATTTCTTTGAAATTGTTGTAATTACTGCTATTGTTTAATGTTTTAGTGTCATCATTTGTTTTAGATTATGCTGCTAAAATATCTGATAGTTACAGCATATTTTTAAAAAAACACAAAAATATTCAGTCTTGTTTGATTCTCTGATTTCTAGGTTTTTACAGTATTTCCTCCTGTGATGGCTCTATATCCATCTTTTTCACATCAATCTTACATATCCTTACAGAGATAACCTCTAATGTCACCCGATTATTTGTCAGATAAAGTCTAAGCTCTTTAGATCAACTTTCAAAGTCTGCCACATTCTCTTAATTCCCTTCTCAGCTACATCTGCCTGTCTTCTCTAGGAGTTTCAGATCAAAAGCTTGACTCTTGTCATTGTTCATTTTGCTGCCTTATTGTCTTAAAAGAAAAATTGAACTTTAATATCTTCAATCAGAAGATGAAATCTCCCTCCAACACTGTTCCTTGAGCTCCCCATTATTCTAAATATTTTATGTTTGTATCCCTGAAAGTCTCTACATATCTAGCTCTTTGCAGGAACATTCTATAACAGATGAAGTTGTGAGCTACCTGACTAGGCCATTGGCCTTGTGTTTGTGTGTGTGTGTGTGTGTGTGTGTTTACATTTCAGCCTTTATTTGGGAAGAGAATAATCACATGGTGCTGTTATTCATTCCTTCATTTATTCATCAAACTTAAGAATCAATCTACATTGCTATTGGCCTTCTTATCTCCTCTTCTTTTGACAGTGTACCCACTCTGCTTCTCATTTATCTCCTTCTAGAATCTGCCTAAAGTCTAATTGATCATTAACCTTTTTCTTGACTCCATGCTAGTTTTTGGTCCAATGATCACATACTTGCCCTCAGTGAGGGCCCACCCGGTTCATCATATGCAGGCCGTTTCTGTACAACCTAAGGCTTTTTGTGCCTCCAACCCCACCTTTGTTTTTCTGATGTTGTTCTCTGGTCATACTGCATTTCCAAGGATCTTAGAAATGATCAAATTGAAATCACCAGAAATCTAACACTCTGGAATGATTATCAACCAGTGAAATATGGGGATTGGTGGATAGGTACCTTGACTTTCTCGGTTCTTGGTGAGTCAATTTTGGTATTTGTTTTATACTGTCTTTCAGATGTTCTGTGGTTTCTTGCAGATGTATTCAATCTTCATTATTAGAACATTTATGGACTTTTCTCTCACTTCTGACTCTCTTCTCCATAACTCATTCTGCATTTTACGATTAAGTCCCATATGAACTTCTTGCAACCATATCCTTGTCTTGGTGTTTGCTTTTGGAGAAATTCAAATGAAGATGGGATCTGACAATATGTTTAGTCCATTGTTCACATTTTCTTATTTAAATCTTACTGTATAAGTATTTGTTCATCACTATCATAAAATACTTGAGATAAGCTACTTCTGAAGGAAAAGGATATTTATTCAGTTTACAGTTTTGGAGGTTTGAGTGTAATATTTGGTCACTCCATTAGTTTGTCCTAAGTGTGGATAGATACCAATGGTAGAAGCATGTGGTGAGCCATGAAGCAGTGAGAGAGAGAGAGAGAAAGAGAAACTGGCCCCACTCAGGTTTTACAATTCTTGTAAGAATTACCTTCTGGAGCCAGCACTGTGGCATAGCAGGTAAAGCTGCCACCTGCATGCCAGCTTCACATATGGGTGCTGGTTCAAGAACCGGCTGCTCCACTTCCAATCCAGCTTCCTGCTAATGCACTTGGGAAGGCAGCAGAGGATGGCCCAAGTACTTGGGCCCCTGCACCCATGTGGGAGACCCAGAAGAAGCTCCTAGCTCCTGGCTTTGGCCTGGCCCAGCCCTGGCCATTGTGGCCATTTGGGGAGTGAATTAGTGGATGGAAGATTCTCTCTCTTTTTCTCCTAGCAGCTCTGCCTCTCTGTAACTCTGCTTTTCAAATAAATAAATAAATCTTAAAAAAAAAAACTTAAAAAAAATTGCCTTCTTAAGGCATACCCCTAGTGATCCATGGACCTTCCAGTAGGCCCACCTAATTCACATCCTAATTGGATTAAGTGTCCCCATTGTTAGCATAATTAATTTATGACTTTGGAATTTAAATGTCTGCATGAGTTCAGGAGCCAAATCATGATCAAACCACAGCACTCATCCAGCTGGCATGCTGTCTCCTTGAAGGTGAAACTTAGCGATTTTGTTGTTCTTAAGTAACACTTGTGAAAGATTCAAGTTTTCCCTAACAGCAGTCATTTTTACCTTTGTGAAGCGCTTCTGTAGTTGGAAGCTTGTATGACATTTTGCAAGAGAAAGAGGGCTAGGAAGATTTACTGATTGCATGATTATGATTTGCTGGTGTATGAGACATTCAGGCCAAAAAGTACATTTCACAATCCTTCACTGGAACAGCCACACACATTTTAAGGCTGAAGAATGTAGAGGTCTCTTATGAAATAAACCTTTGCTATAGACTATCTGGGGGCAGGGCTATAGGACAACTTGTCTGACATTGTATTGCTGTACATTTCTTAATTGAAAGGAATCATTTTCAGCTTTCTGGAGAGATTTTTTTAATTAGGAATCTTTGTTTCAAAGCATGAAATTGTGGTTCTTAAAGAATGAACATCATCTTTTCCAGCTAATGATGTCTCTGTCCAAAGGGAGTCCTCAATGAAAATACTGTTCTCTGTCACGCTAGTGTGCCTCTTCCAGAAATCCCTACATATTCCCTAATAATGTCCATTGTGCATTGTTTGCAAACAAAATTATTTGCTGTTGTGGAACTTGTCCAAATCCCAGTCTCTAAAGGTGAAACTTTTAATAAAATCTCCAGTGAGGACATTCAAGTTAACTAAAAAGTTCACTGGATATTATTAACTTTGGCAAATCTCCCTAGTTAACCAGATAAGTTGAATCTACTGACATAGATTTAATGATTCTCACTGAGTGTAATTTCTTTTCCCAAAAGTAGTATTCAAAATGATCTTCAATATTTTCTCATCTTGAGTAAAAAAAAATAACAAAAAAACAAGGTCAAGGCACCCACAGATTGTGTTGTGTAAAGTATTTTAGTGCTTTGTGGAAGAATTTACTTATATTTATATTGATATAAATGTCAATATCAGCACAGATGTCCCAGGACTTAAAATGGTTTGGTTTGCAATCTTTCAGCTCTGCCTTGGAGTGAAAGCAGTACACATTGAGTAGAAATTGTACATAAATGTTTCAATTTTGATCTTTTTCCAGGCTGGTGGTATTCAGTGAGATATTGCCTCTCAAAGCTGGGCAGGGGCAGTGAGCCGCAGCTCCCAGTCAGGCACTTGAAGATAAGGCGGAACAACTGAATGCCACTTGATGTGACACTGCAGGGTAAGACTGGTGTTAGACAAAGTGTCCTGAGCACGTGCAAGGTAGGCTAGGCTAAGCCAGGCTGTTCTGTTGCTTAGGCATGTTAAATACATTTATGACTTAATGTCACTTTCAGCTTAACAGTGGTTTTGACTGTACATACCAACCTCATTGTTTTTAAGTTGAGAAACTTATTATATGAGGAAAGATATCAACTAATTTTTATTTACAATTTTTTTTGAACACGGTAGCCGTGATCAATAAGACTGAACTGTGATGATAACAAACTCAGGTCTGTGAACCAAGAGGGGCACAGGGTACATGAGAGCTAGGGTGCAATCTTTATTTAATTTATTTTATTTTATTTTATATTTTATTTATTTGAGAGGTAGAGTTATAGACACAGAGAGGGAGAGACAGAGAGATGGGTCTTCTATTTGCTGGTTCACTCTCCAAATGACCGCAATGGCTGGAACTGAGCTGATCCGAAGCCAGGAGCCGGGAGTTTCTTCCAGGTCTCCTATATGGGTGCAGGGACCCAAGCACTTGGGCCATCTTCTGCTGCTTTCCCAGGCCATACCGGAGAGCTGGATCTAAAGAGGAGCAGCAGGGACATGAACTGGCTCCCATATGGGATGCTGGTGCTGCAGGCAGAGGCTTAGCCTATTATGCCACCATGCCGACCCCTATTTATAATCTTGATGATAAAGATATGAGCCAAACCTGAGGGAAAAGAAAGAAAAAGAATTGCCATTTGTACTTCTTTAGGGGAGGTTGTAGTTTTTTCTTTCTTTCTTCTTCTCCTTCTCCTCCAACTCCTTCTCTTGTTAGTTTTCAGTTTGCTTCCAATTAGTGCAAATGGATTCTCCTTGACCGCTCTAATTCTAGAGACCTCTCAGCCCCTCAACCCCTGGCCTCACAGCTACATCTTGATGATTTAAAAAAAAAATATTTATTTATTTATTTGAAAGAGTTATACACAGAGAGAAGGAGAGGCAGAGAGAGAGAGAGAGAGAGATAGGTCTTCCATCCACTGATTCACTCCCCAATTTGCTGCAACGGCCAGAGCCATGCCGATCCGAAGCCAGAAGCCAAGAACTTCTTCCAGGTCTTCCATGTGGGTGCCTGGGCCCAAGGACTTGGGCCATCTTCTACTGCTTTCCCAGGCCATAGCAGAGAACTGGATTGGAAGTGGAGCAGCCGGTACTTGAATCGGCGACCATATGGGATACCAGCACTGCAGGAGGCGGCTTTAAAAATTGAAATGTAATATATATGGAGTAGAGTATACACATCTTCTGAGTATCAGTGACTTTTACTCACTGATTCACCTATGGAGTATGATTTCCACTGAGATCATCCTTGTTGGGGATTCCTCTATAGCACTTTTCTTGCTGTTGTATCTCCCTCTCATTCTCACCTTTATTTTGCCCCATCTTCTAATCTCTGTGTCTTTTTTTTTTTTATTGATGCCTACTTCTCCACCTTTTCCACATCCATCTCTACTTAGAACAGCTGTCTCTGGTTCTATTCTCCCCTTTGTTCCTCTCCCTAGCCTCACTTGTGTAGGTGTATCATGGGTTTCTAGGTTCATTGTAGCTTGTTTTTCAACCTTCTGACTCATCACGCTAGTTTTGATGAATCTCTGAATGGGCCCTGGATCTAAGCACTTACAGAGAGCACAGATGGGATGGCTATGATTTGCCACTTCAGAGTCACAGTGGTTCTGAGAAAGTCTGGCTCCTCTTTTAACAAATGGGAAACATATTTACTGTATAATATGGATCCAACTTGACTTTCAAACTCAAGGATCAGGTGCTGAATCAAGCCAGCCTAACTGGACACTGGAAAAAAACCAACATTTAAAGGACTTTATGGATAGAAAAAAATGCCAATATCTATCACATTCTTACATTTTTCAAAATGGGAAGGCATTTATCAAACTATTGTAACCAGAAATATATTTAAAAATCCAAATTAAAATCTAGAAAATATCTTGTTGACTACCTAAAAGCTACTATTAGTATTTTAATATTACCTTTCCAGGATTATTTTTCATATTATTTTAGAAAAGTAGAATAGGGGTGGGTTGGTGTCATGGTCCATATGGTTAAGCTTCCACCTGCAATGCTGGCATCCCATATGAGTACCGGTTTGAGCTTGGTCTGCTCCACATACGATCCAGCTCCCTGTTAATGTGCCTGGGAAAGCAGCAGAAGATGGCCCAAGTTTCTGGGCCTCTGCCACCATGTGGGAAATCCAGGTGGAGTCCAAGCTCCTGGCTTCAGCCTGGCCCAGCACTGGCAATTGCAGCCGTTTGGGGAATGAACCAGTGGTTGGAAGATTCTCTCTCTCTCTCTCTTTCTCTCTCTCTCTGTTTCTCTCCCTCTCTCTCTGTAATTCTGTATTTCAAATAAATAAAATAAATCTTTTAATAAAAAGAATATTGGGGTTTGGCATAGTGATTGAGACACCAGCATGTAGATCACAGTGCCCAGTTTGTGTGCCAGCTGTGCTTCCAATTTCAGCTTCCTGTTAGCGCTCACCCTGGGAGGCAGCAGCTACTGGCTCAAGTAGCCGGATTCCCTGCCACCCACATGGGAAGCCTGAATTCTGTTTTGCGCTCCTGACTTTGGCCTGGCCCAGTTTCCTCAGTTACAAAATTTGGGGAGTGAACCAGCATTTGGAGGGCCTCTATCTGTCTGTCTGTTTGCCTTCCAAGTAAAAATAAGTGATTAAAGTTGACATTCAAAAAAGTAGAATGTTGGAGAGTGTTTTAACTACAATGTATTGCAGAAATCTGTCCATGTTAACAAAGAAAAATCTGTAACATAATTAGATATAATCAATTATGTACCATTATTTTTAACTCATTCTCTTTTGATAGAAATCTGTTTTAAGTCCATTTTACCTTGTTATTAACAAGCTACTAGTTGATATACATTAAAATACACTTGTTCTCTAGTCCAATAGAAAGGAATGCTTGGATTAAAGTGTATGAGCATTTTAAAGGCTTTGGTCTATTTTGACACAATCTTTCTGGAAAGTACTTTGGCAATCTGAGGAAAGTCCCTGCTCCATTATGCAATATGCTTTTTAATATTTGACAAGTTGTTAGCTTTACTCCCTTCATAACTCCAAGAAAATTTGCAGCCGAGCAAACCTCAAGTACTGTTACAGAAAACTAAAGCTGCAAAGGGGCCTGGATATAATCGGTTGTGTATGTAGAACTATTTATTGCCTAGATAGTGTTAAAAAAAATGGCCCAAACAGTCACCAACTGGTAAAGCGTAATAGGTAGATGTGATCAAAGAAAGCAATAAAAAAAGCTCTGCCAAAATGCTGGTCATCTGACGTGGGTGTATGCATGCTACAAACTAGGCTGCATCTCCTGAAGAACGATGTAAGGATCTTCCACTGCAATTGAGATAAAGTTCACAAAAATAGTCCAGCCAGTCACCAAACAAATAAAAAACAACAGTAATCCCAAGGATGTGTGTTTAGACTTACTGTATCATCTTCAAATGCCCAGTTATTAGCAACAACAACAACAACAAAAAAGAAATAAGATAGGAAAAAAGATCATCCATACATGCACACTCAAGAAGGAGATACAAACCGCCTGTGAGAGCAACCAGATATTGGATTTAATAGAAAGAGACTTCAAAATAGCCTTGGTCAATATGTTTACTGGGTGAATGGAAATCAGGATTAAATAAACAAAGATATGATGACAGCGTTGTGTTGAATAGAAATTATTGATAAACAATGAAAATATAAAAAAATGAAAATTCTTGCTGGCGCCGCAGCTCACTAGGCTAATCCTCCGCCTGCGGCGCCAGCACCCTGGGTTCTAGTCTTGGTTGGGGCACCAGATTCTGTCCTGATTGCTCCTCTTCCAGTCCAGCTCTCTGCTGTGGCCCAGGAGTGCAGTGGAGGATGGCCCAGTCCTTGGGCCCTGCACCTGCATGGGAGACCAGGAGGAAGCACCTGGCTCCTGGCTTCGGATTGACACAGCATGCCGGCCGCAACATGCCGACCGTAGCGGCCACATAACGGGTGAACCAATGGAAAACGAAGACCTTTCTCTCTCTCTGTCTCTTTCTCACTGTCTAACTCTGCCTGTCAAAAAATAAAAAAATTAAAAAAATGAAAATTCTGAAGTTGAAAAGTACAATAAGTGACAAATAATTGACTAAAGGAGCTCAAGAATAGATTTGAACTGTTAGAATGAAAAGTCAATGAACTTCGCAAGTATTACTAGAGAGTATGCAATTCAAAAAACACCAAGAATAAATGAAGAAAAATGAACGGATCATCAGATATTGGGGACACCAGTAAAAACATCACCATATGCATAATGTAAGGACCAGGAGGAAAGAGACAAAGAAGCAGTGAAAAATGGGTTGAATAAATAAAGGCAGAAAACATTTCCAATTTATTGAAAAACAATAAACTACATTTCCAAGGAGCTCCAGAAATTCTATGTAAGATGACTGCACAGATATACGTAAATAGACTCATTATAGTAACAATGGTGAAATTCAAAGGCAATAAGAAGAGCTTTACTTTTGAAAGTAGAAAGAGGAAAACCATGCTTCATTTACAAGGAAATCCCAATAATTTAACAATCGACTTCTTAGCAGAAACAATCGAAGCCTACAACAGTGGAATAACATATTCAAAGTGCTTGGTAGGAGCATCTATAAATCAAGGATCCTATAAAAATAAATGCAAACATACATACTTTTATAAATAAACAAAAATGGAGAGAATTTATTGATAGCAGACCTACCTTGCAAGAAATAGAAAAGCAAGAGATCTCAGAAGTAATTCTCTCTTTCCCTCTCCCTCATCCCCCTCTCTGTAACTCTGACTTTCAAATAGATCTTTTTATAAAGGAAAGGATGGAATTCTGCAAAACTCTTTTTAGGAGCCCAACATCACTTTGATACAAAAACCAACAAAGTCACAACACAAAAGGAAAACTACAGACCAATATTCTTGATGAACATAGAAGCAGAAATTCTCAACCAGATATTAGAAAACCGAATTTAACACTATATACAAAAGATCATATATCACAAATATGATTTATCCCAATGCAAGATTGGTTCAAAATTTGAAAAATCAACAAATGATATAAAACATGTCATTAAAATGAAGAACAAAAACCATGCCATAATCTCAGGAGATCCAGAAAAAGCATTCGGTGAAACTCAACATCCCTTAATGAATACAATTCTGAACAAATTAGGTATAGAAGGAACATATCTTAAAATAATAAAGGCTATATATGATGAACCAATAGTCAATATCATACTGAATAACAAGCTCAAAACATTTCCCCTCAGACCTAGAACAAGACAGAAATGTTCACTTCCTTCATTCTATTCAATATAGCATTGAATATTAGCAGAAACAATTGGGGAGAAGAAAGAATTAAAGGGCAACAATGTTGGAAAGGAAGAAGTAAAAATATCCATGTTTACAGATGACATGATGTTGTGCAAAGAAAAATCAAAATCAAAAATTGAGCATAATGCTAAAGTAATGATTAACCAAAGTTAAAGAAATGATAACCCAACTCATTAAGTCACAGGATACAATATCAGTTTACAAAAACAATAGCATGTTATACACCAACAATAATCTCATTGAAAGAGGAATCATAAAATAAATCCCATTCCCAACAGCTACAAAATCAAATATTTAGAAATAAATGCAACCGGCCGGCACCGCGGCTCACTAGGCTAATCCTCTGCCTTGCGGCGCCGGCACACTAGGTTCTAGTCCTGGTCAGGGCGCCAGATTCTGTCCCGGTTGCCCTTCTTCCAGGCCAGCTCTCTGCTGTGGCCAGGGAGTGCAGTGGAGGATGGCCCAAGTCCTTGGGCCCTGCACCTCATGGGAGACCAGGAGAAGTACCTGGCTCCTGCCATCGGATCAGCGCGGTGCACTGGCCATAGTGCGCCGGCTGCAGCAGCCATTGGAGGGTGAACCAACAGCAAAGGAAGACCTTTCTCTCTGTCTCTCTCTCTCTCTCACTGCCACTCTGCCTGTCAAAAAAAAAAAAAAAAAAAAAAGAAAAAAAAAAAAAAAAGAAATGCAACCAAAGAAGTTGCGGACTCTTTCTGCAAGGCCGCACTGTCGGGGAGAGTGGGAGGATGGTGTTCTTCCACAAGCAGCACCAGGGACAGGCTTCGGTGAACATGTCCGCTTTATTCACAGCCATGTACACTTTTAAAGGGCAGGCAGAAGGGGTGTAACTAACTCAGGGGAAGACTAACTCCATCGGATAGAACCGACACTGGTGCCAATATGCCTCTCTAATGAGCTTGAATGTCATGTAGCTAGGGTAGCTTTCCAGGTGAGCCTGGGCTGCACCCAAGAGCAAGTTACCTGATTGGAAGAAGGCAAGTTACCTGATTGGCCAGGCTGCGGGGTCCCTCCCAGGAAGCACGGTGTTCCAAGCCTTCTCAACCTCCTGCATGGGAAGGACAGGCAGCCTCACGGGTCACCCACATCTCCCCTCTTTGTTTTAGGGCAAGTGTGACCCTGCTTAGTACAGCAGGGCACAAGCCACAACCCACAGTAAGCTTTGGGTTAAATTGAAGTGTGTCCAGCATGGGGATTAAGGACAGGGAGGGTATAAAAGGGCAAAGGGGAAAAAGGCTGGGCCCACCATGTTTCCGGCCTTTCTGATTGGCAGGTGGGTGCATAGGTGTGGTCAGGCAGGGGCCTGAGACCACAGGGGGCATGGTGAAGGCTTGGTGAAGGTGTGGTCTTTTAGCTCACAAACCTAATCCTATATTGTCGCTCCCCCTCTTCGTGGAGGAACGACACAGGACCCTGCGCTGTTCTTTCTGTCTGCTCGGCCCTCCCCGGGTTTGCTGCTGGTTCTTCCCGGGTTGGCTACTATCCCTTCCACCTCCGTGGAAGGGCAGTTCCCCCTGGCCACATTCCCCACTTCTGCAGGGGAGTGGCACACCGCCGGCCGGCTCTCTCGGGGGCTGCACAGGTGTTCCCCTTAGATGTTCCCCTTAGATGTTCCTGGTGCATGCCGTCTCTCTCCTCCTTTATAGTCCTCCTCCGCCAATCCCAACTCGGCTGCCCACACGCCGAGTACGCTGCTCTCCTCCAATCAGGAGTAGGTCCTACAGTTTATTGGTTGAACTGGAGGCAGCTGCGTAGAAGCTGTTTTCTCCTCTCCCAGCGCCATATTGTGGGAGAGCAGATGCATAGAATAAGTCTTAATTCCAGTAACTCAGTCCAGTCCAGGTTGCTCCCCACAGATCCCCCTTTCTTTTTATTTTTGGCGTTGATACGCGCCTGTCTTCGGTGCCCTGCGGCACACACTCTGCTCTGCTTGCTAGAGTTGCCACAGGTTCTTACAAGTCCTATCAATCAGGCAAACCGAATCTGGGTCCTCTCTTCGCCATGTTGTGAGGAGGTTTTTAGGCGCTGATGCGTGCCTGTTTTCGGTGCCCTGCAGCGCATGCTCTGCTCTGCCTGCAGGGGCTTACAAGTCCTAACAATCAGGCAAACCGAATCCAAGCCTTCTCATTGCCGTATTGTGGGGGAGACTTATTAGTGTTGGTTCGTGCCTATCTTCGGTGACCTGCAGCTCATACTCTGGTCCAGCTGCCTGCTGGTGCTTACCGCCTTACTAATCAGGCAGACCGAATCCAAGCTCTCTCATTGCTGTGTTGTGGGGAGGCCTTATTGATGTTAATTCGTGCCTGTCTTCGGTGACCTACGGCGCATAAGCTGCTAGCCGCCCGCAGGTGCTCATCGCCTCACTAATCAGGCAGACCGAATCCAAGCTCTCTCATTGCTGTGTTGTGGGGAGGCCTTATTTTTCTGTTTCTCTATCTCCAGGCATTCCTATTTCTCCTATTTTACTTCTATCTTCCAGCATTCCTATTTCTCTCATTTTACTTCTAAACTTCTGTTTCTCTTATCCCTGCGGCTTCCCGGCGGCGCTCGCCCCGAGGCTGCTTCTCGGCACCTCGCCCTGCGGCAGCTTCACGGCTCTGCGCGGCTTCCCGGCGCCTCGCCCCGCCGGCGGGCTCCCGGCTCTGCACGGCTCGGCTTCGCGCGCATGCTCCGCGGTCTCCACGCACTTCGCGCCCGCACCACGGCCTCGCGCCAGCCCCGCGTTCCCTATCTATTCACGCCCCGTGCTCTCTCTGCACGCGGCGGCTTCCGCGAATGTTTCCGCCACCACCGGCATTCAGTCCAAGTTCCCTGGACTAAGCTGGCGAATTTCAACCTGGCGGCCCACGTCTCTGGTTCCAGATCTTCACCTCTTGCTCCCCGGGGTGACTTGAAGAATTCCAAGGTGGCTTACGTTTCCGCCTCGGCCTGCACTCGCGGCTTCATCCTCCCTAACATTTTTCTCTACCCGGTATGTTTCCCTAAGTTTTCTTCCAACAATATTCCTCCCTCATTTCTCCTGGCTTCTCCCCACAGTCCGTATCCGAGTCTAAGTTTCTTCTAGGTTTCACTTTCACTTTCAACCTGCAGTCCGTATCTAAGTCTAAGTTTCTTCTTGCTTTCACTTTAAATCCTAACTTCTTTCCCACAGTCCATATCCGAGTCCAAGCCTCCTCCAGGTTTCACTTTCGCTTTCAATCTCCTAGCTTCCCCGCCATAGTCCGCATCCGAGTCTATGAAAGCTTTCACTTTCGCTTTCAATCCTAACTTCTTTCCCACAGTCCATATCCGAGTCTATGCCTAGGCTTTCAATAGCTTCTTCCGGCACCTAGGCTCTTTGCTAGTCTCTCTCTCCAGTAATTTCCCAGTTCTTCCCGTTTCTTCCCTCCTAAGTTTCCTATCCGTCCTAGGTTTCCTATCCGAGTCACGGCACCATTATGTCGCTCCCCCTCTTCGTGGAGGAACGACACTAAGCCCTGCCTAGGCTTCATATCCGAGTCACGGCACCATTATGTTGCTCCCCCTCTTCGTGGAGGAACGACACAGGACCCTGCGCTGTTCTTTCTGTCTGCTCGGCCCTCCCCGGGTTTGCTGCTGGTTCTTCCCGGGTTGGCTACTATCCTTTCCACCTCCGTGGAAGGGCAGTTCCCCCTGGCCACATTCCCCACTTCCGCAGGGGAGTGGCACACCGCCGGCCGGCTCTCTCGGGGGCTGCACAGGTGTTCCCCTTAGATGTTCCCCTTAGATGTTTCTGGTGCATGCCATCTCTCTCCTCCTTTATAGTCCTCCTCCGCCAATCCCAACTCGGCTGCCCACACGCCGAGTACGCTGCTCTCCTCCAATCAGGAGTAGGTCCTACAGTTTATTGGTTGAACTGGAGGCAGCTGCGTAGAAGCTGTTTTCTCCTCTCCCAGCGCCATATTGTGGGAGAGCAGATGCATAGAATAAGTCTTAATTCCAGTAACTCAGTCCAGTCCAGGTTGCTCCCCACACTATATACCTGCCTATGTCATTCCTTAACCAGAGACTCCATTCCCTTAATCCTAAGGGATTCTGAAGGGCACAGAATCATTATGTCTTCTATAGCTGCTTTCTGCTTATGAGGGGCATAGTGCAGGCCCTGCTTTCCTGGGTCTGGAAGTCTCTTTCTATCTCATCTAACAAATTTACCTTGTGAGCTGGAGCAGTCTCAGTTACTGCCAATGTCTGTGTTCCCTGCATGGTCAGTTACTCCCAGAAGTTGAGTTCTGAAACATATAATTTTGTTAATTAGTATGGGCAAAACTGGAACAAGATCCTTTAACATGAAAAGGACATATCTTATAGACTCCCAGATAGTGGTTAGTGATAAGAGTATAAGCCTACTGAGCTTGAGTATAGAGAATTATAATAGAAGAACCCATTAGGAGTTTTATTGCCAATAACAGTTCCCAGAGAAAATCAAAAGAGGCAGGTACAGCATGTCTGCCTTCAGGTGCAGCAGTTTTGATGTAACGAAGACAAAGGCTTTACTTATCTTTTTGTTTAAGATCTTTGGCTTACAGGAATAAGCAGGCTTGTCTTTTGAGTTCACCTGTGACAACTTAAGAGGTAGCAGTTTAATCCTAATTTCCTTGAGGTGGTCATGCTCAGTAGCACCTGGTAAGGTCCCTGCCAATTAAGCTGCAACTGATCTGAAGAGGATCTTTCTATGAATGGCTTGTTCAGGGAAAGGTGCTGAAGTTGGTTTGTCAGAAAGTCAGCTTTTGGAGACTAGGGTCCAAGGTTTGACATTTCGGACCGGTATCCACACAGGCTGCCAAACAATCTCTGGAAAGACACAAGCAAAGCCTCTCCCCATTGTTATGAGGGGATCAGGCCCCTTCCATTGTTTCATGGTCAAGTCCCTCCATTCAACCAGAGGCAACTAGGTTGGACCTGTGAGAGGTCTCCAGTGTCTCACAGCTGGCAGCTCTCCAGGGGGTGAGACTTGTAAGAAATTTAAGGTGAAAGGAGCATTGTCACAGCTGTCAACAGGAAGGCATCCAAACTTTAATTCTGTAATTCTACAGCTTTGCCTGAGCTCTACTTCAGAACCGTTCCTGGGTTTTAATTTGGGAGGTCATATGTTCTACCTCACTGAGAGGGAACAAAAGGATATTGCTTCCTTTTGCAACAGGACAATGAGGTCCATGAAAAGCATCCCAGGATTTCCTTGGACCCAGGAAACAGCCACATGGGTCCTGTCTGTGCACTCTAAGAGTTTCTTTGCCAGGACCATTTCAAAATGTGTAGTCTACCTTATTTTTTATTAACAAAACTTGTTTTGTAAAACTTATTTTTGATTGCTGGTCTTAAATTTAGGTAACTGCTGTGCTAAAGATCATCTTTAAGATGAAAGGAGAAAAGTTAATGTGCTCGCTGTGGGTACCATGCTCCCTCCTCTGTTTTTTAAGCATAGTATTAAGGTCCTGCATGGGAAGTTAGAGCACAGTGACTCCTGTTGTTAATTTAACAATTAACACTCTTATGTGTGACATCAGTGATCACCCGAGGCTCTTGACATGAGCTGCCCAGGCTATGGAAGGCTTCTGAAACCATAGACTCTGTCAGTATTCAGAAAAGGCCATGAACAAAGTGGAAGTTTTCTCCTCCCTTCAGAGAAAAGTGCATCCTTTTTTGATGACCACTTCTTCCCACTGGGGTCTCACCCAGGGAGGTTTTCCATGTAGGGACACCTTTTCACATGAATGTCCCATCTTTCCACATCTGAAATGCTCTCATGGGCTTTTTAGCCAGACCAGAATGCCTTTAGGGCTGACTCTGAAGTCACCACTGAGTGTTACTCAGGGCAATTGCCTTTCTGTGAGTCTACTGTATGGACTGCTTCCCATGTTGGAGCATGTACTCCTCTTCAGTTCTATCGGTATGATCACTTTAACAGTCCCATCTATACAACCACTTTAGAACTTAATCCAATCTAACATGGACAATTTTTAAAACTTAATCCAATCTATATAGTTATGTTAAAACTCAAGATGTCACTTTCACCATCTAGCCCAAGGAGATTTGGGATCCCATGGTGAAGTAAGTTCAGCTGTGAAGTTATGATTTAAGCTTTCATTTTGGCTAAGCTATTATACAGAAAATGTTAGCCATTCCTTTCATAAGATCTAAAAATCAAATCATACATCTTGGAGACTCCCTCAGCACAGAGTCAGTTTCCCATCTTAAAGAGAATAGAGAAATGAGGGAACAAGTCAGGCTACCTGATTGACCACTGACAATAACAATATCAAATGAAATCTTTGCAAGCAGCTTTAACTGTTAAATAACAACTTATGAAAATATTTACTGGAAGGTCCAATGCCTTCTATAAATTTAAAGAATACATGTATTTGGAAATATCTCTAAAATATCTAACAGTGTGGCCTGTTTAACTAGCAAACTCAAAAACAAACATATAAAAAGTTTTTAGTTTCTTTCTACCAACAGATTTAAAACATCTGACAAAGAGATTTGGGTCACATGAATCAAATGTATCTTTGATTAATTTTAGCAGTTTAAATTTATGAGCAATCTTTCAATTATAAGCCAATTAAGATAGAGCTCTTAATAAATTTTCCTATGTAGACATACAATATGTACACCCACCTAACAACATACAAGATAGAAAATTGAAGCAGTTTTAGTAATAGTTTTCTAAAATCTTTAGCTGTTTTTTATTACCATTAACCAATTAGAATTGCTTTCTGCTCTTGGAAACCTCGATTAATCATACTTTCTCCCAGTTGGAACCCATAGTGCATTATTGGCTTCATCTGTTCACAGAGCCACCCCGAAGCACTGAATACAATAGAAGTGGCTGGAAAAAGTCCATCGGAACCTATAGAAGGACAGCTAAACATAGAATCAACAATGTTTTAGTTTTATGAGCAGCAGATCTGATATACAAAACTATGGATGACAAACGACTTTAAATAGCCATGTTTAAAATTATAAACTCATTAACCAACAAGAGGCACTTGCTTACTCCACACAGTATTTTCTTTCTTTCTTTCTTTAATTTTTTTTCGACAGGCAGAGTTAGACAATGAGAGAGAGAGACAGAGAGAAAGGTCTTCCTTTCCCTTGGTTTACCCGCCTAATGGCTGCTACGGCTGGTGCGTTGCGCCAATCCGAAGCCAGAAGCCAGGTGCTTCCTCCTGGACTCCCATGCAGGTGCAGGGCCCAAGCACTTGGGCCATCCTCCACTGCCTTCCCGGGCCACAGCAGAGAGCTGGACTGGAAGAGGAGCAACCGGGACAGAACCAGTGCCCCAACCGGACTAGAATCCGGGGTGCCAGCGCCACAGGTGGAGGATTAGCCAAGTGAGCCGCGGTGCCGGCCTCCACACAGTATTTTCAAAAGCACCTGTAGGATTTTGCAAGACATTCCACCCTTTTAGGCCTCTGGGCATGTCTCATTAAGATAACCATCAGGTCCTGTAACATAGGATCCTAGACTTTTTAACTTTAGCCATTTGTCTCAGTAACATTTTATAATAAAATTTAGCATCAATTCACATCTTTTTTTTTTTTTTTTTTTTTGACAGATAGAGTTAGACAGGAAGAGAGACAGAGAGAAAGGTCTTCCTTCAGTTGGTTCACTCCCCAAATGGCCACTACAGCCGGAGCTATGCTGATCTGAAGCCAGGAGCCAGGTGCTTTTCTTCCTGGTCTCCCACGCTGGTGCAGGCGCCCAACCACCTGGGCCATCCTCCACTGCCCTCCCGGGCCACAGCAGAGAGCTGGACTGGAAAAGGAGCAACCGGGACTGGAACCCGGCACCCATATGAGATGCCGGCGCCGCAGGCGGAGGATTAACCAAGTGAGCCACGGCGCTGGCCCCAATTCACATCTTCAGTTCCTGTAATATAATCCAAATAGCCTGATTAGTTGGTGTCTACAAGATGAGAAACATACATCCTTTGATAGTGCCAGAGGCCCAACTGGAAATATCAAAGTCCAAATTTTTTGGAACTTTGATTTTTTGAATTTGATGACTTCTTTGGATAAAGCTCCAAAAGCATAGGCAACAAAAGCAAAACTAGACAAAAGGGATTATATCAAATTTAGAAGTTTCTGCATAGCAAAGAAAAGTTAATAGCATAAAGAGAATGGGAAAAAATAGTTGCAAGTTACTTATTCAACAAAAGATTGATATCCAGAATGTATCATGAACTCCAAAACCACAACAATTAAAAAAATTCCAGTTAAACAGCAGGCTCAAAAGAACAAATACAAATGGACAACAAATATATTTTTTAAAAAAGTTCAATACCACTAGCCACCAGGGAAATTAAAAAAAAAAAACACACACACACACACACAATGAGGTATCACTTTACCCCTGCCAGAATGACTGTTATTGAAAGTACAGTGTAGGGGCCTGTGCTGCAGTGTAGTGGGTTAAGATGCAATCTGCAGTGTCACCATCCCATAAACTGCTCTACTTCTGATCCAGCTCCCTGCTAATGCACCTGGAAAAAGCAGAGGAGGATAGCTCAAGTCCTAGGGGTCATGCACCCAACGAGGGAGACCTGGAAGAATCTCCTGGCTCCTGGCTTTGGTCTGGCCCAGCCCCAATCATTGTGGTTACTTGGGGAGTAAACCAGCAGGTAGAAGATCTCTCTGACTCTCCTTCTCTTTCTATAACTCTTTAAAATAAATAAATAAATATTAAAAATTACAGAGAATAACAAATGCAAATAACAAATAACAAAGGAACTCTTATCCACTGTTGGTGGGAATATAAGTTATTGCTGCAAATGTGGAAGACGGTTTGAAGATTTCCTAACAAACTAGAAATCAAGCTGCCATTTGATCCAACAATTTCTCTATTATGGTTATACCCAAGAGACATGAACTCGATTTTCAGATTTCTGCTCCACCATGTTTACAGCAGAACTGTTCTGGAAAAAGCCAAAACACGAAATCAACCTAATTGTCCATCATCAAATGAATGAATAAAGAAAATGTGGTATATATACACAGTGGAATACTAATCAACTATAAAAAGAATGAAATCCTTTCATTTGCAGCAAAATAAATGGAACTGGAGGACATCATGTTGAGTGAAATAAGCCAAATATAGAAAGATAAACAATAAAATAAGCTCTCTTCTACATGGGAGCTAAAATAAGAAAAAATCCTATTCTTAACACAGAATGTTGATAACTGGAGGCTAGAAGAGAAGAATTAAAGGAGTTTAGATAAAAAACCAACATGATATTGTAAGGGGAAATGAGATGATGAGTGTATGGGAAATCTTTGTATGACTACCTCACAATTTTTGTTTTGTAAATTTAAAAATATTCTGAAATAGAATGCTAAAAAAGAAAATACTTATTACAAATAAAAGCAATAAGGAAGAAATGGAGGAACAAAAATACATGAGACTTGAAGAAAGCAAATAATAAAATGGCAGACATACATCTAATTATATTGATAATATCTGCTGTGAATCAATTCAGCAATCTCAACACAAGATGCAGATGGTCAGTTTGAACAGAGACAACAACAACAACAACAGAAGATCCAGCTATAGCCCATCTATAGATTGCATACTTTAGAACCAAAGATACAAATAGATTGAAAAGAACTGATTATAAAAGTATATCACACATAAAGCAGCCACAAGAAGAGTGGAGTGGCTATATTAATATCTGACAATTTAGACTCTGAAGCAAAAGATTGCTATTAGGCATCTGGCACAG
Organism: Oryctolagus cuniculus; assembly: GCF_051225735.1. NCBI lineage: Eukaryota > Metazoa > Chordata > Mammalia > Lagomorpha > Leporidae > Oryctolagus > Oryctolagus cuniculus. The sequence continues at coordinate 52,785,107 of NC_142870.1, read as the reverse complement.
GAGCTGACACTTCTTGGGACACTTGCATCCTATGTCATAGTGACTGGGTTGAGTCTAGCCTTGTTCCCAATTCCAGCTCCTTCCTACTGTGTGCTATGAGAAGCAGCAAATAACTCCAGTACTCAAGATCCTGCCACCTAAATGGAAGTCACAGATTGAGTTCTCAGATTCTGGCTTTTGCCTGACCTCGCTTTGTCTATGTTGGGCATTTGGGGAGTGAACCAGCAATGGAAGATCTCTCTTTGTCTCTCTGCCTTTTCAAATCAATAAAAAAATTAAGAAATTAAAATGTTATTAGAAATAAAATGGGGCATTTCATAATGATAGAAATTCAGTCCTCTAGGAAGATATACCAGTTATAAACTTATATGCTACTAATAGTGCATCAAAATATCTGACATCAAACCCCAGAAAAGAGAGGGGAAATAAATAATTTGATAATTACAGTTGGAAACTCCAATGTGCTACTTTTTTTCAAGATTTATTTATTTATTTGAAATTCAGAGTTACACAGAGAGGGGAGAGGCAACAGAGAGGTCTTCCATCCACTGGTTCACTCCCCAGATGGCTGCAATGTCCGGAGCTGTGCCTATCTAAGCCAGGAGCCAGGAACTTCTTCTGGGTCTCCCACGTGAGTGCAGGGCCCAAGGACTTGGGCCATCTTCTTATGCTTTCCCAGGCCATAGCAGAGAGCTGGATCTAAAGAGGAGCAGCAGGGACTTGAACCAGTGCCCATATGGGATGCTGGCACTGCAGGCAACAGCTTAACCCGCTATGCCACAGCACTGGCCCAACAATGCCCTACTTTTGATACTTGACAGAAAAATTAGAGGATAAACACAAAAATATTACATTTTAATTACGCTATAAACCAATTAGACCAAATAGATGTCTATAAAACATATTGACCAACTATGACAAAATATATTTTTTTCTCAAGTTCACATGGAACATTGTACAGTATAACCATATGCTAAGCAGTAAAAGAAAACCTCAATAAAATTAAAAGCATGGAAATAATATGTTTTCTGACTACCTTGGAATGAAATTATAAATTGATAACAGGAAATATTTTGAAAACTCACAAATATGTGGAAAACAACACATGCCTACATAATTAGTAGGACCAAGAAGAAATCATGAGTGTGTAGAAAATACTTTGAGATGAATGGAAATGAAGGCCCAACATAGTAAACTTACAGAATGCAGCTAGAGAAGTGCTCAGTGGGAAATTTATAGTTGTAAACATCTATATTAGTTAACAATATAATCTGAAAAAGAGGAATTTCTCTTCCAAAGAGGAGCTTGTTAGCAGTGGTTCTGAAGAGGTTGCTGGAAGCAAGAGCAATGCGAAGAAAAAGAAAAAACTCCACAGAGCATCCCAGGAAGATTAGTATGGAAATTCCCTAGGATGGGCTACCCCAAGGCACCCGTTCCTGAGCTATGTTTTCACCTCAATAAAAACAAATTCACAAAATGCTGAAAAAATATTTATAATCTGAAACAAATAGTCTGAACCTCTTATTTTAATAAAAAATAGTGGCTAATGTTGTGGCATAGTGGATAAAGCTGCCGCCTACAATGCTGGCATCCCACATGGGTTGCTTGTTTGAGTCTCAGCTGCTCCACTTCCAATCCAGCTCCCTGAAAATATACTCGGGAAAGCAGAGAAAAATAGCCCAAGTTCTTGGGCTCCTGGACCCACATAGGAGACCTGTATGAAGCTCCTGTATCCTGGCTTCAGATTGGCACAGCCTGGGCCATGTGGCCATTTGGGGAAAGAACTAGCAGATGGAAGACCTGTCTCTCCCTCTCTTTCTCTGTAGCTCTGCCTTTCAAATAAATAAAATAAATATTAAAAAAGAAAAGAATAAGAGCAAAATTAAGTCAAAGCAATATGGAAAAATAATAACTATTAAGGCAGAAACTAATGGAAATAGGAAAGTAGCAGGAAAAAAAATCCATGAAACAAAATATTGGCACTTTGAAAAGGTCAATAAAATTTGCAAGCATTTAGTTGGGCTGACAAGAAAAAATAAGAGAAGACATCAGTTGCTAAGTTGAAGAATGAAAGAAGGGACATTACTGTTGATCTTTCAGAAAGGAAAAAGAGTGTAAGAAATATCATGAAAACTTGTATACCAACAAATTATATTATCTTTGAAATGAACAAATTCCTAAAAATATACAAACTTCCAAAATTGATTCCAGATGAAATAGAAACTATTAATGTACTCATAAGTAAAGACATTGAATTTCTGGGAATGGGCATTTGGTCTAGTGGTAAAGATGCTGTTTGGGATGCTCACATCCCATATCTCAGTGCCTGGGATTGGGTCCCACCTGCACTCCTCATTCAAGTTTCATACAAATTTGTCCCCCGAGAGGCGCAGCTGATGGCTCAAATAGTTGGGTCCCTTCCATTCATGTGGTAGACCTGGACTGATTTTCTGGATACTGGCCCTACCCTTATTATAGCCCCAGCCGGTGCGAGAATTGAAGAATAAACCAGCACATGAGACCTCTCTCTCTCTCCCTCTCGTCCTCCCTCATTCTCTCTCTCCCTCTCTCCATTTCAAATAAAATAAATAATTTAAAAAAATTGTATTTATAATAAAATAACCTTCAAGCAAAAACACTTAGTCCAACAAGGCATCATTGGTGAAATCTATCAAAGTTTTTAAAAGTGTTAAAATCAATTCTTTACAAACTCTTTCAAAAAGTTAATGAGGAAGGAACACTTTCCAGCTCATCCCATGAAGCCAGTATTACCCGAATAGCAAAACATGACAAGTATGCCACCAAAGAAGATCAATTTGTGTTTAGAATATTGATGCAAAGTCTTCAAAAAATACTACTAAACTGAGTACAGCAATATATAAAAGAATTACACACAACAACCAAATGAGAAGTATTCTAGGAATGCAATGCAAGGTTGATTTTACATTTAAAAGGCAATAAATACAGCACACCATATCAATAAAATAAAGGATCAATCCAAAAGTATTTGGCAAAATTCAACATAATCTTATAATAAAAACACTAAACAACTAGGAATAAGAAAAAAAACTCAACATTACACAGCATATTTATGAAAAATCCACAGCTAACATTGTATCAAATAAAATACTGAAACCTCACTTCTAAGATCAATATTAGGATAAGAATGTCTGCACTTGCCACTTTGACTCACCATTGTACAGAAAGATATTATCAGAGTTATAGGCAATAACATGGAATGTATGGCATACAGAGTGAATAGGAACAAGTAAATACACCTCTTTTTTTGGAGTGGCAATAATCCGCTATATAGGAAATCCTAAGGAGGCTACTCAAAAATTATTAGAACTAATAAAATGTTGGACAAGGTTTTAGGAGACAAATTACATACAAAAAAATAAATTATGTTTCATATATTTTTAAGGAGCAACCCCAAAATAAAGTTAAGAAGAAACTCATTTTCCGTAACCTTAAATTTGCTTTTACTGAAAACTACAATATATTGTTCAAAAAGATTAAAGATAATATAAATAAATGGAAATGTATCTCCTGTTCATGGATCAGGAGACAATATTGTTAAAATTTAAGCATGCCCCAAACTGGTTTACAGATTCAGGGTGATCCTGACTAAACTCCAAGTTTGCTTCTTTGTAGAAATTCACAAGCTGACCCTAAAATTCAAAAGGGTTTGGAAGAATACTTAATATGATGCATAAATTTGTGGATTTGTACTTCCTGATTTTAAAACCTTCTATAAAACTATAATAATCAAGAAAAGTGGTAGTTCCATAAGAATGGATATATAGATCAATAAAAAATAATTGAGAGCTGGGAAAATAAACACTTCAAGTACTCAATTGAATACTTGCCTCAGCTTAGTTGTTGCAGGCATTTGGGGAAAGAATCAATGAATGGAAGATCTGTGTTGGACTCTTTCTGTCTCTCTGCCTTTCAAATAAACAAAACTTTAAAAAAGTAAATTTAAAATAAATGTGGAATACTCAAAAGGATAGCTAAGATTCAATACTATTTAAAATACAAAAAATAGAGCTAGTGCTATGGTGTAGCGTGTAAAGCCGCCCCTTGCAGCCAGTAGAGCCCGCATCCCATATGGATGTAGGTTTGAGTCCTGGCTGCTCCACTTCCAGTCCAGCTCTCTGCTATGGCCTGTGAAAGCAGTAAAAGATGAACCAAGTCCATGGGCCCCTGCACCCACGTGGGAGACCCAGAGGAAGCTCCATGCTCTTGGTTTCAGATTGGCACGGGAGTGAACCTGGGAAGTGAACTAGCAGATGGAAAACCTCTCTTTATCCTCTCTCTCTCTGCCCCTGGCCTCTGCCTCTCCATAACTCTGCGTTTCCAATAAATAAATAAATCTTCTAAAAAATAAAAACAAAAAGCTGATGAAGATGTAGAGCAAGAGAAACACACATATATATTTTCAGTCTACAAGTTCAGAGGGCCTAAAAGCAATGACATTGTTGAAGATTAATGAACATACATACAAGCTGTTCTCTCAACATTTGTTTGGGGGGGTATCTTTATCTCTGTCTTATATATGAAGTATGGCTTTGCTGGATACATTATTTTTGGCTGGCAATTATTTTTTCTTCAGTACATCCCATTTCCTCCTCTGTTGTAAAGTTTCTACCGAGATGTCTGCAGTCAGGTGAATTAGTACCCTTTATAGAGTACTTGCTCCTTTTCTCTTGCACCTTTGAGAATCCCCTCTTTATCTTTAGTTATGAAGAGCTTGATTATATGTATCTTGGGTAGACATCATTGGGTTGAATTTAACTGGTGACCTCTGACATTTCTGTACCTGAATATTTCAGTAGTTTTGGCAAATTTTCTGTCATTATCTCTTTGAATATGCTTTCTACCCCTTTGGCGTTTTCTTTTTTGTACCCCAATAACTTGGATATTTGCTCTTTTTTCCTGTCCTACAGATACTATAAGCTTTCTGTATTCCTCTTGATTCTTTTTTCTTTTTTTCCTCTCTGTATATTTCCAAAACACTTCTCTTTGAGTTCGCTGATTATTTCTTTTTTTTAATCTATTCTGCTATTGATGTCCTGTATCACCTTCTTAATTTCACTAAACAAACTTTTCAGTTGAAGGATTTCTGCTTGATTTTGTTTACTTTCATTTCTCTATCAAGTCTCTATGTTCAAATATTAAATAATTTCTTTGTGTTCTGTTGAATTTTGTTGAGTTTTGAAGTCTTCACCTGAGCATTTGGAAATCTTGATGCCTAGATAGTTGGTGTCTAGCATCTAATTTTAACTTCTAGGGTAGAATATGATTCCTTGGAAATTCTTGATGCTTGTTAGTATGTGACATTGCCTACATCCTGAAAGTTAAATACAGTATTTGTGCTTAATTTGTGGCTGTAGTAGACATTCCAGCCAATTTCTTTGTTTTTCTCTGAGTCTGTATAACTTCTCTTATTACAGTAGTACTTTCATAAATAAATGTTTTCCCCAGGCTCACTTTTGATATGCTTTTACTGATTCAGTTCTATAATACTACCAAAACTCAAATTTGATCCAAATCTGTACTTGATGAATTGCTTCAGTATGAACAGGGAAAGTGCCTAAACATGAGGTAGTTTGCCCCTACAAGTCTCTTCCTGAGTCTGTGGTAGGCTCAGATTCCCTGTCCTTTGTCCAGTAAGGCCACTGTGATAGATCATACCTGGAACCCACAGCCCACAAAATCAGTGCAGCCTGGGAGGAGGACAAAATTTGCCTTGCTATGGTCTGTCTGTTGCTGAGAGGACTCATTGCCTGAGACTTCACCTACCAGCCACTGGTGATGCTGGCTTGGATATTAGATTGCTCACCCAGGACCACAGAACCATACTTGACACTGAAATTAGTCCAGTGGCTCTGTCAGCAGGCACTCGTCTTGGGGTAGGGACCTTCAGGATCTGCTCAAGTCTGGCACTGCATCCCAAAACAGTCCTCTTGTGATGAGCTGGATTTAGTTTAAATTTAATTTAATTTAATTTAATTCATTTTTCAGGTTCTTGCCTTTTACTTAGAAAAGAATTTTAAATACAGGCCCAAACATGGCATGCAGTGTGATAAACTTTACTTACAAACTGAGAAAAATACACAGGCCCACGAGGGCTTTATTTAGAGAGAATGGGACCAAAGAAAGGGAATTCTCATACCTTGTTCTACTCGTCCTGAGTCTACATGGAGGAGAGAGTGAGCTTCCATTCTTCGTAGCTTTTTATGTGCTTAGAAAAATGGAAATGTTTATGAGATACCACTTTATGTCTTAGGTAAAAGGAGGTACTTCCTAGGAGGGGTCCCCTGATTGACAGGTAGATGAAACTGATAACACAAAGTGAAGGAGGTGCAGCTTCCAGCTCATGAGCTTAAAATTATCTAATCTTTCCCACATCTCTATGATTCCTCACTGTCTGCCCAAGGGTGTAGGAAGAGTGATTGATGATGCTCCTTACACAAAGGAAGGCACCCAGTTATGTCATACTTGGTCTCACAGCCACCAGGCCCTGGGCAATCATGAGGGTGCACACCAGGCCCACATGAAACTGGTGGTAACACATGCCAAAACAAGGCCGTACTACCAGGGTATAGGTCTCTGCCTGATACTGGGGCAACTTCAGAGATTCCATTCATCATCAGCTGCCTAGGGACAGAAACTATAGGATCGACTCAGAACTGGGATTTACTAGTCCAACACTGATTCCCAAGAAATGGTCCTGTGTCTGCCCAAGTTTGGAGAACAGTGCTAAAGACAGCCCCCTTGCTGTTTAGTCTGGTCCCAGGCTGGTCACACTTGCATTCTGTTGTCACCAGGCCACATGACAGCCTGGAAGTGCCCATCAGGCCTGTCAGATGGTGGCAGTGGCGCACACCAAAATGAGTTTGACCCATTAGAATGTAGGTCTCAGCCTGTGTGGGAAGTCTAGAAGCTGTTTGTGCACTGGCCTAGAGGTACAAGACTTTGGATTCTATCAGGGCATGGTCCTCAACTCCTCTCATGGCCTCTCTGCATGTTTAGAGTTTTGCTCTCTGCTAGAAACTAGGAGGCATGGCATAAATTGCTTGGCTGTGGAGACTCCCAAGACTCAGTCCACAACAGGCTTAGGGACAGGGTTCAGTCTGACTGAATTTTTTCAGAGTAGGCCTAATGCTAGGATTCAGTTTCCTCTCCTTCTCGCTCTTTCTCCACACTGCACTCCTTGGAACTGGAGGAGAAGTGATGTGGCCAACTCTTCCTTTCTTGTTTTTTTTTTTTTTTTTTCAATGTAAACAAAGCTCTCAGGTCTCTCACCTGGCTCTTATGAATGAGACTTGATTTGTTAATTGCTGTTCATATCAGTGTCTCTGGTTGGGGGTGGTCACGGTCAGTGGAACAGCTTATCCAGCCACCACCTTCATTCCATCACTTCCACTAAAATAATTTATGTAAACACTTTGCCTTCAAGAAGTTGATGGGTAAGTCAGCTTGAGCATGTCCCGAATTGCACATCTCTTCCCTCTCTTATTCCCACTCTTATATTTAACAGCGATCAAGCTGACTTACCTCAAACGGTAGAGTTAGAAACATACCAGGGGATTCCAATTCAATCCCATCAAGGTGGCATGTACCAGTGCCATCTCACTAGTCCCAGTGATCAATTTCTGTTCACAATTGATCATAATGATAGGACTAAAAGTCAAAGGGCTCACATAAACAAGAATAGTGTCTGCAAATACTAGCTGATAGAATAAAAAAGGGAGAGAACGATCCAACATGGGAAGCAAGATACACAGCAGACCCATAGAATGGCAGATGTCCTAAACAGCACTCTGGCCTCAGAATCAGCCCTTAAGGCATGTGGATCTGGCTGAAAAGCCCATGAGAGTATTTCAGGCATGGAAAGCCAAGACACTCTGGGGAAAAAAAAAAAAAAAAACTAAATGAAAGATCTCCACGAGTGAGATCCCAGTGGAAAGAACGGGTCATCAAAGGAGGAGGTACCTTTCTCTGCAGGGAGGGGAGAACTTCCACTTTGACTATGACCTTGTCTAAATATGATCAGAGTCAGTGAACTCAAAAGGCTTCTATAGCCTTGGCAGCTCATGACAAGAGCCTAGGGTGATTACTGATGCCATAAACAAGAGTGTCAATTTGTTAAGTCAACAACAGGAGTCACTGTGCACTTACTCCTCATGTAGGATCTTTGTCCTTAGTGTGCTGTACATTGAGATTTAATGCTATAACTAGTACTCAAACAGTATTTTTCACTTTATGTTTCTGTGTGGGTACAAACTGTTGAAATCTTTACTTAATGTATGCTAAACTGATCTTTTGTATATAAAGAGAATCAAAAATGAATCTTGATGTGAATGGAAGGGGAGAGGGAGTGGGAAAAGGGAGGGTTGCAGGTTGGAGGGATGTTATGTGGGGGAAGCCATTGTAACCCATAAGCTGTACTTTGGAAATTTATATTCATTAAATAAAAGTTAAAAAAAAGTTGATGGTTAACTCCTCACTCCTTAAGTGTAGTGACTTTATTCTAGTTCAAATTAGAAGGATGGGAGAAGAGTAACATCAAGTGGAGAAGCCTGTCAAATGCTATCTCTGCCAGGTGATCAAGGTTAATGTCAAAAATCACGTCTTTTACCATTGATACAATATGATGAAAATAGTAATTTTCCTCTGTGGTCTTCTCTCCACCAGAAACCCATAGCCATAGTCTAATCATGAGGAAATCATCAAAAAAATCCAAATGAACTGCCTGACCAGTATTCCTCAAAATTTGCAAAGTTATCCACAAAAAGGAATGGCTGAGAAACTGTCACAGCTAAGAGCAGCCTAAAGAGACTTGAAGATTAATTATCAATACAATTTTGAATCCTAGATGATACTGGAACTAAAGAATAGTTCTAGGTAAAAACTTTGGAAAGCCGAGTAAATCATAGGTTTAATTTACAATATAAATTATACATATTACAGGTATTATACTGTTTGTATTATATGTATTGCAATTCTTTGTTTTAAAGATTTATTTATTTACTTGGAAGCCAGAGTTATAGAGAGAGGATGGAGAGACAGAGAGAGAGCTCTTCATTGCTTCCAAATGGCCAGAATAGCCAGAGCTGGGCCAGTCTGAAGCCAGGATCCAGGAGCTTCTTCCAGGTCTCCCACATGGATGCAGGGGCCCAAGCACTTGGGCCATCCTCCACTGCTTTCCCAGGCATATTAGCAGGGAGCTGTATCAGAAGTGGAGCAGCAGCTGGGACTTGAACCATTGCCCATAATGGATCCTGGCACCACAGGTGGTGGCTTTGCATGCTACACCACAGCTCAGGCTTCACGGCTCAATCTCTTAAGAACTTTCCTGTCATGCTACTTTAGTCTATGAAAGATATAGTATTAATTAGTGGTGAAGAGAATGGGTTCTGGAGCCAGATAGCCTGGATTCAGTTACTGAGCACCACCATTGAATCTCTGTGGACAAATCGTGAAATATCTCTGTCCTTCAATTTTTAAAAGTGAGGTTAGTGGGCATTAAAACATAGTAATGACAGTGAAAGACTTAACTGGAAAGTGCTGGAAAGTGAAATGGGTATCGCTAGAAAGTTAATTATAAGCTAAGACAATGCCTGAAAATTGATTTAAAGTAGAGTATAAGGGACAAATATGAGAGATAAGAAAGAGACATGAATGTATTAGTGTTTTTCTGTATTAATGTTTATTCAGTTATAAATAAAACATCTTTGCCACATAAAAGGAAAGAAGATTCATTGGATCCTGTGACCAGGAGTGATGTTTTATTCTGGTGATTTGGGATCTGTTTCTCTGTGATTCCTTCAGCTATGCCTTTATTTGAGTAAGGACCATATCCTCAAGCTGATTTTCTGCTTGATGGAGAAATGGAAGTAAGCTGTGCTGGATTTCACATTCACACACCATGAGATTCAGAGAGGGAAAGACCTCTGTGTGTGTGAGAGACTCTTTAAAAATAAAGGAAACTAATTTCCAAGAAATTTCCATAAAAATCACCTCTTTATCTCATTGGCTGCAAATATGTCACACACTCTTCCCTGTATAGCTATTTGGGATTCGGTGGTGCTAAGGATTGAGGGTGAGCACTGTAGAAATATATAACAAAAATCATAGTACTTTTAGAAAAGGGAAAGATTAATGGATGTAATTCTGACAAGTAAAAATGTCCACTGAAATCAAGTACTACACCCATCTACCTTAGAGATTCTCAAACTTTTTGTTTTTTGGATTCTTGTATATTCATAAAGTACTTATACTCTTGTAAGATATTTATAACCACAAGCTATTTATATTTTTATAAGGTAGTTAGTACTTTAAGCAGATTTCATTTATGTGTTATGTTTACCAATATTCACAATTTAAAACAAGAAGTTAAAATATATATTTATTAAACATTCAAAAAGAAAGTAATAAACTCATTATATAATTTATTAAAATATTGAATGAAATACTTACTGAATGCCCAAATATGTCAGGCACTCTTTGAGTACTAGTAATATAAATGCAAATATGACTTGGTTAGTAGAGGAAGAAGGTAGACCTTATATTTATTATCTTACAATTTTCTCTTTGATTTTCTTTAAAATGCCTTTCCAATGTGTGTACTTGCTCTTCTATCTTTAATTGTTCTCCAGTTCCAACTATCATCACTTAGTATATATGAGTGATTGAAGATAGTCTCATTTATTCCAATCTCTGTCAAGTTTTTTCCAGATCAGTTTTTCTGAACAATACGGTCATATTTTTCTGATCCCAAGAAGACTCCAGTATTTGATGCCTCTAAAGAAATTGAGGTTCCTTAGTGTGGCATTTAAAGGTCTAAGGAACTTGATCCACTCCTTGCTTGCTCCCCACACTCACTAAGAGCTCTTTCTAACAGTTTGCTTCCTGTTTATTGTCCCACCACTCACCTCTATCCTCTCTGTCTCCCACACTCATTTTCCTAAACTTGGGCTTAGGTCATGCTCATGTCTGTTTTTCTCCAACTGTTGGTTTTTCCCATCTTTTCATACACTGTTTATTTCTGATGGTAATTAATAACTAAACACCACAGACATTAAGAATTCCATTTATTGAACTGCCAGGCATGTGGACAAAAACAGTATTAATTCAAACTCCAGTTCTGCTCAGCTTACCTGATCATTTGAGCAAATGACTAGTATTTCCAAAGCATAGTGTTATACCAAAAAAAAGACCCCCAAAACAAAAAACAAAGTATACTTAACTAATTATAGTTAATATGCATGAAAATCTAGCTTAGTGCCTACCAGGCAGTATATTTTCAGTAAATAATTTTTATATCATATTTGTGTATTTAATTTATGAATATTTTGTTAAAATATTTACTATTTTCACCACTTTGCCAATTTATGCTTTAATGATGTGAATATATCAGAAATTTTTATACTCCTAATGATTAAGACAGGTAATGCTAATGGAGACAAAAACACTTGATTTGTTAGTTAGATACATTTTTAGGAGTTTCACTGTCTTCTATAGTGGACAAATAAGCAATCTAATGAAAAAATTAAAATATAAATCACCATTATACCTATACCCTATTTCATAGAACTCGGAATTTCATGAGAGAACTCAAATAAGTTGAGAATCAAGTTCAAACAGCTTACTTTTAACAGTTGATGTTGCTTAAAAAAGGACTAATATTTGAGGTCTTGGAATGTGCTGAGGATATAGGATTAAGCTTTGGGATTGCAGAAATTTGCTAATAATGTTAGACGGAGACTATCTTTATATATACTAATTTTATTCCTAGAATTTGTTGAATTTGCTGCAAACTATAATTACATTCTGACACAATTTTTTACTGCATGAGTAATTACTTAGTTCACTCTTGATGTACTCAGACATCATTATGTTTTCATAATTTAATGTTTTATATGCAAACTGGCCTTTTCCCACTTTGTTAGTATCCCTTGGTTTAGGAAAAAAGCATTATCAAGCTGAAATCACTTTTCCAGGGGAGGTGATATTTGTTTCAGATTGTTACAAAATTTTCTTTTCTTCATAATTCTTTTTAAAACATTTATTACTTCTTTATTTCTTAGACTATAAATAAAAGGGTTTAATAAAGGAATTACTAAGGTATAAAAAATAGCAACAGGTATATCTTTATCCCCTTCATTAAGAGAACTTGGTCGAGCATACATGAAGAGAAGAGAACCATAGAATATAGACACGGAGAGAAAGTGGGATGCACAAGTAGATAAGGCTTTACCTCTTCCCTCTTTGGATTTCATTGTGAAGATTGTAAAAAGAATGCAGAAATAAGAGATTAGGACTATAGTAATAGTAAAGATTTGGATTGACCCTGCCAAGATAAGTAATGTCAATTCATTGATGTAAGGGTTAACACAGGAGAGTCGATATAATGGAAGGACATCACAAAAAAAATGATTGATTTGATGAGCCCCACAGAACGTTAACCTCAGCAGGAATAGTACTTCAATCATGGGATGCAGGTTTCCAGCTATGTAGGCTCCTGTGGTCATCTGAATGCACAGTCCCTTTGACATCCTGGTGTGGTACTGCAGGGGGCTGCATATAGCCACATAGCGGTCATAGGCCATTGCTGCCAGCAGAAAGCAGTCCGTAGTTTCAGCAAGGCAGAGAAAATAAAACTGTGCCATGCACTCATAGAGGGAAATCACTCTGTCCTCAGAAAAGAAGTTCTCTAACATCTTGGGTGTAATGGCACAGGAGCAGCAGGAATCCATCAGGGCCAGGTTGCCCAGAAAGATGTACATTGGGGTGTGAAGCCGACGCTCCATGTAAATCAAGGCCACCAAACCAAGGTTCCCCACCATGGTGATCAGATAGATGGCAAAGAACACCACAAACAGCAGGGTCTTCAGCTCTGGGTGGCCTGTGAATCCTGTGAGGATAAACTCAGCTGTCAAAGATCGGTTGTCTTCTATCATTGCTACTTTGTCTGTTGGGTTAGGAATTATGGAAACAAAGGTTCACACTGAGAGCATGTAATTTCCTCAACTTTCCCTTTTTACTGTCAGTAAAGAAACTCCTTCTTCAGGCCTCCCCTGCTTTTTCTGGAATTTAGTCACACGTATTTTTAGGGAGCATTTTTTTCCTCCTGAAATGTCTGTCTGTGACCGCAGCTCTGACCCTCAGGATTCACAGTATTGTTTTATTATTCCAAGGAAGATGCTTAAAATGGAAAAGGAGCACATTTATGCATTTATGCAAGGATAACATAAAAATTAATATACTTGTATTTGGTTAATTGCTCTCAAATAGCATTGGTGTCAATTTTATATTAAAGAACCTTAAAATATTTTAAAAATCAATTTTCATACATATATATTTCTTTCTGAAAGTAAAGTAATTTTATCAGAATGCTTATATAGTGTTTCTTTCAAATAACTTATGTTATTAGATCTTAAAAATTAATAGATTAATAGAGAAACATGTTTCATGTATTTCATAGATACAGCTTTAAGAAAATAATCATTTATGGTTATTCATGTATATACTTTACTGACACAAATTTGTATGTTTTCCAGTGGAGTGAATGTGTTAGAAAAGCATAAAAGTTAAATATGTATTTTGAGATTGCATAAAGATCAGTAATAACTACAGAAGGGACTAATTTTTAAACAAAATTATATTGAAAATTTAAATAAACAACCATATATCCATAAATTATCACATCTTATTTCTTTTCCCAGTGTCATGGCATTTTCATGTACATTGATTCTGTCTATGCCATTAATCCAAATGATTTTTCCCCCAAATATCTAAGTCCTTTCTCCTTTTTGTAAGGCATTTTTCTCATTTTATGCTAATTAAAGAGATTTAACAAAATGCTCCACACTATACCCATCTCCATTTTCTGAACTGTGGAGTATGTCTTAAACATAGCAATACAATCTAGGATTTGTTGGGTCTAATTCTTGTTGCTTTTTTCCCTCATATGTATCTGCATAAATTTTTATTACAATGTGTTTCAAGTTAGTTGTGAGTTATACTTCTATGAAAGGGACTGTAGAGTGCTCTGGGGTAAATGCAGTTTTGATTTTAAGCCCAGATCCACCCGAATGATCTGTGATTGGGGAAAATACTTTTAATATTTCAACTCTGATTTTAGCGACCTCTTTGGTCTCTGTCAACACTATTAACTTTGAAGAAATTTCTACAAAGAAAAATTTAAAAGTCCTCTCTTTGAAAACTTTTGTATATTCCTTTTAATTGCATTGACTCTTTTCTTCAAAATTGATTTCCCCAGAAAATCATATGTATAGGAGGGAAATTGATATATTGAGATCCGATGATTATTTACAGCCCTTGTCTGGACTGTTGAGGAACAGTAGTTTTTTTTTTTTTCTTCATACTATTTGCTGAACTCTTTACTAAGTGTAGGGTTAATCTTATGAGTACAAAGTAAACTGAAAATAGATCTTTTTAAAAATTAAGAGTGGGAATAGGAGAGGGAGAAGGAAGAAGGGTGGGAGTATAGGTAGGAGGGAAGGTAAGGTGGGAAGTATCACTGTGTTCCTGAGTCTGTATATAGGAAATCCATGAAATTTGTATACCTTAGATAAAATAAAATGAAATAAATAAAATTTAAAAAGCTAATATTTAAAGGAATTTAATTAGGTTAGTAGATTATTAATTTAATAAGGTTCTTTAATATAAAGCTAATAAATTAAAGGAAAGTCAACTTTATATTTTAGTTTTCTAACACTTAGAAAAAGAGAAACCTCTATAAATATTAATAGAGTTTGGTAATTCAAATTTAGTTGTGCTTTAAGAGGCTATCTCCCCTCATTACTCAGCAATCTGTTCAGACATATTGACTAATAATTCCATTTTAAATTTAATGGTCAAAATAGGTATGTTATTCTATAATCAAACACCAAAAGAAAGGCATTGACTGAAAATTTTATTATTTTTTTTCTAAAATGCTAAATACAAGCCACATAATTAGTTCATCCAGAAATAACCTTAATTGTACATGCTCAATTTATTTAACAAAATTGCTTTGCAAGCTTACCTGTATGTTTGAAATATATCTTATAATCAGGAAGTCAGAAGACTTGCAGTACTGGGTTTGAACCTATTTCCCCATAAAGTTCAATATTGAGAAAGGCTAGAAAGATAAGAAAGAAACTGAATTTAGGAACAATGGAAAATATTAAGGAACTTAGAACAATAAATATCTACCAATGTTAATATTAAAATAAAAATAGAATGCTTCTCTGGCCTAGATTTCACTGAGAACTTTGTAATACCTCATGGTTTCCTTCATAGTATAGATCTCATAGAATTTTGGAATATAAATGTTGGTACCTAAACATTTGGGATTGAAAGAATGAAAATTTAGGAGACCTCTAATAGGTCAGTGTTACTAATTATGCCCATTATATTGCCAAAGTAAAGTTTTCCATCAAATCCTAAAGGGATTCCCATGCATTGACCTCAGTGTGTATCTATGGAGAGATTCCTATATAAACCCTTTGAAATTAATGAAGATGCCCTGTGAGACAATGAGCTTAAAACAAGTGACCTATACTGAAGTCTGTTTTCTTACTCTTCTATTTCAAAATTTTGGATATAACATTTTAAAGTTAAATTATAATCAAAAGCTTAATGCTACACAAATAAAGAGTTCAACAAATAAAAAGTAAAAGGCCATAATCCAGCAGGAATATAGACAAGGACTATAAACAATAATCGAATGAAAAGATGTTTATTTCACTCACATACAATAAATTTTAAAATAGTCATGGAACATTCAAACTATAGTAGTATATCATTCTTACAATTTGCTTGACAAAGATTGAAATAAAGTTTGACAAAACACCATAATTGCTAAAAAATTGATATACACACACAGGCATTTCTTTCTCTTTTTTTGTTTCTGCTTTTGATTTTTTTTCTTCTAATTTTAGCTTCCACATGTAAGGGAAAACATAAGGTATTTGTCTTTGTGTGTCCAGCTTATTTCACTTAATATGATGTCCTCCAGTTGTAATCATTTTGGTACAAATGATTGAATTTAATTATTTTTATAGCTGAATAATATTCCATTGTGCATATACACCACATCTTCTTTATTCATTCATGTGATGATGGACACCTTGGTTGATTCTATATTTGGGCCATTGTAAATAATATTGCCATCAAAATGATGGAGTAGGTATCTCTTTGAAATAGTGTGTTTCTTTCTTTTGGCTATATACTGATGAGTGGGATCGCTGGATCATATGGCAAGTCTATTTCTAATTTTTCAGAAAAATCTTCATACTGTTTTTCATTGTGACTACACTAATTTACATTCCTAGCAGAGTTCCCATTTCTCCACAGCCTCATCAGCATTTGTTACACTCTGTCTTTTGGATAACAGGAATTCTGACAGGGATGTGGTGATATTCATTGTGGTTTTGATTTGCATTTCCCTGATGGCTGGTTATATTGAACATTTTTTCACATATTTATTGGTCAACTGTATTTCCTCTTTTGAGAACTTTGCTTTTTCTTAACCAGATTTATTGATTTTTTGTTGAGGTTTTTGAGTTGCTGGTATTTTTTTTTCTTTTTTTAAACTTTTATTTATTAAGTATAAATTTCCAAAGTACCGCTTATGGATTACAATGGCTTCCAGCCCCATAACTTCCCTCCCACCCGCAACCCTCCCATCTCCCACTCCTTCTCCCATTCCATTCACATCAAGATTCATTTTCAATTATCTTTATATACAGAAGATCAATTTAGTATATATTAAGTAAAGATTTCAACAGTTTGTACCCACACAGAATCATGAAGTGTAAAATACTGTTTCATTACTAGTTATAGCATTAGTTCACATTGAACAACACATTAAGGACAGAGATCCTACATGAGGGGTAAGTGCACAGTAACTCCTGTTGTTGACTTAACAAATTGACACTCCTATTTAGAGCATCAGTGCTCTCCCTAGGCTCTTGTCATGAGTTGCCAAGGCTATGGAAGCCTTTTGAGTTCGCTGACTCCGATGTTATTTAGATAAGGTCATAGTCAAAGTGGAAGTTCTCTCCTCCCTTCAGAGAAAGGTACCTCATTCTTCTTTGATGGCCCTGTTCTTTCCACTGGGATCTCATTTGCAGAGATCTTTCATTTAGATTTTTTTTTTTTTTTTGCCAGAGTGTCTTGGCTTTCCATGCCTAGAATACTCTCATGGGCTCTTCAGCCAGACCCAAATGCCTTAAGGGCTGATTCTGAAGCCAGAGTGCTATTTAGGACATCTGCCATTCTATGAGTCAGCTGTGTATCCCGCTTCTCATGTTGGATCATTCTCTCCATTTTTTTATTCTATCAGTTAGTATTAGCAGACACCAGTCTTGTTTATGTGAGCCCTTTGACTTTTAGTCCTATCATTATGATCAATTGTGAACAGAAATTGATCACTTGGACTAGTGAGATGGCATTGGTACATGCCACCTTGATGGGATTGAATTGGAATCCCCTGGCACGTTTCTAACTCTACCATTTGGGCAAGTCAGCTTGAGCATGTCCCAAATTGTACATCTTCTCCCTCTCTTATTCCCACTCTTTTTTAAACAGAGATCACTTTTCAGTTAAATTTAAACACCTAAGAATAATTGTGTGTTAATTACAGAGTTCAACCAATAGTATTGAGTAGAAGAAAAAAAATACTAAAAGGGATAAAGTATTATGTTGTAGATCAACAGTCAGACAAGGGCTGATCAAGTCCCTGTATCTCATAGTGTCCATTTCACTTCAACAGGTTTCCTTTCTGAGTTGCTGGTATATTTTGGATATTTTTACCTTATTGGATAGGTAGCTTCCAAATACTTTCCCCATTTTGTTGGATGTCTTTTCACTCTATTATTTCCTTTGCTGTGTAGAAGATTCTGAGTTTGATATAATCCAATTTGTCTCATTTGGTTTTGTTTCCTGTTCTCTGAGGGTCTTATACAAGAAGTCATCACCTACAACAATATTTTGATGTGTTTCCTTTATATTTTATTCCAACAACTTCAGTCTCAGGTCTTGGATTTAGGTATATGGCCCATCTTTATTTAATTTTTGTATATGGTGACAAGTGAGGATCTAATTTCATTCTTCTACGTATATGCATCCAGTTTTGCCAGCACAATTTATTTAAGAGATTATCCATTCTCCAATGTATGGTCAGTAAAGTCTGTTTGATTATCATCTTGCTGAGTCATGTACAACTGAACTAATTTTTACAATTGTGTTAACCATTCTATGTATAAAATGTATCAAAGTAGAACAGAGCTTCAAGTTGGCTTGATCCCATACTGGAAGAAGTGAGATTATTATAGTTTATGAAATATAATCACTGTTTGGAGAGGAAAGTAGAAGGTATGAAAAGTTCAGCCAGGGTCATTAACATCTTCACTCTGTGAGCTGAATTTGTCCCCAGGTCCTATCAATGATCACAGTGTCAACTTGATGTTATTTTTTCCCACATACTGAGATTGTTCTCCTGCTGTTTCTCTTTTTTAAAAGTTTATTTATTGAAAGTCAGAGTTACAGGGAGAGAGAGACATAGACAGAAACAGAAACAGAGACAGAGAGAGATCTCCCATCTGCTAGTTCACTCACCAAATGTCTACAACAGCCAGGGCTGGGCCACATTGAAATCAGGTGCCTGGAGCTTCTTCTGGGTTTCCCATGTGGGTAGAAGGGGCCCAAACATTTGGACATCTTCTGTGCTTTTCCCAGGCTGTTAGCAGGAAGCTGGATTGGAAGTGGAGCATCTGGGACTCTAACAAGTGCCTATATGGGAACCAGTGCTGCAGGCAGTGGCGTTACCCACCGTGCCACACCGCCAGCCTCTGTTCTTTCTTTTTCTACCGGATGCCTTTTACTTTTCTTTATGGTCTTTCCTCTTCACACCACTCATCAATAAACTGTATGCTCATTTATTTGTACATGTATCATTGATCATCCTTCCCCATCACCATCATAAGTGTATTGGCTTAGAAGGAAAAGATGTCTTTGATATGCTCAATCCTGTATTTCCAATGCCTTGAATAGTGTCTGGCATTTTAAAATTGTCAGTAAATAGTTGATAAATGAATGAAAAATAAATGAGACTGCTTTGGTCAAGAATTCATAATAGTCCCCCATTCTTTTTAGACCGAATCAATTTTCCTTATTTTGGAATCCCAAATATTCCATAGTCTGTCTGCATGTTATCCCTTTGCTTCCTCTTCTCATCTCAGGGAAGTTGGCCATGTGGATGGCTGCAATGTTCCCTGTGTATTTGCTTCAATTAGTTTGATAGTAATGTTTTGCTCTTTTCCCATCTCAAGCCTATTCACCTGTGAGCTCCACTATGCTCTCTTCCTCAAGGACTGTTCCTAATCTGTTAAACCAAGTTTATTTTTTCTCTTCCTGATTTACATGGTACTTGTGTGCCTTTAGAACACCCTTGTCACTGAATGAGGTATGACTACCATGTCCTTTGATTAAGTCTGGATTAAAGACTAAGTCAGAGATCTTTTGAGCACTTCACAGCAAACTGACGTAAATCTCCAATACATCTTTACCACCTTTATTGCTAAAATTTAAGTGTTTTTTAGCCTTTACCAAGTACTTAAAATAAATAAGAAACTGGAAAATACAATAGGCAGAGTGACATAGGAAATGAGAAGGGTGAAATAAGTTTTTGGATTTTAGAAATGGTGCCTGACATGTAACCCATAATTCAGATAGGGAGAAAGATATGTAAATAGCATACCATTCAGGCCAGCCATGGTGTAAAAAAAAGATTAAACAAGTTTTATAAAAATACAGAGAAGGAAATGAATGGTGACCTAGAGGTAGAGAGAAATATTTCTCAGTGGATGTGCCATTTGAGACAAATCTTGTAGTGTGAATAGGATTGTAACAGGCAGAGAGCATAGGGAAAAGAAGTAGCTAAGAGAATTTCATCACAGAAGTCTGAGATCAAAAAAAGAGGAAGACCTATTACAAAACTGCATAGTAGGGCAGAGGTTTGGTGCAACAGTTAAGATATGGGAATGCCTGGATGTAAGTCCTGGGTTCACCTCCAAACCCAGCTCCCTGTTAATGTATACCCCAGGAGTTTGCAGGAGATGACTCAAGTAGTTGGGTCCCTGCCACCCACATGGGAAATAGAGTTTGTGTTCTAGGCTGCTGACTTTGGCCTGGCCCACCCCTGGCTGTTGTGTATGGGCTTTTGGGGAATAACTCAGCAGATAGAAGGTCTCTCTCTCTCTCTCTCTTCTCTCTCTCTCTCTCTCTCTCTCTCTCTCTCTCTCTCTCTTCCTTTCCTTCAAAAAGAAACTGGTTATGGATAAATGGGTATTGGAGTAGAACAGGGGAATGAGGGAGCTGTGTTTATCTTCTTAGAACAGTACCTATGGATTGTATCAAATCTGTTCTCTTTATATTAATTTTTTTAAATTGGTGAATTAACTAGGGTGGCTGAAGCTTGCATGTACATGATATAAAGAGACACAAAAGTAATATAAGGGAAATAGAGTGCTATGTTGGAAATTGCTCTGTTTGTTTCCCCACTGTAAATCATCTCTGGTCCCATTTCACTAAAATATCTCTTGTAAGGCCACAGCTAATTCTGCATGTAAACTCCAAAGAACACCAATTTTCTTTTTAACCAGCATGGAGTATTTCCTAACAAAGTCTCTTCTCCTTTGGCTTCTGTGATCTTAGTAGTTTTACCTTCTTTACCACTCCATCTGTCTGCTGTGTTTTGTTTCTGTCTTTACCCTCAGTGATGCTTGTATTTCCACAGGTTCTCTCCTCAATCATATATCTTCTTTCATTCTAGAGTTTTCATCTCATGATTCAGTGTCATCCATCTGCGCATGACTTTGATAGAGTGGGGATTTCAACCAGTCTTGTTGTACATTTATATGTATATATTTTGGAATATATATTATATAGAAATAGCAATTAATTAGATAGAAATATTAATATACTAAGATGTTATGTACATTGCAAAACATAAAAATAGAAATGTGTGGGGAGCAACTCGGACTAGACTAAGTTACTGGAATTAAGACTTATTCTATGCATCTGCTCTCCCACAATATGGCGCTGAGAAGGGAGAAACAGCTTCTACACAGCTGCCTCCAGTTCAACCACTAAACTGTAGGACCTGCTCCTGATTGGAGGAGAGCAGCGTACTCGGCGTGTGGGTAGCAGAGTTGGGATTGGTGGAAGAGGACTATAAAGGAGGAGAGAGACAACATGCACCAGGAACATCTAAGGGGAACATCTATCTGAAGGAACACCTGTGCAGCCCCCGAGAGAGCCGGCCGCTGGTGTGCCGCTCCCCCGCGGAAGTGGGGAAAGTGGCCAGGGGGAACCGCCCTTCCACGGAGGTGGAAGGGACGGCAGCCAACCCGGGAAGAACCAGCAGCAAACCCGGGGAGGGCCGAGCAGACAAAAGAACAGCACAGGGTCCTGTGTCGTTCCTCCATGAAGAGGGGGAGCGACAGAAATGGAAAAAGAACAACATGAAATGAAAGAAATTGTAAACAAAATTCTATATTGTATGTTACTGTTTCAAAATATTGTTACAATTATTTAAAATTATTAAATGAAATAATGATGTAATATTCAGAAATGATTTATGGATTAAAAAGAAATAGGCCGGCACTGCAGCTCTTCAGGCTAATCCTCCGCATTGTGGTGCCGGCACACCGGGTTCTAGTTCCGGTCGGGGAGTGGGATTCTGTTCTGGTTGCCCCTCTTCCAGGCCAGCTCTCTGCTATGGCCCGGGAGTGCAGTGGAGGATGGCCCAAGTAATTGGGCCCTGCACCCCATGGGAGACCAGGAGAAGCACCTGGCTCCTGCCTTCGGATCAGCGCGGTGTGCCGGCCGCAGCACACTGGCCGCGGCGGCCATTGGAGGGTGAACCAACGGCAAAAGGAAGACCTTTCTCTCTCTCTCTCTCTCTCTCTCTCTCTCTCTCTCTCTCTTTCACTGTCCACTCTGCCTGTCAAAAAAAAAAAAAGAGAAAAAATATGAAGACCAATTTGAAGCAATTGATATCATTAAAGTCAAAGATGGAACTGGGTGAATATAGTGTAAATGGAGGAATTTATTAATACATTAGGATCATCAGGGTCATAGCAGATGCATAATAAGAACTACAGATCAAGTCTCATTAGTTCTCATGTTAATGTGATGTTAATACAAAGTGAATAGATTCAATGTAGTTAATAAATACAATTCTTATAATTTTTTAAAAATTTTATTTAAGGTATAAAAAAACAAATTTTATGTATTTCATATATACAAATTTACAAACATATGATACTTACCTTCCTACTATCCCTCCCACCCATGGTCCCACCCTTCTCCCTCCTGCCTCTACTATCCCTACTCTTAATTTTTACAAAGATCTATTTTCAGTTTGTTTATACTCACAAGATTAACCCTACACTAAATACAGAATTCAAATAATGTATGAAGAAAACACTGTTTCACAACAATAGAGACAAGGTCAGTAAACAATCATCAAATCTCAAAATGTCAATTTCATTCCAAATCATTACATTTTAGGTACTTTTTTACTTACCACAGATCAAGAAAAACATACAGTGTCTGTCTTTTTGGGACTGGCTTATTTCACAAAATATAAAGGTGTCTAGTTGCATCCATTTTCTTGCAAAAGATAGGGTTTCTTTTTTTTTAACCACTGAATAGTATTTTTTTTTTTTGGACAGGCAGAATGGACAGTGAGAGAGAGAGAGAGACAGAGAGAAAGGTCTTCCTTTTCTGTTGGTTCACACGCACTGCGCTGATCCGATGGCAGGAGCCAGGTGCTTCTCCTGGTCTCCCATGTGGTGCAGGACCCAAGTACTTGGGCCATCCTTGGGCCATCCTCCACTGCACTCCCTAGCCACAGCAGAGAGCTGGCCTGGAAGAGGGGCAACCAGGACTAGAACCCGGTGTGCCAGCACCACAAGGCGGAGGATTAGCCTAGTGAGCCGCGGCGCCGGCCTGAATAGTATTTCACAGGGTATGTATCCCATAATTTCTTTATCCAGTCATCAGTTTGTTAACAGATGTCTGGGTTGATTCCATATCTTAGCTATTGTTAACTGAGCTGCAATGAACATGGGGGTACAGATCACTCTTTGATATGCTGATTTCATTTTGTTGGGTAAATTCCCAGGAGTGGGATTGCTGGGTCATATGGTAAATGTATTTTCAGCTTTCTGTGGTATCTCCATACTGCATTCCACAGTGGCTGCACCAGTTTACATTCTCAACAACAGTGGATTAGGGTACCTCCCCCCCCCCCGACTTCCTTACCTGTATTTATTGTTTGTTGATTTCTGTATGAGAGCCATTCTAACTGGGGTGAGGTGAAACATCATTGTGGTTTTGATCTGTATTTCCCTGATGTATAGTGATCCTGAGCATTTTTTTCATCTATTTTGGCCATTTGAATTCTGTCTTTTGAAAAATGCCTGTTCAAGCCCTTTGCGGATTTATTTTTTTAAAGATTTATTTATTTGAAAAGCAGAGTTACAGAGAGCCGGGGGATGAGGAGGAAAGAGAGAGAGATAGAGAGAGAGAGGTGTCTTCCAACTGCTGGTTCACTCTCCAAATAGCTACCACAATGGCTGGAGATGGGTAAATCTGAAGCATGGAACCAGGAGCTTCTTCCAGGTCTCCCATTTGTGTGCAAGCACCCAAGGCCATCTTCTACTTTTTTCCCAGGTCATAGCAAAGAGCTGGGTTGGAAGTAGAGCAGTTGGTACTTGAACCAGCACTCATATGGGATACTGGCACAGCAGGTGGTAGCTTTAATCTGCTACAACACAGTGCCAGCCCCCTGTACCAATTTCTTAACTGCTTTATTTTTTTTAACTTTTATTTAATGAATATAAATTTCCAAAGTACGGCTTATGGATTACAATGGCTTCCCCCCCATAACGTCCCTCCCACCCGCAACCCTCCCCTTTCCCATTCCCTCTCCCCTTCCATTCACATCAAGATTCATTTTTGATTCTCTTTATATACAGAAGATCAGTTTAACATACATTAAGTAAAGATTTCAACAGTTTGCTCCCACACAGAAACATAATGTGAAAAATAATAGATGATTTTTTAAATGGTGATGAAATCAGATCAGACCTATTGTCATGTTTAATCGCAGTGAGAGTCAAGTTGGGGATTGATAATTTCTTTTTTTTTTTAACAGAAGATCAGTTTAGTATACATTAAGTAAAGATTTCAACAGTTTGCACCCCCATAGAAAGACAAAGTGAAATATACTGTTTGAGTACTCATTATAGCATTAAATCTCAATGTACAGCACATTAAGGACAGAGATCCTACATGAGGAGTAAGTGCACAGTGACTCCTGTTGTTGACTTTACAAATTGACACTAAATTTCAACACTTAAGAATAACTGTGTATTAATTACAGAATTAAACCAGTCATATTAAGTAGAACAGACAAAAAAAAACTATTAAGAGGGAAATGTATTAAGTTATTCATTAACAGTCAGGGCTATGCTGATCAAGTCACCGTTTCTCATAGTGTCCATTTCACGTTAACAGGTTTCCTTTTTGGTGCTCAGTCAGTTGTCACCGATCAGGGAGAACATCTGGCATTTGCCCCTTTGGGACTGGCTTATTTCACTCAGCATGATGTGTTCCAGATTCCTCCATTTTGTTGCAAATGACTGGATTTCGTTGTTTCTTACTGCGGTATAGATTCTAAAGAGTACATATCCCATAATTTCTTTATCCAGTCTACTGATGATGGGCATTTAGGTTGATCCGTGCCTTAGCTATTGTGAATTGAGCTGCAATAAACATTAGGGTGCAGACTGCTTGTTTGTTTGCCAATTTAAATTCCTTTGGGTAAATTCCAAGGAGTGGGATGGCTGGGTTGAATGGTAGGGTTATAGTCAGGTTTCTGAGGAATCTCCAGACTGACTTCCATAGTGGCTTGACCAGTTTGCATTCCCACCAACAGTGGGTTAGTGTCCCTTTTTCCCCACATCCTCGCCAGCATCTGTTGTTGGTAGATTTCTGAATGTGAGCCATTCTCACCGGGCTGAGGTGAAACCTCATGGTGGTTTTGATTTGCATTTCCCTGATTGCTAGTGACCTTGAACATGTTTTCATGTGCCTGTTGGCCATTTGGATTTCCTCTTTTGAAAAATGTCTATTGAGGTCCTTGACCCATCTCTTAAGTGGGTTGTTTGTTTTGATGTTGTGGAGTTTCTTGATCTCTTTGTAGATTCTGGTTATTAACCCTTTATCTGTTGCATAGTTTGCAAATATTTTTTCCCATTCTGTCGGTTGTCTCTTCACTCTCCTGACTGTTTCTTTTGCAGTACAGAAACTTCTCAATTTGATGCAATCCCAATAGTTGATTTTGGCTTTGACTGCCTGTGCCTCCCGGGTCTTTTCCAGAAACTCTTTGCCTGTGCCAATATCTTGAAGGGTTTCTCCAATGTTCTCTAATAATTTGATGGTGCCGGGTCATAGATTTAGGTCTTTAATCCATGTTGAGTGGATTTTTGTGTAAGGTGTAAGGTAGGGGTCTTGCTTCATGATTCTGCACGTGGAAATCCAGTTTTCCCAGCACCATTTATTGAATAGACTGTCCTTGCCTCAGGAATTGGTTTTAGATCCTTGATCAAATATAAGTTGGCTGTAGATGTTTGGGTTGATTTCTGGTGTTTCAATTCTGTTCCATTGGTCTATCCATCTGTGTCTGTACCAGTACCATGCTGTTTTGATTACAACTGCCCTGTAGTATGTCCTGAAATCTGGTATTGTGATGCCTCCGCCTTTGTTTTTGTTGTACAAGATTGCTTTAGCTATTCTAGGTCTCCTGCGTCTCCATATGAATTTCAGCATCATTTTTTCTAGATCTGAGAAGAATGTCTTTGGTATCTTTATTGGCATTTCATTGAATCTATAAATTGCTTTTGGGAGAATGGACATTTTGATGATGTTGATTCTTCCAATCCATGAGCATGGAAGATTTTTCCATTTTTTGGTATCCTCTTCTATTTCTTTCTTTAAGATTTTGTAATTCTCATCGTAGAGATCTTTAACGTCCTTGGTTAAATTTATTCCAAGTATTTGATTGTTTTTGTAGATATTTTGAATGGGATTGATCTTAGCAGTTCTTTCTCAGCCATCGCATTGCTTGTGTATACAAAGGCTTTTGATTTTTGTGCATTGATTTTATATCCTGCCACTTTGCCAAACTCCTCTATGAGTTCTAATATTCTCTTAGTAGAGTTCTTTGGGTCCTCTAAGTAAAGAATCATATCATCTGCAAAGAGGGATAGTTTGACTTCTTCCTTCTCAATTTGTATTCCTTTAATTTCTTTTTCTTGTCTGATTGCTCTGGCTAAAACTTCCAGAACTATGTTAAATAGCAGTGGTGATAGGGGGCATCCCTGTCTGGTGCCAGATTTCAGTGGAAATGCTTCCAACTTTTCCCCATTCAATAGGATGCTGGCTGTGGGTTTTTCATAAATTGCTTTGATTGTATTGAGGAATGTTCCTTCTATACCCAATTGGCTTAGAGTTTTCATCATGAAAGGGTGTTGAATTTTATCGAATGCTTTCTCTGCATCTATTGAGATAATCATATGGTTTTTCTTCTGCAGTCTGTTAATGTGGTGTATCATTGATTGTCTTGCGCACATTAAACCATCCCTGCATACCAGGGATAAATCCCACTTGGTCAGGGTGGATGATCTTTCTGATGTGTTGTTGCATTCTATTGGCCAGAATTTTATTGAGGATTTTTGCATCTATGTTCATCAGGGATATTGGTCTATAATTCTCTTTCAATGCTCCATCATTTTCTGGCTTAGGAATTAAGGTGATGCTGGCTTCATAGAAAGAATTTGGGAGGACTCCCTCTTCTTCGATTGTTCTGAATAGTTTGAGAAGAATTGGAGTTAGTTCTTCTTTAAATGTCTGGTAGAATTCAGCAGTGAATCCATCTGGTCCTAGGCTTTTCTTTGTTGGGAGGGCCTTTATTACTGTTTCAATTTCTGTCTCAGTTATGGGTCTGTTTAGGTTTTCGATGTCTTCCTGGTTCAATTTAGGTAGGTTGCATGTGTCCAGGAATCTATCCATTTCTGATAGGTTTCCCTGTTTGCTGGCATACAAGTCCTTGTAGTAATTTCTGATGATTCTTTTTATTTCTGTGGTGTCTGTTGTTACGTTTCCTTTTTCATCTCTGATTTTATTGATTTGGGTCTTTTCTCTTCTTTTTTTAGTTAGTTGGGCCAATGGAGTGTCAATTTGGTTTATTTTTTCAAAAAACCAGCTCCTCGTTTGGCTGATCTTTTGTATTGTTTTTTTGGATTCAATCCTGTTGATTTCTTCTCTGATTTTAATTATTTCTCTTCTCCTACTAGATTTGGGTCTGGTTTGCTGCAGTTTTTCTAGGTCCTTGAGGTGTGCTGAAAGCTCATTTATTTGGTGCCTTTCCATTTTCTTGATATAGGCCCCTATTGCTATAAACTTGCCTCTCAATACTGCTTTTGCTGTATTCCATAAGTTTTGATATGTTGTGTTGTTATCCTCATTTACTTCCAGAAAGTTTCTGATTTCTCTTTTGATTTCTTGAATACCCAGTGTTCATTCATGAGCATGTTGTTCAGTTTCCATGTGTTTGTATACTTTCTGGGGTTTCCTGAGTTGCTAATGTCCAGCTTCATTCTGCTGTGGTCTGAGAAGCTGCATGGTATGATTCTAATTCTTTTAAATTTGCTGAGACTTGCTTTATGACCTAGTATGTGATCAATCCTAGAGAAGGTTCCATGCACTGCTGAGAAGAATGTAAAGTCTTTAGATGTAGGATTGAAAGTTCTGTAGATATCTGTTAGATCCATTTGGGCAATAGTGTCAATTAAATCTGCTGTTTCCTTGTTGATCTTCTGTCTGGATGATCTATCTATTTCTGAGAATGGAGTATTGAAGTCCCCCAGTACTATTGTATTGGAATCTAAGTCTCCCTATAAGTCCCTTAACATATCTTTTAAATAGACCAGTGCCCTATAACTAGGTGCATATACATTTATAATAGTTATATCTTCCTGTTGAATTGATCCCTTAATCATTATATAGTGCCCCTCTTTGTCTCTCTTAACAATTTTTGTATTAAAGTTTATTTTGTCTGATATTAATATGGCTACACCTGATTTTTTTTGGTTTCTGTTGGCATGGAATATCTTTTTCCAACCTTTCACTTTCAGTCTGCATCCATCTTTGTTAGAGAGATGTGTTTCTTGTAGGCAACAAATAGTTGGGTTGTGTTCTGTGAGCCAGTCAGCAAATCGGTGTCTTTTAACTGAAGAGTTAAGTCCATTAACGTTTAATATGACTTGATACATAGTGACCTTGCCCTGCCATTTTCCCGGAGATATTTGCTAGTATATGCTTTGAGCTTCCCATGCTCTTTTACTGGTAGGTGTTCTTCATTTACCTTCTTTCATATTGATGGCCGTGTTTCTGTGTTTCTGAGTGTAGCACATCTTTAAGTATCTTTTGCAGGGCCAAACTAGTGTTGGCAAAGTCTTTCAATTTCTGTTTGCTATGAAAGGTCTTTATTTTACCTTCATTCACAAATGAGAGCTTAGCAGGATATAATATTCTGGGCTGGCAATTTTTCTCTCTTAGCACCTGTGCTATGTCTCGCCATTCCCTCCTAGTCTGTAGTGTTTCTGATGAGAAGTCTGCTGTGAGTCTAATTGGAGATCCTCTGAGAGTAATCTGACATTTCTCTCTTGCACATTTTAGGATCTTTTCTTTATGTTTCACTGTGGTGAGTTTAATTACCACGTGTTGTGGTGAGGATCTCTTTTGGTCATGTTTACTGGGGGTTCTATGAGCTTCCTGTACTAGGATATCTCTGCCTTCTCCAAACCCGGAAAGTTCTCTGCTAGTATCTCACTGAAAAGGCCTTCTAATTCTTTCTCCCTCTCCATGCCTTCAGGAACTCCTAGAACCCGAATGTTGGTTTTTAAAATAGTATCCTGTAGATTCCCAACAATATTTTTAGATTTCTAATTTCCTCTTCTTTTCTTTGGTTTGACTGTATGTTTTCCTGTGCTCTATCTTCTAAGTCCAATATTCTCTCTTCTGCTTCACCCATTCTGTTTTTAAGGCTCTCTAATGTGTTTGTCATTTGATCTATTGAGCTCTTCATTTCATTTTGATTTCTCTTCACTATCACACTTTCCTGTTCTACTAGTTTCTGCGTATCATTTTGATTCTTCCTTAAAATTTCATTTCCATGAGAGAGATTTTCAATCCTGTCCAATAAGGATTTCTGTAGTTCAAGGATTTGCTTTTGAAAACTTCTAAATGTTCTTATCATAAATTTTTTGAAATCCTTATCTTGCATTTCTTCTATCTCATCATCTTCATAATCTTGGCTTGGGGTGTTTTGTTTATTTGGAGGCATCATAGTGTCATCGTTGATCTTGTTCCCTCGATTTCTGTGTTTATTGCTTGGCATGGTAAATTTTTTTTCCCTCACTGTGAGGTGTTTTTTTTTATTTTATACTATGTCTGTGTTAAGTGGACTGCCTGCTGTTGGAGGAGCCTTGGAGGCTTGAGATGGGTGTGACCTGAGAGCTCTTCTTGGTTCTTCAGGTTTACGGGTGTGCAAAGGTGACACCCTCAGGTTATGCGAGGTAAATCTTTATTTATTTATTTATTTATTTATTCATTTATTTTATTTTATTTTATTTTTTATTCAGGAGGTAAGTAATACTGCAAGGTTGAGCAGAATTGATGGTATTTAGCTTCCGATCTCTGGCTTCTACCCAAAGAGTCCGTGCAGTCTCGGTTTCTCCTGCGGACTCCCACTGGGTTGCCTAGGCTACTGAATTGTAGCCTTAACTCTCCCCTTTTATTATGTATATCCCAAGTGGGGCTTGCTCTTTGTCTCTTGCTCGCCTTTTCAAGGTTGGTGGAGAGAGAACCTTGTCTGTACCAGTACCCCCCCACACCTTTTTTTTTTTTTTCCTTCTCTCCTGTAGTCAGTCTGGTGAACTTTCCCGCTTCAAAGCCCGCTTCCCTCTAAAATTCTGTCCACCGTTTCCCCGCCAATGTCTCCGGTTACTGAGCTCACCTCCCCTTCCAGTGCTGATGTTTGGACTCGGTGCCCTGGGTGTCCCTCCTCTCCCCGCTGGTGTCTGTGTCACATATACTCCCCTTCCCGCACTGGTGCGCAGACTCTGCGACTCCTGCGGTTTGGCTTCCGCGCGGTGGGCGACCCTGCTCTCCCAGTAGGACCTCTGAGTCACAGCCACTAGATCCGGAAGAGTTTCCTCTGCAATTTTTTCCTGATCCTTTTTCTGAGGCTACTGTAACTCCGCTTTTATTAAACTAAATTTTCCCGGAGTATCGGTGTGAGCCCTCACTATTCCGCCATCTTGGCTCCGCCCCCCTTAACTGCTTTATTGTTGTTGAGTTTCTTGAGCTTTTACGGACTCTGTGTATTAATCCTTTATCACTTTCATAGTTCGTCAATATTTTCTCCCATTCTGTCAGTTGCTCTTCACTATGCTGAGTGTTTTGCAGTGCAGAAGCTTCTCAGCTTGATGTAATCGCATTTGTCAATTTTGGCTTTGATTGCTTGTGCTTGTACTTCTGGTGTCTTCCAAAGAAGTCTTTGCCTAGGCCAATGTGTTGCAGAATTTTCCCAGTGTTCTCTGGCATTTTCATCGTATTGGGTTGTAAATTGAGGTTCTTGATCCATTTTGAGTGAATTATTGGGTAAGGTATAAAATGGGGGTCTTGTTTCATATTTCTGCATGTGGAGAAGAGTAGGGGGAGGGAGGGAGGAAAGGAGAGAGAGAGAGAGAGAATGGGAGAGGGAGGGAAGAAGGGACAGAGGGAAAGATGAAGGAAAAAAGGAAGGAAGGAAGAAGAAGGAGAGCAAAGTAGGAAAAGAAGAAAGAGATAAAAAACATACTCTATAGAAAAAATCATTTAAAAATAGCCAAGACTTTTTTCCTGAGATTTAATAAAATCTGGGCTTAACATTTTCAAAGAGACTACAATGGAATGGCAATCAGAGTAGTATGAAATCTCTCAAAGCAGCAAAATTTGTTAGAATGTAAAGGAAGATTGCCCTAAGTATTCAGAAAGAAAACATTTCAAAATCTGGAAATCCAACAAAAACTAAATTATTAGTCATTTGGGAAGAAAGACTGCTGAAGATACGTTCAAGTTTTTGTATCCACATAATGGAACCAATCATGAAGAGGATGAGGGAGAGCTTAACAACAGAGTATTTAACACAGGAAATCAGCAAAGAGGTTTCTTCAGGAAAGCTTGGTTCTAGGCTTTGAAAGAAAGCTGTCCAGACTGGAGCAGGAAGACTGAGCTAACCAGGAAAGAGGTCTTCTGGGAGTGGGGAGGGGGTGGGTTGGGGAGTGGGGGGTGGGTGGAGGGAACCAATGATTTAATATAGTTGCATTTGTAAAGAAGATACTTGACAGGCACATAATAGATCTTGCTGGGAAAATAAAGTTTTTAATAACTTTAAAAAATCTCTCAAAGTCATATATTAAAGGAAGTTTATGAATGTTTGAGCAGGGTGTTTGGCACAGAAGTTTGGATGCCAGTTGGGATGTCCACATCCCATACTAGAGTGCCTGATTCAAGTTCTAGCTCGACTTCTGTTCCAGCTTCCTGCTAATGTACACCCTAGGAGATAGCAGATGATGGATCAAGTATTTGGGTTCCTGTCACCTACATGAGAGATCTGGATTTAATTCCAGGCTCCTAAGTTTGGCATGGCCCAGCCCTGGTCCTGCAAACAATTGGAGAGTGAACCAGCAGATGGAAAACCATTCTCTGTCTCTCTATTTCTTTGCCTTTCAAACAAGATGAAAATAAAGAAATATAGATTAATTAAAAATTAAAAGTGTTTTTCCCTAATAAAAACATCAAATTATCAAAAATCATATTATACTTTCAAGGTATAGTAATGGGGAGATGTTAAATTAATTAATATTACTTCACTATAACAAGAAGTTGATTAGTATGTCTACAGCTGATACTAAGAGAAATGAAGGCTAAAGTTCAGAGAAATAGCTAAAAAATTAGAATATTGTAAAATTGAAATGCATACAGTTTGTAGAATGCATTATTCAGTATTTCTTTTAGAATTGATTTAGGACTTACAAAGGAATAAAGAAGCAAAGGTATAGAGACCAGTTTGAAGCTGTTGATATCATTCAAGTGAGAGATGGAATTGGGTGTAGGTAGTGTAAATGGAGAGATTTGGCCCATTTAATATATTCTCAAAGGTGGAGTTGATAGGTCTTGTGAAACTTGGTTGTGATGGGAGAGATAGATGGAGGTTACTCTTAATTTTTGCCTTGCCCACCAGACTAGAGAATGCTACCATCACAATGGAGAAGACTGGGAGGATAAGGAGAAAATCCTAAAACTGTTTTGATCATGTTAAATTTGAGATGTTTTCAAGACATTCAAATAACTATGCAAACAGTAGGTAGTTGGATACATTAGTTTCAAGATTAGAGATATCAGAGCTGGAAATATATATTCTGAGCCATATTGATTAAATTAAATGCCATACAAATAGATGAGGTCATGTAGGAGAAAGAACAGATACCTTATATCAAAACTTATGGAACATAATAATAGCCTTTGGCTAGAAACACAAGTCTTCTTCAATCACAAACTATTATATTTTATTTTTGCTGCCTTTTTAATTTTTATTTTTTAAAAATTTATTTTTTTAAATTTATTTTTATGAATTACCTTTTATATGTCATCATAACTACTGATTTCACTAAATACACACTTAATATATTAGGGGTTTCCTGCAAGAATCATGTGCTTCCAATTTTCCCTAATGACCATAACGTTTGTTTGAACCCTGATTTTCTATTACAGTCTTAAAAGTTTTTGAAATAGGAAAAATCATGCTAAACATTTTAATTCTAAAGTGAATACTTTAAGTAATTGGGATAATGTTTGCATCTTGAGAATAGAAATGTATACTTATGAAATTAAGTTGAAAATTAGTTTTTATTCCCTCAGCTAATGAAACAACCTCAGCTAATGAAACAAGAAAACTTATATTTATAAAAGTTTTCTTTTTTTAGTTTTTTTCCTTATCTGCATTTTCTTTTTTTTCTTTTTCTTTTTTTAACATAATGAGAACAGATTTTATGCATTTCATAGGAACAGTTCTAAGAAGATAACCATATTTCCCTGCTTCCTTCCCCTTCAGTTCCCCTTCTTCCTTCCTTTCCTTTTTTTTTTTTTTTTAGTTTCTGCAAAAACATTATTTCAATCCACTCTATAATCACGGGTTTAACGCACCACTAACCCTAATATTCAATAAGCAAAAAGTAAAAAGACCATAGTTTCACAGGGGTATGAACAACAACAATCAGAAGATGTCCATTCATTTGTATACTTGCTTTTTTCTATTCTGTCTTAACTACTACATATCAGAAAAAGCATTTGTCTTTTTGGGACTAGTTTATTTCAATAAGAATAATGGTTTCCACTTGAATCCATTTTGTTGCAAAAGACATGATTTCATTCTTAGGGCTTAGGAGTATTCCATGGTGTATACATACCACACTTTATCTAGCCATCAATCAATGGACATTTGGGTTGATTCTGTATCTTAGCTATTATGAATTGAGCTTTAATAAACATGGGGGTACAAATAACTCTTTCATATGATGATTTCATTTTCCCAGGAGTGAGGTGGCAAGGTCATATTGTAGGTCTTTTTTTTAAAGACATATAGTGAAAAGGACAGAAAGATATCTCTCTTGCTCTTGTTCAATTCCAGAATGCTCTGCAACAGCCTGACCTGGGTGTAGTGGAAGCCAAGAGCCTGGAACTTAATTTGGTTTCCTACATGTGTGGTAGGGAGCCAATCACTTGAACCATTATATCTGTCTCCCAGGGTGCACATTATCAGAAAGCTGGAATGGGACTCGAAGGCAGGACTTGAACTCAGGCATTCTGAAATGGGACTCAGGTGTCCCAGGTGAAGTCTTAATCACTATGCCAAATGCCCATCCCTGTTGCACTTTTAAATTTCTCTCTTCTCTACTCTTCTATAGGGACTAAAACTGTCTTGTTTTTGCTGTGGGCAAGAAATAGACCTCTCTATGCATGTGATTATATCAACATGCATGTAAAAAAAGTAAAAATGAGAAATCAGTAGGGAAAATAAATAAATGCTTCTGGAACTGTCAGTTAGCCATAGATCAAATTTTCATTCTCACTTCACAACATTCTAAAATGAGTCCCCATTGAGTGCTATGTGTTGAAATTAAAGCTGTGGAAAAGCAAAAAATACAAATTTTGTATACCAAAATCTCTGAATGTAGATATAGGAGGGGACTTACAAATTTTAACATAAATTAAAAGGATAAAAATGGCAGAAGACCATAAAACAGGCCTTTTTCTTCTTGATTCTCTGTTCTTTTATATGGGAGTTTAGTTTTTGGTAGTCTGATTTTTTCCTGTTGATACGTCTATTGATTGTTGAACTAAAATCAAAATTTTAAATATTGAAACTTTAATCTCTACGATGAGAATTACAAAATCTTAAAGAAAGAAATAGTAGAGGATACCAAAAAATGGAAAAATCTTCCATGCTCATGGATTGGAAGAATCAACATCATCAAAATGTCCATTCTCCCAATAGCAATTTGTAGATTCAATGAGATGCCAATCAAGATACCGAAGACCTTCTTCTCAGATCTAGAAAAAATGGTGCTGAAATTCATATGGAGACGCAGGAGACCTAGAATAGCTAAAGCAATCTTGTACAACAAAAACAAAGGCGGAGGCATCACAATACCAGATTTCAGGACATACTACAGGGCAGTTGTAATCAAAACAGCATGGTACTGGTACAGACACAGATGGATAGACCAATGGAACAGAATTGAAACACCAGAAATCAACCCAAACATCTACAGCCAACTCATATTTGATCAAGGATCTAAAACCAATTCCTGAGGCAAGGACAGTCTATTCAATAAATGGTGCTGGGAAAACTGGATTTCCACGTGCAGAATCATGAAGCAAGACCCCTACCTTACACCTTACACAAAAATCCACTCAACATGGATTAAAGACCTAAATCTACGACCCGGCACCATCAAATTATTAGAGAACATTGGAGAAACCCTTCAAGATATTGGCACAGGCAAAGAGTTTCTGGAAAAGACCCGGGAGGCACAGGCAGTCAAAGCCAAAATCAACTATTGGGATTGCATCAAATTGAGAAGTTTCTGTACTGCAAAAGAAACAGTCAGGAGAATGAAGAGACAACCGACAGAATGGGAAAAAATATTTGCAAACTATGCAACAGATAAAGGGTTAATAACCAGAATCTACAAAGAGATCAAGAAACTCCACAAAAACAAAACCAACAACCCACTTAAGAGATGGGTCAAGGACCTCAATAGACATTTTTCAAAAGAGGAAATCCAAATGGCCAACAGGCACATGAAAACATGTTCAAGGTCACTAGCAATCAGGGAAATGCAAATCAAAACCACCATGAGGTTTCACCTCAGCCCGGTGAGAATGGCTCACATTCAGAAATCTACCAACAACAGATGCTGGCGAGGATGTGGGGAAAAAGGGACACTAACCCACTGTTGGTGGGAATGCAAACTGGTCAAGCCACTATGGAAGTCAGTCTGGAGATTCCTCAGAAACCTGACTATAACCCTACCATTCAACCCAGCCATCCCACTCCTTGGAATTTACCCAAAGGAAATTAAATTGGCAAACAAACAAGCGGTCTGCACCCTAATGTTTATTGCAGCTCAATTCACAATAGCTAAGGCATGAAATCAACCTAAATGCCCATCAACAGGCCGGCACCGTGGCTCAAAATGCTAATCCTCCACCTAGTGGCGCCGGCACACTGGGTTCTAGTCCCGGTCGGGGTGCCGGATTCTGTCCTGGTGCCCCTCTTCCAGGCCAGCTCTCTGCTATGGCCTGGGAGTGCAGCGGAGGATGGCCCAAGTGCTTGGGCCCTGCACCGGCATGGGAGACCAGGAGAAGCACCTGGCTCCCGGCTTTGGGTTAGCGCGATGCGCCGGCCGCGGCGCATTGGCCGCGGCGGCCATTGGAGGGTGAACCAACGGCAAAAAAAAGACCTTTCTCTCTGTCTCTCTCTCTCACTGTCTACTCTGCCTGTAAAAAAAAAAAATGCCCATCAACAGTAGACTGGATAAAGAAATTATGGGATATGTACTCTATAGAATACTATACAGCAGTAAAAAACAATGAAATCCAGTCATTGGCAACAAAATGGAGGAATCTGGAACACATCATGCTGAGTGAAATAAGCCAGTCCCAATGGACAAATATCATATGTTCTCCCAGATAGGTGACAACTGACTGAGCACCAAAAAGGAAACCTGTTAACGTGAAATGGACACTATGAGAAACGGTGACTTGATCAGCCATTGCCCTGACTGTTAATGAACAACTTAATACTTTATCCCTCTTAGTAATTTCTTTGTCTGTTCTACTTAATACTATTGGTTTAATTCTGTAATTAATACACAGTTATTCCTAAGTGTTTAAACTTAACTGAAAAGTGATCCCTGTTAAATATAAGAGTGGGAATAAGAGAGGGAAGGGATGTACAATTTGGGACATGCTCAAGCTGACTTGCCCAAATGGTAGAGTTAGAAACGTGCCAGGGGATTCCAATACAATCCCATCAAGGTGGCATGTACCAATGCCATCTCACTAGTCCAAGTGATCAATTTCTGTTCACAATTGATCATAATGATAGGACTAAGAGCCAAAGGGAGCACATAAACAAGACTAGTGTCTGAAAATACTAACCGATAAATAAAGAAGGGAGAGAACGATCCAACATGGGAAGCGAGATACACAGCAGACTCATAGAATGGCGGATGTCCTAAACAGCACTCTGGCCTCAGAATCAGCCCTAAAGGCCTTCGGATCTGGCTGAAAAGCCCATGAGAGTATTTCAGGCATGGAAAGACAAGACACTCTGTCAAAAAAACCAAAAATGACCCAAATGAAAGATATCTGCGGGTGAGATCCCAGTGGAAAGAATGGGGTCATCAAAGAAGGAGGTACCTTTCTCTGAAGGGAGGAGAGAACTTCCACTTTGACTATGACCTTGTCTATATAAGATAAGAGTCGGTGAACTCAAAAGGCTTCCATAGCCTTGGCAACTCATGACAAGAGCCTAGGGTGATTACTGATGCCATAAACCAGAGTGTCAGTTTGTAAAGTCAACAACAGGAGTCACTGTGCACTTACCCCTCATGTAGGATCTCTGTCCTTAATGTGCTCTACTTTGAGACTTAATGCTATAACGAGTACTCAAACAGTATATTTCACTTTGTGTTTCTATGGGGGTGCAAACTGTTGAAATCTTTACTTAATGTATGCTAAACTGATCTTTTGTATATAAAGAGAATTGAAAATGAATCTTGATGTGATTGGAAGGGGAGAGAGAGCGGGGAAGGTGAGGGTTGTGGGTGGGAGGGAAGTTATGGGGGGGAAGCCATTGTAATCCATAAGCTGTACTTTGGAAATTTATATTTATTAAATAAAAGTTAAAAAAAAGAAAAAAAGTAAAAAATTGCAACTTTATCATGCATTTTAACATATAATATTTGTTTTATTGATTATTATTTTCACAAAAAGCTTCCAAAATATAAAAGAAATTTTACAATAATTTTTCCAAGTTTCCAAAGAAATGCTCATTTTTAAAAAAATAAACAAACAGGTCCAACAATGTTTCATTTTCAATTTATGACCTGTATAAAATAAAGAGCAGGAGGCTAAAGAATCTAGCTGTAAAATTTAAACTATACCCACATAAAGGAAGAAGAAAATGAAGAAGAGGAAGCGATGAAGAAGAAATCAAGAGAAAAACATGTTGGTTAATAGTAGACTTCAGATTAAGAAGGAAATTCTAGACAAGAAAGTATGAAGCAGATCACATAAATATGAGATATAAATTAAAATTCTTTTATGTTATAAATATTAGAAGCAAATATTAAGACTACTAAGATAAATTATTTGTCACAAATAACCATAACATTTTCATTTGTTTTTTTTTTTTCCATAAATGGCTGTTCAAATAAGTAAGGGGAGAAAAATAAGACAGCAGAAAAATGAAAGACAATTCATAGAAATAAAAATAGCAAACACATAATATACTGGTATGTCTAACTAGTACTCAAAGCCAAAAAAGAGCAATGTTTTCATTAATATATTATAAAAATTTTAGTGAGTATTTATTATATAAGCCACTATTCTGTATTCTATAACTTGTAACATGGTTGATGCTTTCAAGAATAAAAAGACTTTTAGTGACACTTCAGTATGAAGTAGACTTTATCCAACTTGGTTTAACTCATTACTTATTATTCTACATAGTGTGTGCATATGGTATTCTTTCTCATTCCCTTTTTTCTGTTCTTGAAATCTTATCTGAATAAATATTATTTTAAATACAAATCATTGCAATTAGTTTGCTTCTAGGCTCTCTTCCTCCAGTCTAAACTAATGTGTATGTGTTTTCCAGGTCAGTTTTCCAAAAGCAAATTATCATTTTGCTTTTCGTCCAGAAAATTTTAAATGTTTTAAAATCTGTATTTAGAATCATATATAATCTTTTCTATTAGCTAGATAGCACAAATCAAATCAAACTCTTCTAAATATTTAAACATTTAATTTTGATACTTATCAATTTACTGAGTTTTAAAGCCGTACTGTCTGACACAATCCCATGAGAGTATGATGCCAGTTACTATCAAATACCCCTGATTTACTCTGATTGTGTAATTTGGATTAAGATTTGTCAATTTTGAAATTTCATTCATACATCTTTCAACAAATACAGCATAATGATTTAGATTGATATTTCATGTAAAACCACATTTTTCCATTTTCTGTGTTCCTTATTTATGAAATTAATTTAATACATTTTTAAACTAAATAAATTAGTTTGCTCTAGAGGGTGAAATTTGTTTAAGAATGTTATAAGTCTTCATAATTCTTTTCAGAACATTTATCACCTCCTTATTTCTCAGGCTATAGATAAAGGGATTTAATAATGGAATGACTATTGTGTAAAATATTGCCACTGGTATGTCTTTATCTCCTTCTTCAAATGGCCGAATATACATAAGAAGACAAATGTAGAATATTGAGACAGAAAGAAAGTGGGATGCACAAGTAGAAAGTGCTTTACCTCTTCCTTCCTTGGATTTCATTTGGAAAACAGTGAAAAGAATGCAGAAATAAGAGATCAAAACAGTGGCAATGGTAAAGATTTGAATTGGCATTGAAAAAATGTATATCATTAGTTCATTGATAAAAGGGTCAGTACAGGAGAGTCTATACAGGGGAAGAATATCACAAAAAAAGTGGTCAATTTGGTTAGATCTGCAGAAAGTCAGCCTTATTAAAAGCCCTGCATGAATCATAGAATGCAGGACACTAGCTATGAAGGTCCCTACAGTCATCTGAACACAGAGCTTCTTTGACATCCTGGTGTGGTACTGCAGGGGGCTGCATATAGCCACATAGCGGTCATAGGCCATTGCTGCCAGCAGAAAGCAATCTGCAGTTTCAGCAAGGCAGAGAAAATAAAACTGTGCCATGCACTCATAGAGGGAAATCACTCTGTCCTCAGAAAAGAAGTTCTCTAACATCTTGGGTGTAATGGCACAGGAGCAGCAGGAATCCATCAGGGCCAGGTTGCCCAGAAAGATGTACATTGGGGTGTGAAGCCGACGCTCCATGTAAATCAAGGCCACCAAACCAAGGTTCCCCACCATGGTGATCAGATAGATGGCAAAGAACACCACAAACAGCAGGGTCTTCAGCTCTGGCTGATTTGTGAATCCTGTGAGGACAAATTCAGCCAGCAAGGAGTTATTTGCCTCAGTCATTTGTGGCTTCTCTGTTGAGACATAAATTGAGAAGAAATTCAATTGGACTTCTAAAGTAATCTGTACATTTTCCCCTCTAACTTTACCATGTACAAAAGGGGGGAACTTCTCAAATCATCCTATGCTGTCTTCTGAAAATGAGCACACTCGCAGGAGGTCAAGTCATGTGAGAACAAATGTGTCTTGGATTGTGTTCACAAGGGTTGTCTGGAAATGTCTCTGAATTCTCAGGGTGGAAAAGCTTTTTTTCCTGCATGAATTATTCCCTGTAGAAATCCATGGTCAGTATGTATAATTTGGAAATTGTAATTTCCAAAATTAAAAGACATTTTGCTATGATATCTCTTTTCCAGGAATAAAGAAACAAAACAAGTCCTAAATATTATCTTATATATAGGACCGATGTGATATTTAAAAATGAATTACTCTGTAGACATGTTCAATATCTAAATGTCTAATTCTTAAAATTAGACAGAATCACAGTAAATTTGAAATATGCTTCTCTAGTAACTCTTCCCATATTAAGAACACCAAAGTTGATTTTAAAGAAAGGTCTGATCATCCATAAAAGAAGGGCAAGAATGTAAAACATCTTCATATTTTCTTTATACATTAATTTGTATATCATTTTATATTTATTTCAGCATATTCTGTATCTTGTTCTTAATTGATACACAAATTTTCTTGGGACTTACTACTCTTAATTACCCTTCTTTTCCAATATTTTCTGTCTCCACCTTTAAGTGTCCTACATGCAGATCAAACATTATGAGTTTGGTGATAAAGTATCCACTTCCAATGTGCATATTCCTCATGATAAATATGTGTATCATACTCTCTCAAACATCTACACAACTGATGTTTTTATTTTTGATGAGTTCCATGGAGGTTCCCCATTTATTTGATTATTTAAATTGATAAACTTATTATTTAGTCTTACTCTGCTATTTGCTTGTTGGAGTTCAGTCATCATCAAAATATGTTATACATTTATTACAATATGGTAATTACAACAAGACTGAAGTGCAGATACAGCATGAGTTTTCAAGAAAGATGAAATTATCTTTTTTTCCTTCTAGAAACTGGTGAGAATCCTTGACCTCAGCATACTTCAGCTAGACAATATTGGAAAACAGTGTAGAATAGTTATTCAAAATGTGTTGTTTTAAAAACATAGCTTGATGAATTTTTCTCTGCTTTTTATTCTCGTCTACACTGAAGTTAGTACATTGCTTTATTCTATTCACCCACATACTATGGTCAGATTTTCTGGAGCTTTATCACCAGAGGCTTATAATCAAATAATAAAATAAATTGCCCTTTTGTCTATAATACTTGTTAAAATCCTTCAGAATTAACTTTAAAGTATAGCATATAAAATATTGGCTTTCATCCTCACTTCAGTAACATCTAATGGTAAATCAATTGAAAATACGTATCATATGGGCTCTGGAAAAATAGGTTTAGTTCTCAGTAATTATTATTTCATATAGAAGATTTTGAATCAGATCATATGAGTGAAAGCTTATTTTTCTCTTCTTCAGTGTGAAATGCAATCAGTAAACTGAGTCACTTTGCTATCAATTCTGGAATTGATTTACAGAGTGACTTATAGGCTTACCTGTATATGTGCTGATAAAATTATGGTACTTTACAGCTCAAAGTAGCAAGAATGATCCACTTACTGCCTCTCATTATGACTTTCTAGAATGTCTTCAATTTAGAGACAAAACAAGAAAATAATTAAGTGGATAAAATATAAAAATAATCAAGTATTTCAGATAAATATACATTTTTGTATTTAATAATATAAATAAATTAGAAATCAGTCCTCACATTTTGAGTTAACTGACAAAATTTATAGTGGTAGAATGGTCTCCTGATGTTCTTGTTTTTTAAGCAAGTTATGCTTTTAAATCTTGGTATTTAAATCATTGGGGAACAAATTATGAAAGTCTAGGACATTGTCTCTATCAATAGGTCACTAACAATAATTATGTTACCTCACGGCAAGGTTAATATTTCTCATTGATTCTAAAGGGATTTCCTTGGCATTGGGCATCAGAGTATTTCTGCAGAGACTCCTAAGCTGAGAGGCATATGGCTCCCAAAACACTAGGAAACAAAAAAAAAGTCATTTAAAATATATGTATTTTGAGATTCTTAGGTGAAAAACAAATGACCATCACTAAAATTGGCTCAAAGATTATCTTGATTTATTGTATAGTTTTCTCCCTCTCACACTCTCATCTTATTCACTTGAAAACTATAATGGAGAAAAAAAGAGGAGAATGATAATACTTATTCAAGTGGAAGTTAAAAGAAATGTGAGGTGAGATCTGAATTTCTGAAGAAAAAGTGGAAATGTGGTATGATCAACCAGGAATACATTCCTATCTTTCATTTCCTGTAATGAATCTGACCAAATCCTATAGATTCATCCTCCAAAACAGCCCTGACGTTATGTTCTTAATTTCACTTCATGTGTCACAAGATAACATTTTTCTTAACTTTATTGAGGTTGGGTTGACATACAAAAGACTGTATATGTATAATATATTTATGTAATGAATTTGGATATAATTATGTATTTATAAAATCATCACAATTGTAATACCATAGTAATATAATAACTCTTTAATTGGTCTCCCCTTCTTCAACTTTTTATAAGTCTGGATATACTGTTATGCCTTTGAAATGTTTTTTGGCTCCAAATGGGGTCCTTGTCCTTTATTTTTAGCCAAGGGTTCCACAAATTAGGCTTTTATTACCTATGAATTTATTTCCTAGCATTCACCTTTAAGAATCCATCATCAAATTTGGCATTTGGTATAGTGGTTAAAAATCCAAAAAATTAAAAAGAAAAAGAGAATTCCATTTAAAAATAAAAACAAAAACCCCACTTAGAAGGCTTGCATCCATTGGATTGTCTGGGTCCAGTCCGTGCTCTTATCCCTATACCACTTTTTGTTAATGTGCACCCTAGGAGACAGCAGATTATGGCTCATATAGTTGGGTCCCTGAGATTCCCATGGGAGCTTAGACTGAGTCCCAGACTCCTGGCTTCAAGTGACCCAGACATGGCTGTTGCAGACATTTGGAGGGTGAGCTAGTGTATGGGGGAACTCTCTCTGTCTCTCTGCTTTTCCAATAAAAAATGAGAACAAATAAATAAAAAAAAATTTGAAAAAAGAATCCATTACCAGAGAAACATTCATCACTTTATTTCTTTGGAACTAGAATTCAATTCTAACTTGGAAGATTTACTCAGGATTTACTCCTCACCCAACATGCCCTCTTTGACCTACTCTCTATCCAAATCCTCTTTGATCTTTACATAAGGTCTGATTGCCACCATGAAGATATTCTCAGGTTTCTCGTCTGCAAACTGATTACTGTCTTATGATACAAAGAGCTCATAATCATGTGTACTTTCATCCAAATGTTCTTCATGTGCAATTTTTATTTATTCTCAGGTGGATTAATTTTCCTTTTGCTTTCCTCACTGCAAACTTCTCATGGTTCTATCAATGAATGATTGCTAAATTGACTGAAGAAATGTTAATTAAGTTAAATTCACCACTGCTGTAGTGATTATAACTAAACCGCTGAGGCAGACATTGGTCAGAGAGGGGCCCATATTACAAGTGAGATGTGTAGATAAAGAATCCTACCTAACTGGAGCTTCCAATATAAAAGGTAAAATTCATTTATTCAGCGATATAAAGGGCAGCTCAGGCTGAGTTAAGTATTAAAAATGGTCCATTTCCTCTCAACTCAGGATCATAATCTGATAGTATGTTGACAAAGTGGCAGAACAGGAGGCACAAGTACTCCTTTCCTGCACAGATACATTGACTCATCAATAATACACAGACTAATTCCTTTTGTAAGAAATTCAGAAACTAAATGAGAAGCTCCTCCATTTCAGACAAGCATAAAATCTGTCATACTGAAGCCAGTAGGAAAATTTGAGACACCCTCCTCACATAATTTTACCAAGAGAGCCACAGGAAACTTTTCTCAGGTTTTCCCTGAGAAAAGAAGGTAAGACCTTCATATATTCAGTTTTATTGTTTTTCTTGGAGCTACCTAAGAAAATAAGAGTTGAAAGGATAATGAGATGGGCAAACTTTTAGCTAGAGTAGTTACGAAAAAAAGAAGACTGAAACAAATGAAATCAGTAAAGAGATGCTATAATTGATTGAAATCAGAAAGTAAAGAGATCCTATAACTATGCTGCAGAAATAATAAAGGAACGTAAGAGACCACTATAAGCAATTATATGCCAACAAATTGTATAGCCTAAAAGGAATGCCTACATTCC
Source organism: Oryctolagus cuniculus (assembly GCF_051225735.1). Lineage (NCBI taxonomy): Eukaryota > Metazoa > Chordata > Mammalia > Lagomorpha > Leporidae > Oryctolagus > Oryctolagus cuniculus. Next base: position 52,740,758 of record NC_142870.1, on the reverse strand, counting down.
CCAAAACATACAACCTAATAAGATTGAATCATGAAGAAACACAAATTTTGAGTAGTTCTATAGCAGTAAGGAGATTGAGTCAGTAATCAAAAATCTCTCGACAAAGAAAAGCCCAAGACCATATGGCCTCACTAATGAATTCAACTAAACATTTAAAGAATAACTAATGCCAATCCTTCTTAATCTCTTCCAAAAAATGGAGGAAGAGGAAGCACTTCGAAATTCATTTTATGAGGCTAACATTATCCTGATATGAAATCTAGACAAAACAATGCAAGCAAAGAAACTACAGATGTCATTCTAAATAACAACAGAGTGACTCTCAAAAAACAGGGATCTTATTTGGGAATAAGCAGAAGATTGCCTTAGGGAAAATGCATGATATATGGATCATGATATATGTTCCTACTCAGGGAGGCGAAGAGACATAAAACTTTTTACACTTATCTTAGCCAAAAGGCCAGAAGCAATGGGGACATAAAAGTTTTTAAAAGTAAAACAAGGGAAGCCGGCACCGTGGCTCACTAGGCTAATCGTCTGCCTGTGGTGCCGGCACCCCGGGGTTCTAGTCCCAGTTGCTCCTCTTCCAGTCCAGCTCTCTGCTGTGGCCTGGGAAGGCAGTGGGGGATGGCCCAAGTGCTCGGGCGCCACACCCGCATGGGAGACAAGGAAGAAGCACCTGGCTCCTGACTTAATATTGGTGCAGTGTGCCAGCCATAGCAGCCATTTGCGGGGGGTGAACCAATGGAAAAGAAGACCTTTCTCTCTGTCTCTCTCTTTCTCAGTGTCTAAATCTGCCTGTCAAAAAAAAAAGTAAAACAAAGGAGGTTACACAAGTTTTGCTGAAACAATTATGCTTAAATACAAGGATCAATAACAATGGTGTTGTCAGTCCAAGATTCAGCCCATAGTAGCTAGGCAGATGTGGCCTTTGTGCAAAATTTGGGTGGCCCCTGGGCAAGGTTGTGGTTCTGACAGAGTGTCTTTTGATGGTTCTTGTCACCAAATATATTTGCTGAAATCTGCTCCTGCTTGAACTCATGGCTCTATTTTCTTTTGAGTCTGATGTAAATGACTCCATCTTGGCATCCGTAAATTTCACATAGTTCAATATTTCTGATGAACACAGATGCAAAAATTCATGACAAAACACTAGCAAACCAAGCTCAACAACATATTAAAAACATCATACTTCATGAACAAAGGTGATTTTATTCCTGGGATGCAAAGAACTCTCAACATAAGAAACTCAATTAATGTGATGAACAATGCTAATATAATGAGAAATACAACTCACATTATCACTGTATTAGATACAGGAAAGCATTAGAAAAAAACTCTCAACAAACTTGGGATGGAAGGAAAGTATTTCAACATAATTCTTATAAAAGACATATATAAAAAGCTTATAGGTATAATCATTTTAAATGGTGAAAAACTGAAAGCTTTTCCTCTAAGAAGAAGACAAGGATGCCCAGTCTTACCACTTCTACTTAAAATAGTGCTGGAAGTCCTAGACTGAGAATTTTTTTTAAAGATTTATTTATGTATTTGAAAGGCAGAGTTGCAGAGAAGCAGAGGCACTGAGACAGAGAGAGAGAGAAAGAGAGAGAGAGAGAAAGTCTTCCATTCATTGGTTCACTCCCCAAATGGCTGCAACAGCAAGAGCTGGCCGACCCAAAGCCAGGAGCCTCCTCCAGGTCTCCCACATACATGCAGCAGTCCAAGAACTTGAGCCATCTTTTACTGCCTTTCCAGGTCACAGCAGAGAGCTGGATCGGAAGTGGAGCAGCCAGGACTTGAACCAGCACCCACATGGGATGCCAGCACTACAGGCAGCAGCCCCACCTGCTACACCACAGCAACAACCCCAAGACTGAGAAATTTAACAAGAAAAAAAAGACAACCAAATTATAAGTGAAGAACTAAAATAACCTCTGTTTGCAGATGAGATGATATATGGAACTAATAAATGAATTCAGTAAAATGACAGGGTACAAAATAACATATAAAAACATTGTGCCCTATACACTAGCAATAAACAATCCAGAAAGGAAATTAAAAAGATAATTTAATTTATAATATCATAAAAATAATAAGACAATTACAAATAAATACACCAACAAGATAAAGGCATATATGCTAAAAACTATAAAACATTGATGATAGAAGTAAAGACATAAACAAATGGATTCACATCTTGTGTTTATAGATTGAAAAACTCAATACAGTTAAGGTATCCATACTATCCAAGCTATCTGTAGTTCAATGAAATTCCTAAGATGTTCCCGATGATATCTACTTTAGACCCAGAATAACTAATGTTCAAATTCATTTAAAAGAATAAATCATCAAAAATAATCATGGAAATCTTGAGACAAAACAGAACTGGATACATCACACTACCTAACTTGAAAATATATGCAAAGATACAGCAATTAAAACAATGTGGTTGTTAAATTAACAACAGGAGTCACTGTGGGCTAACTTCCCGTGAAGGACCTTTGTCCGCCAAGAGTCTTATTATGAGACTTAATAGTAAAACTTGTTCTCAAAGAATTTTAATGTATTAAAATGGAGGATATTCTTATGTCTCATAAGTTATAGTTATGTCTAAGTGCTTGCAAAAGATGTATCATTCTCAGACCAGCCTGTGGCACAGTGGGTTCAGTGCTACAGTGGGTTCAGTGGCCCTGGTGTTCAGTGCCAGCTTCCCATATGAGTGCTGGTTCGAGTCCCGGTGCTCCAGTTCCAATACAGCTCTCTGCTATGGCCCGAGAAAGCAGGAGAAGATGGCCCAATTGCTTGGGCTCCTGCACCCATGTGGGAGACCTGGAAAAAACTCTTGGATTGTAGCTTGGATCAGCCCAGCTCAGACACTTGCAGTCATTTGGGGAGGGAAGCAATGCATAGAAGACCTCTCTCTCTCTGTATCTGCCTCTCTGTAACTCTGCTTTCAAATAAATAAATATTAAAAAGATGTATCATTCTTGGGTTCTTCTTTAAAGATAATTATTAATAATAATATTAAAAGTGAAATTACCTCTGATATGTAATGACTTTGAACAGCCTTTGTCTGGACTATTAAGGAAGTTTTACCTCTGGTTTTTTATGTTTTTTTTTTTTTTTCTCTTTCTTTTTCTTTTTCTTCCTCATACTGAGTGTTGAACTCTTTCCCTAGAATAGAGTTAATCTTCTGTGTATAAAGTTAAATGAAAATAGATCTTAGTAAAAACAAGACTGGGAACAGGAGAGGGAAGAGGAAGAGAGATAGGAGTGTGGGTGGGCAGACGGGTATGGTGGGAAGAATTACTATGTTCCTAAAGTTGTATTTATGAAATGCATGCAAATAAATAAAATAATGTGGCACTAGTATGGAGACAGATATATGTAGCCACAGAACTGAAGAGAGTTTTCAGAAACAACTTACACAGATACAGTCAACAGATCTTCAACAGGGTGCCAAGAATACACAGCAGACAAAGAATAATCTGTTCAACAGATGGTGTCATGAGAACTGTATATCAACATGCAAAAGAATTGAATTGAGCTCTTATTCACACTATAAACAAAAGTCAACTCAAAATGGGTAAAATATTTAAATGGAAAATGGAAAACACCAAGAAGAAAATGTAGGAGAAAAGCTTTATGACACTAGTCTTGACACTCATTTTTGTTATTGTTGTTAAGACACCAAATGTAATCAAAGCAAAAGCAAGCAACATTGCATCATACTAAAGCTTTTCACATAAAAGCAAACAGTTTAACAGAGTGAAAAAGTTGACCTACAGAATAGTAAAAAATAGTTGTATACTGCACATATGATAAGAGATTAATGCCTGGAGCATACAATGTATTCCTTCAACTCAATAACAAAAAATTTCCAAATAGCCCAATGAAGAAAGGGACAAAGAATTCTAATACACATTTGTCCATAAAGGACAAATGAATGGCCAGTAGGTGTATGGAAAGATGTCTGATATCACCAGTCAAAAAGAAAGTGCCGATTGAAATCACAATGAGATGTTTTTCACACCTGTTAGGATGGTTATTAGATGACTAGATGATCGATCAACAGATAGATAAAAATAAGTGTTGAGGAGGATGTAGACAAAGGGGATCTTTTGTACATCATTGGTGGCAATGTAAAATAATACAAGTATTATAGAAAATAGTGAGAAGTTTTCTCAAAATATTAAAACAAGGGGCCAGCATGCTTGCACAGCGAATTAAGCTACTGCTACTTGCACTGATGACATCCCCATGTCAGAGCACTGGTTTGAGCTCTGGTGCTTCACTTCTAATCCATCTCCCTGCCAATGTGCTTGAGAAAGTACTTGTGGGTGCTGTTTTCCTGAGAGGTTTGGGACCAAGAGTCAAAAGAAGGGCAGGAACTACTGTCAGAGCAATAGTCAAGTTTTATTAGTTTTACAAGGGCTTTTATACTCACACAATTACAATGTACTTATTTATCCAGAGGGTTAGTACTAGGAAAACAAGATTAGTTCAAGGAAATACATTTTTTGTTAAAGGAGATATTTGTGTTTCACATAATCTAAAGGAACAATTTGCATTCTAAAGGTGGCCAAAATATTGTCCTTCAAGGAAAGATAGAGCCTGCAGCTGCTTAAGAAGAAGGCCGTGGTATCCAGCCAAGGATCATTCTCAGATTAGCACTTGATGCACGGTGACTTTTGCCCCTGTTCCCTGAGTGTCTTTCAGGCTTCTCACGCACATCACAGATTCAACTCAGCCCGGTCTCCACACTTGTGTCCCTGCCATACTGTGGATCTGGACTGAATTCCTGCTCCTAGCTTCAGTCTGACCCAGCCTAAGCTATAGCAAGCATCTGAGGAGAAAAGCAGCAGATGGGAGCATTCTTTTTGTTTGTCTCTCGCCCTGTCCCTCTGCCTTTCAGATTAATAAATAAAAAATTAAAAAATCTGTATAGAGTGTAGATCATACATTGTCTTCTTACTAAAAGAGCAAAAAGAATGGGAAAGATTTATACAAACTCACTTAGAAAAATGTATGTGGGCACATCAAAATTTCATGAAAATGTTGAATTAAAACTTTGTTTTGATGAAAAAATTTGGAAATGCATACATATACATATATTTCAATACATATATTTTCCATGAACTTTTTGAAAACTTGTATCTGATATACTACCATGTAAGTGAGGCAAACTGCTGAATAATATGATATTATATGATACATTTGGGCTTTAAAAATGTGTGTGTATGTGTGTGTGATTGACATAAAACTACATGTGCACAAAGATCCCTCAAAGTAAGCTTTTAGTAATTGGTGCTATGCAGCAAAATGGGAAATGAGGATCATGGAGGGAGCTTTATTTTTATACTTTATATAATTTATATTGTGAATGTTGTAAAATATTTTTCAAGTCTTTTCTTTAAAAAAATTAATCACAATCTGATAATCAGATAGCTGCTGTGAAAAATTCCAAAGGAATCTCTTATTTCTTAAAGTGGCAGGGTTAGTATTGCTACAAATCAAACACTAAATATGATGTATGCATTGCTCAGTCAAAATATTAATTGAATTTATAGCCTTTTATAGTTTCTATGTCAAAATTAGTGCTGTTATTGCAGAACATGGAATTCAGAAATTTGGAAACGGGACATCCATTCGGACTCAGTTGTAATTCTCACCTTGAGTTGCCAAATCAATTAAAGCCTTGTTGCCAGCAAATGTGGCTTGCTCTTCTGTGTCTGAGGAAACTAATAATCTTCTTTGCTTGAAAACTCTATGTGAACTCAACCTGCAGAAGGCTATTTGGGACAATATTCCTTATATCCTCATGATCTACCAAAAATAAGCAAACATTGCCATTCAATGCATAACTAGTGTCAGATCTCAACATATAATTAGGATACATATATACATCATGGTCCAAGAGTAAATAAATAGCTTAAGTATCAAAATAATTGCAAGTCTTTGCAGTATTTATCAGCAGAAACCTAGAGAACATGAATTATGAATGTTAGGCCAATGAAAGTAGATTATTAATCTAGGTGGATTATCAGAGAACTACTTGATCTATATAACATTTTTTTTAAAGATTTCATTTATTTATTTGAGAGGTAGAGTTAGACAGTGAGAGAGAGAAACAGAGAGAAAGGTCTTCCTTCCGTTGGTTCACTCCCCAGATGGCCACTACGGCCGGAACTACACCGATCCAAAGCCAGGAGCCAGGTGCCTCCCCCCGGTCTCCAATGTGGGTGCAGGGGCCCAAGCACCTGGGCCATCCTCCACTGCCTTCCCGGGCCACAGCAGAGAGCTGGGCTGGAAGAGGAGCAGCCAGGACTAGAACCCGGCGCCCATATGGGATGCCGGTGCCACAGGTGGAGGATTAGCCAAGCGAGCCACGGCGTCGGCCCCTCTATATAACATTTTTATAGTCCAAAGATTCTAGGTCTGGATTCAGAAATCCTGATTTGAGTTGCCACAGAAGAGAATAAAGCCATGTCACACATTTTCTAGACATGATTCAATTTGCAAATTGAAATTTAAGTGATTATGTTTCCCTTTGTGGAAAAATCCTGTAGCATTGCCACAAGTATATAACAGTTTTTTTCCATGCATAATTTTTTTAATAATACACATTTTCCATAAACTTTTTGGAGATTTCTCAAATATGTGGATTTCAAAAATCTTGTGCTAAGAATAAATTTATCTTTTAGATCCATTTTCCAAGAACTTTTTTTTTTTATCTTTTATTTAATGAATATAAATTTCCAAAGTACGACTCATGGGTTACAATGGCTTCCCCCCCCATACCGTCCCTCCCACCCAAAACCCTCCCCTTTCCCACTCCCTCTCCCCTTCCATTCACATCAAGATTCATTTTCGATTCTCTTTATATACAGAAGATCAGCTTAGTATACCATAAGTAAGGATTTCAACAGTTTGCTCCCACACAGAAACATAAAGTGAAAAATAATAGATGATTTTTTTTAAATGATGATGAAATCAGATCAGACCTATTGTCATGTTTAATCCCAGTGAGAGTCAAGTTGGGAATTGATAATTTCTTTCTTTCTTTTTTTTTTTTTTTTTTTTTACAGAAGATCAGTTTAGTGTACATTAAGTAAAGATTTCAATCATTTGCACCCCCATAGAAACACAAAGTGAAATATACTGTTTGAGTACTCGTTATAGCATTAAGCCTCAGTGTACAGCACATTAAGGACAGAGATCCTACATGAGGAGTAAGTGCACAGTGACTCCTGTTGTTGACTTTACAAATTGACACTCCTGTTTATGGCATCAGTAATCTCCCTATGCACCAGTCATGAGTTTCCAAGGCTATGGAAGCCCCTTGAGTTCTCTGACTCTTATCTTGTTTAGACACGGTCATAGTCAAAGTGGAGGTTCTCTCCTCCCTTCAGAGAAAGGCGCCTCCCTCTTTGAAGACCTGTTCTTTCCACTGGGATCTCACTCACAGAGATCTTTTTGCCAGAGTGTCTTGGCTTTCCATGCCTGAAATACTCTCATGGGCTTTTCAGCAAGATCCGAGTGCCTTTAGGGCTGATTCTGAGGCCAGAGTGCTATTTAGGACATCCGCCATTCTATGAGTCTGCTGAGTATCTCACTTCCCATGTTGGATCACTCTCCCCTTTATTTATTCTATCGGTTAGTGTTAGCAGATACTAGACTTGTTTATGTGCTCCCTTTGACTCTTAGTCCTTTCATTATGATCAATTGTGAACTGAAATTGATCACTTGGAATAGTGAGATGGCATTGGCACATGCCACCTTGATGGGATTGAATTGGAATCCCCTGGTATGTTTCCAACTCTACCAATTGGGGCAAATCAGCCCGAGTATGCCCCAAATTATACATCTCTTCCCTCTCTTATTCCCACTCTTATGTTTAACAGGGATCACATTTCAGGTAATTTTCAACACTTAAGAATAACTGTGTGATAATTACAGAATTAAACCAGTCATATTAAGTAGAACAGACAAAAAAAAAATACTATGAGGGATAATGTATTAAGTTGTCCATTAGCAGTCAGGGCTATGCTGATCAAGTCACCATTTCTCATAGTGTCCATTTCACTTCAACAGGTTTCCTTTTTGGTGTTCAGTCAGTTGTCACCGATCAGGGAGAACATATGGTATTTGTCCCTTTGGGACTGGCTTACTTCACTCAGCATGATGTGTTCCAGATTCCTCCATTTTGTTGCAAATGACTGAATTTCGTTGTTTCTTACTGAGGTATAGTATTCTAAAGAGTACATATCCCATAATTTCTTTATCCAGTCTACCATTGATGGGCATTTAGGTTGGTTCCAGGTCTTGGCTATTGTGAATTGTGCTGCAATAAACATTAGGGTGCAGACCGCTTTTTTGTTTATCAATTTAAACTCCTTTGGGTAAATTCCAAGGAGTGGGATGGCTGGGTCGAACGGTAGGTTTATATTCAGGTTTCTGAGGAATCTCCAGACTGATTTCCATAGTGGCTTGACCAGTTTGCATTCCCACCAACAGTGGGTTAGTGTCCCTTTTTCCCCACATCCTCGCCAGCATCTGTTGTTGGTAGATTTCTGAATGTGAGCCATTCTCACCGGGCTGAGGTGAAACCTCATTGTGCTTTTGATTTGCATTTCCCTGATTGCTAGTGACCTTGAACATGTTTTCATGTGCCTGTTGGCCATTTGGATTTCCTCTTTTGAAAAATGTCTATTGAAGTCCTTGACCCATCTCTTAAGTGGGTTGTTGGTTTTGTTTTTGTGGAGTTTCTGGATCTCTTTGTAGATTCTGGTTATTAACCCTTTATCTGTTGCATAGTTTGCAAATATTTTTTCCCATTCTGTCGGTTGTCTCTTCACTCTCCTGACTGTTTCTTTTGCAGTACAGAAACTTCTCAATTTGATGCAATCCCAATAGTTGATTTTGGCTTTGACTGCCTGTGCCTCCCGGGTCTTTTCCAGAAATTCTTTGCCTGTGCCAATATCTTGAAGGGTTTCTCCAATGTTCTCTAATAACTTAATGGTGTCAGGATGTAGATTTAGGTCTTTAATCCACGTTGAGTGGATTTTTGTGTAAGGTGTAAGGTAGGGGTCTTGCTTCATGCTTCTGCACGTGGAAATCCAGTTTTCCCAGCACCATTTATTGAATAGACTGTCCTTGCCTCAGGAATTAGTTTTAGATCCTTGATCAAATATAAGTTGGCTGTAGATGTTTGGGTTGATTTCTGGTGTTTCAATTCTGTTCCATTGGTCTATCCATCTGTGTCTGTACCAGTACCATGCTGTTTTGATTACAACAGCCCTGTAGTATGTCCTGAAGTCTGGTATTGTGATGCCTCCGGCTTTGTTTTTGTTGTACAAGATTGCTTTAGCTATTCGAGGTCTCTTGTGCCTCCATATGAATTTCAGCATCATTTTTTCTAGATCTGCGAAGAATGTCTTTGGTATCTTGATTGGGATTGCATTGAATCTATAAATTGCTTTTGGGAGAATGGACATTTTGATGATGTTGATTCTTCCAATCCATGAGCATGGAAGATTTTTCCATTTTTTGGTGTCCTCTTCTATTTATTTCTTTAAGGTTTTGTAATTTTCGTCGTAGAGATCTTTAACGTCCTTGGTTAAGTTTATTCCAAGGTATTTGATTGTTTTTGTAGCTATTGTGAATGGGATTGATCTTAGCAGTTCTTTCTCAGTCATGGCATTGCTTGTGTATACAAAGGCTGTTGATTTTTGTGCATTGATTTTATATCCTGCCACTTTGCCAAACTCCTCTATGAGTTCCAATAGTCTCTTAGTAGAGTTCTTTGGATCCTCTAAGTACAGAATCATATCGTCTGCAAAGAGGGACAGTTTGACTTCTTCCTTCTTGATTTGTATTCCTTTGATTTCTTTTTCTTGTCTGATGGCTCTGGCTAAAACTTCCAGAACTATGTTAAATAGCAGTGGTGAGAGTGGGCATCCCTGCCTGGTGCCAGATTTCAGTGGAAATGCTTCCAACTTTTCCCCATTCAATAGGATGCTGGCTGTGGGTTTTTTATAAATTGCTTTGATTATATTGAGGAATGTTCCTTCTATACCCAATTTTCTTAGAGTTTTCATCATGAAAGGGTGTTGAATTTTATCAAATGCTTTCTCTGCATCAATTGAGATAACCATATGGTTTTTCTTCTGCAGTCTGTTAATGTGGTGAATCACATTGATTGATTTGCGAATGTTGAACCATCCCTGCATACCAGGGATGAATCCCACTTGGTCTGGGTGGATGATTTTCCTGATGTGTTGTTGCATTCTATTGGCCAGAATTTTATTGAGGATTTTTGCATCTATGTTCATCAGGGATATTGGTCTGTAATTTTCTTTCAGTGCTGCATCTTTCTCTGGCTTAGGGATTAAGGTGATGCTGGCTTCATAGAAAGAATTTGGGAGGATTCCTTCTTTTTCGATTGTTCTGAATAGTTTGAGAAGAAATGGGATTAGTTCTTCTTTAAATGTCTGGTAGAATTCAGCAGTGAATCCATCTGGTCCTGGGCTTTTCTTTGTTGGGAGGGCCTTTATTACTGTTTCAATTTCTGTCTCAGTTATGGGTCTGTTTAGGTTTTCGATGTCTTCCTGGTTCAATTTAGGCAGGTTGCATGTGTCCAGGAATCTATCCATTTCTGATAGGTTTCCCTGTTTGCTGGCATACAAGTCCTTGTAGTAATTTCTGATGATTCTTTTTATTTCTGTGGTGTCTGTTGTTACGTTTCCTTTTTCATCTCTGATTTTATTGATTTGGGTCTTTTCTCTTCTTTTTTTAGTTAGTTGGGCCAATGGGGTGTCAATTTGGTTTATTTTTTCAAAAAACCAGCTTCTCACTTGGCTGATTTTTTGTAATGTTTTTTTGGATTCAATCCTGTTAATTTCTTCTCTGGTTTTAATTATTTCTCTTCTCCTACTAGATTTGGGTTTGGTTTGCTGCAGTTTTTCTAGGTCCTTGAGGTGCGCTGAAAGCTCATTTATTTGGTACCTTTCCAATTTCTTGATATAGGCACCTATTGCTATAAATTTGCCTCTCAATACTGCTTTTGCTGTATCCCATAATTTTGCTATGTTGTGTTGTTGTCTTCATTTACTTCCAGAAAGTTTTTGATTTCTCTTTTGATTTCTTGAATGACCCAGTGTTCATTCCGGAGCATGTTGTTCAGTCTCCATGTGTTTGCATACTTTCTGGGGTTTCCTGAGTTGCTAATTTCCAGCTTCATCCCGCTGTGGTCTGAGAAGCTGCATGGTATGATTCTAATTCTTTTAAATTTGCTGATACTTGCTTTATGGCCTAGTATGTGATCAATCCTAGAGAAGGTTCCATGCGCTGCTGAGAAGAATGTGAAGTCTGTAGATGTAGGGTTGAAAGTTCTGTAGATATCTGTTAGATCCATTTGGGCAATAGTGTCAATTAAATCTGCTGTTTCCTTGTTGATCTTCTGTCCGGATGATCTGTCTATTTCTGAGAGTGGAGTATTGAAGTCCCCCAGTACTATTGTATTGGAATCTAAATCTCCCTTTAAGTCCCTTAACATATCTTTTAAATAGACCGGTGCCCTATAACTAGGTGCATATACATTTATAATAGTTACATCTTCCTGTTGAATTGAACACTTAATCATTATATAGTGTCCCTCTTTGTCTCTCTTAACAGTTTTTGTATTAAAGTTTATTTTGTCTGATATTAATATGGCTACACCTGCTTTTTTTTGGTTTCTGTTGGCATGGAATATCTTTTTCCAACCTTTCACTTTCAGTCTGCATCCATCTTTGTTAGAGAGATGTGTTTCTTGTAGGCAACAAATAGTTGGGTTGTGTTCTGTGAGCCAGTCAGCCAAACGGTGTCTTTTAACTGAAGAATTCAGACCATTAATGTTCAATGTGACTATTGATACATAGTGACTTTGCCCTGCCATTTTCCCGGAAATATTTTCTAGTATATGCTTTGAGCTTCCCATGCTCTTTTACTGGTAGGTGTTCTTCCTTTCCCTTCTTTCATATTGATGGCCGTGTTTCTGTGTTTCTGAGTGTAGCACATCTTTAAGTATCTTTTGCAGGGCCGGACGAGTGGCCACAAAGTCTTTCAATTTCTGTTTTGCTATGAAAGGTCTTTATTTCACCTTCATTCACAAATGATAGCTTGGCTGGATATAATATTCTGGGCTGGCAGTTTTTCTCTCTTAGCACCTGTGCTATGTCTCGCCATTCCCTCCTAGCTTGTAGTGTTTCTGATGAGAAGTCAGCTGTGAGTCTGATTAAAGATCCTCTGAGAGTAAACTCTCTTGCACATTTTAGGATCTTTTCTTTATGTTTCACTGTGGTAAGTTTAATTACCACGTGTCGTGGTGAGGATCTCTTTTGGTCATGTTTATTGGGGGTTCTATGAGCTTCCTGTACTAGGATATCTCTGTCCTTCTCCAAACCTGGAAAGTTCTCTGCTAGTATCTCACTAAAAAGGCCTTCCAATCCTTTCTCTCTCTCCATGCCTTCAGGAACTCCTAGAACTCGAATGTTGGTTTTTAAAATAGTATCCTGTAGATTCCCAACAATATTTTTTAGATTTCTAATTTTCTCTTCTTTTCTTTGGTTTGACTGTATGTTTTCCTGTGCTCTATCTTCTAAGTCCAATATTCTCTCTTCTGCTTCACCCATTCTGTTTTTAAGGCTCTCTAATGTGTTTGTCATTTGATCTATTGAGCTCTTCATTTCATTTTGATTTCTCTTCACTATTACACTTTCCTGTTCTACTAGTTTCTGAGTTTCATTTTGACTCTTCCTTAAAATTTCATTTTCACGAGAGAGATTTTCAATCTTGTCCATTAAGGATTTCTGTAGTTCAAGGATTTGCTTTTGAAAACTTCTAAATGTTCTTATCATAAATTTTTTGAAATCCGTATCTTGCATTTCTTCTATCTCATCATCTTCATAATCTTGGCTTGGGGTGTTTTGCTTATTTGGAGGCATCATAGTGTCATCGTTGATCTTGCTCCCTCTATTTCTGTGTTTGTTACTCGGCATAGTTAATTCTTCTTGCGTCACTGTGCGTTTTTTTTTTTTTTATACTGTGTCCGTGTTAAGTGGACTGCCTGCTGTTGGAGGAGCCTTGGAGGCTTGAGATGGGTGTGGCCTGAGAGCTCTGCCTGGTTCTTCCAGGTTAAGGGTGTGCAAAGGTGACACCCTCAGGTTATGCGTGGTAAATCTCTCTCTTTTTATTTATTTATTTATTTTATTTATTCAGGGGGTAAGTAACACCGCAGGGCAGGGCTGTGCAGAATTGATGGTATTTAGCTTCCAGTCTTTGGCTCCTCTGGACTCCCACTGGGTTGCCTAGGCTACTGAATTGTAGTGACTCAGTTCCTTAGCTCTCCCCCATTGATATGTAAATCCAGAGAGGAGGCCTGTTCTTTGTCTCTTGGGAATTCTTCAAGCCTTGCAGCCTTGTAACCTTTGCAAGGTTAGGGGGAAGAGAAACCCCGAAGCTTTTTTTTTTCCTTCTTTCCAGTAGTGAGTTTGCTGCACTTTCCGGCCCCCCTCTAGATTCTGACCCCCGTTTCCCCACCAATGTCTCGGGTTATTGAGCTCACCTCCCCTTCCAGTGGCGATGTGTGGACTCGGAGCCTGAGCGTCCCAAGTCTCCCCGCTGTTGTCTGTGTGGCATGCACTCCCCTTGGAGCACTGGCGCGCAGACCCTGGGGCTTCTGCGGCTCGGTCCCGCGACTTGGCTTCCGCGCGGTGGGCGACCTTGTTCGCCCAGTAGGTCCTCCGATTCACGGCTGCTCCATCCAGAAGGGTTTCCCCTGCAATTTTTTTTTTTGGTTCTTTTTTCTGTGGCTACCGTAACTCCCCTTTTATTAAACTAAATTTTCCCGGACTATCGGTGCGCGCCCTCACTATTCCGCCATCTTGGCTCCGCCCCCGAAGTATATAACATTAAGTATCTTACAAGTCTCTCCACGGGTGACCTGTGGTCACTTACTTGAGTGACTCTGAACTGAAGGAAAACAAATAACAATGTTTCAGGGATTACTTGACAATGGATCTGATGTGACATTATTGCTTAGAGAGCAAAAATGCCAATGTGGCCCAATAATTAAAGATAAAGCTTACAGTAGTTATGTCAAAGATGGTATCTTAGCACAAATCTGACTCATAGTGGCCCAGTTGGTCCATGTCATCACTCAGTGGGTACTTATGCAGTTCTTAAATGTGGGTACTTACTCAGTTCTTAAATATAATTTTAATAGATATACTTGACAAGACATTTTTTCTATGACCTGTAGGAGGTAAGAATCATTATGGCAGGAAAGGTTAGGTGGAAATCTAGAATTTTTCCTTCCTATCAATGTGTCAGCCAGAAGTAATTCTAAATCTGTAGAGCAGTTGTAGAGATTAATGCCACCACCAATGATTTTCATAAATCAAATATTATGACCTCAATCATATTCCACTTTTTTAATAATCTATTTGGTCTGTACAGAAATGAAGTGGATCTTGGTGAATGACTGTAGACCATTGTAAACTTAACTATATAGTGACTTTAGTTGCAGCTGTTCTAGATGTACTAATATCAATGGATCAAATCTCTATTATACATGGTGCTTGATATGAACCATTGATCCTACTTATGCCTTTTCTCCCTTCCAATAATCAAAGATCTACAGAGGCAGTTTCCTTTTACTTAGAAGGCCCAGCAGTATATCTTCACATACTTTTCTCAGGACTATGTTAATTCTTGTTTGCCACATTATGATCTGAAGAAATTTTTAACATTTTGACATTTCACAAATGTTATAGTGGTCTGTTACTTTGGTGATTTTATGCTAACTAGAACTAATAAGTAGGTAGTAACAATTACATAGATGCTTTTGCAAAAATATGTATAGACTAGAGGTTGGAAGATAACACAAAAATTCAAGGTCCTGAGAAATTATTGTAATTTGGAAGGTTTGCATGTTCTAAAGAGACAATTGCTGCTTTTCTACTGGATCTTGATATAAACAAATTTAATTTTGGAACATCAGATGACCATGCAAGCTGTGTTTTATTCAAAGATTGGGGATGTAGTCTGACTAAGCTAGCTATAATGGCTTAGTCTATAATAATTTGTAGACTAAGGTTATAATAATTTATTATCAAGTAGAAGAGGTATATGAAAATTGAATTCTGGTAGATCTGGAAGGTATGAGTAAATTATATTTTTTGATGACTCATATTTTATTGCCTTCTTTTTCAGTCTATTCCTATAGCCTTATATGGAAATTCTACAACCACTTAACATAGGAAATTTAAAAACTCAACCTGATTTCTAGTTGGTTCTGCATACCACTCTGATACCTATTTAGATAGTTGTAGTACCACTATAACTTTCAAGAGCATGGTGCTGAAAAACAGTGATAAAGGAAAATCATCCCAGTGGACAGAACTTCGATTGGGATATTTGATTGCTCACTTTGGAGTTAGGGATTCTCAAAAGTATGGATATACAATAATTCATGGGTTAAGGTTGCCAAGTGATGGAATTGAAAAGTATTGAAAGGAATATTGGAGACAAGTAATTGTGAGAGGATGTATGTGGATGAATCACTCAAAATGGATAGAGACTATTCACAAAAGACAGGGGGAATTATTGATAATATGACAGACAAAATGACAGGATCTTTCCATGTTAGTTGTCATCTTTCTCTAGCTACCCATGGTCTCATTAATATGCTCATGAACAAAGTGTTCATTTTCCATTGGAAATATGGCAGTAGGGATCAAGCCTATATTGGCCAGAGTAATTGATCCTAATTTCTGTTACTTCTAAATGGAGACAAAGATAGCTATTGTTTTACAAAGGAGATTCTCTGCATCTACTTGTGTTATATCTATTCTTAAAGTAAATTTTAATGGAATACTGCAACTATCAAAACAAATACATGCTTATTAAAGGTTCAGACATCCTGGAAAATAAGGTTTGGATCACTCCACCAGAAAAAATTCCAGGGGCTGGTGCTGTGGCACAGCGGGTTAATGCTCTGGCCTGAAGCACTGACATCCCAAATGGGCACCAATTTGAGACCCGGCTGCTCCACTTCCAATCCAGTTCTCTGCTATGGCCTGTGAAAGCAGTAGAAGATGGCCCAAGTCCTTGGGCCCCTGCACCCGTGTGGGAGACCTGGAAGAAGCTCCTGGCTCCTGGCTTTGGATCGCCGCAGCTCCAGCCATTGTGGCCAATTGGGGAGTGAACCATCGGATGGAAGACCTCTCTCTCTCTCTCTCTCTCTCTCTCTGCCTCTCCTCCTCTCTGTGTGTAACTTTGACTCTCAAGTAAATAAATAAATCTTTAAAAAAAAAGAAAAAAAAATCCAGCTAGATAAAGTTCTGCTGATGGTAAGGTGGATATAGTATGTGTTATTGAAATACAGAGTTCATAGATCTCTGTAGCTTCATGGCAACTTGCAGAAATGAAGACTTTGCAGATCATCTCTGCAATTATATAACTATGTGTTTATTTATATCTGCTGACCATTTCATCACTTTCCTTCTGATTGATAGTTCATTTAAAACTTGTTGGAAGATAACTTTACAATTTTGTCTTTAGGCAAGAGAATATTTAATGAGACTGTGACTAAATTTGAGAAGTAACTAAGCTTGCAATGGATACATTGACTTCTGGGGTGAGACGTTTTGTTTTTGAGGAAAGGGTGAGAATATGTTCCATTATCTGAAGGATAGTCATATTTTGTCATTGGGAAATGCAGAATTGTTATTGCTGAACAACAATGAGGTGCACGTGGAAGATGAGTAACCAAAAGAAGGAACTAAGCCTCTCAATTCCAAACTCTGCCTTATTTCTTGCTTTATGATGCTAGAACTGAATCCTGTGAATATTTCTCCTTCCTATTCTGGGACAGTGGTAAGCTTTATCAAAAGAAGCCACTTTAGAGACAATTGAGTAGGAAGATTTCTTTTACTGGTTCCATGAGCTTCCTTTTCTTCTCCTGGTGCAGACTTCCCGGTGGCAAGTGTGACATGGAATGTGGTCCTCACTAGCCAGCAATTTTTGCTGCCAACCTTGGTTGTGGCTTCTGGCTCATACACTATGGTGCTTTGGTCTAATAGTACCTTAGAAGCATGTTCCTCCTTGTTGATCACAGCCAGAAATTCCTTATTCACCATCTTCAGTCACTAACTGTCGACAAGCTATGACTTGTACAATCCATAAAACGTCTTCATCATCCAGTGGGAAGCACATCTGTCCTCTCCAGAGAGGCTTGAATCTCAGTCTTGAGCAGAAGACGCCTTTCCAAGTTTGCTCCTTCCTTGGGAATGTCCCTCAGCCCTACGTCGTTCTTTAGCCTTCTGTTCCATCCCTTCTTAAACTCCAGCCTTCTGTTATCAGTATCTTTTTAAAGTGAAATTTCTCTTTTCAAATTTTTGTGTGGTTCATATGCCCTGACTGGATTCTGATGAATACAGTAGTACTCCACTGTATGGTTGTATCACAATTTGTTTTTCCCCTTTCCACTTGAAGGATATTTGGATTGTTTTCAATTTTTGGTTGCTATGAACCTAGAATTCTATGTGGAAATGTTTTTATTTCCCTTAGGAACATACCTAAGAGTAAGGTTGTTGATTGGTGTCCTAAATATATATTCAGTATACATTTTTTAAAAATACTTAGCTTTACAAAGTGGTTATTCTATATTTACATTCTCAGAGATATGTAAACTCCCAGTATCTTCATATTCATATCAACAATTGCCATCATCAAACTTTAATTTCAGCAATTCTAGTGAGTGTATAATAAAATACAATGGTGGTTTTAATTTTTAACAGTACTTATGAACAAGGAGTTGAGAATCTACTCATGTGCTTATTGGTCTTTCATATATCTTTTGTGTGTGTGTATGTGTGTGAAGTGCTTGTTAAACTCTTTTGCCATGTGTTGTTGGCTATATGTAAAGGTTTTCTATATAATCAATCATATTACAAGTCCATTGTCAGAAATACGTTTTTCAGCTTTTGAATAAGTATGAATTTCAGTAGAAATTATTCATTCTTCCACCTTTAAGTGCGATGTTAGCTGTATATTTTTATAAGTAAGCTTTGTCAGATTGAGAAAGCTCCCTTCTATTCATAGCTTGCCAAAATTTATTATCATAAATGTATGCTGAATTTTGTCACTTTTAATGTTTCTTCTCAGAGGTTCATATTGTCTTTTGACTTTACCCTATTAGTTTGGTATATTATGTTAATTGACTAGATTTTCTTTTCAAAGTTTTTTTGTTTATAATTGACACAGTGTACATATGTGTGAAGTACAATGGGAGCATTGATAGACTCATACTGTACAAACACTTAGACTATATTTGTCCATTCTTTCATCACCTGTAGGATTTCTGTTGAGAATTCTGCTGTCAATATGTTGGGAGTTCATTTAAAGATTATCTGTTGTTTCTGTCCTTCAAATTTTAGGATATTCTCTTTATGTTTTACTTTTGAAAGCTTGACCATAATGTGGCATGATAAAAATATTTTCTCATCATGCCTATTTGAGATTCTATGTGCTTCCTGTATTTGGATGTCCATATCTTTGTACAAATTAGGGAAGTTTTCTGCAATTCTTTCACTGAATAGATTTTCTAAGACAGTTTTTAATGTCAGCTGTATGTATAATCAACATAGTGGTGTAGTCTGTTGCAGTTCATAAGTGTAGAAGTATGACTTTTTGGAGAGTGTAGGTTTCATAGGGTGTGTATCTTCAGAGAGTATGTTGTCAATTACACTGAGGACTGTGACATCCACGGTCTTTTTCTTAGTGCTGAGAGACACAAAGGGGTCTGTTCTCTTATCCCACTGACAAGCCTGAGTGATGTTGATATATGAATTGACAAGCAGAAAATTGTTCATCAATGCTGTCAGAATATAGTTGCCCCTTCAATTATGATAGCATTATGTTCTAAAGAATTCACTGTAAATTGAAAATATTGTAAGTCAGCAATACATTTAATATATCTAGTCTACTTAATGTTACAGTTTAGTGCATAGTACTCTATAGAGTATCAGCTTTTCACATTAATGATTAAGTGGTCAGGCTGAGGGTTGTGACTCACTATTGCTGCCTGGCACTGAAGGAGAGTATTGTATTGCATATCACTAGTCTAGGAAAAGGCAAGAAATTCAACATTTTGATTAAAGTTTTAGATATATAATTTTTGTACCATGCTAAAGCCAAAACATTGCAAGTCAAGGAATTGAAAGACAGAGACCATGTATGTAAGGCTCAGGTCAAGCAGTTAATGCTGAAACCAAGGAATTCATTTCAAAATTTTATTTATCAAGCCTACTAACAGGAAGAAGCCAACTGCCTTGTGTGACTATTTGGAATTTTGCATTAGTGTACAGGAATACTAGGATATGTGAGTTTCTTATTAGTCCAGTTAAAAAAGGAAGTCAAAAGGATCCAGCTTTAAACTAAGTCCCTAACAAAAACATGCTTTAAGGGCTTCAGAGAGATTTGTATCCCATGAACTGACATAATGGCCATTAGATCCTAACACAAAATGATCTTTAAAAAGAAAATATACTAAGACTGTCTCCGAAAAGGTTTTCCTTGATCTCCCACAGGACCCAGTATTGAGGAGTGTGATTTTTATTCAAATGAATGATCTACCACTGCATTATACACCTTCAAGTAGTATAATTTTGGATTCATAAGTCCATAGAAGCTAGAAGTGTTTCAAGACATACTATCTAGTCTGTTATTGTACCCTGGTGGAACTAGTTTTCATCACCAAGGAAATGAAATAATCTTAACTTCCCAAATGCCTAATATATTATAGGTAATGTCAGAGATACAATCCAGTAAAACGACTGAAAAAAAAAACAAAAATGTCATCTCCTGGTGAGCATTTGTATCCACGAGCAGGTTACAGTCCAGCCTTTGGGACTGGCAACAGAACCTCTGAACCAGCTGCCAGCACTGACTTGTCAATTGTGTGAACATTATAATTCTCTCCTGCCCATGCCAAACAAACTAAGTTATTAATGAAAGTTTCTAAATTGAGATGAGAAACATCATGCAGTTTAAGTCTATATTTTTTCTCATGGGTAGTAAAATTGACATAAAACAAAATTTAAAAAGAGTATAGAAAAATGTATATGAATGAAATGGACATCTTATGATTTGATTGCTGTTTTTTGCTCTTGTTTATACTCCTTGGAGCCATGGTCTTTCTACTTTTTACCTGTTGAATATTATGGTTAGTGGTGCACTAAGCCTGTAATTACAAAGTAGATTGAAATTATGTATCGGCAAAATTTTTTTTTAAGAAAAGGAAATAAGAAAGGAGGGAGATGGAGGGAGGGAAATATGGTTGTTTTCTTAGATTTGTGCCTATGAAGTATATGAAATCTGTTCTCTTAATATTAGTTAAAAATAAAAAAAATACATATTCCTCAACACATTTCAAGAAGTTGCCAAAATCCAGATTTTAAAGTAAAATTGCAGGAAAATCTCATTTACAAACATACATACACACAAAAAAGTCCTTAACAAATTAGCAAACCAAACTCTGAATTATATAAAAACTACAATATGAACAAGGTGATTTTTCTTTATTAGAAAGAGTGATAGAGAAAGGGGAAGGGAGAAAGAGAATGAGATCTTCCTATCTGTTCACTCCTCAAATGGCTAAAATGGCCAGAGGCTGGGCCAGGGCAAAACCAGAAGCCCATAGCTCCATCCAGATCTCCCACCTGGGTAGCAAGGGCCCAAGTAGCAGGAGCACATTAGCAAGGAACTGAATCTGGCACCCAAACATTTTGGATGTCAGCCATTGCAGATGGCAACTGAATTCACTGCACCAGAATGCTGCCTCCCTCCACCAAGCAATTTCTTTTAGGGCTTAAGATTGTTTTAGTATACGAATATCTATTAATGTCATTTGCCTCATTAATAGATCACAAAATAATAAGACCAGTTAAACAGATACAAAAAGAATGGGCAAATTTAGAAATGTTTTGTGACAAAACTCTTGACAAAATTGGAATAGAAAATAAAACCATTAAGAAAATAAAGATTAAGCACAAAAACACAGAGAATATCACCTGATTGGAATAACTTCGAATGTTTTCCTTTGAGATCAAGAGTGACAAATGGCACCAAATATTCTAGTCAATTAAATAATTTTGAAAGGATGAATAAATGATGTAGGAATCAGAAATGAAGAGAAAAGAAAGTCATTGACAGTGAAAGAGAAGATTCTGATTATATCTGAAAATAATTGCTAAGAAAGTTTACAGAGGTCCCCCCATATTGCAATAATATTTAAGATTATTATGCAATTTTCCCTCTCTAATAATTCCTTAAGCAATGTTTTGTTTATGCACTTTAAAAATTATATTTATATTTATAATTTGAATTTTATTATTTTTAATTTTTATTTATTTTATTTGAAAGGCAGGCAGACAGAGAGAGCTCTTCCCTCCTCTGGTTCACTACTCAAATTTCTGCTATTGCCAGGGCTGGTCCAGGCAGAATCCAGGAACCTGGAACTGAGTGGTGGTAGGAACCCAAGTCCTCAAGTCAGCCCTTGTTCTCTCCCAGATGTGCTTTGGCAAGAAGCTTGAATTGGAAGTGGAGCCAAGACTCAAACCCAGGCACTTTGACATAGGAAGTAGGACTCCCAATTAGTGTCTTAATCACAGTGCCAAACACCTGTTCCATAATTTTCTTACATATATATTAAAAATAAATATCAAATTTCCCTTTTGAGATCAAACTGGAGATAGTACTATTATAGCATATCCATGATGTCTTAAATCTAGAACTCATTAATAATAAATCTACATAGTAAGTGAACAAAATGTCAATCAAGTGTAGAGTAATGCCTCGACATTCAATAAAGCCACAAAAGAACCTGCTTATTCATATTTGGAAAATGACCAGAACATTCAAGACTTAAATGTAATTAAATGTCCAAGTACAACTGCTCCTATCATAATCTCTAACCTGGAATAGATGTATGCATTTGATTTCAAGAATATTTTCTGTTATGCAAATATATGAGTATTTTTAATTTTTATTTATTTTATTTGAAAATTTTAATTAGTATTCCTAGGTTTTCTAGGTGTCAGATTATTTGGAAAACATTTTACGATGATTTGATGTTGTATGGTTTCAAAATAAATTTCTCTCATCCCCAGCCCCAGTTACAAATGAGGAAACTGAGGCATAGAGAGTTTGTGACTTAGCCACAATTGTATGGGTAGTCAGTGCAGCAGAGCCAAATCTGAACCCAGACAGTAAGCATTCATCAATCTATTTTGCCATCATTAATAACTGAGGATACTGCTGCCCTGGATCAAACCAAAATCCTATTTCTTATATATAGCTAGTTCAAGGAGATCAGGCATGAGCAACTCCTGATGCAGTTTTCTGTTAAAGTAATATGTGTTCAATTTTTAATTCAGATTAGAAAAATGATACCACTCCCTAAGAGAACCTAGGAACCAGAATTACCAAATTTGAGAGCTCCTTGGGAAGGTACGTGATAGAGTATGGAGATAGATATATAATAACAAAGTCAGAATGAACAGAGTGGAGTTAAAAAAAAATTCAGAGAAGAGCCATTACCACTAGTATCTTGCTCTAGTGAGCCAATCTCAACTTGATAGAAGCTGAGAGTTTGAGGATGTACAGTTAGCTTGGCTTAGTGCCAGAGCAGAGAAGAAATCCTCTTGTTTCCATAACAAGGCTGGCTCTTGGGTCTAATCAATATCACATGCTCTTATTTGATGACAGCAATGTTACTTTTCCTAAGAAATCTCTAGTGATTTTTCTAATAAGGTCCACTGAGCATTGCATACAAATGACGTGCCTATTTACAATTACAGAAGTTATCCAATTCCCACTCTGTGAGCATCAAACTTCTAATAAAGTCTCAAGTGGAGACTTTCAGACTCACTATTATATTAGTAACAGTGTTAATTTCCTATGTATGTTCCTAGCAAATAAGTCAATAAACAATTACTCTAAGTTGATGAATTGTTTTTCAACGACTAATGATAGTCTCAAAATGAAATACTTTGGTCATCTCAATTCCAAGAAATAAATGAAGATACTCCTCCCCTTCATTTGTAATAGCATGAAAAAAGAATCTCTGATATGCCTCTATATCAGATTTTTTGGATTTGTAGAAGCCACTGCTTTGTAGTTATAATACAAGGGAAAAATCAGTATTAAATATTGGAGACTAGATACTAGAAAAATTTTTCTTTATATTTCTATTTTTAAAATTTTTGATTTAAAGAAATTTATTAATACATTGGATTCTTAGGGTCACAGAGAATGTATGGTAATTACTATTATAGAACTCATCAATTCTCATACTAGTGTGATATTAATACAAAGAACAGATTCCATGTAGTTCCTACAATTCTGAGTATAATACTTTTCATCCTCCCTCCTTCCCTCCTCCCTCCCTCCCTATCTTTCTTTCCTTTCTTTTCCTCCTTCCCCTTTCCTCCTTCCTTCCTTCCTCTCTCTCCTTCTTTCTTTTTCTTTAATTTCTTTTATTCCTTCCCTCCCTCACTCCTTTTCTCCCTCCCTTCCCTCTTTTCTTTCTCTCTGTGCCTTTCTTTCACTCCCTCCCTTCATTCCTTCCTTCCCTTTTTCTGATACAGGGTCTTTTTATTTTACATATGTAAAAAGCTTAATAGTCTACTAAATAAAGAGCTCAACAAGTAAAAATTAAAAAAACAAAGTTCAGTAGGAATATAGGAAAGGTCTATAAACAAAAATCAAGTGAAAAGATTTCCATTTAATTCACATACAGTAAATTTTATAATACTCATAGATCATCAAAACTATAGTAGTGTATTTCTCCTAACTAACCATTGGCTTGGCAAAGGTATAAGACAAAGTTTGAAAAAACTGTATTTTCAGCAATGCTGATACACACACACACACACACACACAGAGCACACTTTCTTTATCCATTCATCCCATTATGGGCACTTTGGTTGATTGTGTATTTTGGTTGTTGCAGACAGTGCTGCTATAAGCATGGTGATGCAAACATCTGTTTTATTCAATTTGTTCCTTTGTTTTGGGCATATACCCAGTAGTGGGATTGTCAGACCATACAGCAAGTCTATTTCTAGTTTTTAAAGAGATCTGCATACTGTTTTCCACAGTGGCTGCATTAGTTTACATTCTCACCAACTAACAGTGTCTAAGAGTTCCCCCTTTTCCATATCCTTGCCAGCATTTGTTATTTTCCGTCTTTTGGATAATAGCCATACTGACAGGGGTGAGATGGTACCTCATTGTAGTTTTGATTTGTGTTTCCATGATGGCTAATGATGTTGAGCATTTTTCATGGATTTGCTGGCCATTTATATTTCTTCTTTTGATAACTGTAGAGGTCATTTACTCATTTCTTAACTGGATTGGTTGATTTTCTGTTAAGTTTTTTGAGTTGCTGATTTACCAGGTAGTTTGCAAATATTTTTTCAAATTCTGTTGAATATCTCTTCACTCTGTTGTTTCCTTTGCTGTGTGCAGAAACTTCCGAGTTTGATATTATCCTGTTTGTTGAGTTTTGCTTTTGTTGCCTGTGCTTTGGGGGTCTTAAGGAAGAAGTCATCACCTACAGCAATGACTTAGTGTTTCCCTTATATTTTCCTCTAGTAACTTCATAGTCTCAGGTATTAAATTGAGTTGTTTGATCCATCTTGAGTAGATTTTTTATATGGGGAGATGTAGTGATAGTTTCATTTTGCTACATATAAAAATCCTATTTTGCCAACATTGTTAATTGAAGAGATTATCCTTTATCCAGTGTGTAGTCTGGGAAACTTTGTCAAGAATTGTTTTGCTGTATGTATGTGGAATAATTTCTGAGTTCTCTATTCTGTTTCATTGATCTATGTGTCAGTTTTTATGCCAGTACCATGCAATTTTAATTATAACAGCTTTGTAATATGTTTTTAAGTTGGTTATTATCATGCCTCCAGCTTGGTTTTTTATTCAGTACCATTTTTGATATTCTGTATCTTTTTTCTCTATGAGTTTTAGTATTATTTTTTCTAACTTTTTAAATAATTTCATTGACATTTTGCTAGGGAATGCATTGAATCTATAAATTAAGTAATATAAACATTTAAATGATATTAATTCTTCCAATCCAAGAGCAAAGAATATTTTTCCATTTTTTGTGTGTCCATCATGATTACTTTTCTTCTTTTTTAAGAAAGATTAATTTATTTATTTGAAACTCAGTTTTTTTGTTTTTGTTTTTGTTTTGTTTTTTGTTTTTGTTTTTGTTTTTGTTTACAGAAAAAGAAGGAGAAAGAAAGAGGGGTCGGGGAAAGAGCTCTTCCATCCATGTGATTCATGATCACATTCACAAATGGCTGCAATGGCCATGGCTGGTCCAGGCCAAAGCCAGGAGCAAGGGGTTTCATCTGGGTCTCCCACATGGGTTGCCAGAGCCTTGTGAATTGGGCCCTCCTCTGCTGCTTTCCCCAGCAATTAGCATGGAGCTGGATTAGAAGTGGAGCAGCTAGAACATGAACCAGCACTAATAATGGATGCAGGCATTGTGGACGGCAGCTTAAACCAGTATGCCACAATGCCAGACCCTTGATGATTTCTTTCAACAATGTTTTATAATTTTCATTATAGAGATATTTCACTTTGTTCAAATTTATTCAAAATATTCTATTTTTTTGTGTGTGGTATTGTGAATGGGATTTCTTTCTTGGCTTCTCTTTCCATGAATTCATCATAAGTGTACAGCAAAGCTACTGCTTTTTGTATGTTTATTTTGTAACCTATAACTCTACTGGATTGGTTTATCAGTTCTGACAGCATTTTGGTCGAGTGTACATCATGTTCTGTGTACAACATCATGTCATTGCAATCATGAACATTTTGACGCCTTCCTTTCCAATTTTGATTTTCTTTATTTCTTTCTCTTCCCTAGTTGCTCTTGCTAATCTAGTACTATATTGCATAAGAGTTATGAAAGTGAACATTCTTGCCTTGAGGATCCAAGGGAAAATGCTTTCAGCTTTCCCCCATTCAGTCTGATATTGGTTGTTGGTTTGCCTTATATACCCCTTATAATTTTGAGGTATGTTCCTTCTATATCTAATTGTGGAGGGTTTTTTAATCATGAAAGGATGTCAAATCATCAAATGCTTTCTCCACATTTATTGGGGTGATCATATGGTTTTCATGTTTCATTCTGTCATTGTGATTTATGACATTTATTGATTTGCAAATGTTTAAACATTCTTGTATTTCTGCGATAAATCCCAGTTGATTGTGATATGTGATCTTTTTGATGTAGTTTTGGATTTGGTTTGCTGATATTTTGTTGAGAATTTTTGCACCTATGTTCATCATGGACATAGGACTATAGTTTTCTTTTAATGTTGTGTCTTTGGTTTTGGTATCAGAATGATGCTGGTTTCATAAAAAGAGTTGAGAAGAGTTCAATCCTTTTCAATATTTTGGAATAGTTTGAAATGTATTGGAGTTAGTCTCTCTTTAAATTATTTGTAGAATTAAAATGTATTCAGTAGTAAAGCCATCATATCTTCGACTTTTTTTTTTTTTTTTGACAGGCATAGTGGACAGTGAGAGAGAGAGACAGAGAGAAAGGTCTTCTTTTTGCCGTTGGTTCACCCTCCAATGGCCACCACAGCTGGCACGCTGCGGCTGGCGCACCGTGCTGATCTGATGGCAGGAGCCAGGTGCTTCTCCTGGTCTCCCATAGGGTGCAGGGCCCAAGGACTTGGGCCATCCTCCACTGCACTCCAGGGCCACAGCAGAGAGCTGGCCTGGAATAGGGGTAACCAGGACAGAATCCGGCGCCCCAACCGGGACTAGAACCCGGTGTGCCGCGCCGCAAGGCAGAGGATTAGCCTATTGAGCCACAGGCTTTGTTTTTGATCCATTCAGCCAATCCAAACCATTTGGCTGAAGAATTTAATCCATTTAAATTCAAAGTTAGGGTTGACAGAACTAATACCTGTTGTTTTGTTGATTCCTTACTGATTTTACCTTCTCTGTTAGTGAATTCTGCAGTGTCACATAGTTTCACTTTCTTCTAAAATAGGACCTTTTTAAGAAGAGACTATTGGAACTCATAAGAAAGTTTGTTAAAGTTGCAGGATATAAAATCAACACAAAAAAAACAATAGCCTTTTTATACACAGACATGCAATGTTTGAAAAAGAAAATCTAAGATCAATCCCAATCACAGTAGCTACAAAAAATTTAAGTACTTAAGAATACATTTAACCAAGGAGGTGAAAGATTTCTATGATGAAAACTACAAACATTGAAGAATAGAAGAAAACATAAAAAAGGAAAAAATGTCCTATGTTCATGGATTGGAAGAATGAATATCATCAAAATATCTATACTACCTAAAGTAATTAACAGATTCAATGTAACCCTAATCAAAATACTAATTATGTTCTTCTCAGATCTAGAAAAAATGATGCTTAAATTCACATGGAAACACAGAGACTCTAAATAGATAAAGCAATTTTAAACAACAAAAACAAAGCTGGGGCATCCCAATACAAGATTTCATGACATACTACAGTTATATAATGAATACAATAACCAGGAAGTTATAATTAAAACCACCTGGTTCTGGCATAAAACTAGACATGTAAACCAATGGAATGGAACATAAACTCCAGAAATGAATCCATGCATCTACAAACAACCAATCTTTGACAAAGGAGCTAAAATCCATCCCTGAAGCAAGGACAGTCTTTCAACAGTGCTAGGAAAACTGGATCTCCATATGCAGAAGTATAAAACAAGACCTCTACGCTACACCCTACACAAAACCACTCAAAATAGATTAAGGATCTAAATATATAACCTGCTGCCATCAAATTACTAGAGGAGAACATTGGGGAAATGCTGCATGATACTAGCATAGGCTAAGACTTCTTGTAAAAGACTCCAGAAGCACAGGAAATCAAAGCCAAAACTGACAAATGGAATTACATCAAGCTGAGAAGCTTCTGCCCTGCAAAAGAAAAACTCAGAAAAATGAAGAGGCAATTGACAGAATAGGAAAAAATATTTGCAAGCTATGCAACTGATAAAGGACCAATACCCTGAATCTATAAAGAACTCAAGAAACTTAACAACAACAAAACAAAAAATCTAGTTAAGAAATGGGCAAAGGACTTGAACAGTATTTTTCAGAAGAGGAAATTCAGATAGCCAATAAACACATGGATAAATGCACAGGATCACTAACCATCAGGGGAATGCAAATCAAAACCACAGTGAGGTTTCAACTCACCCCAGTTAGAATGGATCTCATACATAAATCAACAAACAACAAATGCTGGTGAGGTTGTAGGGAAAAAGGTACCCTAATCCACTGTTGGTGGGAATGTAAACAAGTAAATGAATTGTAGAAGACCATATGTGCGTACCTCAGAAGTTGAAAATAGATCTATCATATGACCCAGCAATCCCAACTGGGAATTTATCCAAGAGAAATGAAATCAGTGTATGAAAGAGTGATCTGTACACCCATGTTTATCGCTAATTCACAATAGGTAAAATATGGAATCAACCCAGATGTCCATCAGCTGAAGACTAGATAAAGAAATTATGGGATATATATAGTATGGAGTACTATAACAAAAAGGATGCAACTGAAAATCATTATTCTTAGTGAAATAAGCCAGTCCCCAAAAGACAAATACCATATGATTTCCCTGATCTGTGGTAACTGACAAAGTATCAAAAATGTAATGAATAGTAGTGAAATCGACATTTTGAGCATCAATGATCATTTATAGCCCTTGTTTGCACTGTTGAGGAACCATGTTTTTTCTTATTATTGCATGTTGAACTCTTATTCAGTGTAGAGTTAATCTTACATGTATAAAGTAAACTGCAAGTAGATCATTGTAAAAATTAAGAGAAGGAATATTAGAGGAAGGAGGAGGAAATGTGGAAGCATGGACAAGATGGAGGGTAGGGTGGGAAAATCACTATGTTTTTAAATCTTTATATTTGAAATAGATGAAATTTGTTATCTTAAATAAAATTTTTTAAAAATACAAAAGGAGAATTTTTTGTAAGGCTGGTCAGGTGATAGTGATTTCTCTGGTTTTGCTTATCTGGGAAATACCTTATTTCTCCTTAACTCCCTTTGATGGATATAATATTGTTGTTTGGAAGGTTTTTCTTTTTAAGAACTTGAACATATAGTGCCACTCTCTTCTGGCCTGTTTCTGATGAAAAGTGTGTTGTTAGTCTAATTTGTTTTCCTTTATATGCAGCATGATGCTTTTCTCCTACTGTAAGGATTCTTTCTTTGTCCTTAAAATTGACTGTTTGACTGGAGAAGATGTTTTTCAGTTGAATCTACTTGGGGCTTTTGAAGTTTTGGTTTCTGGATGTTCATGTTTCTTTCAAGACCTGAGAAATTTTCAACTATTATTTCATTTAGCAGGTTTTCAATGCCCTTTTCCTTTCTTCTCTTTCAGGAACCCTTATAATATGAATATTTGCTTATGTAATAGCATCTCATATTTCGCATAGGCTTTCTTCATTCTTTTTAATTCTTTTCTTTTTCTTTTTGTCAAATTGGCTTATTTCAAAACTCTTGTCCTCCAGAAATTTTTTCTTCCACTTGGTCTATTCTGCTGTTAAAGCTCTCAATCTTTTTTTTTTTCACTAACTGAAGTTTATCTCCAAAATTTCTATTTGATTCTTCATAATGATTCTTATCTCATTAGTGAATTCTTCATTCATGTCACTCTGATTTCCTCACTTCTTTATAGTGTTTATCTATATTCTCCTGTATCACATTTAGCTTCCTTACAGTCATTATTTTGAATTTGATTTCTGGCAATCATAGATTATCCTTTATGTCAGGATCTAATTCTGGAGAATGATTGTGTTCTTTGGAGGTGTCATGCTACCTTGCTTCTTCATGTTTCCTGTGTCCCTATGTTAATGTCTGTGCAAGTGTTTTAATAGTCCGTCTTTAAGGAGTAGGTTTTGTTAGAAATTTATGGTTTATATGGAATGCAGGATACCACTTGGCTTGTTGCTTTGGCCTTGGTTCCAGAATAAGTGATTTCTTTTGATTTAATCGATGTCAGCTGTATGTATAAGTGACACAGTGATCTGGTCTGCTGCAGTTCATAGGGGTACAAGTGTGACTTCCAGGTGAATGTGGTCTTCATAGAGTGCACATCTTCAGTCTATAGATAGTTCAGTCTCTAGAGATCTTGCATTAGCAAGCATGGTTCTGGAGCAGGTGAATGCAGGCAGGTTCTTCCCTAATGCCACCTGGTAGATTCAAGTAAATTTGAGGAAGTTAGTAATGATTGTTACTGTCTTGGTGTTTAGGGTACAGTGATCTTCCAGGGTGGGAACCAGATATTGGGAATAGTGGTGGCCACCTGTCTGAAGCAGAGAAATACAGATATGGCACTCCAGATGCTCCAAGTGGGTGAAAATACTTCAAAGATTGCAAAACCAACATTAGCAGTTACAGTTCTGCAAGTTAAAGATGAAACTGCCCCTGGTTCTCACAAAGCTTGCAAAGGTATTGCTGGGATTTGTGCTTGGGGCTTCCAGCACTGTGAGCTAGGAGACAGTGAACACATGAAGACAAACTGGAAGGACCTAGAATTTTTAACATCATGAATAAAAACTTAATTTCATTTCAATTTTAATACATTAGAAAATTTTCACAACTAAAAGATAGTATGGAGTGACTGGAACAATTTTTCTTCTCTTTCCCAATTCCTAGCTTTATCTTTTCCTGAATTAAATATTTTTCTTAGATGTTTTACTTAGAACACCTATGCCCTCTCATCTTTTTAATCCCATGCGTTAACTCCGAAGTATGGGAGTAGGTCTAGGAAGGTTCTTGTTTAATCCTGGTGTTCTCAAACCTTTCAGTCTTCATAGAGGTCCATGCTGGATAGTTTTCCTCATAGCTCCACATTCTGGATTTGTCTTGAACAAGATTAAATCATCCCCAAAGAGGTTTATCTTATTTAAGTGAGAGAAATGGGAAACTCATTTATTTCCAAACAATTTATGAGGTGAGGAAAATTGAAGCTACCTTCTTGATTAAAAATTTACAAATCCACCTTGTTGATGAATATACTCAAGCTGCCTGCTTGACATCTTTATGCAAACGTCTAACAAGCATTCTCAATTTTTCATGAGGAAATCTAAGCTTCCCCATTACTGCCACCACCAATTATGTTTCTCATGTATCTTCCTCATTTTAGAAAATGGTGAGCCAGTTTTCTAGTTACCCAGGGGAAAAAAACTCCTATCAATCATCAAATAAATGTCATTTTTATTACCAAAATGTTTTCAAAGTCCAACAAATTGTATCCTGTTAGTGCAAACAGCCATCACTTCTTATCTTTCAATGCAAATTATCTGACAGTTTTCTATGCTTCCACGCATTCATCTCAAACTCTTGCCTCAACAAAGCAGCCATTTTTGTCTCTGTCCTTAAAACACTGCCATGAGTCTTTTTTGACTTGGTGTGAAAACCAGCCTTTACAATGGATTACAAAGTCTTGCATAACTGATTCCTCTATAACCTCTCTCCTATCCCTCTCTCCCATCCTCTCTCTCTCTCTCTCTCTCTCTCTCTCTCTCTCCCTTCACCACATGAACTCTTAATTAGTCCTTGAATGAACTAAGGTATATGCCTCCCATAAGAAAGACATTGGCAAGGCTGGCACTGTGGCGTAACGGTAAAGCAGTCACCCGCAGTGCCAGCGTCCCATATGGGTACTGGTTCAAGTCCCAGCTGCTCCACTTCTGATCCAGCTTTCTGCTATGGCCTGGGAAAGCAGTGGAAGATGGTGCAAGTGCTTGGGCCCCTGCACCTACATGGGAGACCCAGAGGAAGCTTCTGGCTCCTGGCTTCAGATAGTCCCAGCTCTGGCCATTGTGGCCAACTGGGGAGTGACCTCTCTCCTCCCTCTCTCTCTCTCCCTGCCTCTCATTCTCTCTCTGTGTAACTCTTTCAAGTAAATAAATAAATAAATCTTAAAAAAAAGGACATTGACTGTTTCTGTTGCCTCAGTCATGTGAATTGTCATGTGACTCTTCCCCTTTAGATTATTATTCAAATGTAATCTTCTCAGGCAGTTTTTTCTATCCATCTTATCTAAAATTTTATTCTCCTTCTACCCCCAACATTTTCTATTCCTCTTATCCAATACTTTCCCTCTGTTCAGGATTTATAATCTCTGCCATATATACATAAAAATACATGTTTTTGAAGATTTTATTTATTTATTTGAAAGGTAGAGTTAGAGAGGAAGAAACAGAGAAAAAAGTCCTCCATCTGCTGGTTCACTCCCCAAGTGGTCACAATGGTCAGAGCTGGGCCAATCCAAAGCCAGGAGCCAGGAAACTCTTCTGAGTCTCCCATACAGGTGTAGGGGCCCAAGCACTTGGGCCCTCTTCTACTGCCCTCCCAGGCACCAACAGAGAGCTGCTGGGTCAGAAGAAGATTAGCCAAGACCTGAGCCCACACCCATATGTTGTGCTGGTGCCCATATGGGATACCAGTGCTGGAGGCAGAGGCTTACACTATGCCAGGTCCCTAAATGCATTTTTATTTGTATAATATTTATATATAAAATTGATATATAGTTGTATATATTAGTTGGGTACAATGTGATAGTTCAGTATTCATATATAATGTGTGATACTCAAGGATAATAGAATATACATTACTTCAAATATGTATTATTTCTTTGTGGTAAAAAAATTAACTATTCTTTTCGCTGTTTGGGTCGTGAAGTGCTACAAAGGCCAGGGCAAGCCAGTGCTGGGGGCACACCTCCTGCCATCCGCCGCAGCCTCCATTGCCCGTCCATGTTTTCCTTTTCCCCGACTTGGCTGTTTTTCAACTCTCCTCTGATCAGGTCCCGGACCCCCCTTCTTCTCTCCTCCCTGGGAATTTAGTGCAGACCTATAAAAGGATTTTCCTTATGGCTACACAATCACGTGCTCAAACCTTGGAGAAAGGAGAGAAAGCACACAGTGGGGGCTTCCTCTACCCTCTCTCTGGGCACTGAGTTGTTTTTTTTTGTTTTGTTTTGTTTTTTTTAACTTTTATTTAATGAATATACGTTTCCAAAGTACGAATAATGGATTACTATGGCTTCCCCCCCATACCGTCCCTCCCACCCACAACCCTCCCCTTTCCCACTCCCTCTCCCCTTCCATTCACATCAAGATTCATTTTCGATTATCTTAATATACAGAAGATCAGCTTAGTATACATTAAGTAAGGATTTCAACAGTTTGCTCCCACACAGAAACATAAAGTGAAAAATAATAGATGATTTTTTTTAATGATGATGAAATCAGATCAGACCTATTGTCATGTTTAATCCCAGTGAGAGTCAAGTTGGGAGTTGATAGTTTCTTTTCTTTTCTTTTCTTTTCTTTTTTTTTTTTTTTTTTTTTTACAGAGGATCAGTTTAGTATGCATTAAGTAAAGATTTCAACAGTTTGCACCCCCATAGAAACACAAAGTGAAATATATTATTTGAGTACTCGTTATAGCATTAAATCTCAATGCACAGCACATTAAGGACAGAGATCCTACATGAGGAGTAAGTGCACAGTGACTCCTGTTGTTGACTTTACCAATTGACACTCCTGTCTATGGCATCAGTAATCTCCCTATGCTCCAGTCATGAGTTTCCAAGGCTATGGAAGCCCCTTGAGTTCTCCGACTCTTATCTTGTTTAGACAAGGTCAAGAGACCTCGAATAGCTAAAGCAATCTTGTACAACAAAAACAAAGCCGGAGGCATCACAATACCAGATTTCAGGACATACTACAGGGCAGTTGTAATCAAAACAGCATGGTACTGGTACAGAAACAGAAGGATAGACCAATGGAACAGAATTGAAATACCAGAAATCAATCCAAACATCTACAGCCAACTTATATTTGATCAAGGATCTAAAACTAATTCCTTGAGCAAGGACAGTCTATTCAATAAATGGTGCTGGGAAAATTGGATTTCCACGTGCAGAATCATGAAGCAAGACCCCTACCTTACACCTTACACAAAAATCCACTCAACATGGATTAAAGACCTAAATCTACGACCTGACACCATCAAGTTATTAGAGAACATTGGAGAAACCCTTCAAGATATTGGCACAGGCAAAGAGTTTCTGGAAAAGACCCGGGAGGCACAGGCAGTCAAAGCCAAAATTAACTATTGGGATTGCATCAAATTGAGAAGTTTCTGTACTGCAAAAGAAACAGTCAGGAGAGTGAAGAGACAACCGTCAGAATGGGAAAAAATATTTGCAAACTATGCAACAGATAAAGGGTTAATAACCAGAATCTACAAAGAGATCAAGAAACTCCACAAAAACAAAACCAACAACCCACTTAAGAGATGGGCCAAGGACCTCAATAGACATTTTTCAAAAGAGGAAATCCAAATGGCCAACAGGCACATGAAAACATGTTCAAGGTCATTAGCAATCAGAGAAATGCAAATCAAAACCACAATGAGGTTCCACCTCACCCCGGTTAGAATGGCTCACATTCAGAAATCTACCAACAACAGATGCTGGCGAGGATGTGGGGAAAAAGGGACACTAACCCACTGTTGGTGGGAATGCAAACTGGTCAAGCCACTATGGAAATCAGTCTGGAGATTCCTCAGAAACCTGAAGATAACCCTACCATTCGACCCAGCCATCCCACTCCTTGGAATCTGGGCACTGAGTTGTATGTGTGCATTTTTAGTGGGCCTCTCTCCTTGCTGGACTTCACCCAGTGAGGGTGACCATGGTGTTTATTTTGCTCACTGCTGTATCTCCAGTTCCTGCACAAGGTAGGACCCCCGTAAATATCTGCTGAGGATTGAAAGGAGATTTTTCTGTTTTTACAGCTGGGAAGCAGACATCTCCCCTTCCAGCTGGAACCTGGAACCCCACTGAGCATTAAGGCAGATGGAATGCACATGCACGTGACCTCCCTCCAAAATAAGTGGAGTCGGAAGTGAGCGAAACCCCTCACGGCTGCCCTTCCGGACCCACAGGAGAGAGACACCAGACGGCTGGCAATAGAGGAGCCTTTAATGAGAGTTGAAAAAAAATTAACTATTCTTTCTAGGTATTTGAAATCCACAATAAATTGTTAACTATAGTCACCCTGTGGTACTATAGAACAATAAAATTTAATCCTCTTATTCAATAGTATTTTTTTCCTGTTCACCCATCCGTCTCTATCCTCACCCTTCCCTAGCCTTTCCAGCTTCCAGTAACTACTATTCTACTCTCCAGTTCTGTGAAATCAGCATTTTCAGCTTCCACATATGTGAGAACATGTGGTGCTTGTTTTTTTCAGGGTTTTCTTTATTTCATTTAAAGTTTCCTGCTGTCATCCATGTTGCTACAAATGATAAGATTTCATTTCTTCTAAAGTTGAATAATACTCCACAGTGTGTATATTCTCCATTTTCTTCCTTAGTCATCTGCTGACAGATATTTCGAAATGTTTACCAACATGAATAGCATTGCAATGCATAAGGGAGTGCAGATAGCCCTTCAGCATAGTGATTTCACATCCATTGGATATAAACCATTATCAAGATTAATGAATAGTATGATAGTTCTGTTTTACTTTTTTGAGGAAACTCCATACTCCTTTCTATAATGAAATTGTATTTATTATAATTCCAAGAATAGTGTCAAAAGTTCCCCTTTTGGGGCCAGCATTGTGGTGCAGCAGGTAAAGCTTCTGCTTATGAAGCCAAAAGCAATTTACAGATTCAATACAACAGCAATCAAAATACCGAAGGCATTCTTTTCAGATCTAGAAAAAATGATGCTGAAATTCATATGGAAACACAGGATACCTTGATTGCTAAAGTAAGCTTATACAACAAAAGCCAAGCCTGAGGAATCACAATGCCAGATTTCAGGATATACTACATGGCAGTTATAATCAAAACAGCATGGTACTGGTACAAAAACCATTTGATAGACCAATGGAACAGAATAGAAACACCAGAAATCAATCCAATCATCTACAAGCAACTTATATTTCATCAAGGAGCTAAAACCAATTCATGGAGCAAGGACAGTCTATTAAACAAATGGAAAACTGGATTTCCACATGCAGAAGTATGAAGCAAGACCCCTACCTTACTCCTTACGCAAGAATCCAGTCAGCATGGATTAAAGACCTAAATCTATGACCCGACACCATTAAATTATTAGAGAACATTAGAGAAACCTTGCAAGATATTGGCACAGTTAAAGACTTCTTGGAAAAGACTCCAGAGGCACAGGCAGTCAAAGCCAAAATTAACAAATGGGATTACTTCAAATTGAGAAGTTTCTATACAACAAAAGAAACAGGAAAGTGAAGAGAAAACAGCAAAATGGGAGAAATTAATTGCAAACAATGCAACTGATAAAGGATTACTTACTAAAATATATAAAGAGATCAAGATACTCCACAACAACAAAACAAAAAACCTAGTTAAGAAATGGGCCAAGTACTTAAACAGACATTTTTCAAAAGAGGATATCCAAATGCCCAACAGACACATGAAAAAATGTTCAGGATCTCTAGCCATCAGGGAAATGCAAATCAAAACCACAATGAGGTTTAACTTCATCCCAGTTAGAATGGCTTTCATACAGCAATCAAACAACAAATGCTGGCGAGGATGTGGGGAAAAAGGTACACTAATCCATAGTTGGTGGGAATGCAAACTGGTAAAGCCACTATGGAAAACAGTTTGGAGATAGCTCAGAAATATGAATATAGCCCTACCATACGACCCAAACATCCCACTCCCTGGAATTTAATCAAGAGAAATTAAATTGTCAAATAAAAGACCTATCTGCACCTCCATGTTTATTGCAGCTCAATTCACAATAGCTAAGACATGGAATCAACCTAAAACTCCCATCAACAGAATACTGGAAAAAGAAATTATAGAATATGTACTCCATGGAATACTACACAGCAATAAAAAAGAAATCCAGTCATTTGCAAAAAATAGATGAATCTGTAAAACATCATACTGAGTGAAATAAGCCAGTCCCAAACAACAAATCTCATATGTTCTCCCTGATCTGTGACAACTGATGAGCACCTAAAAGGAAACCTGTAGAAGTAAAACTGACACTATGAGAAGCAATGACTTGATCAGCCATTGTCCTGACTGTCAAGGAACAGCTTACTATTTTATTCTTTTTACTAAAGGATAAATACCTTAATACCATTTGTTGAACTCTTTACTTAACACAGAATTATTCTTAGGTATTTAAAACCAATTGAAAATTAATCCCTATAAAAAATAAAAGTGGGAATGAGAGGGAGGAGATGTACACTTTGGCACACGTTCCCATGGACTTACAGCTAAGCATAAAGCTAAAAAACTTGCCATGGGACTCCAAATCCCATTAAGTTAGCAGGAACTAATGTCAATGTACTAGTTAATGTAACCATTTTAAGTGCATAACTGATCAGAAAAATAGGAATAATTGTCAAAGGGATCACATAAATAAGACCAAGTGTCTGCTAATAACAATAGATAGAATTAAAAGGAGAGAATGATCCAACATGGGAAGCAGGCCACATAGCAGATTCATAGAATGACAAATGTCCTAAACAGCACTCTGCACTCAGAATCAGTCCTTAAGACATTTAGATCTGGCTAAAAAGCCCATGAGAGCATTTCAGACATGGAAAGCCAAGACACTATGGCAAAAAATGGCCTACATGAAAGATCTCTGTGAATGAGATCCCAGTGAAAAGAAGGGACCATCAAAGAAGAAGGTACCTTTCTCTGAAGGGAGGAGAGAACTTCCACTTTGATTATGGCCCTGTCTAATTAATATTGGAGTTTGTGGGCTTAAAAGGCTTCCATAGCCTTGGAAGCTCATGACAAGAGCCTCGGTGATCACTGACATCATAAGAAAGAGTGTTAATTGTTAAATCAACAATAGGAGTCACTGTGCACTTGCTCCACATGTAGGACCTCGGTTCTTAATGAGAATTAACATTAAAACTAGTCTTCAAACAGTACTTTATACTTTGTGTGTCTGTGTGGTTGTAAACTGTTAAAATCTTTATATAGTATAGAGTTGACCTTCCGTATATAAAGATAATTATAAATGAATCTTAATTAAGAATGAGTTGGGAGAGGGAGTAGGATGTGGGACAGGAGTGGGGGTGGGATGGTGGGTATGGGGGGGAAGAATCGCTATATTCCAAAAACTGTACCTATGACATTTATTAAATAAAAGCTTTCAAAAAAAACCCAAAATGGATGAATTTGGAAAATACTATACTGAATGAAATAAGCCAGTCCCAAAGGGACAAATACCATATGTTCTCCCTGATCTATAGTATCAAACAGAGCACCTAAAACAAAATCTGCAGAAGTGAAATTGAGACTTTGAGAAGGGATGATATGAGTTTCCATTGTCTTGACTGTCA
The DNA here is from genome assembly GCF_051225735.1 of Oryctolagus cuniculus. Lineage (NCBI taxonomy): Eukaryota > Metazoa > Chordata > Mammalia > Lagomorpha > Leporidae > Oryctolagus > Oryctolagus cuniculus. The sequence continues at coordinate 52,702,199 of NC_142870.1, read as the reverse complement.
AGCAACAATTGTTTTTATTTTTTTTCATTTTTTTCTTTTCATACTATTTGTTGAACTCATTACTTAGAGTTAACCATAAGTATATAAAGTCAATTGAAGATTTCATTAAGAAATAAAAGTGGGAATAAGAGAGGTAGGAGGAAGTTTGCAACTATAAATCTGCATAGTTCTGCATGCATTCCTAAGCACCAACTTCTAAGGGTACAGTTTAAAAACTTGTTATGGGACTCCAAATCTCATTAAGTTGGGTGGTAAAAATGCCATTAAAAAAGTACTCATATTAAGTGTTAATGTGAACATATAGGCCGGCGCCACGGCTCACTAGGGTAATCCTCCACCTGTGGCGCTGGCACCTTGGGTTCTAGTCCCAGTTGAGGCACCAGATTCTGTCCTGGTTTCTCCTCTTCCAGTCCAGCTCTCTGCTGTGGCCCAGGAAGGCAATGGAGGATGGCCCAAGTGCTTGGGCCCTACACCCGCATGGGAGACCAGGAGGAAGCACCTGGCTCCTGGCTTCGGATCTGCGTAGCGCACCAGCCATTTGGGGGGTGAACCAACAGAAAAAGGAAGACCTTTCTCTCTCTCTCTCTCTCTCTCTCTCTCACTGTCTAACTCTGACCAATGAAGATACCGAAGACCTTCTTCTCAGATATGGAAAAAATGGTGCTGAAATTCATATGGAGGCACAAGAGACCTCGAATAGCTAAAGCAATCTTGTACAACAAAAACAAAGCCTGAGGCATCAAATACCAGATTACAGGACATACTACAGGGCAGTTGTAATCAAAACAGCATGGTACTGGTACAGAAACAGATGGATAGACCAATGGAACAGAATTGAAACACCAGAAATCAACCCAAACATCTACAGCCAACTTATATTTGATCAAGGATCTAAAACCAATTCCTGGAGCAAGGACAGTCTATTCAATAAATGGTGCTGGGAAAATTGGATTTCCACGTGCAGAATCATGAAGCAAGACCCCTACCTTACACCTTACACAAAAATCCACTCAACATGGATTAAAGACCTAAATCTACGACCTGACACCATCAAGTTATTAGAGAACATTGGAGAAACCCTTCAAGATATTGGCACAGGCAAAGAATTTCTGGAAAAGACCCGGGAGAAACAGGCAGTCAAAGCCAAAATCAACTATTGGGATTGCATCAAATTGAGAAGTTTCTGTACTGCAAAAGAAACAGTCAGGAGAGTGAAGAGACAACCGACAGAATGGGAAAAAATATTTGCAAACTATTCAACAGATAAAGGGTTAATAACCAGAATCTACAAAGAGATCAAGAAACTCCACAAAAACAAAACCAACAACCCAATTAAGAGATGGGCCAAGGACCTCAATAGACATTTTTCAAAAGAGGAAATCCAAATGGCCAACAGACACATGAAAAAATGTTCAAGATCACTAGCAATCAGGGAAATGCAAATCAAAACCACAGTGAGGCTCCACCTCACCCCAGTTAGAATGGCTCACATGCAGAAATCTACCAACAATAGATGCTGGTGAGGATGTATGGAAAAAGGGACACTAACCCACTGTTGGTGGGAATGCAAATTGGTTAAGCCACTGTGGAAGTCAGTCTGGAGATTCCTCAGAAACATGAATATAACCCTACCGTTCAACCCAGCCATCCTACTCCTTGGAATTTACCCAAAGGAAATGAAATTGGCAAACAAACAAGCTGTCTGCACATTAATGTTTATTGCAGCTCAATTCACAATAGCTAAGACCTGGAACCAACCTAAATGCCCATCAATGGTAGACTGGATAAAGAAATTATGGGATATGTACTCTTTAGAATACTATACCGCAGTAAGAAACAACGAAATCCAGTCATTTGCAATAAAATGGAGGAATCTGGAACACATCATGCTGAGTGAAATAAGCCAGTCCCAAAGGGACAAATACCACTTGTTCTCCCTGATAGGTTACAACTAACTGAGCACCAAAAAGGAAACCTCTTAAAGTGAAATGAACACTATGAGAAACAGTGACTTGATCAGCCCTCACCCTGACTGTTGATGAGCAGCTTAATATGTTATCCCTCTTAGTAGTTTTTTTGTCTGTTCTACTTAATATGACTGGTTTAATTCTGTAATTAATACACAGTTATTCTTAAGTGTTGAAAATTAACTGAAATGTGATCCCTGTTAAACATAAGAGTAGGAATAAGAGAGGGAAGAGATGTACAATTTGGGACATGCTCAAGCTGACTTGCCCCAAATGGTAGAGTTAGAAACATACCAGGGGATTCCAATTTAATCCCATCAAGGTGGCATGTACCAATGCCATCTCTCCAGTCCAAGTGATCAATTTCAGTTCACAATTGATCATAATGAAAGGACTAAGAGTCAAAGGGAGCACATAAACAAGTCTAGTACCTGCTAACACTAACCGATAGAATAAATAAAGGGGAGAGTGATCCAACATGGGAAGTGAGATACTCAGCAGACTCATAGAATGGCAGATGTCCTAAATAGCACTCTGGCCTCAGAATCAGCCCTAAAGGCCTTCGGATCTGGCTGAAAAGCCCATGAGAGTATTTCAGGCATGGAAAGCCATGACACTCTGGCAAATATCTCTGTGAGTGAGATCGCAGTGGAAAGAACAGGTCATCAAAGAAGGAGGTACCTTTCTCTGAATGGAGGAGAGAACCTCCACTTTGACTATGACCTTGTCTAAACAAGATAAGAGTCGGAGAACTCAGAGGGCTTCCATAGCCTTGGAAACTCATGACTGGAGCATAGGGAGATTACTGATGCCATAGACAGGAGTGTCAATTGGTAAAGTCAACAACAGGAGTCACTGTGCACTTACTCCTCATGTAGGATCTCTGTCCTTAATGTGCTGTGCATTGAGATTGAATGCTATAACGAGTACTCAAACAATATATTTCACTTTGTGTTTCTATGGGGGTGCAAACTGTTGAAATTTTTACTTAATGCATACTAAACTGATCCTCTATAAAAAAAAAAAAAAGAAATTATCAATTCCCAACTTGACTCTCACTGGGATTAAACATGACAATAGGTCTGCTCTGATTTCATCATCATTTAAAAATATCATCTATTATTTTTCACTTTATGTTTCTGTGTGGGAGCAAACTGTTGAAATCCTTACTTAATGTATACTAAGCTGATCTTCTGTATATTAAGATAATCGAAAATGAATCTTGATGTGAATGGAAGGGAAGAGGGAGTGGGAAAGGGGAGGGTTGTGGGTAGGAGGGACGGTATGGGGGGGAAGCCATTGTAATCCATAAGTCGTACTTTGGAAATTTATATTCATTAAATAAAAGTTAAAAAAAAGTGAACATATAAATAGGGTTAAGTTTTAAAGTGGCCATATAAATAGGATCAAGTGTCAGGTAATTATAATAGAATTAAAAGGAGAGAATGTTCCAACATGGGAAGCAGTCAACACAGCAGACTCAGAGGATGACAATTGCTTTAAGTAACATTCTTACCTCTGAATCAGCACTTAAGGCTTCCTGGTCTGGCTGAAAAGTCCATGAGAGTATTTCATGCATGGAAAGCCAAGACACTGGGGAAAAATATTCTACATAAAGGATCTCTGTGAATGAGATCCCAAAGTAAAGAAGTGGCCATCAAAGAAGGAAGTACTTTTCTCTAAAAGGAGGAGAGAACTCAAGTTTTCTTATTTCCTTGTCTAAATACTTATGGAGTTTGTGGATCAAAAACTTCCATAGCCTAGGCAGCTTATGGCAAGACCCTTGAGTGGTCACTGACATCGTATATGAGTGTTAATTGTTAAATTAACAACAGGAGTCACTTTGCACTAACTCCTCATGCAGGAACTCTGACCTTGATGAGCTGTATTATGAGAGTTAACTGTGATACTTGCTCTCAAATGGTTTTTTTGTGTGTGTGCAAATTGTTGAAATTCTTATCTAGTATACAGTTGGTCTTATGTGTACAAAGTTATATTGAAAATGAATCATAATGGAAAATGGTACTGGGACAGGGAGAGGGAGGAGAAGGAGGTGTGGGAGTGTGGGTGGCAAGGTGGGCATGGTGGGAAGAATAACTATATTCCTGGCAGGCACCGCGGCTCACTAGGCTAAATCCTCCGCCTTGCGGCACCCGCACACTGGGTTCTAGTCCCGGTCGGGGCGCCGGATTCTGTCCCGGTTGCCCCTCTTCCAGGCCAGCTCTCTGCTGTGGCCAGGGAGTGCAGTGGAGGATGGCCCAAGTGCTTGGGCCCTGCACCCCATGGGAGACCAGGAGAAGTACCTGGCTCCTGCCATCGGATCAGTGTGGTGCGCTGGCCGCAGCACGCTGGCCGTGGCAGCCATTGGAGGGTGAGCCAACGGCAAAAGGAAGACCTTTCTCTCTGTCTCTCTCTCTCTCACTGTCCACTCTGCCTGTCAAAAAAAAAAAAATAAAATAAATAAATAAAACTGTATTCCTAAAGTAGTACATATGAAATTCATATTCCTTAAAAAATTATTAATTAATTAAAAATGTCTGGTAGAATTTAGCAGTGAAACCATCTGGTCCTGGACTTTTGCTCATTGGGAGGGTCTTTATTACTGACTCAATTTCCATCTTGGTAATGGGTCTGTTTAGATTTCTATGTCTTCATGGCTCAATTTAGGAAAGTCTTATGTGTCCTTGAATCTATGTTTTTCTTCTAGATTTCCCAGTTTTTAGCACACAGTTCGTTGTGGTAATTTCTGATAATCTTCTTATTTCTGTGGTGCCTCTGTTACATTTCCTTTTTCATCTCTAATTTCATTGATTTGAGTCTTCCTTCCCTTTTTTTGGTTAGTTGGCTCAATAGTGTGTCAATTTGTTCATTTTTTTCTAAAAACCAGCTCTTCTTTTTGCTGATCTTTGTATTTTTTGTTTCAATTTTGTTTATTTCTTCTCTAATTTTAATTATTTCTTTTCTCCTACTAGTTTTGTTCTGTTCCAAGGACCACACAAAGGATCTGTGCAGTCCTCAGAGCAAGTTCAGATTCCCCACCAATGTCTCTCACCAGGTAACCAGGAACCCTCAAGCATGTGGAGTCTCCCACTGAGACTGCTCAAAGCCTCAGCCACATCGTGAGTCCTCCCACACACCCTTAGCTTTTTTTCACAGTCCTGGTTCAGAAGCTTCACACAGTCACCAGCTCCTAACCTCCTGTTATTTCTCCCCTCCAGAGTCATGAGTCTCTGCTCAGCTGTTTGCCAGTTGCAGACATGAGCTGGCACAGATGTTCTGTATGTCCAAAATGGCGCCCACTTTATTGGCTTGTTACAGTACACCTTTGTAAAGTGATTGGAGAGAGAGCAATGTGCCCGTCCCATCCTTTTTTTTTTTTTTTTTTTTTTTCTTCTCCTCTGGTTTGGCTGGTATACTTTCCCACATAGGGCTCCAAGCCTGGTTCCCTCTAGGCTCTTCCTGCCACTTTTTCACCAGTGGCTTGGGCTGCTGTGGACTGGTCTCACCTCACTTTCCAGAGCTGGTGTGTAGGCTCTCTGATGTTGGAGTCCTGAGCCATGGGCACCCACACCCTCTACGTTGGTCCACTGTGTCCCTCTAATTTCTGTAGAGTTTCCTCTGCTGTTTTTTCCCTAACTTTTCCCTGAGACTACAAGTATCTCCATGTTTTTTAAACTTTCTTCTCCTGGGCTAGAACAGTAATCTCCCTCCCTAGTCCGCCATCTTGGAACTCCTCCATCCATATTGTTGTAAATGACTGCATGTCATTTTTTTTTTACTGCTGTGTAGTATTCCATAGTGTACATATTCCATAATTTCTTTTATAGTCTTTGGTTGACTGGATTTTAAAAAGGTTGGTTCCATGTCTTAGCTATTGTGGATAAGTTGCAATAAACATGGGGGTGTAGATAACTCTTTTATTTGCTAATTTTATTTCCCTGGGATAAATTTCCAGGAGTGGGGTTGCTGGGTCAAATGGTAAGTCTATATTCAGATTTATGAGGTATCTCCATACTGTCCTCCAAATTGGCTTTACCAGTCTACAATCCCACCAACAATGGATTAGGGTACCTTTTTCCCCACATCCTCATCAGCATTTGTTGTTTGTTGATTACTGTTAGAAAACCACTCTAACTGGGGTGAGGTGAAACCTCATTGTGGTTTTCAATTGCATTTCCCTGACAGCTAGTGATCCTGAACATTTTTTCATGTGTCTGTTGGGCATTTGGATATCCTCTTTTGAGCAATGTCTGTTTAAGTCCTTGGCCCATTTCTTAACTAGGTTTTTTGTTTTGTTGTGGAGTTTCTTGATCTCTTTATATATTTTAGTAAGTAATCCTTTATCAGTTGCATTGTTTGCAAATAATTTCTCCCATTCTGTCAGTTACCACTTCACTTTCCTGAGTGTTCCTTTTGCAGTGCAGAAATTTCTCTATTTGAAGTAATCCCATTTGTTAATTTTGGCTTCGACTGCCTGTGCCTCTGGGGTCTTTTTCAAGATCTCTTTGGCTATGCCCATGTCTTGCAGGGTTTCCCAAATGTCCTCTGATAATTTTATGGTATCAAGTCATAGATTTAGGTCTTTAATCGATTTTGAATGGATTTTTTTGTAAGGTGTAATGTAAGGGTCTTGCTTCATACTTCTGCATGTGGAAATCCAGTTTTTCCAGCATCATTTGTTGAATAGACTGTCCTTGCTCCAGGGATTGACTTTGGTTCCTTTGTCAAAAACAAGTTGGTTTTAGATGTTTGGACTGATTTCTGGTTTTTCTATTCTGTTCCATTGGTCTATCCCTCTGGTTTCATACCAGTACTAGGCTGTTTTGACTCTAATTGCCTTATAGCATGTCTTGAAATCTGGTATGGTCGGGGCCGGCACTGTGGCATAGTGGGTAAAGCCACTGCCCGCAGTGCTGGCATTCCATATGGGTGCCATTTCGAGACCTGGTTACCCCAATTCTGATACAACTCTCTGTTATGGCCATGGAAAGAAGAGGAAGATGGCCTAGGTGCTTGGGCTCCAGCACCAATGTGGGAGACCAAGAGGAAGCTCCTGGCTCCTGGCTTCAGATCGGCAGCCAATTGGGGAGTGGACCAGCAGATGGAAGACCGCTGTGTGTGTGTGTGTAATTCTGACTTTCAAATAAATAAATCTTAAAAAAAACATACATAGATGAGGAATTATAGAGTGGGGTTCTGAGTGGTATCAGTAGGAATGAGCATGGAATTTGGGTTGAATGAGGACAGGCAGGAATGACCTGAAACTGATCACTCCTTATATTTAAAAAGTATCAACTACGAAGAAAGTTGGCAGTCAGGAACTTTGCAGGCACATAATTTCCAAATTCTTGCCACCTTCATTTTTGAACACCATTCACTTAGCAGTATGATATATCATTTAAACATTATTTGAAATTTTGTATTTTGAAATTAAAATCGTGCATTGTCAAAAACACATTCCAGGAACTTTTAAATGAGTACTTATTTCTTTTTTTTAACTTTTATTTAATGAATATAAATTTCCAAAGCACAGCTTATGGATTACAAGGGCTTCCCCCCCATAACGTCCCTCCCAACTGCAACCCTCCTCTTTCCCACTCCCTCTCCCCTTCCATTCACATCAAGATTCATTTTCAATTCTCTTTATATACAGAAGATCAGTTTAGCATACATTAAGTAAAGATTTCAACAGTTTGCTCCCACACAGAAACATAAAGTGAAAAATACTGTTTGAGTACTAGTTATAGCATTAATTCACAATGTACAGCACACTAAGGACAGAGATCCTACATGAGGAGTAAGTGCACAGTGACTCCTGTTGTAGACTTAACAAATTGACACTCTTGTTTATGGCCTCAGTAATCCCCCTAGGCTCTTGTCATGAGCTGCCAAGGCTATGGAAGCCCCCTGAGTTCACCGACTCCAATCATATTTAGACAAGGCCATGGTCAAAGTGGAAGTTCTTTCCTCCCTTCAGAGAAAGGTACCTCCTTCTTTGACGACCCATTCTTTCCACTGGGATCTCACTCATGGAGATCTTTCATTTAGTTCCCCCCCCCCCCCAGAGTGTCTTGGCTTTCCATGCCTGAAATACTCTCATGGGCTTTTCAGCCAGATCCACATGCCTTAAGGGCTGATTCTGAGGCCAGAGTGCTGTTTAGGACATCTTCCATTCTATGGGTCTTCCATTCTATGGGTCTCACTTCCCATGTTGGATCATTCTCTCCCTTTTTGATTCTATCAGCCAGTATTTGAAGACACTATTCTTGTTTATGTGATCCCTTTGGTTCTTAGTCCTATCATTATGATCAATTGTGAACAGAAATTGATCACTGGGACTAGTGAGATGGCATTGGTACATGCCACCTCGATGGGATTGAATTCAATTCCCCTGGTATGTTTCTAACTCTACCGTTTGAGGTAAGTCAGCTTGAGCATGTCCCGAATTGCACATCTCTTTCCTCTCTTATTCCCACTCTTATATTTAACAGCAATCACTTTTCAGTTAAGTTTCAGCACTTAAGAAGAATTGTGTATTGATTACAGTATTCAACCAAAAGTATTAAGTAGAACAAACAAAAAAATACTAAGAGGGATAACATATTAAGCTGCTCATCAACAGTCAGGGTGAGGGCTGATCAAGTCACTGTTTCTCATAGTGTTCATTTCACTTTAAGAGGTTTCCTTTTTGGTGCTCAGTTAGTTGTCACCTATCAGGGAGAACATATGGTATTTGTCCCTTTGGGACTGGCTTAATTCACTCAGCATGATGTTTTCCAAATTCCTCCATCTTGTTGCAAATGACTGGGTTTCATTGTTTTTGACTGCTGTATAGTATTCTATAGAGTACATGTCCCATAATTTCTTTTTCCAGTCTACTGTTGATGGGCATTTGGGTTGGTTCCAGGTCTTAGCTATTGTGAATTGAGCTGCAATAAACATTAATGTGCAGACAGCTTGTTTGTTTGCCAATTTCATTTCCTTTGGGTAAATTCCAAGGAGTAGGATGGCTGGGTTGAATGGTAGGGTTATATTCATGTTTCTGAGGAATCTCCAGACTGACTTCCACAGTGGCTTAACCAATTTGCATTCCCACCAACAGTGGGTTAGTGTCCCTTTTTCCATACATCCTCACCAGCATCTATTGTTGGTAGATTTCTGCATGTGAGCCATTCTAACTGGGGTGAGGTGGAGCCTCACTGTGGTTTTGATTTGCATTTCCCTGATTGCTAGTGATCTTGAACATTTTTTCATGTGTCTGTTGGCCATTTGGATTTCCTCTTTTGAAAAATGTCTATTGAGGTCCTTGGCCCATCTCTTAAGTGGGTTGTTTGTTTTATTTTTGTGGAGTTTCTTGATCTCTTTGTAGATTCTGGTTATCAACCCTTTATCAGTTGCATAGTTTGCAAATATATTTTCCCATTCTGTCGGTTGTCTCTTCACTTTCCTGACTGTTTCTTTTGAAGTACAGAAACTTCTCAATTTGATGCAATCCCAATAGTTGATTTTGGCTTTGACTGCCTGTGCTTCTGGGGTGTTTTCCAAGAAGTCATTGCCAGTACCTATATCTTGCAGGGTTTTTCCAATGCTCTCTAATAATTTGATGGTGTCAGGTCGTAGATTTAAGTCTTTAATCCATGTTGAGAGTATTTTTGTTTGAGGTGAAAGGTAGGGGTCTTGCTTCATGATTCTGCACGTGGAATTCCAGTTTTCCCAGCACCATTCATTGAATAGACTGTCCTTACTCCAGGGGTTGGTTTTGGATCCTTGATCAAATATGAGTTGGCTGTAGATGTTTGGGTTGATTTCTGGTGTTTCAATTCTGTTCCATTGGTCTATCCATCTGTTTCTGTACCAGTACCACGCTGTTTTGATACAACTTCCCTGTAGTATGTCCTGAAATCTGGTATTGTGATGCCTCCACCTTTGTTTTTGTTGTACAAGATTGCTTTAGCTATTCTAGGTCTGCTGTGTCTCCATATGAATTTCAGCATCATTTTTTTCCAGATCTGAGAAGAAGGTCTTCGGTATCTTGATTGGTATTCCATTGAATCTATAAATTGCTTTTGGGAGAATGGACATATCAACAGGACAGAAGATCAACAAGGATACAGTAGATTTAAACAACACTATAGCCCAAATGTATCTAACAGATATATACAGAACTTTCAATTCTACAGCTAAAGATTTTACATTCTTCTCAGCAGTACATGGAACCTTCTCTAGGATTGACCACATACTAGGCCATAAAGCAATTCTCAGAAAATTCAAAAGAATTAGAATCATACCATGCAGCTTCTCAGACCATAAAGGAATGAAGTTGGAAATTAGCAACTCAGGAATCCCTAGAGCATATGCAAACACATGGAGACTGAACAACATGCTCCTGAATGAACAATGGGTCATAGAAGAAATTAAAAGAGAAATCAAAACTTTTCTGGAAGTAAATGAGGATAACAGCACAACATACCAAAACTTATGGGATACAGCAAAAGCAGTGTTAAGAGGAAAGTTTATATAAATAGCTGCCTACATCAAGAAATTGGAAAGGCACCAAATAGATGAGCTTTCAATTCACCTCAAGGATCTAGAAAACCTACAGCAAACCAGACCCAAATCTAGTAGAGAAGAGAAATAATTAAAATCAGAGAAGAAATTAACAGGATTGAATCAAGAAAAACATTACAAAAAATCAGCCAAACGAGGAGCTGATTTTTTGAAAAAATAAACAAAATTGACACCCCATTGGCCCAACTAACTTAAAAAAGAAGAGAAAAGACCCAAATCAATGAAATTAGAGATGAAAAAGGAAACATAACAACAGACACCACAGAAATAAAAAGAATCATCAGAAATTACTACAAGGACTTGTATGCCAGCAAACAGGGAAACCTATCAGAAATGGATAGATTCCTGGACACATGCAACCTACCTAAATTGAACCAGGAAGACATCGAAAACCTAAACAGACCCATAACTGAGACAGAAATTGAAACAGTAATAAAGGCCCTCCCAACAAAGAAAAGCCCAGGACCAGATGGATTCACTGCTGAATTCTACCAGACATTTAAAGAAGAACTAACTCCAATTCTTCTCAAACTATTCAGAACAATCGAAGAAGAGGGAGTCCTCCCAAATTCTTTCTATGAAGCCAGCATCACCTTAATTCCTAAGCCGGAAAAAGATGCAGCATTGAAAGAGAATTATAGACCAATATCCCTGATGAACATAGACGCAAAAATCCTCAATAAAATTCTGGCCAATAGAATGCAACAACACATCAGAAAGATCATCCACCCAAACCAAGTGGGATTTATCCCTGGTATGCAGGGATGGTTTAATGTGCGCAAAACAATCAATGGGATACACCACATTAACAGAATGCAGAAGAAAAACCATATGATTATCTCAATAAATGCAGAGAAAGCATTTGATAAAATACAACACCCGTTCATGATGAAAACTCTAAGCAAACTGGGTATGGAAGGAGCATTCCTCAATACAATCAAAGCAATTTATGAAAAACCCACAGCCAACATCCTATTGAATGGGGAAAAGTTGGAAGCATTTCCACTGAGATCTGATACCAGAAAGGGATGCCCACTCTCACCACTGCTATTCGATATAGTTCTGGAAGTTCTAGCTAGAGCTGTTAGGCAAGAAAAAGAAATTAAAGGGTTACAAATTGGGAAGGAAGAACTCAAACTATCCCTCTTTGCAGATGATATGATTCTTTACTTAGGGGACCCAAGGAACTCTACTAAGAGACTATTGGAACTCATATAAGATTTTGGCAAAGTAGCAGGGTATAAAATCAATGCACAAAAATCAACAGGCTTTGTATACACAGGCAATGCCACAGCTGAGGAAGAACTTCTAATATCAATCCCATTCACAATATCTACAAAAACAATCAAATACCTTGGAATAAACTCAACCAAGGACATTAAGGATCTCTACGATGAAAATTACAAAACCTTAAAGAAAGAAATAGAAGAGGATACCAAGAAATGGAAAAATCTTCCATGCTCATGCATTGGAAGAATCAATATCATCAAAATGTCCATTCTCCTAAATGAGTACTTATTTATCTTAGTTTCTTTTCTTTTTTTTTAATTCTGAGAAGATCGAAACTGTTTCCCTCCTATTCAGCCACATCTATTTTCTTATATATACTCATCCCAACAGAATTTGTGAAGCTTTTCAAATGGCTGAAGAATGTAAACACCCAGCTAAAAGGCTTGTTGAAGACATGATAGATAGAAATGAGCAGCTGGCCTTTCCTTAGTCATAGAGCCAGACTAAGAAAAGAGCATCTTCTGTAGTTTATTCATGCTATCATTAGTTTAGTCCTTCTCATTTCCCTTTTTATTTAATCCTTTGCACCATGTGTGAATTGAATCTTTACAAGAAGAGAAATCCACCATTTCCCAAATAGAGAGGAAGAGAAACCTTTTGATGGCTAGCCAAATGAAATTTGGCCAAATTCTATCAGGAACCTCCCACCATCATGGAATAAGTGTGTTATGAATTTACACCCAGTACATGTATATTAGTATCAAATAAACCATATTCCAGTCCTTGCTATGAGATTTATGCTCTTGTAGCATTTACAACTTTGTAAAACCATACTGAAGAATATATAAGCCTATAAAATGCTTTTGTATTCTCTTATTCTATTAGTCCATGAACACTTGGCTAAATTTCATTACATTCACAACATATAAAATATTTTAAGGAGTTTATTAAGTCCTAACAACTTACATCATTAAAAAAAAACTATGGTGATTACAATTGCAAAATACTTTAACATGTACCAGAATAAACCCAAATCTAACCTGAATAATTCTAATAAAAACAGGAACACAGTGTAATGTGAAATCTAAAAATTCCCCTTTAACATTTTTGTTAATGAATGTATAACATTCTTATTTCTCAGACTGTAGATAATTGGATTTAACAAAGGAATTATGATTGTATAAAACAGAGAGTCCACCATATTTTGATCATCTGCTTGTTGAGATGCAGGGAGAACATACATGAAGAGAAGAGAGCCATAGTATAACGAGACAGACAACAAATGGGCTCCACACGTGGAGAAGGCTTTTCTTATTCCTTTTTCAGATTTCTTTTTTAAGATTGTAAAGAGAATAAATGTATAAGATACCAGAACAGTCACAATGGTAAATGCTTGAATTGCACCAGACAAAATAAAAAGAATCAGAATATTAATAGAAGGATCAGTACAGGAAATCTTTAACAAGGGTATAATGTCACAATAAAAGTGATGTATTACATTGGAATGACAGAATGTTAATTGGAATAAAAATCCTTCATGAATTAAGGCGTGAACAAAGCCACCCACAAATGACAATACTAAGAGCCGGATGCATAGTCCATTGGTCATAATCACTGGATAAAGTAAAGGTTTACATATAGCTACATAGCGATCATAAGCCATTGTTGCCAACAGAAAGCATTCTGTGGTTGCACTTACTCCGAAGGAAAAAAATTGTATCATGCATTCTGAGAGAGATATCATCTTATTCCTGGCTAACAAGCTGATCAGCATCTTTGGAGTCACTGTGGATGACAAGCAAGCATCCACAAAGGCTAAACTCCCAAGGAACAAGTACATGGGGATGTGAAGGTGAGGGTCACTCCAGATAAGAGCAATGAGTCCTAGATTCCCCGTGATGGTGAGGAGATATATTAACAAGAACCCTAAGAACAGCGGAATTTTCCACTGTGATTGATACGTAAGTCCTGTAAGAACAAACTCTGTCAGCACAGTTGTATTTTCCATTTTCATGTCCTCACTGGATGTCCCCTGAAATGAAATGCAGCAAATGTCACAAGATTATTCACCTAGGATTTATAAAGTTAATACTGGAGGATATGAGTGTGGATGGGGTTGGAATGAAGCCTTATAGTTATCAGAATGATTTATCTATAAAAAAGACTATTTGAGGCTGATTTAAGTAAGTGAAAAATTAGTTATTTCAGCTCATAGAAGATGTAAGAATAGATTTTTTAAAGGAGAGCCACTTTATGCATGTGTTGAATTTATCTGGGTACTTTTCAATGTGGTTTTATAAAATCCTGTGGCGGGGGGTGGGGGCAGCACTGTGGTGCAGTGGGTTAACCACTACCTTGGATGTTGGCAATTCTTGAATATGGGCTCCAGTTTGAGTCCCAGCTGCTCAACTTGAGATTCATCTTCTTGTTAATGTACATAGGAAGGCAGCAGAGGCTGCTCCAAGTACTTGGACCCATGTCACCTACATGGGAGAACAAGGTGGATTTACAGACTCTTAGCTTCAGCCTTTCCCAGCCACACTTTTCGTGGCCACTAGGGGAGTGAAACAGCAGTTGGAAGGTCTCTTTCTGTCTATGCCTGTCTTTGTCTGTTACACTGCCTTTCAGGTAAATAACTAATTTTTATAAAAAATTCACGTCTGATATGCAGTGAAGGTTCAGGGAAAAGATCCTTTTAAAGCTTAGAATATGAGAGTTGAAAGGCAAGTAAAAAAAATTAGAAGTTTATTTCTCAGGCAACAGTCTCATACCAAAAACTTTTAAAATGGAGACTGGCATGTAAAACATTTTTTTTTTTTTTTTTTTTTTGGCAAGCAGAGTGGACAGTGAGAGAGAGAGAGAGAGACAGAGAGAAAGGTCTTCCTTTGCCATTGGTTCACCCTCCATGGAGCACCGCGTTGATCAGGAACCAGGTGCCTCTCCTGGTCTCCCATGCGGGTGCAGGGCCCAAACACTTGGGCCATCCTCCACTGCACTCCTGGGCCACAGCAGAGAGCTGGCCTGGAAGAGGGGCAACCGGGACAGAATCCGGCGCCCCAACTGGGACTAGAACCCGGATGCCAGAGCCGCAGGCGGAGGATTAGCCTATTGAGCCGTGGTGCCAGCGTAAAACATCTTTTAAATTAAATAAATTAAATAGTCTTATAGGCTTCAAGGAGGAGATATTGCAGTCAAAAATCATAGTGGAAAGCTTTTCCTATTTCTGGAGATCTCAAACCAAATTCCATATGAGGATTGTCTGGGAAGGCTTATTGCCAAAATAGAGTATGAAATATTACTATTGAAATAGATTAATTAGGTTAAGAAAGAAGTCTAGGCATATGTAGTTTTTTGAATGCTGTCCAGATCATTCAAATGCATATGAGGTACCTAATTTATGTATGCAAATATATGTAGAGTTAAATAACCAGAAAATAGACTTAAGAAAAGTCACAATATTGAGTTAAGATTCCAGGACACAATTGATTTAACAAAAATGGCTAGAGGAAGAAAATGGAGTCATCTGGTGATTTAAAATGAGGTTGACAATTTGGATTCTTTGGCAGATGTGTGGAAGGAGCAACCTCTGAACATCCAGAAGAGATGTTAGTAGTATCAGTATGTTAGTGTATAATAAAAATGATAGGGAAGACATTGGGGTAGCTGAAGGCATTATGACTCTGTTAGAGTGTAATAAAAATAATAATATGGAAGTCGCAGGGGGTAGTTTAAGGCACAGATATGATTTCCTATGCACTGAAGAACGTCACAAAAGCAAAAGAGGAATGATGAGAAAAGAAACTTGGGAAGGTTATAGAGGTGATCAAATGGATACATGTCATTTCCTAGACACTTGACACCTGATCTTTTCCATTACATACATCTTGGGTGTAGACAGAGAGTAACACCATATCTGGAGTTATACTCACTTTCCCATCCATTTTGCTCCTAGAGTGAGGAGACTTGACTTAGGTTTTGCCAGACAAACCAATCCACTGTCAATTTGGAATCTGGAAAAGGAATAAAAACTGAAAAGGACTTTGGATGCAAAGGTGGCCATGGCAACATTATCAAAACTCCAGAAAATGTGTCCTTCACCAGTGATGGAATTGATCATTAAATATGTCAGCTGTGACATCCCAAAATTCAACAGCAGTAATAGCAGCCTTTACTGAACTAGTATTGGGACAAGAATTCGGTTGTTAATGGACAATTTTGCATTATTTTTTCCTATTCATTTGACAGCTGATTCCTGCAACTTCCATATGTCTCTAAGCTAATATCTAGTGAATGAATTCATTCTGTTGCAAGCAAGTGTTTTGGGTCAAACAAAAGGTAGTTTAGGGAGAAGTCCCAAAAGTTACTGAGCAGAGTGATCAGAGAAGCAGGAGGGAAACTGGAAAACTGAATGTTATAGGCACAAGAGAGGAAAGATTCCTAAGGAGGACAGAGTGAAGTGAAGTCCCACATGCCAAAATAAATCCTCTAGTAGGACAGTGGTGAGCAAAGGTCCCTGACTATGGGGCTAAGAGATTTTGGTGACTTTAGGAAGACAACTTTCTTTTTTTGGGAAAGAATTAAGGTAAGAGGAAACTGGAAGTGAATGAAAGGGGCACTTCATGCTGTGGATTGAGCCACCACCTGCAGTGCCTGAATCCCATATTGGAATGCCTATTGAGTTCTGAATATTATGTTCCCAATCCAGTTTCCTGCAGGTGCACACCCTGGTTGAGGAAGATGATGGCTTCAGTGTTTGAGACCCTGCCATCCATTTGTGGGAGACCCAGATGGAGTTCCTGGCTCTCTGGTTCTTCTTGGCTCAGCTCTAGTTGTTGCAGACATTTGGGGAGTGAAACATTAAATGAAAGGTTTCTCTCTCTCTTTCTCTCTCTCTCTCTCTCTCTCTCTCTCTCTCTTCCCCCTCCCCCTCTCTTCCCTTCTCTCCCCACTCCTTCCTTGTCTGTCTCCCTTTCAAATTAAGCAATCTTTTAAAAATAGGAGTGAATTGGAAAAAGTTTGTACAACAGTGAAAAAGTGAAATTCAGCAATCCAAGAACGCTTTTGTTTTCTGCTGTAGACTAACATAAAATGATTTTTCTGTAGGACTTATTAATAGGAAAGTTTTCAAAAGTAAGAAGAGTAGAAAGCGGTGAGAGGAGAAAAGGGACAGGATTTGTGAAAAGGAAAATTTGGGTGGTATAAAGAAAACAAAAGGAAGGGAAATAGGCAAAGAACTTAACATCTATGGTGAGTGCAGGAAAGACAAGTCAAATAAGGGAGAGAGAAGTGTCAGGGAAAGGCTGAAGGAGAATTCAAAGGAAAGGCTCAGAGGCTTAGGGGTAAGCCCTGGAATGCCTCAAAGGATGTGCATTGCGGGAATCTTTTCATTATTGTTACTTAAATTCAAAGTCTTATTTTCCTGTATGATTTGTATGTGGAAGAAAAATCTGATTCTAAATTTTACTTACAATCTTTGTGTAATTTGTAAATATATTAATACTGTCTCAAAGTTTTTTATGTATGTACAAGTTTCTTAATATTTGTTATTATAGGGAATAAAACTGATTTACTTTAGATATTTGGTTGAGAGCACTTTCTTCTACAATTCATTTAAGCAGAATAATGTTCAGACAAGAGTGAAATCTAAAGCAGGCTATTTAAATAACCAAAACTAATAATTCTAGTGATTAAATGTATTTTGCTTTGGAGTGGGTTCCTTTCATTCAATCTCAAATCATGAAATAATTGAAAATCTTGAGCATTTTCAAATCTATAAATACTGAAAAATATAGTAGAGGGACATTTTCTGTGTATTTCTGTATATATACAAGCATATACACATATGTATACTACATATATGAGTATGTATATACATACAAATATTAATATTCATATATACACATATTCATAGTCAAATTATTTTCAGAGGCAGCTCAAAGGATAGAGGAGCTAATAGTTAAATGATATCTCAAAATTTTTAATCAGAATATGAATTTAATTAAATAACATGAGTTTTATCACATTCAACATAGAGATATAAGAATCACTATGACTGAATCTTTTCAACTGAGTTTTAAATTAATGTTTTGGTTCACAAATTTTAGATTGTAAAATATTGTGGTAAACAAGTTTAAATAACACATTGTTAAAAAATCAAATCAATCTCACAGCTATTTTGCTTGCTTATGTAGACTTTAGTCGTGAAAATATACATATAATTCAATAATAGATATTCACTGCTACCTTCCTACTTCAACATCTTGTAAACATCCTAAATTATTACAAATCAAGCAAAATTTTAAATATTCTTTTGAGAATAGTGAATATAATAGAATTATTTCTCTTACCATATTTTGAAAAAAGTTGTGAAGAATCTTTTAAAGTATTCTATTTATAAAGTAGAAAAAAAAACACAATTATACTACAAGAATGACAATAATATAGGCAGCAATTGCTGGCACACTGATTCATTTTGGATGCTTCATTTCCCAAGCTGAGGATGTGTATGTGCATAAATTTACCTTGCACATAAGAGTCAACCACTTGTACAACTGTGGGATTTTGCCAAGGAGAAAGGAATGAAGAACTGAATTCCCCCCAAGACAGCTCAAGGATTTCCTTTAGGACAAAGTGGAGCAGTTCTACTGGGCATTGCAGTTTTGGATGTGTGTCAGAAGTTCAAATTATCCCATTGGGCATTGCAATCTTTAGAATCATATCTCAAGTCACTGTAGATGTTCTATTTTAACAATTAAAGTTACACTTTCGGCTTCTATTTTCCACCACAGATGACATGTTTAGTAACAAAATCTGATCAAGTTTTAAATACTCTGTATGCCCTTGTCTGAACTTATCAAACCATAATTTCAGCAATACTAATAACCTCCTTTAGGAGTCAACACTAACTTGGCTCCTCATACAACCTGCAGCTCAAATTCAGATACATACTTAACTCCCTCACTAAATGCTCAGATCTGAAGAGAATTTTACTAGGCAAAGGTCAATGGGAGGAGCAAGGGAAAAGCAAAGACTAAGGACTTTGAGGAGGTGGTTTATAGCTGTGTTTCCCAAAGATCAATAATTATGAGTTTCTTTCAGATGTTGTAAAAACACAGATTCTATTTCAGCAGTTCTGGTGTAGGGCTGAGAAGTCATCATTTCTAACAAGGTGATGCCTCTGGACATTTGCCATCCACAGAGCCTTCATCATTGGAGAGCCAGGGTTGTCAGAAAGAACTTTGATCTTTGGAGCAAACCAAAATGTAAATATGTCTGGCCTGCAAATAGAGAAGCAAAGAGGTGCCAGATATCGTAGAGGATGCAGCAGAGACAAGATTATACAGAACTCAGAAGATACATCAGAAATATTTGTCTTTATGATACCTTAAAAGAAAAGGATTGAGGGACATTTTAAAGATTTTATTTATTTATTTATTTTAAACTCAGAGTTACAGGGAGAGACAGAGATGGAGAGAGAGAGAGAGAAACAGAAGATCTTCCATCCACTGGTCCACTTCCCAGATGGCTGCAACATCTGCTGGTGCAGGCTGAAGCCAGTAGACAGGAGCTTCTTCCAGGTCTCCCATGTAGGTGCAGGACCCAAACTCTTGGGCCATCCTCCACTGCTTTCTCAGGTGCATTAGCAGGAAGCTAGGTTGGAAGTGGGGTAACCCAGACTTGAACAGGTGCCCATATGGGATGCTGGCATTTCAGGTAGTGGCTTAACCCGCTGCAATACAATGCCTTCCCTGAGGGACTTTTTAATACTTTTTAATAGAGCTATAAGGTATTCACATTTTCCCTTTGAACATTAAAATTAGAACTTGTCAAAGAACATTTAAAATATTTATTTGTAGCAATTAGAGTGGATGCATCAACTTTATTTCTTAAAATTTAACCTCCTCTGACATGTTAGGGGAACAGTAAAGGTTATAGTTTTGGATGATTTATTCACCACTTATCTGCCTTCTTTAGAATTTTGCTTAAAAGGTGGGCCATGGAATCTCATTGAATTTTTTACCTACATTTCTTTGATGGTTACTAAAGCTCAAGATGTCTTTGTATCCTTATTTGACATATGTATGTCATCGTTGGTGAAGTGTCCAAGTCTTTGCCAATTTTTAATTGGATTATTAGATTTTTAAATCCATGTTAAGAGCTTGACATATATCTAGAAAACATGTCTTTTATCATATGTATAATTTATAAATGCCTTCAAACTTGATCATTTTTTTCTTTCCACGGGATATCACACTGCACCGTTACACTGATGAATTTATGTTGACTGACATGGTGAGCAAGAGGCAGCATTACTCTTGACTTATTGGTAAGACGTTTGCATGTCAGAGTTGGAAATAAATTTTACAAAAATTCATGGGATTTCTAGTTTAGTACAGTTTCTAGCGGTTCAGTGATATGGTCTATGTTGAACTGTCCATTTTAAGGTTATAGATAAGCTATTTTATGTAGTCCCTCCTGCAAATTAGAAAGAGGTACAAAGTCACATTAACTGTTTGCATTTCATAAACAATATTTTCCCCATTAGGGAGGCACAACTCGGGTCCATCAACAAGTGACCCAGAAGTTGTAAGTTCTGAGTGAGGATCAAAATAAGAGAAGTCTCTGCAGCAGGTCTAGGTGGCTGTGCAAACTACCTAGAGGGAAAGAAGGAGGGTGTCAAGAAGCAGCTGGTATATCTATTCCCCGAAATGTCTCACTTAGAGACATTTTCATACATTGCATTTTCACAGCAAGTACACACTGTGTGCACAATATAACTTGGGGAGGATGTTCCAAAGCTTGATCCAGCTTGCCATATTTTTTTTCCTAACAAACAGAAGCCCACCCATTAATATTACTGAAATGTGGTAATAGAATTTTGAATAATTATGATCACAGTTATCGTGGTTTCCAAAAAGTATTGAAAAACTCAATACTTCACCCTCTGCCAGAGCAATCATTGAATTTTTCATTTAATTGCCAAATCCTAAAAAAAGTAAAAAACACAGGGTAGAGGTGCCAGCGCTGTGGCACAGTAGGTTAATCTTCCACCTGCAGTGCCAGCATCCCATATGGGCACCAGTTCTAGTCCTGGCTGCTCCTCTTCTGATCCAGCTCTCTGCTATGGCTGGGAAAGCAGTAGAAGATGGCCTAAGGGCTTGAGCCCCTGCACTCGGGTCAGCGACCTGGAAGAAGTTCCTGTCTCCTGGCTTTGGATCGGCCCAGCTCTGGCCATTGCAGCCATTTGGAGAGTAAATCAGCAGATCGAAGACCTTCCTCTCCATCTTGCCTGCTCACTGTCCGTATCTCTACCTCTCAAATAAATAAATAACATCTTAAAAAAAGAGGGTAGAAACCTTTAGGATAGTTTCAAACTGCTATTTCACTAGGGAAAGAAGAATGTAGAGGCACTCCTTTTTGACTTGACTCCCCTCTAGTTGAGTAATTACAAAGACTGAACTTCTAGTAAAGTTTTTCTTCTGCTTAATTCTGTCTGCCAGTGAATTTGTCTGTAATATTTTTTATTTCACTCATCAAATTCTCAGTTCCAACACTTCTGCTTTTTAAAATTATTTTTGGTAAATTTCTCATTCAGATTATATGTTTTTCTGGTTTTTTTGAATTATCTCTTGAGGCCCACTGAATTTCTTTCAGATCATTGTTTTGAATTCCTTTTCAGGCAATTTGTAAATTTGAATTTCTTTCAGGTCAGTTACAGAAAACTACTGTGTTCATTTGGTGGGATCATCTTTCCTGTGTTCCTGCATTGATTTATGGTAGAAAAAGTATTTCTTCCAGTGATAGAAAAAGACAGTCATTTGAAGATGAGTTTGCTAGTTGGGAGGGATTTGGTGGTCTAGTTGATAGTACATACAGTGGTATAGCCTTTATATACTGTGGTGGAATGAGAAGGCCATGCCAAGATGGCCGCTGGAAAGCCAGCGTCAGTTACTTAGGAATGGCTTTGAATCCCACCTGGCAACGGAGCCTGCCTGGCAACAGGTTTTGATTGGATGGCTTTGAAACCCACATGGCCAATGGAGCCTGCCTGGCAACAGGCTGTGATTGGATGGCTTTGGAAACTGCCCGGCAACAGGCTATGATTGACTGGGGCATAGACCACCCCTTGACCGGATTGGCTGGTCTTGGCTATAAAAGCTGCTGTACTAACAAATAAATGAGTCTGCAGGATGCTTGCCTCAAGCCCACTTTCACCCAACTCCCCGGGTCTGTGTGGTGGATCCGTGCCTCTTGCCCCCACCATGCTCCTCCTCTCAGAAACAAATCCACTGCAATATTGTTGAGAAATCAACTGCAACAATATACCTTCTTCAGGCTTTAGGGATAAGACTCTGTGATGTGATAATGTTGCACCATGAATGCTGGAACAGGACTATCTTAGACTCTCTGAGACAAAGTGCAGTTGGGGCAAGGATCCCTGAATGGCAGCCCAGGAGCCAGGTGCTTCTCCTGGTCTCCCATGGGGTGCAGGGCCCAAGCACTTGGGCCATCCTCCACTGCACTCCCTGGCCACAGCAGAGAGCTGGCCTGGAAGAGGGGCAACCGGGACAGAATCCGGCGCCCTGACCAGGACTAGAACCCGGTGTGCTGGAGCTGCAAGGTGGAGGATTAGCCTATTGAGCCACGGCGCCGGCCCCTTAGGAATTATTTTTATAAATGGAACAACATGAAAACTCAATTAATAATTAATAATCCTTTAGGGTTTTTTGTTTGTTTGTGTTTTTTTTCTTGGCTTTCCATGCCTGAAATACTCTCATGGGCTTTTCAGCCAGATCGGAATGCCTCTAGGGCTGATTCTGAGGCCAGAGTGCTGTTTAGGACATCCACCATTCTATGAGTCTGCTGAGTATCTCGCTTCCCATGTTGGATCACTCTCCCCTTTATTTATTCTATCAGTTAGTATTAGCAGGTACTAGACTTGTTTATGTGCTTCCTTTGACTCTTAGTCCTTTCATTATGATCAATTGTGAACTGAAATTGATCACTTGGACTGGTGAGATGGCATTGGTACATGCCACCTTGATGGGATTAAATTGGAATCCCCTGGTATGTTTCTAACTCTACCATTTGGGGCAAGTCAGCTTGAGCATGTCCCAAATTGTACATCTCTTCCCTCTCTTATTCCTACTCTTATGTTTAACAGGGATCACATTTCAGTTAAATTTCAACACTTAAGAATAACTGTGTATTAATTACAGAACTAAACCAGTCATATTAAGTAGAACAGACAAAAAAACTACTAAGAGGGATAATGTATTAAGTTGTTCATGAAAGATCTCTGTGAGTGAGATCCCAGTGGAAAGAACAGGTCTTCAAAGAAGGAGGTACCTTTCTCTGAAGGGAGGAGAGAACCTCCACTTTGACTATGACCTTGTCTAAACAAGATAAGAGTCGGTGAACTCAAAAGGCTTCCATAGCCTTGGAAACTCATGACTGGTGCATAGGGAGATTACTGATGCCATAAACAGGAGTGTCAATTTGTAAAGTCAACAACAGGAGTCACTGTGCACTTACTCCTCATGTAGGATCTCTGTCCTTAATGTGCTGTACATTGAGACTTAATGCTATAATGAGTACTCAAACAGTATATTTCGCTTTGTGTTTCTATGGGGGTGCAAACTGTTGAAATCTTTACTTAATGTATACTAAACTGATATTCTGTAAAAAAAAAAAAAAAAGAAGAAGAAATTATCAATTCCCAACTTGACTCTCACTGGGATTAAACATGACAATAGGTCTGATCTGATTTCATCATCATTTAAAAAATCATCTATTATTTTTCACTTTATGTTTGTGTGGGAGCAAACTGTTGAAATCTTTACTTAATGTGTGCTAAACTGATCTTCTGTATATAAAGAGAATCGAAAATGAATCCTCATGTGAATGGAAGGGGAGAGGGAGTGGGAAACGGGAGGGATGTGGGTGGGAGAGACGATATGGGGGGGAAGCCATTGTAATCCATAAGCTGTATTTTGAAAAT
The DNA here is from genome assembly GCF_051225735.1 of Oryctolagus cuniculus. Lineage (NCBI taxonomy): Eukaryota > Metazoa > Chordata > Mammalia > Lagomorpha > Leporidae > Oryctolagus > Oryctolagus cuniculus. The sequence continues at coordinate 52,678,433 of NC_142870.1, read as the reverse complement.
TTATATTCATTAAATAAAAGTTTAAAAAAATTAAAAAAAAATTAATAATCCTAAAAATGTCATGGTATATACTGGTAATTTGCCAAGAGATTAAATTTTAATACTCTGACCACCACCAACAAAGAAAGGTAACTAAAAGAAATGCTAGATATGATGATTGCTTGATTGTTAGTCATTTTTCTTTGTACCTGTTTATCAAGACATCATGTGAATCACTTCATGAAAAAAAGGTTGCTTTTTCTTTGCTTTTATAGTGACTGGAATTTACTTTCTCTAGCAATCCTTCATTTAACAAGAGAGTACTTGGTTATTTACCAGATTTTGTAGAAGAATAACATTTGAACAAATAAACAAGAAACTGAAAAAGGCAATACAAATAACCAATGCCAATATTTCCATTTTTTTTATTTGGAATGGGATTCCCTCCAGGTATTTTGAAATCACTGAATATGTAAGATTATAAATTTGAGTTTATTTTTGGGTTCTTAGATCATAAGTGTTAGAAAGAGCAGGGAAAAGATATTTTCAGCATATTTCTGCTGTATACGTGAAGTATTTGGACAAGTATTTTCAGAAGAGGCTGAAGAGTTAATATTTGGTTGACAGTTTAAGAGTTTCAATCAGAATGTTAACAAAGAAGATTGGATCTTTTATCAGAATCAACAGAAAGATTTCTTATATAAGAATCATTATGGCCGGCGCCGCGGCTCACTAGGCTAATCCTCCAACTGCGGGGCCAGCATGCCGGGTTCTAGTCCCGGTTGGGGCGCTGGATTCTGTCCTGGTTGCTTCTCTTCCAGGCCAGCTCTCTTCTGTGGCCCGGGAGTGCAGTGAAGGATGGCCCAAGTCCTTGGGCCCTACACCCGCATGGGAGACCAGGAGAGGCACCTGGCTCCTGGCTTCGGATCAGCACAGTGCGCCGGCCGCAGCGGCCATTGGGGGGTGAACCAACGGAAAAGGAAGACCTTTCTCTCTGTATCTCTATCTCACTGTCCACTCTGCCTGTCAAAAAAAAAAAAAAAAAAAAAAAGAGAGAGAATCATTATGATTTGAATCTTCAAACCTAGCTTCCTGTTGCTCACAGCTCTAAATCACTAAATCTTATAAAGTCATTGTTTTTAGGCTAAGAAGCCAATAAAACATTACTAAAGGGACAAATCAATCTTACAACTATTTTGTTTACCAAAATTTTTAGCCACGCAATAAAATATGGATAATGTACTAATTGATTTCCACTTCATACTTGGCTATTATGTCATCTAAATTACTATAAATTCAAATATATTTTCATCTTAATATACAAATGAAAATATATAAATAATTTCTGTCTTACCCATTTACTGAAAGAAGATGTGGATTTCCTTTAAAACTAACAGACTTCCTAAAACAGAAAAAAATAAAATAGCAAAGGATTGACATTATAAATGTGGCAATTCTTTGTCTGCTGATTCATTTCAGGGGTTTAGTTTCCTAATCTCAGAAAAAATGTTGTTTATATTAGTTTGCAAAAACAAGAGTCAACCAGTTATGTAAGCATGTGCTTTTCCCAGAAGTAGAAGGACTTGAAACCTGAAGTTCTCCTGAAGAGTACCCAAGGATTTATTCCCTGTAGGACAAACTGAAGATGTACTAGTGGGCACTGAGAATTTGGACAGGAATGAGAAGTCCAGATTTTCCCATAGGTCATTACAGACTTGGTAATCATAAACATTAACTTATTCTAGACAGTTCTAGACTTAACAATTATAATTGCAGTATACTCCACTATAAAATTTCATGTTTTAAGGGACTTGACTAATATAATCTTAGCTGAAAAAATACAACTTTAATCAAGGCAGTGTCCCGATTCCCAAAGCAATTCTTATCCTCATGGAAATTGCAGCTCAAATCCTGATATCCACCAATTGAAGCTGAAATCTGAGGAAAAATTTCAACTGAAAAACATCAGAAGGAGGAGTAAGCAAAGAACAAGACTGCTTCACATTGGGTGTGTGATACTGTGCTAGAGCTCAGGTATCACTACTGGACTCATTTCAGGAATTAGAAAGAGTGAGACATTCCTGTAGTCTATGTATTTCTGTTTCCAGATTCATGTCAATTTAATAAGTGTTCAACAAAATATTTTAGAGTCCCATAATTGACTTTGCTACACATTGCAAAGCATAGAAAAATATTAGGACTTCAAAATTGTAATCTAATTGAGCTTTTCAAAAGAAAATAAGTATTCCACAATTCTGAATATATCTAATAGCAATAAATAAACTAGAAGAGAAATAGAAAAAGGTATTGAGCAGAAGGGAAGCTGGAAAGTTGAGTGTTCCAGATAAAAAGAGAACAAAGATACTGAAGAACAGAGTGAAACACAGAGACAAAGATCAAAATAAATGTTCTAGTATATAATGAGAGCACATAGACCATGGAGTATTGAAATTAAGATATTTGAAATAGATTTTCTTATTTTTATATTTAAACATTTTATTTTAACTTTATTTGTTTTGATTTTGCATTTGAAAGGCAAGAGACAGGGTCAGGGAGGGAGATCTTCTATCTGCTGGATCACACTCCAGATGTTTGCAACATCCAGGACTGGGACACACCAAAGTCAGAAACTCAGAATTCAATACGAGAATCCAAGATGGCTGAATGGAGAAAAGACATGCTGATTTTTGACCACAGAAAGATGCCAGAAGAACAGGGGAGGAACCATGTTCCCAGCAGACAGTTGGAGAGAAGCTGGCACTGGTGGGTCTACCAAAAGAAGAGAGATTCCTGGAGCAGTGAAGACAGCACAGTCATACAGCAGCTAGTGGGACACTGCTGATGACTCCCCCAGTTGTTGGCTGGTGGAGATGCCATCAGCTCAGGTCAAAATGAGAGGAACCTACAGCAGCCCACGCACCATAATTGATGTTGTCTAATAGAGAACCTAACAGTTCCCACAGACTTTGAGTCCAGCATGAAGCACTGCCTTGGGACAGGGTGACACCTAACCCCAGGAAGGGAGAGCATATTGCTTTTCTCCTCTCACCCTGGAAAGGATCCTGGCAGCCAGCAGGGAACAAACACCATCTTAATAAGTCACATGGAGGCTGCTGCAAATGATGTGTCACTGGGGGATTTTGTTGGAGGGATAAATCCATGATTCTCACTAATTTTGAGTGCATCCTGGAGAGCTGATGGGGAAGGGGAACTCACTTAGGTCCCTGAAGCAAGGGCATGTTTCTCATCTCCCCTTACTGCACAAAGGTGTCAGATTCAGCTTGCCAAGGTGGAGCACTGACTGACCTCTGCCAAGCAGGCAGCTGGCTCCAGGATTGGGATGGCTCTTTACTTATGGGGGAGGTTCACAGGGCAGAGAGTTTATCCTTTGCAACCTGTGAGTGTGGGAGGCCTGTGCCCTGTGACTGCGGGAAACCTGCGGCTGTGAAATAAGGTGTGAGGTGTTCCAAGATCTTTGGACAATCACAGAGTTTGGCTGCAAATGCTTATAGTTCTCAGAGTTCTGGGGAAGACCATTGTAGAGGGTTCTATGCTCAGATGGAGAAGTGCATAGATCCTTTGTGTGGTTCATGTGCCTGACTGGGTGGGATGCACAGGCACTATGGAATCACCCTGCACAGTTGGATTATCATGTCATGTAGGGGCTGAGGCTGTGAACACTCCATCCCACATGATCATATCCTCCCCCGTGCTGATAACAGATATGATCTACTGTGGCCATCTTGGTTGTCACTCTAGACTCTTGCCTCACTTTCAAGCACTGGCCAGAGCTCCCTGGCCCCACCCAGAACACACATCTGTATATTCACTGAAGCAACAGGCATTCCACTAAGCCACAGAGGCATATTTCAAAGAATATAGCCCTCAGAAAAGAAAACCCACAACTGTTCCACAGATGCCTAAAAATACATGTCAAAATGTAAGAAACATGAACAAGGAAGACAATATGATTTCCTAAAAGGAACACAACATCATTTGAATATAAGAAGGTGAAGATGAAGAGATTGATTACATACTTGAAAAGGAATTCAAAAGAATGATCATAAGAATACTTAAAAACACAGGCATGCAAATACAGGAGTTAAAGAAATCCATATTTGACGTGGATGATGAATTCTCTTTGAAGGTAGAGATATTGAAGAAAAATCAAAATGAAATATTCAAAATGAATAATTCAATTTGTCAAATAAGAAATACAGTGGAAACCCTTAACAACAGACTCATTGAGGCAGAAGAAAAAAATCTGAGCTAGAAGACAAATCTTTGAAAATATGTGAAACTAAAAATGAAAAATCCTCATGTGAATGGAAGGGGAGAGGGAGTGGGAAAGGGGAGGGTTGCGGGTGGGAGGGACATTATGGGGGGGAAGCCATTGTAATCCATAAGCCGTACTTTGGAAATTTATATTCATTAAATAAAAGTTAAAAAAAATCCCAGAAAAAAAATTAGAATAAACAAAGATAGTGGTCAAGATCTATGGGATATCATGGAATGAAAAAACATGCATGTTGTAGGAGCTCCTGAAGGTATAGAAAGATAGAAATGATGGAAGGCCTATTCAGCAAAATTATGGCAAATATATCTCTAATTTGGAGAAATATATGCATATTAAATTATAAGAAGCACATAGAAATCAAAATAGACATGATCAGAGAAGATGTTCACCATGACACATTATAGTCAACCTTCCAAATGTCAAATGTAAAAAGATCCTAAAATATGCAAGAGAGAAATGCCAGGTTACAGATAAACAATTTCAATTTAGATTGGCAGTTGATTTCTCATCAGAAACCTTACATGCTAGGAGAGAATGTAGAGAAATAGTCCAAGTCCTAAAAGAAAAAAAAATTGTTAGCACAAAATACTCTACCCAGAACATGAATAGGCATTCTTGAAAGGAAGAAATGACTATAAAGTAACAGAAAGTAGATCATTGTAAATACTGAGAGAAGGAATGAGAGGAGGGAGGAGGAGTGGTGGGAGCCTATGTGGAAGGGAGGGCAGGGTGAGAAATATCACTCTGTTCCTAAATCTGCATATATGAAATACATGAAATTTGTATATCTTTAAAAAATAGTTAAGAAAAACTGGGAAACAAACACATCAGGATCACTAGCCATCAATTAGCCTATGATGGAGTTATTTGTAGCTCATGTTTTGTTTTGTTTTTTACATATTTTTACAACATAACCCATCTCAGAGGCTTCTTGGGGAGATTTTTTACTTCTTTTTCTTATTTTTTATTTATATAAGGTAACCCATTTTATGTATTTCATATATACAGTTTTAAGAGCACAATAATAATTCCCACTCTACCACCATTCTTCCCTCACTCCCACCCTCCCTTATTCTTCCATTCTCCTTTTATTTTATTTTTTACAAAAGCACACTTTCAATTCCTTGTGACTATTTTTATATTTAAGTTCCTTACTCTTTTTTTGAAATTTATATAAGGTGAACAAATTTCATCTATTTCATATATAGATTTAAGAACATAATGATACTTCCCAAGCTAACTTCCCTCCTACCCAACCCCTGCCCTCCCTCCTCCTTCCTTTCTTATTCCTTCTTTTAATTATTTTAATTCCTTCTTTTAAAAGTATAATGACATACTTTTAGTTTATTTTATAATCATAAGATTAACCCTATACTAAGTAAAAAATTCAACAAAGAGAAAGAAGAAAAAATAAAATTGTTCCTCAAAAGTAGAGACAAGGGCTGTAAACAATCATTGAATCTGAAAATGTTAATTTCACTCATATTTTACATTTTTGTACTATATTAATTACTACAGATGAGGGAAAACATATGATATTTGTCTTTTTGAGATTGACTTATTTCACTAAGAATAATGGTTTCCAGTTGCATCCATTTTGATGCGAAAGATAGGATTTCATTTTTTATGGCTGAGTAGTACTCCATAGTGTGTATATAAAATATTTTCTTTATCCAACCATCGGTTAATGCACATCTGGGTTGATTCCATATCTTGCTATTGTGAATTGAGCTGCAATAAAATGGAGGTACAAATAAATCTTTCATATGATGATTTCATTTCCCTTAGGCAAATTCCCAAGAGTGGGATTGCTGGGTCTTATGGTCTATCTACTTCAGATCTCTGAGAAATATCTGTACAACCTCCCATGGTTATGGGTTTGTTGTATATTGCCTTGATTGTGTTGAGGAATTTTCCTTCTATACCCAATTTGCTTAAGGCTTTCATCATGAAAAGATGTATTTTATCAAATGCTTCCTCTGCATTTATTGAGATAATCCTATGGCTTTATTCTTCAATTTGTTTTTGGGTTTTTGTTTTTTTTTTTTTTTTGACAGGCAGAGTTAGACACAGAGAGAGAGAGACAGAAAGAAAGGTCTTCCTTTCTTCCTTTTTCTGTTGGTTCACCCCCTAAGTGGCCACTGCGGCTGGCGCATTGTGGCCGATGCTCTGTGCCGATCCGAAGCCAGGAGCCAAGTGCTTCCTCCTGGTCTCCCATGTGGGTGCAGGGCCCAAGGAACTGGGCCATCCTCCACTGCACTCCTGGGCCACAGCAGAGAGCTGGACTGGAAGAGGAGCAGCCGGGACAGAATCTGGCGCCCCACCCGGGACTAGAACCCGGGGTGCCAGCATGTATCACATTCATTGGCTTGCATTTGTAGAATCATCCGTGCAATACCAGGATAAATCCCACGTGGCCCTGCTGAACAATCTTTCTGATGTGCTGCTGGTTTCAAATAGCTAGTATTTTGTTGAGGGTTTTTGCATCTGTATTTATCAGTGATATTGGTCAGCAGTTCTCTTCCTTTGCGGTGTATTTTTCTGGTTTTGAAATTAAGGAGATACTGGCCTTATAGAAGGAGTTTGGGGAGATTCACTCCCTTTCAATTATTTTGAATAATTTTAGCAGAATTGAAATTAGTTCTTCTTTAACACTCTGGTAGTATAAGCAGTGAAGCTAGCTGGTCCTGGACTTTTGTTTGGGGGTAGTGCCTTTATTAGTGATTCAGTCTCTATCTTAGTTTGTGGTCTGTTTGTTTTTTATGTATTCATGACTCAATTTTGGTAGATTGTATATGTCTAGGAATCTATCCATTTTTAGTTTTTCCAATATGTTGGGATACAGTTTTTGTAGTATTTCCTGATTATTCTTTTTATTTCTATCGTGTCCATTATTATATGTCCTTTTTCATCTCTGACTTTATTGATTTGGGTCTTCTCCCTCTTTGGGGGGAGTAACTTGGACAATGGTATATCAATTTTGTTTAATTTTTCATAAAGCAGCTATTCATTACACTGATCTTTTGCATTTTTGTTTTAAATTTTTTTAACTTTTATTTAATGAATATAAATTTCCAAAGTACACCTTATGGATTACAATGGCTTCCCCCCCATAATGTCCCTCCCACCCGCAACCCTCCCCTTTCCCACTCCCTCTCCCCTTCCATTCACACCAAGATTCATTTTCGATTCTCTTTATATACAAAAGATCAGTTTAGCATACATTAAGTAAAGATTTCAACAGTTTGCTCCCACACAGAAACATAAAGTGAAAAATACTGTTTGAGTACTAGTTATAGCATTAATTCACAATGTACAGCACACTAAGGACAGAGATCCTACATGAGGAGTAAGTGCACAGTGACTCCTGTTGTTGACTTAACAAATTGACACTCTTGTTTATGGCCTCAGTAATCACCCTAGGCTCTTGTCATGAGCTGCCAAGGCTATGGAAGCCCCCTGAGTTCACCGACTCCAATCATATTTAGACAAGGCCATGGTCAAAGTGGAAGTTATCTCCTCCCTTCAGAGAAAGGTACCTCCTTCTTTGATGACCCGTTCTTTCCACTGGGATCTCACTCGTGGAGATCTTTCATTTAGTTTCCCCCCCCCCCCCCCAGAGTGTCTTGGCTTTCCATGCCTGAAATACTCTCATGGGCTTTTCAGCCAGATCCACATGCCTTAAGGGCTGATTCTGAGGCCAGAGTGCTGTTAGGACATTTGCCATTCTATGGGTCTGCTGTGTATCTCACTTCCCATGTTGGATCATTCTCTCCCTTTTTGATTCTATCAGCTAGTATTTGCAGACACTAGTCTTGTTTATGTGATTCCTTTGGCTCGTAGTCCTATCATTATGATCAATTGTGAACAGAAATTGATCACTGGGACTAGTGAGATGGCATTGGTACATGCCACCTCGATGGGATTGAATTCAATTCCCCTGGTATGTTTCTAACTCTACCGTTTGAGGTAAGTCAGCTTGAGCATGTCCCGAATTGCACATCTCTTCCCTCTCTTATTCCCACTCTTATATTTAACAGCAATCACTTTTCAGTTAAGTTTCAGCACTTAAGAAGAATTGTGTATTGATTACAGTATTCAACCAAAAGTATTAAGTAGAACAAACAAACAAAAAATACTTAGAGGGATAACATATTAAGTTGTTCATCAACAGTCAGGGCGAGGGCTGTTTTAATTTTATTTCTTCTATAATTTTAATTATTTCTTCCCCCCCCCCCACTAATTGTGGTTTGGTGTGTTGTTTGTTTTCTAGGTATTTGAGATGCTTTGACAACTTATTTGATGCCTTTTTAATTTCTTGATGTAGGCACTAATTGTTATAAGCATCCCTCTTAACACTGCTTTTTCTGTATTCTGTAAGTTTTTATATGTTGTATTCTCATCTTCATTCATTTCCTGGAATTTTTTTATTTCCCTTTTCATTTCTTCTATGATCCATTGTTCATTCAGGAGTGTGTTCTTTGGTCTCCCTGTATTTCCATATTTTCTGGAGATTCCTAATATTAATTTCCAGCATCATTCCTTTGTGTTCAGAAAAGATACATAGTATGATTTCAGTTTCTTTGAATTTGCTGAGACTTGCTTTATGGCCCCACATATGTTCTATCTTAGAGAAAGTTCCATGCACTGATGAAAAGAATGTAAATTCTTCAACTGTGGAATAAAATGTTCTGTAGCCTTCACATAGCTCCATTGGTCCATAGTGTCAATAAACTCTGCTTTTCGTTTGTTGTTGACTTTCTGTCTAGTTATCTGTTCCTTGAAGAAAGTGTGGTGTTGAAGTCCCCCATTATTATTGTATTTGTGTCTATGTCTCCCATGAACATCTGGTTTAAATTGCCAGTCACCCTGGTATTTGGTTCATATACATTTACTGCAGTCACATCTTAATATTGCATTGATCCCTAAATCATTACATAATGCCCTTTTTGTCTTGTCTCTTTAAACGATTTTTGTATTAAAGTCTATTTTGCCTGATAATAGGATGAATACTCCTGCTCTTTTTTGCTTTCCATTAGTATGAAAAACCTTTTCTCATCATTTCGCTTCCAGTCTGTATGTATCTTTGTTAGTGAGTTGTGTTTGTTGCAGGGAGCAAATAGACAGGCATTGTTTTTTAATCCACTCAGAAAATCTGTATCTGTTAAGTGGAGAATTTAGGCCATTTACATTCAAGGTAACTATTGACAAGTAACAACTTGGTCCTTCATTTTCCCATAAATATTCCTATTGTTTTCTTTGGTGTTCCTTTGTACTTTTACTAGGTTTTCTGCCTTCACATTATTTTGTAATGATGACTATCTTTCTGTCTTTCTGTGTTTATGTATTTTAGCACATCCTTAAGCATTTTTTGGTAAGGCTGGATGAGTGATGACATTCAATTTCTCTTTATTATGGAAGGTCTTTATTTCACCTTCATTCATAAATGAGAGCTCTGCAAAGTACAGTATTCTGGGTTGATAGTTTTTTAAGACTTGGACTATCTCCCTTCTCTCCTAGCTTGTAGGATTAATATGAGAAATCAGTTTTCAGTCTAATTGGTGATTCTTTGAAGGTAATCTGGTGTTTCTCTTGTGTGCATTTTAGAATCTTTTCTTTATGTTATACTATTGAAAGTTTGGCTACAATGTGTCTTGGTGAAGATCTTTTCTGGTCATGTCTATTAGGAGTTCTATGTGCTTCTTGTACTTCAATTTCCCTTTCTTTCTCCAAATTAGGGAAGTTTTCTGTTATTATTTGACTGAATAGACCTTCCAATACATTGTCCTCCTGTTCCTCCTCCTCCTCCTTCTGTCTGACTGAGGTGTTTCCAAAGGTTTGTCTTCTAGCTTGCATAGTCTTCTGCCTCACCAAATCTGGTGTTAAAGCTTTCCAGTGTGTTTTTTATTTGACATATGGAACAGAACATGTTTAATATTTCAGTTTCTCTTCACAACCTCTATATCATGGGAAAATTTTTCATCAATGTCATGCATGAATTTCTTTCATGAATGAATTTGCTTCTTATTGCTTTTGAGTAATCCTATGATTATTCTGGTTATTCCTGTGAATTCCTTTTCAGGATTTTCATTAATCTCTGTCCTCACATTCTAATACTGAAGTGTTGTTGTGTTGCTTTGACAAAGTCATATTGTCTTCCTTATAGTTTCTTGTTTGTCTGTGTTTATTTTTAGGCATTTGTGGAGACATTTGTTGGTTTTCTCCACTGATGGGTTTTATCTTTGAACTATGCCTCATACTCAGAGGTATATGCTGGGTAGGGCCTTGGAGCTCTGGACCGTGTTCAAGGGTGGGGTGAGAATCCAGGGTGACATCCAAGTTGGACGTTGTAGAATTTCTCTACTGTCAGGAGGGAAGAGGGTATGATCATTCCTGTTGGCATAATCAGAACTTCACCTCTTCTCTTCCAAGATGATCAATGAATGGGGTTAGCCTACAGTGGACAGAACCCTTACCCACACACACTGCACAAAGGACCTATACAGTTCTCAGTGTGAACACTGAACTCTCTTCAATGACCCACCCTAGATAGGGCGTTCTGAGCCTCTGATGAAAGACACAGTGGTTGCCCAGAGATCTAACTCTACACCACACCCTATTGTGCAGTCTCAGAATTCCCACAGCCACAGCAGGCAAGGCTGTCACAGTTATGGTGTATAGATGATACCCTCCCAGCCCCATGAGCCCGTCCCATCCACGGAGAGAACAGAGACATTTCCAGAACCAGCTACTTGTGGGTGATCTGCCTTCACATTTTGAGCCCTGGAGCACATGATAGGTTGAGAGGATGGGAGCACCCCACAATCCTAAATGGATGCTTAGCCCCTTGTCAACCCTCCCAGCCAGATTCAAAGTCAGTGGGAAATGTGGATTTTTCCCTCTGGTAAAATCCCCTAGTTGTACACATCAGAGCTGCTGCAGCCTCTACAGGTATCAAGATGGCTCCTTCTCTGCATTGGTTGCTGGTGCTCTTGTGGGAAAATGGGGAGAAAGAAATGTGCTTTTCCTTCATTGGAGTAGGTGGGTACCCTGCTCCCCACTAGGGCTCTAGGAGGATCTCAAAGGCAGTGTGGTCTGCAAAGTTATCTCTCATGCAGTATAACCAGTGACCGGTTGTTCAGTCTGCTTTCACCTTTGCTCTCAAAGGTTGCTGTCTCTTCCTGGCCCTGGCTGTGGGAGTCATATATGGTGTTCTCACTGCTATGTGTCCACTCTTCCCATGCTGCTCCATGGAGTCCATCTTCTTTCTATAGAATTTTCATGACAACTTCCTTCCAACTCTCCCCTGGGAATACACTTGATCTGCTTTTCTTATGCTGTCTTTCCCTGGTCAAAGTCAGTATATCTTTTCATTATTCAGCCTTCTTGGACTCCCCCTCTGTACCCCCACGTTTATAACAGTTCAAGTCACAATAGCTCGGATATGAAACAAACCCATATGTCCATCAATTGATGACTTGACCAAGAAAATTTGGTATATATATGTGATGGTATACTACTCAGCCATTAAAAAATAATGCAATACTGTCTTTTGGCACAAGATGCAGTTTGAGATCATTTTGCTTAGTGAAATAAACTAGTCCCCCCAAAAACAAATAATATTTTCTCTGATTTATGGTAATATATTGACTACAAAAATTGATTTGATTATTGCTTATAACCCTTGTCTATACTCCTGAAGAACAGTTGTTTTTATACTTACTACTGTTAAATTTTTCATTTTTTAAGATTAACTATATTACGCCTGGTACTGCAGTGCTGGCATCACATATGGGCATCAGTTCACATCCCAGATGCTAAACTTCTCATCCTATTCCCTGCTAATGTGTTTGGGAAAGCAGTGGAGGATGGACGAAGTGCTTGGTCCTCTGTATTTATGTGGGAAACCCAGAAGAGGCTCCTTCTTGGCTCCTGGATTTGGACTCGCCCAACTCCAGCCATTTGCACAATTTGGAGAGTGAACCAGTGGATGGAAGATCTCTTTGACTCTCTCTCTGTGTAACTCTGCCTTTCAAATAAACAATCATTTTTAAAAAGTCCTTTTATGATTTTTTATTCTTTGGTGTGTGTCTTTGTGTGTGTGTGTGTGTGTAATTCAACAAATAAGTGAGTACATTTATGTATATATTTATGCATATTTATACAAAGAAAATGACAAAAGCTAACCATAAAATTGATTCAGCTGTTCAAGAGAGCATCTCATATTTTCAAGTTTATTCTTTATCGTTAAACACAAACTCAATTTTAACATTCTTTTGCCTTTGTGTTAGCCCTTTAAGAGTGAGAGACTGTAAAAATGTTTATTGAAATAAATGAAATAAGATATAGTCTTGAGGCAAATTTAAATTATTGCATTTGTTGGGATTTACCTTCTTTTTTATGAGTTTCTGTGTAAATATTCTACCTAATATTCTACTGGATTTTTTATTTAACTTTTTAAAATTTAATTAATTGAATTTATTTTATTTTAATTTTAAGTTTTCTGGGTATGATCTTTTAAATAATTTTCCACTCAGTAGAGTCTTTACTGATAAGAAGATATCCTGTTGGTTAATGCGACCTGAAATTTCAAATATACAAGAAAAATTATATTTAAAATTGAAAATAATAACTCAATTGAAGTCTTCCAGATGGGTCACAGGGACCCATGTATTTGAGTCATCACCTGGTACCTGGTGCCTCACAGGAAATTGGATTAGAAATGGAGGTGTACTCTGATATGGGATGGAAGCCATCGAACAATGTTTTAACAGCTATGTCAAATGCCTGCCCCTATAGTGGCTTTAGTAAGGATAGTTTCTGATTTTTCATAGAATTAAGGTCAAGGGATAGCTCAAACTAAATGAGATACAAGTGGTAGTACTTCAAATAATGATCTCATAAGCATATGCAGGGTGAAAATGATAAATATATCAATTTGTATAAATATAGATAAAATTATATGATTTTTATAAATGCATTATACTACATGTATATCACATAATCTGATCAAATGAACAAATAAACTCATGCATATGTTAATATTCTGATCAGATACATACACCATTCACACATATAATTTGCTATCAACAACAATCTATTACATTATTGAAGACAGATATGATTTCACTGGTTAATGAAGAATCACCTGGTAGCAATATTTGGGAAGGAAGTGATTACCAGGGATTTCAAAAGCTCATGGACAATGAAATTTTAAAATAAGTTTATTTTAGCAAAATATTTTGGAAATCTATTCATGAAAGTGAAATATCAAAGAGTTCATGGAAATGTATGTTATGAAAAAAAAATCATGTAGATTTCAAAAAAAATTTTCTGCATTACAAGAAGCATCTTTTAATTTAATTTTCCAAAAAAAATTTTAAATACCTTAATATAAGCAGAGAAACATAATTAAGATGACTAACTGTAAGTTTTTAAAACTGATAGGTGAGTAGTTTGGGACCCAGTGTATTTGTAGAAAAGTACCTGGATTTCAGTGATGAGGGGTGAATAGCACAGGCAGATGAAAATGGAATGCTCATATTTTAAAAATATAGAAAGGGAGAAAAATGATGAAGGACCTTTCAGGCACAAAACATCCAAATTCTTGCTCATTTTAATGGTTTTCCCAGTCCTACTAGCCACTTTGAAATCAAATCATATACACATTATTTGAACTTTGTGAATATTCATTTAAAAGCCCTCATGTGCAAAACATATCTAAATAGGAGGCAAGGTGGCAGAATAGGAAGGGAGCACACTGATAGTCCGGGGAGAGATAGTTTAATAAAAGTGGAGATACTGCAGGTTCAAGGAAGAGTAGGGGAGGAAACAGTAGAAGAAACTCTTCCGGAACGCGTGATTCACAGCGGACCTGCGTGGAGAGCGTGGGAGCCCACAGTTTGGGACACCAGCGGCAGACTCAACACACCAGTGCTGGAACGCGAGGTAAGCCGAACCTCAATAGCCCGAGACACCGGCAGGCAAGCAGAGAGAGGAGACTAGAGGGAACGACCCCCGGGGGGGGGGGAGTTCACCAGGCTAACTGGAAGAGAGAGAGAGAAAAAAAAGGTGACTGGTACGGACACGGGGACACGGGTTTCTCTCTCTCCGCTCACCTCTCAAGGGCGAGCAAGACAAAGAGCAGGCGCCATCTTGGACATATGTCATAAGCAGAGTGACCTCAGGTCTGCACCGGCCCTGAGCCTAGCAGAAAAACCTGACTCTGGGTGGGGCGAATTAACAGGAGATTAGGACCTAGTAAATTTGTGGTGCTACTGAGCTGAGACTGTGAAAAAAGAGACGGTGGGGGAGAGAACTCACGGAATTCACGTGAGCACACTCCAGAGACGCTACAATTCCGTAACTTTGGCAACCCAGTGGGAGACTGAAGGAGAATCTGAGCCCACTCTGAGGGCCGAACAGATTCCCTGTGTGGTCCTTGGGAAAGAGGTTCCGATCTCTGGCTCCTGTGGGTATATCATTTACCTGCTAACTACCTCCAACTTCGTTCAGCTATGCGGAATTACTTCCCTTTTGAATCAAAAAAAGAAAGAGAGAGAGAGAGATTTACCACGCCTAACCTGGGAGTGTCACCTTTGGCACACCAAACAGAGCTCTCAGGCCACACCCATCTCAAGCCCTAAGGCTCCATCAAAAACAGATAGTCCACTTAATCTAGAGTCATAGTATAACAAGAAAAAGCACCACAGTGAAGAAACCAAATATCTCCAATATGCCAAATAACAAACGCAAAAACCGAGGTAATAAAAACAAGGAAGTCACCATGACGCCCTCAAATGAAAAAGACACCCCAATTCAAGATTATGAAGATGATGACATAGAAGAAATGCAAGAAGCAGATCTCAAAAAATTGATAAGAACATTAAGAAGTTCTCAAAAACAAATTCTTGAACTACACAAATCCTTAATGGACAAGATAGAAAATCTCTCTCGTGAAAATGAAATATTAAGGAGGAATCAAAATGAAATGAAACAACTAGTACAACAGGAAACTGTGAGAGTGACTGAAGTGAAGAATTCAATAGATCAAATGAAAAACACAATAGAGAGCCTTACAAACAGAATGGGTGAAGCAGAAGAGAGAATATCGGACTTAGAAGACAGAGAACAGGAAAGGATACAGTCAGACCAAAGAAAAGAAGAGGAAATTAGAAATCTAAAACATATTGTCGGGAATCTGCAGTATACTATTAAAAAACCCAACATTCGGGTTCTAGGAGTTCCTGAAAGCATGGAGAGGGAGAAAGGATTAGAAGGCCTTTTTAGTGAGATATTAGCAGAAAATTTCCCAGGTTTGGAGAAGGACAGAGACATTCTAGTACAGGAAGCTCACAGAACCCCTAATAAACATGACCAAAAGAGATCCTCACCACGACACGTTGTAATTAAACTCTCCACAGTGAAACATAAAGAGAAGATCCTAAAATGTGCAAGAGAGAAACGTCAGATTACTCTCAGAGGATCTCCAATCAGACTCACAGCTGACTTCTCATCAGAAACTCTACAAGCTAGGAGGGAATGGCGAGATATAGCCCAGGTACTAAGAGAGAAAAACTGCCAGCCCAGAATATTATATCCTGCAAAGCTATCATTTGTGAATGAAGGTGAAATAAAGACTTTTCATAGCAAACAGAAATTGAAAGAATTTGTCGCCACTCATCCAGCCCTGCAACAGATGCTTAAAGATGTGTTGCACACAGAAACACAGAAACACGTTCATCAATATGAAAGAAGATAAAGGAAGGAAAACTCACAGCAAAAGATCACAGGGAATTCAAAGCATATATTAGAACTTATCTTTGGCAAATGGCAGGGCAAAGTTACCACTTTTCATTAGTCACATTGAACGTTAATGGCCTGAACTGCCCAGTTAAAAGACACCGATTGGCTGATTGGGTTAAGGAACAAAACCCATCTATTTGCTGCTTACGAGAAACACATCTTTTCAACAAAGATCCATACAGACTGAAAGTGAAACGCTGGAAAAAGATATACCATGCCAACAGAAATGAAAAAAAAGCGGGCGTAGCCATCTTAATATCGGACAACATAAACTTTACCACAAACTGTTAAGAGAGACAAAGAGGGGCACTACATAATGATTAAGGGATCAATTCAACAGGAAGATATAACAATTATCAATGTATATGCACCTAACTACAGGGCACCGGTTTATCTAAAAGATTTGTTAACGGACTTAAAGGGAGACTTAGACCCCAATACAATAGTACTGGGGGACTTCAATACTCCACTCTCAGAAATAGACAGATCAATAGGACAGAAGATCAACAAGGATACAGTAGATTTAAACGACACTATAGCCCAAATGGATCTAACAGATATATACAGAACTTTCAATCCTACAGCTAAAGATTTTACATTCTTCTCAGCAGTACATGGAACCTTCTCTAGGATTGACCACATACTAGGCCATAAAGCAAGTCTCAGAAAATTCAAAAGAATTAGAATTATACCATGCAGCTTCTCAGACCATAAAGGAATGAAGTTGGAAATTAGCAACTCAGGAATCCCTAGAGCATATGCAAACACATGGAGACTGAACAACATGCTCCTGAATGAACAATGGGTCATAGAAGAAATTAAAAGAGAAATCAAAACTTTCCTGGAAGTAAATGAGGATAACAGCACAACATACCAAAACTTATGGGATGCAGCAAAAGCAATGATAAGAGGAAAGTTTATATAAATAGGTGCCTATATCAAGAAATTGGAAAGGCACCAAATAGATGAGCTTTCAATTCACCTCAAGGATCTAGAAAACCTACAGCAAACCAGACCCAAATCTAGTAGAGAAGAGAAATAATTAAAATCAGAGAAGAAATCAACAGGATTGAATCAAGAAAAACATTACAAAAAATCAGCCAAACGAGGAGCTGGTTTTTTGAAAAAATAAACAAAATTGACACCCCATTGGCCCAACTAACTTAAAAAAGAAGAGAAAAGACCCAAATCAATAAAATCAGAGATGAAAAAGGAAACGTAACAGACACCACAGAAATAAAAAGAATCATCAGAAATTACTACAAGGACTTGTATGCCAGCAAACAGGAAAATCTATCAGAAATGGATAGATTCCTGGACACATGCAACCTACCTAAATTGAACCAGGAAGACATCGAAAACCTAAACAGACCCATAACTGAGACAGAAATTGAAACAATAATAAAGGCCCTCCCAACAAAGAAAAGCCCAGGACCAGATGGATTCACTGCTGAATTCTACCAGACATTTAAAGAAGAACTAACTCCAATTCTTCTCAAACTATTCAGAACAATCGAAGAAGAGGGAGTCCTCCCAAATTCTTTCTATGAAGCCAGCATCACCTTAATTCCTAAGCCGGAAAAAGATGCAGCATTGAAAGAGAATTATAGACCAATATCCCTGATGAACGTAGACGCAAAAATCCTCAATAAAATTCTGGCCAATAGAATGCAACAACACATCAGAAAGATCATCCACCCAGACCAAGTGGGATTTATCCCTGGTATGCAGGGATGGTTTAATGTGTGCAAGACAATCAATGTGATACACCACATTAACAGAATGCAGAAGAAAAACCATATGATTATCTCAATAGACGCCGAGAAAGCATTTGATAAAATACAACACCCGTTCATGATGAAAACTCTAAGCAAACTGGGTTTGGAAGGAACATTCCTCAATACAATCAAAGCAATCTATGAAAAACCCACAGCCAACATCCTATTGAATGGGGAAAAGTTGGAAGCATTTCGACTGAGATCTGGAACCAGACAGGGATGCCCACTCTCACCACTGATATTCAATATAGTTCTGGAGGTTCTAGCCAGAGCTATTAGGCAAGAAAAAGAAATTAAAGGGATACAAATTGGGAAGGAAGAACTCAAACTATCCCTCTTTGCGGATGACATGATTCTTTATTTAGGGGACCCAAAGAACTCTACTAAGAGACTATTGGAACTCATAGAAGAGTTTGGCAAAGTAGCAGGGTATAAAATCAATGCACAAAAATCAACAGGCTTTGTATACACAGGCAATGCCACGGCTGAGGAAGAACTTCTAAGATCAATCCCATTCACAATCGCTACAAATACAATCAAATACCTTGGAATAAACTTAACCAAGGACGTTAAAGATCTCTACGATGAAAATTACAAAACCTTAAAGAAAGATATAGAAGAGGATACCAAGAAATGGAAAAATCTTCCATGCTCATGGATTGGAAGAATCAATATCATCAAAATGTCCATTCTCCCAAAAGCAATTTATAGATTCAATACAATACCAATCAAGATACCAAAGACCTTCTTCTCAGATCTGGAAAAAATGGTGCTGAAATTTATATGGAGGCACAAGAGACCTCGAATAGCTAAAGCAATCTTGTACAACAAAAACAAAGCCGGCGGCATCACAATACCAGATTTCAGGACATACTACAGGGCAGTTGTAATCAAAACAGCATGGTACTGGTACAGAAACAGATGGATAGACCAATGGAACAGAATTGAAACACCAGAAACCAACCCAAACATCTACAGCCAACTTATATTTGATCAAGGATGTAAAACCAATTCCTGGAGCAAGGACAGTCTATTCAATAAATGGTGCTGGGAAAACTGGATTTCCACATGCAGAATCATGAAGCAAGACCCCTACCTTACACCTTACACAAAAATCCACTCAACGTGGATTAAAGACCTAAATCTATGACCTGACACCATCAAGTTACTAGAGAACACTGGAGAAACCCTTCAAAATATTGGCACAGGCAAAGAATTTCTGGAAAAGTCCCGGGAGGCACAGGCAGTCAAAGCCAAAATCAACTATTGGGATTACATCAAATTGAGAAGTTTCTGTACTGCAAAAGAAACAGTCAGGAGAGTGAAGAGATAACCGACAGAATGGGAAAAAAATATTTGCAAACTATGCAACAGATAAAGGGTTAATAACCAGAATCTACAAAGAGATCAAGAAACTCCACAAAAACAAAACCAACAACCCACTTAAGAGATGGGCCAAGGACCTCAATAGACATTTTTCAAAAGAGGAAATCCAAATGGCCAACAGGCACATGAAAACATGTTCAAGGTCATTAGCAATCAGGGAAATGCAAATCAAAACCACAATGAGGTTCCACCTCACACCGGTTAGAATGGCTCACATACAGAAATCTACCAACAACAGATGCTGGCGAGGATGTGGGGAAAAAGGGACACTAACCCACTGTTGGTGGGAATGCAAACTGGTCAAGCCACTATGGAAGTCAGTCTGGAGATTCCTCAGAAACCTGAAGATAACCCTACCGTTCGACCCAGCCATCCCACACCTTGGAATTTACCCAAAGGAATTTAAATTGGCAAACAAACAAGCTGTCTGCACATTAATGTTTATTGCAGCTCAATTCACAATAGCTAAGACCTGGAACCAACCTAAATGCCCATCAACGGTAGACTGGATAAAGAAATTATGGGATATGTACTCTTTAGAATACTATACCGCAGTAAGAAACAATGAAATCCAGTCATTTGCAACAAAATGGAGAAATCTGGAACACATCATGCTGAGTGAAATAGCCAGTCCCAGAGGGACAAATACCATATGTTCTCCCTGATCGGTGACAACTGACTGAACACCAAAAAGGAAACCTGTTGAAGTGAAATGGACACTATGGGAAACGGTGACTTGATCAGCATAGCCGTGACTGTTAATGAACAACTTAATACATTATCCCTCTTAGTAGTTTTTTGTCTGTTCTACTTAATATGACTGGTTTAATTCTGTAATTAATACACAGTTATTCTTAAGTGTTGAAAATTAACTGAAATGTGATCCCTGTTAAGCATAAGAGTAGGAATAAGAGAGGGAAGAGATGTACAATTTGGGACATGCTCAAGCTGACTTGCCCCAAATGGTAGAGTTAGAAACATACCAGGGGATTCCAATTTAATCCCATCAAGGTGGCATGTACCAATGCCATCTCACAGTCCAAGTGATTAATTTCAGTTCACAATTGATCATAATGAAAGGAATAAGAGTCAAAGGGAGCACATAAACAAGTCTAGTACCTGCTAATACTAACCGATAGAATAAATAAAGGGGAGAGTGATCCAACATGGGAAGCGAGATACTCAGCAGACTCATAGAATGGCGGATGTCCTAAACAGCACTCTGGCCTCAGAATCAGCCTAAAGGCATTCCAATCTGGCTGAAAAGCCCATGAGAGTATTTCAGGCATGGAAAGCCAAGACACTCTGGCAAGAAAAAAAAAAAAAAAACAACAACACACACACACAAACCTAAATGAAAGATCTCTGTGAGTGAGATCCCAGTGGAAAGAACAGGTCTTCAAAGAAGGAGGTACCTTTCTCTGAAGGGAGGAGAGAACCTCCACTTTGACTATGACCTTGTCTAAACAAGATAAGAGTCGGTGAACTCAAAAGGCTTCCATAGCCTTGGAAACTCATGACTGATGCATAGGGAGATTACTGATGCCATAAACAGGAGTGTCAATTTGTAAAGTCAACAACAGGAGTCACTGTGCACTTACTCCTCATGTAGGATCTCTGTCCTTAATGTGCTGTACATTGAGACTTAATGCTATAATGAGTACTCAAACAGTATATTTCGCTTTGTGTTTCTATGGGGGTGCAAACTGTTGAAATCTTTACTTAATGTATACTAAACTGATCTTCTTTAAAAAAAAAAAAAAAAAGAAGAAGAAGAAGAAATTATTAATTCCCAACTTGACTCTCACTGGGATTAAACATGACAATAGGTCTGATCTGATTTCATCATCATTTAAAAAATCATCTATTATTTTTCACTTTATGTTTGTGTGGGAGCAAACTGTTGAAATCTTTACTTAATGTCTGCTAAACTGATCTTCTGTATATAAAGAGAATCGAAAATGAAAAAAAAAACATATCTAAATAATCTTTTTTCTTTTTTTTTTTTTTTTGACAGGCAGAATTGGCAGTGAGTAGAGAGACAGAGAGAAAGGTCTTCCTTCCCTGCAGTGGCCACTGCAGCAGGCATGCTGCGGCCGGCGCACTGTGCTGATCCGAAGGCAGGAGCCAGGTGCTTCTCCTGGTCTCCCATGCGGGTACAGGGCCCAAGCACTTGGGCCATCCTCCACTGCACTCCCGGGCCACAGCAGAGAGCTGCACTGGAACAGGGGCAACTGGGACAGAATCCAGCGCCCCGACCAGGACTAGAACCCAGGGTGCTGGCGCCGCAGGCGGAGGATTAGCCTATTGAGCCGCAGTGCCATCCCATAATCTTTATTATTACTAATTTACTTTTCCTTTTAACAGCATTCTTAGTTTAATCATAGTAAGCTAAAACATACTTCCTTCCAATGCTGTGAATTTTTTTCTAGAGCTACTCTTACCAAATTTTTTAATCTTTCATCTTTCAGAATTCGTTAGGCTTTTCAGTTGGCCTGAACAAACACAGCTAGAAGGGGCATTTGAAGGCAACAAAGAGAAAGAGAGTCTGCTCATCTCTCTTTGCTCAAAGAAGTACTCTGAGGTTGGAATGCCTTCCCGCTGTTTAGCTGTGTCTTCTCCATTTCAAATTGCTTCTCATTGTATTCCTGATTGCATGCTAACTTCTGCTTATTTCCCATGTGAGTGTCCTATGTGAGTTGAATTGCTCCAAGAAGTGAAATTCACCCAAATAAAGTGAAATGAAAGATGTTTTCATGGCTAGTATAATTTTCTGGAATTTTCCTACTCACCAAACTACCCTAACTATGTGGAAAATACAATGTAAGTCTTGAGTAATTTTATATCACTATTAGCTGAATGGATTACCATATTCAAGTTTAGTGGGTTTTTTGAGAGAAACAGTACTATTTTAGTATGATATGTATTTATAATGCAACAACTTATAAGCCTCTGAATGTTTAAACATGTTTCAATTTCAATTTTTGTTTTTTACATAGAAACTTGATTAAAATTCCTTGTATGCCTTAATAATTGACATAAATATTTTAGAGTTAATTATTTACTAATAATTTACTAACAATTTAATAACATTCTACAATCATTATTGTTTTAATAAAAAGTACTATATTTTTTTAAGTTTTATTTTGATTTATTTGAAAGACAGAGTTACAGAGAGAGGTGGAGACAGAGAGAGAGGTCTTCCATCTGATGGTTCACTCTCCAAATGGCCACAACAACCGGAGCTGTGCCAATCCGAAGCCAGGAGCCAGGAGCATCTTCCGGGTCTCCCACGTGGATGCAGGGGCCCAAGGACTTGGGCCATCTTCTACTGCTTTCCCAGGCCATAGCAGAAAGCTGGATCGGAAGAGGAGCAGCCAGGACTAGAACCGGCCCATATGGGATGCCAGCACTTCAGGCCAGGGCTTTAACCTGCTACGCCACAGTGCCGGTCCCTATATTTGTGTGAGATCTATACATTTCTCTTTAAACTTTTGGAAAGTGAGTCTATGACTTTCTTATTTCTCAGACTGTAGATAATTGGATTTAGCACAGGAATTATGACAGTGTAAAACAGAGAGAAGATCATATCCTGATCATTTGTGTCTGAAGATGTAGGGCGAACATACATGAAGAGAAGAGGACCATAATATAAACAGACAGACAAGAGATGGGATCCACAGGTGGAGAAAGCTTTCCTTAAGCCCTTTTCAGATTTCTTTCTTAAGATTGCAAAGAGAATAAATGTATAAGAGACAAGAACTGTTACAATGGTGAATACCTGAATTGAACCAGAGAAAATAAAAAGCATTAGAATATTAATAGAAGGATCAGTACAAGAAATCTTTAACAATGGTATAATATCACAATAAAAGTGATATACTACGTTGGAATGACAGAAGGTTAATCTCAATAGAAAACTTTCATGAATTAAGGCATGAATAAAGCCACCCCCAAATGACAAGACTAACAGCCGAATGCATAGTCCATTGTCCATAATCACTGGATAAAGTAAAGGTTTGCATATGGCTACATAGCGATCATAAGCCATTGTTGCCAACAGAAAACATTCTGTGGTTGCACTGATTGCAAAAGAAAAAAATTGTATCATGCATTCTGAGAGAGATATTATCTTACTCTTGGATAACAAGTTGACCAGCATCTTTGGAGTCACTGTGGATGATAACCAAGTATCCACCAAGGCTAAACTCCCAAGGAACAAGTACATGGGAATATGAAGGTGAGGGTCACTCCAAATGAGAGCAATGAGTCCCAGGTTTCCCATGATGGTGAGGAGATAGATCAGCAAGAACCCCAGGAAGACAGGGATTTTCCACTGTGACTGAAAGGTAAGTCCCGTGAGAACAAACTCTGCCAGTAAGGTTGAATTTTTCTTTTCCATGTCCTCACTGGATGTCCCCTGAAATGAAAGGCAGAGAGTGTAAAAGGATATTCAATAAGGATTTACAAAGAGAAAAATCAGAGTAGTAGAGTTGAAATAGAATTATAGTCTTATTGGTATACTCTCTAGTTTTATTTATTACCACTATAAAAGAAGAAAATATTTTGAGATGCCTGAAAATGGAAACATGTTTCAGTTTCTTCTGTATTTAAAATATACAGAATTAACATATTTAGAAAAAAAGTAAGAGCTTTGAAACTTGTCTCAAATTTGTAAAAAATATTATTGATTGCCTTTGGAATTTCTCTGCCTGAGAGCTTGCTCAGGGTCAAAAGAAAATAATTCAGAGGCCTGAATTATAAAATGAATTAAATATCATGTGAAGAAAATTGAACTTTATTACTTATACTATAGGCATATACTAGTAGGTTTTAAATGGAAAGTGATATGAAAAAGCAATCTTGAAATTAATTTTTGAGTGCACAAAATGACATGCAGAAGTGAAACTGAAGTTAGGATATTAATTGGGAAGGAATTACTGTTGTCCAGACTTTCCTGAATCACATTAATCATCCCAATGGCCTAGGGAAAATTCTGGACAAAATATAGATTGGGAGATATTAAGATAAAAATAGAGTCAATGAGATTTTGTAATCTGCATTTTTGAAATGGCCCTTGATGATCCAAGTGCCAAGTGTAGTGCCAAGTCCATGTGTCATATGATATCCAGTGTGATGAGGTTGGCAAAAAGATTAAGAATTTAGAACGTGTAATCACTAAGATTCTCTTATATATCAGATATTTAAAAATAGTCAGTGAAAAACAGAATGTTCCTCAAGTCATAAAAAATGAGACTGAGAAATAAGATTCATTGTCAAATTTGTGGGAAGAGTAATCTCTCAACTGCTAGGTGAGATTATGTTGAGAAGAGTGGGTCTGCTATATGCTAATCAGAATAATGACACGGGTGTCACTAAAGTAGTTGGAGGCGTAGTTATGAATGATCTGCCCAGTGGAAAGTGCACACAAAGAACAGAATTGAGATGAATCTAGAAGTTACATTGAAGAGATTATCATGTGGTTATTATTTATGAGGTGGCCACATTTGATCCCCTTTCTGAAACAGTCTTTTTAGTGGACCAAAGCTTCCATCTACTCTGGAAGTCAAAGAGATAGAAATACTTTCACATCTTCCTTGCTCCTAAGTGAGTGGTCTTGATTGAGGTTTGGGAAGTCAACCTCTCCCCTGCGTTCTCCCCAAATGACACTATATATATAATATATATATGTTGAGAGAGAGAGAGAGGCAAAAACAAAACAGAATAAGAGAATTTTGGTAGAAATGGCAACTGAGGCAGAAGTTTGCGATGTCAAGCATGTGCATGCCTCTTCCACAATAGCGCTGAGTGTGAACTGGGCATCTGAGTCAAACAGCAGTGACAGCTTTCTTTGGTGAACTACTATTGGGATATGATAATGGAAATTCACTGTCTTATCTTCCTGCTGAAATTTCAAGCTGATTCATATAATCTCAATAATATTTTGTGATCCTAGGCTGGAAATATGGTTAATATGGACATATATTGCAGAAAGATATTTAAGAACATATTGAAGTATAGGACCAAAGACCAAGATAATACTCTAGTAAGGCAAGAAACGAATAGAGACCTTTCAGTGTGGAAATTAAGACATTCTAGTGATGTTAGTAAGAGCATTATTTTCTTAAGTGTTAGAATCAGGGTCGGAGGATAATTAATAGTGGATATAAAATCAGTAGCACACTAAACCCACTTTACATTTTCTTTAAAATAATTAAAGAAATCATTCCAAATAATCCAAAGAACTCTTGACATTTGTATACTACATGTAGATAAATGTATATATTTTTCATTTTAATAAAAGTTTCCAAAGAGAAATGAAGACTAGATAAAATGGAGAGGAGAATAGAGACAAAAGTAGTGGAAAGGGAAATTTGAGTGAATGTAGAAGCAGGAAGTAAAAATAGAGAAAATATAGATGAGTGGGAAGCAAAAAAGTCAAAGAGGGAAAAGGATATATCAGAGAATGATCCAATACTAAATAAGGGGAAAGGCTCAGAGATTTTATTGTAAATGTTTGCCTTACCCCTGGAATTCATTAAAGTTGTCTTGGCACTCATTTAGAATAGTTTTTCCCATAGAATCTTTATAAACGAGATGTGATTTAAATTTGTTTCATTTTTTTGCATTAATCATTCATAAACATATACATACATACATAATAATGCATATACATACTAGCATTGGCGGGACACTTTTTTTTTTTTTTTTTGACAGGTAGAGTTGCAGGACAGTGAGAGAGAGAAACAGAGAGAAAGGTCTTCCTTCCGTTGGTTCACTCCCCAAATGGCCGCTACGGCCAGCGCTGCGCCAATCCAAAGCCAGGAACCAGGTGCTTCCTCCTGGTCTCCCATGCTGGTGCAGGGGCCCAAGCACTTGGGCCATCCTCCACTGCCTTCCCAGGCTACAACAGAGAGTGGGACTGGAAGAGGAACAACTGGGACTAGAACTCGGCACCCATATGGGATGCTGGCGCCGCAGGCAGAAGATTAACCAAGTGAGCCACAGCACCGGCCCCATGAACACTATAATATTATAATTAATATTAGTATATTATATTATACTAATATTGATATTATATATTAGTATATAGTTAGTATATTGTAGTATAATTTTAATATTATATATTAGTATATAATTAGTATATTATAGTATAATATTATATCAATATAATAGTAATAATTAATAATATTATGCTACATACTGGTAATTTGCCAAGAGATTAAATTTAGGTACTTTCACCGCCAACAACAGAGAAAGGTAACTATAAGACATGCTGGATATGCTAATTTGCTTGATTTTATCAGTCATTTTACTTTGTACCTTTTTATCAAGACATCATGTGGGTCCCCTCAAGCGAGAAGGTAAGAGTTGCTTTTTCTTTGCTATTACAGTGATTGGAATTTACTTTGTTTAGAAATCCTCTCATTTACCTTGAAAGTACTTGGTTCTTCAGAGTTTTTGGCAGAATAACATTGGACAAAAGACAGGAAATTAAAAAGGCAATATAAATAACCAATGCCAATATTTCCATTTTACATGCATTTTTTATTTGGAATGGGATTCCTTCCAGGTAATTCCAAATCATTGAATATGTAAAAATTATAAAATTAAGTTTGTTTGTGGGTTCTTAGGTCATAAGTGTTGGAAAGAGCGGTGAATGAATATTTTTCATATATTTCTGCAGTATACATAAAGTATTTGGACACGTAAGAAGAGGGTGAGGAGGGCCGGTGCCGCGGCTCACTAGGCTAATCCTCCGCCTTGTGACGCCGGCACACCCGGTTCTAGTCCCGGTTGGGGCGGCGGATTCTGTCCTAGTTGCCCCTCTTCCAGGCTAGCCCTCTGCTATGGCCTGGGAGTGCAGTGGATGATGGCCCAAGTCCTTGGGCCCTGCACCCCATGGGAGACCAGGAGAAGCACCTGGCTCCTGCCTTCGGATCAGCGGGATGTGCCAGCCACGGCGGCCATTGGAGGGTGAACCAACGTCAAAAGGAAGACCTTTCTCTCTGCCTCTCTCACTGTCCACTCTGTCAAAAATTAAAAAAAAAAAAAAAGAGGGTGAGGAGTTAATATTTGATTGACAGTTTAAGAGTTTTAATCGGAATACTAACAAAGCAGAATATAACTTTTATAACAATCAACAGAAAGATTTTATTTAAGAATCATTGTGTTTTGAATCTTGAAACCTAGTTTCACGTTGCTCGCAGCTCTAAATCACTAAATCTTATACAGTCGTTGTTTTTAGTAAAACATGCAAATAAAACATTGTTAAAGGGAATAAATCAATCTTACAATTATTTGTTTACCCAAATTTTAGACACACAGTAAAATATGAAGATGAAGTGCTGTTTTCCTCTTCTCACTTGGCTGTTATGTTATCTAAATTGCTATAAATTCAAAGTATTTTCATCTTTTATATACAAATGAAAATATGTAAATCATTTCTGTCTTACCCAGTTACTGAAAAAAATGTGTAGTCCTTTAAAAATAGCAGACTTCCTAAAACAGAAAAAAATAAAACAAGAAAGGATTGACAACAGTAAAAGTGGCAATTCTTTTCCTATTGATTCTTTTCAGGGGTTTAGTTTCCCAATCTCCAAAAAAAATGTTGTTTATATTAATTTGTGTGCACACAAGAGTCAACCGGTTGTGTAAGCATGTGCTTTTCTCAGAAGTAGAAGGACTGGAGATCTGAAGTTCTCTTAAGAGCACTAGAGGACTTATCCCCTGTAGGACAAGCTGAAGTCTTGCTACTGGGTACTGTGAATTTGGACAGAAATAAGTCCAGATTTTCCCATAGGACATTACAGACTTAGTAATCAAAAACATTAACTCATTCTAGACAGTTCTAGCCTTAACAATTATAATAGCTCTGTAATCTACTTCTTCTCCATCATAGATGATGCCTCTGACATGTTTTGTTTATGTAAACTTCAGTTTATATATAAAATTTTATGTTTTATGGGCTTCAATTAATATAGTCTTGTCTGAGAAAAACTCGACTTTAGTCAAGCCAATAACTTTATTTTCAAAGCAAAATTCTTATCCTTATGCAAACGGCAGCTCAAAACCAGACATATACCAATTTAAGTTGAAATCTGAGGAGAAATTTTACCTGGAAAATATTAGAAGGAGGACTAAAGTAAAGAAGAATGAGAATGTTTCTCACTGAGTGTGTGATACAGTGCCAGAGGTCATTATCACCCTGGATTCATTTCAGGATTTAAAAAGAATGAGACACTCCTGTAGTCTACATTTTTGCTTTCAGATGCATTTCAATTTCACAAGTGTTTTACAGTTTCTTAAAATTTCCATAATACACTCTGCTACACCCTCCAAGGCATCGAAAAAAAGAAATAAGACTTTTAAATTGTAATCTAAAATAGTTTTTCAAAAGAAAATCATGCTATTCAAGTCTGAAGGTACCTAAGAACAATAAATAAACTGCGAGAGAATGATTAGAAAAACATATTGAGCCAGAGAGAAATGGGAAAGTAGAGTGTTGAGAATAAAAAGAGTGGAAAGATAGTGACCCTGAAGGACAAAGTGAGGCACAGAGCCAAACATGGAAATAAATGTTCTAGCAAACAGTGAGAGAATTCAGCCCATGGAGTGTTGAAATCATGAGGTTTGAAGTAGATTTACTTGCTTATTTTTAAATTTAAATGTTTTAGGCCGGCGCCGCGGCTCACTAGGCTAATCCTCCGCCTAGCGGCGCCGGCACACCGGGTTCTAGTCCCGGTCGGGGCGCCGGATTCTGTCCCGGTTGCCCCTCTTCCAGGCCAGCCCTCTTCTGTGGCCAGGGAGTGCAGTGGAGGATGGCCCAGGTGCTTGGGCCCTGCACCCCATGGGAGACCAGGAAAAGCACCTGGCTCCTGGCTCCTGCCATCGGATCAGCGCGGTGCACCGGCCTCAGCGCGCCGGCCGCAGCGGCCATTAGAGGGTGAACCAACGGCAAAGGAAGACCTTTCTCTCTGTCTCTCTCTCTCACTGTCCATTCTGCCTGTCAAAAAAAAAAAATTTAAATGTTTTATTTTAGTTTTTATTTATTTATTTTCATTTTGTATTTTAAAGGCAGAGGGACAAGGCAGGGGAAGGAAATCTTTCATCTGCTGGTTTACATCCCAAAAGTCTACAACAACTAGGGCTGGGCCAGGCCAAAGTCAGAAACTCAAAACTCAATAGGAGAATCCAAGATGGCTAAATAGGGAAATGTTGTGCTGGATTTGACCATAGAAATGTACCAGAAGAACAGAGGAGGAACTTTGTTCCCAAGGGATAGCAGCCTGCACACCATAGGTGCTGCTCTCTAACACTGTCTGAACGAGAACCTCACGGGCCCCACTGACCTGAGTCCGGCCTGAAGTACTGTCAGGGGCCTGAGTGTCCATGACCCTGTGAAGGAAGACCACATGCCTTTCCTCCCCTACCCCATGAAGGTGCCTGGCGACTGGTAGGGAGAAAGAGCCATCTTGGTAAGTTGCATGGAGACCCTGAAGCCCATGTGTCACTGGTGGGTTTTGTCAGAGGGACAAATCCATGGACCCCTCTGACTTTGAGTCCATCCTGGAGAACTGGAGGTGGTGGGTTACCCACTTAGTTCCACAAAGCAAGGGCACATTGCTCCCCTCTCCTCATTACACAAAGATGCAATACACAGCTTGCCAAGGCAGAGAGTTGAAAATAAGTTTAACAAAAATGTATGGGCTTTCTAGCTTAGTGCATTTCTAAGGATTCAATGATGTGGTGTGTGTTGAATTATCCATTTTAAAGTTATGGATAAGTTATCCTATGTAGTCCCTCCTGCAGACTAGAAAGAGGTACAAAGTAAGTTAGCTGTTTGCATTGCATAAATAATATTTTCCTCATAAGGGGGCATAACTCTTGTCCATTTAACAAGTGATCCAGAAAGATGTTAGTTCTGAGTGAAGATCAAGATAAGAGAAGTCTCTGCAGCAGGTCTAGGTGGCTGTGCAAACTACCTAGAGGGAAAGAAGGGGGTGTCAAGAAGCAGCTGGAACACAATTCCCTGAGATTTATCGCTTACAAAGTTCCTCTCCAGACGATGAATACATTGTATTATTACAGCAATGGGCTATAGCAACACATCACTTGGACTTGATTCTGTAACTTGATATAATATACAGGATACAAAAAATATAATGTGTGTGAGCAAAATTAACATTTTGAGATTTGATTACTGTTTATAGCCCATGCCAATACTCTTGAGGAACAGTGTTGTTTTAACTTACTATTTGTAACATTCTTTATTTAGCAGAGGATTAAGATTGTGATTATAAAATAAACTGAAAATGTCACTGTAAAAATTAAAAGGAAAAAGGAGAAAGGAAAAAGGGGAAGGTGGGAATGTGGTCAGGAAGGAGGGTAGGGTCAGAAGTTTCATTATGCTCTTAAATCTGTACATATATAAAGTACACAAAATTTGTTCACCTTATATAAATTTTTTAAATTTGTTTCACTGATTATTTTTAAAAAGTATTTCGATAAGTGTACTCCCAAATCAGTATCACTGAAAGGATGGAGCAGAGTGATCTGTGTTTTCACAGCTTTCCAGGCAATTATGGCTTCCATTAAAGTCTGAAACATACTATTTAAAAGAACCAAACAAAAGCCTAGATCAGAGACATTGTCGTATTTATCTAATATACATATTCTGCTATAGCTATTCCCCACAACTTGAAATTTGATAAAAGTGTTTCTGGTTTTCCATATCATTTGTATTTTTACTTAAATCCTCATTATTTTGTTTCTTTGAGCACAACATAGGGTAATTTTGCCAGTAATCCCATGCAAAGCAGGAAGCATTGTGTGATGTAAAAAATAATGTATATACATGTATATAAAGAGAGAGGAACTACACATTCTTTTAAATGTACAAGTAAAGTTATGGATACACCTTCATGATAAAGAGTTTTTTACTGTTATTTTAAGTATTTCTGTGGGGGGTGGCTTTAATCCAACATGAACCATAGTTCTGACAACCAGATGACCTGTGTATGTGATATAATCCCTTTCAAGTAAATATCTAATAAATAATACATATATATTTTCATAGTTCTTTAAAAGGATCAGTAGAATATGGGATTTCACAGATGCATATTTAACCACTTTCACAATGTCTGAATAAATGGTAAAATGATTGCACAAAGGATTATATATATGTGTGTGTGTGTATATATATATGTATATATAATAAAAATGACAATGGGATCATCTCAATGGACTGGAGATTTTAGTGAACTTCTGGAAGATGTAAGGTAGTGGAAGCTTGATTGAAGGATAAACCAGAGCAATCTGTGCACTAGATTTGCAAAGGAGAGGGCTGGAGGAGAAGTCATGATTTCTGACAGTCCCGCTTACTTTCTTTAACCTCACCCATCTTGAAGTAAGACGTTACCAGTTATACTCACCTTTCTATAGGACCATGGTTTAATATGTCTTCTCTTACAAGGGAAATAACAACTGGGGAAGCATACCTTTACATTATCAAAAGAAATAGATGCCCATTGTTTACATAAATATTACTGGTCTAGTGTTTAGATGCGAACAGTGAACAAACAAAGCAAAAATCTAGATAATTGACAAGAAACCATTAGAACAATGAGAATATTACATAGCAGTTGAAACTAACGGACTGTGGACACATCTAGTACTATGTATTCTCGGGGAAGGAATAGTGAAAGCAGCTGAATTTTGAAACAGTCTCTTTCCTGGGACTTAAAGTATATCCTTCAGATAACAGGAGTGCAGAAATTTGGTCTGGTTTTTGAATGGGCCTCTGCAAACACAGAATAATGATATTTGCTAGAAACACAAATATTTTATACCCTTTATAAAGATTAAATAATTTCTTCTAATTTTTTCACAGTCCTTACAAAGAGTTAATCCTAGTTTAAAGAAGAGCAATAATAATGCACCTTAGGTTATGATACTTTCCAGTTATCAACGAAACTTAAGGTGAGCTGATGTGCAGTAGCCTTTCCAGATCCATTAATCTTTAGTTTATTTCCAGATTGAAAAAGAGGAATAATACACTCTTACTGCTTGCTATATATTTGTGCTGACAGAGTCTATTTAACTTCTTTTTTTAAAAAGATTTATTTTATTTATTTGAAAGACAGAGTTACAGAGAGAGGTAGAGACAGAGAGAGAGGTCTTCCATCCAACGGTTCACTCCCTAGATGGCCGCAACGGCCGGAGCTGCACCAATCCGAAGTCAGGAGCTTCTTCCGGGTCTCCCATGTGGGTGCAGGGGCCCAAGGACTTGGGCCGTCTTCTACTACTTTCCCAGGCCGTAGCAGAGATATGGATTGGAAGAGGAGCAGCTGGGACTAGAACCAGCTCCCATATGGGATGCTAGCACTTCAGGCCAGGGCTTTAACCCACTGCGCCACAGCACTGGCAGAGTCTATTTAATTTCAGAAATACTTCACAAATATTTATTTAAGGCCTTACGTGTATGAACCACCAGGTTGCCCATTGCAAGATAAATAAATAATAGAACTGTAAAATTTTATATTATTTTATTTTATGAAAGAGGGAAAGATTGAGTTTCCATCTGTTAGTTCACTCCCCAAATACCAAAATGGCTGGATCTGGACCAGGCCAAAAGTAGGATTCCAGAATTTAATCCCAGTGAACCATGTGGGCGGCAGGAACCCAGGCACTTGAACTATCTTCTTCTGTCTCCTAGGGTGTGTATTAGCAGGAAACTGGAATAACCTGGGCATTCCAATAAGGAATGTGGGCATCTTAACAACAGTACCAAATACCTGCCCCTTAAGTCATAATTTAAAAGATCTTTTAGACTAAGTTCTATACAAGGTAAGTATAAATTAAGAAGCACCAATAAATTGCTAATTATTTCCAATAAGTGAACATTCCTCTCCTCTTCCAGCTAATATGGCAAAGCTTCATGGAGGGCAGAGCACTTGAGATAGACCTTGAAAAGGAACACTATTTCAGTTGTACATGAATCAGGGAGAAGTTGGAGTAGCAGGGGCTTCTCTGTGGCAAGAACTCTATGAGCCAAAGCATGTACTTGAGTGTACCTAGAAGGTTTTCAGAAATTCATTTTAGCTACAACACAGGTTCTGTTCAGAGAAATGTAGGTGAAGAGACTCCAGAGTTAATCAATGTTTTGGTTTTTTAAATTGTGGATGAGCAAACACAAGTTGAAGATATCATGTAAATCATATAATCTATGCATTCACATGAACAAACATACATATCCAAACACATATTCACATCTAGATACCATCTAGTAGAAATGATAGTCCATTAAAAGTTACTGAAGGATGTAATTGAACCCAAGGTTTGTTTCTGGAGAATCACCAGTCAGCAATATTTAGGAAGAATGTACAAACAAGATGAAGGATACAAGTAACTATAGAGTTTTACAAAATACACAGATGAGTGACTGAGGTCCTCACATATTAGTAGAAAAGTGTATGGTGTTTCAGGGCTCAGAGGAAGGGCAGCGGTGGAAATGAATGAAAATTCTCCATTATATACAGAGTTTGAAGTGTGAGGAAAGTTAACATTTAAGGAACTTGTGACACTAAACATCCAAACTCTTTATTGTTTTCCATTTTCATATCTTTCCCAGCCACTTACTGGCTATTATGATATTATATCTTAACACTATTTGATATTTGGTAATATGCATTTAAGGTCGCTTATTCTTAGCAAGACATTCCAATACATATTGAAATATTAATAGTTCTTTTAATAGCTTAATGTTTCTTAAATTCTAGGAAAGCAGACCATTTCCCTCCTATTTTGCTATTTTTGTTTGCTTCTGTATATTCACACTAATTTATTTAATTATTTATTTATTTTAAGATTGTATTTATTTTATTTGCGAGGTAGAGTTACAACAGTGAGAGGGAAAGACAGAGAGAAAGGTCTTCCTTCCGTTGGTTCACTTCCCAGATGGCTCCAATGGCCAGAGCTGTGCCCATCCAAAGGCAGGAGCCAAGTGCTTCCTCCCGGTCACGCACACAGGTGCAGGGGCAAAAGTACTTGGACCATCATCTACTGCTTTCCCAGGCCACAGCAGATAGCTGGGATTGAAGAGGGGCAGCGCCACAGGTAGAGGATTAACCTACTGTGCCACAGAGCTGGCCCCCACACTAATTTAATTCTTCAATCTTATCTGTTAGGTTTTGTTTAAGTGAGTGTAGTTCCCACATTCCCTGATATCATACAAATGCAGAAGGAAAAGCCTTTGAAGGCATCATAAACAAAAATGGAAACTTACCTCTTCTCATTACTCATATACTGAGCTAAGGGTGTCCTCTTAACAATTTGGCCCTGCTTTCACTGTCTCATTTTTTCTAAGATTGCATTTACATGTCTGTTTATTTCTCTAAATGGTTTGGGAGTAGAATTCCTATAAGAGAATAAAAAATTTCCAACAAGTCAGGATAAAAAATATTTAAAGGGCTAGTAGATTTCTCAGGGTCTCCATTTGCTCAACCACACACGAATGCCACCAAAATGGACTAAGTGTGATATGAGGCTCCATCCCCTCCAACCCTGTAAGCTGTTTTCTGTATTCTAATCATGTTTTTTATAAGAAATATGCAATTTTAGCATTACTGTATTAGTAAAGCCATACTAGGGACCATATAAAATAATAAATGTTTTCCTATATAATTATTCTAGGACTACCTAAACACTTGATTAACATTCCTTGTTTTTTTCAAATTAAAAATACCAATATTTTAAATAGTACATTTATTATAATAACTAAGCTATTAAACTTTGAGGGTAGTTGTAATTATAAAAACTTTGAATTCTTACCCGAAGCCACATCTAATAATGAAAGTCCTGTGACAATACTAAAAAGAGATACTAGTGTATGTATCTATGTAATATTTGTGACAGTGAGGCTATGACTTTCTTATTTCTCAGACTGTAGATAATTGGATTTAACACAGGAATTATGATTGTATAAAATAAAGAGTCCATCATATCTTGATCATCTGCTTGTTGAGATGCAGGACACACATACATGAAGAGAAGAGGGCCAAAGTACAAAGAGACAGACAAGAGGTGGGCTCCACAGGTGGAGAAGGCCTTCCTCATGCTCTTTTCAGACTTCTTTTTTAGGACTGTAGAGAGAATAAATGTATAAGAGACAAGAACAGTCACAATGGTGAACACCTGAATTGAACCAGACAAAATGAAAACCATTAGAAAATTAATGGAAGGATCAGTACAGGAAATCTTAAATAAAGGAATAATGTCACAGTAAAAGTGATGTAATATGTTGGAATGACAGAAGGTCAATCGGAATAAAAACCCTTCATGAATTAAAGCATGAACAAAACCACTTACAAATGACAAGGCTATTAGCCGAATGCATAGTCTATTTGTCATAATCATTGGATAAAGCAATGGTTTGCATATGGCTACAAAGCGATCATATGCCATTGTTGCCAAGAGGAAACATTCTGTAGTTCCACCAAATGCAAAGGAAAGAAATTGTATCATACATTCAGAGAGAGATATCATCTTACTCTTGGCTAACAAGTTGACCAGCATCTTTGGAGTCACTGTAGATGAAATCCAAGCATCAACAAAGGCTAAACTCCCAAGGAACAAATACATAGGGATATGAAGGTGAGAGTCACTCCAGATGAGAGCAATAAGTCCCAGGTTCCCAAAAATAGTCAGGAGATAGATCAGCAAGAACCCCAGGAACAGGGGGATTTTCCACTGAGGTTGATAGGTAAGTCCTGTAAGAATAAATTCTGTCAGCAAAGTTGCATTTTTCTTGTCCATGTCCTCACTGGTTATCTCCTGAAATAAAATGAAAATGAAAAAAGTGTTTACTAGTATTTATAGCATTTATACTGGAGAAGGGCTTGACAGAAAATCATAATCTTATCACAGTATATTTTTAATTTTATTTAGTGTTACTGGAAATTGTTTTGGAGGAATCAAAAACTTCAAGTAAATGCAATTATTTCAACTACAAAAACCTTTTTAAAATTTTCTCCAGGTGATTGAAATACATGTAAAGTGCCTCGTCTATGTATAACACGATGCTAGGAGTGATGAGGAGGATGAAAAAATAGATTCTGCAGAATGTAGTCACTAGGACTCAGTCATATGTTCGATGTGACATAGTAGTAAAAATGAGAGCAGCCACTTGCTTATTAGGTAGATAGTCATACAAGATTGAAATCAAGAACTCAGATCCATTGACAAGTTTGTAGCATGAGCATCTTTTTTTAACTTTTATTTAGTAAATATAATTTTCAAAAGTACAGTTTATGGATTACAATGGCTTTTTCCTCCCACCCACACCCCTCCCATCTCCCGCTCCCTCTCCCATTCCATTCACATCAAGATTCATTTTCAATTATCTTTATATACAGAAGATCGGCTTAGAATATATTAAGTAAAGATTTCATCAGTTTGCACCCACATAGAACATAAAGTGTAAAATACTGTTTCAGTACTAGTTATAGCATTGATTCACATTGGACAACACATTAAGGACAGAGATCCCACATGAGGAGTAAGTACACAGTGACTCCTGTTGTTGACTTAACAATTTGACACTCTTGTTTATGGCGTCAGTAATCTTCCTAGGCTCTAGTCATGAGTTTCCAAGTCTATGGAAGCCTCTTGAGTTCGCTGACTTCGACCTTATTCATGAACATCTTTAATATTCCAACACTTGGTACTATAATACTACTAGAATAATAGCAACAAGGGCTTGGGAGTCATTGGGATAATTGAGGGAATAGTCTTTGATGACCTATCACTTGGTGAGTACACAAAGATAAGAACAAGTTAAGGTAAAAACCTGAGGAAGTTACAAAAGGTATGGATGTCATTTAAGGTTATTAGGTGGGGCCAGCACTGTGGCATAGTAGGTTAAGCAGCCACTTGTGGTGGCATCCCATAAGTGTGCTGGTATGAGTCCCAGCTGCTCCACTTCCAATGCAGCACCCTGCTAATGGCCTGGAAAAGCAACAGAAGATGGCCCAAGTGCTTGGGCCTTTGCACCCACATGGGAGAACCAGAGGAGGCTCCTGGCTCCTGGCTTTGCATTGGCCCATTTCCAGCTATTGTGGCCCTTTGGTGAGTGAATCAGCGGATAGAAGATCTCCCTTCTGGCTCTCCTTCTCTCTGTCTATTACTCTGCCTTTCAAATAAAAGTAAATAAATATTTTTAAAAAGTATTAGGTGACCAATATCTGGTCCACTTTCTATAATATGAATTTTGGAAGCAGAAAGAGGATTTGAACTAGATTTATCCAATCAAACCCACCCAACCTATTTTGGGATAAAAAGAGTTGTAGGTAAACATTAATGGACAAAAAATCTTTTTAGTTGCCAAGGTTACCAAGAGAAACATATTAAGATTGCAGCACATTTCCTGCATATGCAACAAGGTATTGCCAGTGTGAGTTGTGTCACCTGGATTCAACAGCAATAAAGCGTTTGTTGAGCTACTGTTGGGACATAGCACTGCATGTTGACTGGCTTTCTTGCTTCTTTCTTTTATCAGCAATTTTTTTAAAGATTTAATTTATTTATTTGAAAGGCAGAGTTACAGAGAGAGAATCTTCCATCAGCTGCTTTAATCCCCAAATAGCCACAATGGCCAGGCCTGGGCTGATCCGAATCCAGGAACCAGGATCTTCATCTGGGTCTCCCATGACGCTGCAGAGGCCGCAAGGACCTGGCCATCTTCTGCTGCCTTTCCAGGTGGATTAACAAGGAGCTGGATCTGAAGTGCAGCAGCCGGAACTCAAACAAGCAGCCATATAAGATGCAGGGACTGAAGGAGGAGGCTTAACCTGTCAAGCCACAAAGCTGTCCCTTGTTCCCACCATTATTGCTAGATGATTTACCCAACTCCCTTAGCATTTTTTTTCATTTTCTTTTTTTTTTTTGCCCTTTAATCAATTTATTTTTTTAACTTTTATTTAATGAATATAAATCTCCAAAATACAGCTTATGGATTACAATGGCTTCCCCCCCAACGTCCCTCCCACCCGCAACCCTCCCCTTTCCCACTCCCTCTCCCCTTCCATTCACATCAAGATTCATTTTCGATTCTCTTTATATACAGAAGATCAGTTTAGCATACATTAAGTAAAGATTTCAACAGTTTGCTCCCACACAGAAACATAAAGTGAAAAATACTGTTTGAGTACTAGTTATAGCATTAAATCTCAATGTACAGCACACTAAGGACAGAGATCCTACATGAGGAGTAAGTGCACAGTGACTCCTGTTGTTGACTTAACAAATTGACACTCTTGTTTATGGCATCAGTAATCACCCTAGGCTCTTGTCATGAGCTGCCAAGGCTATGGAAGCCCCCTGAGTTCACTGACTCTGATCATATTTAGACAAGGCCACTGTCAAAGTGGAAGTTCTCTCCTCCCTTCAGAGAAAGGTACCTCCTTCTTTGATGACCCGTTCTTTCCACTGGGATCTCACTCGCGGAGATCTTTCATTTAGGTTGTTTTTTTTTTTTCCCCCAGAGTGTCTTGGCTTTCCATGCCTGAAATACTCTCATCGGCTTTTCAGCCAGATCCGCATGCCTTAAGGGCTGATTCTGAGGCCAGAGTGCTGTTTAGGACATCTGCCATTCTTTGGGTCTTATGTGTATCTCACTTCCCATGTTGGATCGTTCTCTCCCTTTTTGATTCTATCAGCTAGTATTTGCAGACACTAGTCTTGTTTATGTGATCCCTTTGGTTCTTAGTCCTATCATTATGATCAATTGTGAACAGAAATTGATCACTGGGACTAGTGAGATGGCATTGGTACATGCCACCTCAATGGGATTGAATTCGAATCCCCTGGTATGTTTCTAACTCTACCGTTTGAGGTAAGTCAGCTTGAGCATGTCCCGAATTGCACATCTCTTCCCTCTCTTATTCCCACTCTTATATTTAACAGCGATCACTTTTCAGTTAAGTTTCAGCACTTAAGAAGAATTGTGTATTGATTACAGTATTCAACCAAAAGTATTAAGTAGAATAAACAAAAAAAAATACTTAGAGGGATAACATATTAAGTTGTTCATCAACAGTCAGGGCTATGCTGATCAAGTCACCGTTTCTCATAGTGTTCATTTCACTTTAACAGGTTTCCTTTTTGGTGCTCAGTTGTCACCTATCGGGGAGAACATGTGGTATTTGCCAACTCCCCTAGTATTTCTATGTTATAGTCAATTTCTATTCAACAAATTCATTTTCTGTTGAAATCCAAAGCCATGAATGTTCAAAAGAGATAAAGGAAATACAAGAAATGGGTGCTGAGCAGAGTGATCAAATAAAAAAGCAAAAAGGAAAATAGTAAGTTGAGTGTTTTGAATATGAAAAGACAAATTATTAAGAATTACGAAGTGATGTCCAATGCCAACTGTCAAAATAAATGCTCTGGAGCAGAAAGAGTAAAGAGAGATCACTCAATGTGATAAGGAAGAAAATTTTAGTGGTTTTAGAGAGCGCTTTCCATTATGTAACCGAACTAAGGTCAGAAAATAGCAAGAAGTGAGGGAACATGGCACAGCAATGAGAGAAATGTTACAGTCCTACCTGAAGTGTGGAGAGAAGCTGCCATTTGTCTACAGCACACAGACTAACTTAATTTTTTTTTCCTATGGAACATTTTAAGCAAAATTTTCAAAAAGAAGGGCAGTCGTGTGAAAGATGAGGAATAGAAGATATCCAAAGGAGAAAAGAGACAGAATTGGCAACACAAATTTGGGTAGGTAAAAATAAAACAAGAGGGAAAAGAGAAGTAGACAGAATAACACAGTGATGTCATCTTTGTTTCCTCTCAATTATAACTTAATTCTCTAGATCTCTGGCTGCTTTTTTTTTCTGAGAGCATTTTCTCTTCTCCACTAGGTTTTGTTTTTCTCCATTTTTAGCAGAATAAAATGAGTCAAAGACTGGATGGATTCTAATACAAACAACAAATGTCAATAATGCCACATGGCTTTTATATGGAATGAGCGTCCTTTCATAAAATTCAAAATCACAAAATAATTGAAAGTTTGATTTGTGTATGGGTATTTTTTTAAATCATAAATGTTGGACAGGTTAAGGGAAGGGCATTTTCTACATATTTCCAAAATACACACGCATGCATATGTACATAATTAATATTACTATAGGTATTATAAATGAAATGTATGTACTTACATAAAATTTAAATGCATATATATTTATGGGTCATATATATGCAATGTGTTTTTGCAATATATATTAAAAATATATATAATACAAAGAATTTATTATCAGATGTAGGGAGCATATAAAGGAGTTAATATATTTTTAAATTTTTATTTATTTTTATTTGAAAAGCAGAGTGACAGGAAAAGTCAGAAACAGAGAAGGGGAGAGAGAAAGAGAGTCACAGAGAGAAAGATCCTCCAGACATCTGCTAATTGACTCCCCAGACAACCATAATAGCCCTCAGTCTGGGCCTCCCACATGGTGGGCAGGGCCCAAGCACGCAAAGTCCATCATCCTCCATTCCCCAGGATGTGCACCAGCAAAACTGGATCAGAAGCGTAGTAGCCAGGGCCCAAACTAGGCACTTTGATATGTGAAGCAGACATCCCAAACAGAGACTCAAATGCTATGCCACAATACTCACCTCCAAGGAGTTAATATTTATTTGATAGACCATATAAGTTTTAATGAGAAAATGTGATTATATAAAATCGATCTTATATCAGATTCATCAGAAATAATTCTTATATAGTAGTGTTATAAATTGAACCTTTAAACTCCGTTTTAAAGCATTTAGCATTCTAGTTCATTGGGATATGGAGAGTCATTATGGTTAACAAGATAATAAATCAGTGTTACAGGAAATAATTCATCCTAATGAGATTTTATTATCCAGATTTAAGTCATTAATATAAAAATGTAAAAGATTATTAACTCTTTATTTCTCATTCCTGGCATATTATCAACCTAACCTAAAATATGGTAAACTGAACAATAATTTTAACTTCTTTTAATAAAGAATAATGAATATTATAGAAATAATTTCTCTTACCAATATCTTCTAAGAAATTATGGTGATACTTTAAAAGTAATAGGCTTTCTAAAGCAGGAAAATCATACACCAGCACAGGAATGTCGATAAGACAAGTAGCAATTCATTGCACACAGTTCATTTTGGAGGCTTCCTTTTCTATGCTCAGGAAAATGTCATTTATATTAATTTGCTTTCAACACAAGCATCAACAAATTGTACATCTCTGTGTTTTTTCCAGGAAAGGAAGGTGTGGATATATGAAATTCCCCAAAGAGTGCCTAAGGATTCCCCATAGGACTAAGTGGAGATCTTCAACTGGGCATTGTTTATTTGGATGTGTACGAGAAATTCAGATCATCCCATGGGGTATTATAGACTTTGGAATCATAAACATCAAATCACTGCAGATAATTCTAGACTTAACCATTGAAATTGCACTTGATGTCATTATTTTCCATTACAGGTGACACTTTTGATGGTTCTATGCAAACTTCAATTTATATATAAAATCTGATGCTCTAAGTGTTTGAGCTAGTTAAAATATAATTTTCAGAAGAACAAAAATGGGACAAGCATTGTGGTTCAACAGGTTATGTCACTACTTGTGATGCTGACATCCTATGTTGAGTGCCGGTTCAAGTCCAGAAAACTCTACTTCCTATCCAGCTCTCTATTAATGCACCTGGGAAGCAGTGGGTGATGCCTCAAGAGCTTGAGTTCCTGCCACCCAGGTAGGAGAGCTGGATGGAGTTCCTGGCTCCTGTGTAGTTCCGCTGTAATTCTTGAGGGCATTCTGTCTCTGTGACTCTGCCTTTCAAATAAATAAATAACTCTTTAAAAAAAGACCAAAGGTGCAGGTTCCCTTTAGGACCAATCTCAAGTAAAGTTCTCATCTTCATGCGCTCTTCAGGCTCCCAGATGAACAATTTTATTAGGCCAAGGTCACAAGAAGGAAAAGAGTCAAAACAAATACAAAGGACCTTTTGGGGAAGTGGACTGGATTTGTGTTTTATAAACAGACTCTACTGTCTATAAATTTTCTGTCCATGTTGTGTAATGCAGATTCCATTTCAATAAGGAATGGAACTCAAGAATCTTCATTTCTAACAAGTTGCTATCCACTGAAGGCCTATATTATCAGAGAGGCTTGATCATTACAGAAACTAAAAACTTACAATGAGGTTGGCCTGCAAAGAGGAGCCAGATGGGGTCAGTAAGGTCAACATGGGTTGAAACACAGGTGGCCTTGGAGACTAGCTTAAAAACATTGTTCTTAACCCCATCTTTTTTTTTTAAGGAATTATTTCTTTATTTCAAAGTCAGAGTTACACAGAGGAAAGGCAGAAAGAGAAAAAAAGAGAGAGAGAGGTCTTTCATCTGCTCGTTCACTCCCCAATTGACCACAATGGCTGGGGCTGTGCTGATCCGAAGCCAGGAGCCAAGGGCTTCCTCCAGATCTCCCACATGGGTGCGGGGGCCCAAGGACTTGGGCCATCTTCTAATGCTTTCTCAGGCCGTAGCAAAGAGCTGAATTGAAAGTAGAGCAGCCAGGACTCAAACCAGCGCCCATATGTGATGCCGGCACTGAAGGCGGTGGCTTTACCCGCTATGCCACAGCGCTGGACCCTTAACCTCATCTTAAGAAAGAAGATTGAAGGATATTGGAGTTGGTGTAACATAGTCAGGGTTTCTTTTTGAGTATGGACAGAAAAAAGATTGTCAATGAACATTCAATCAGAAAAATAAAACAGTTTATCTGTGACATTGAGATTTGATATTTGAATCGTTACATGTAATTATCTCCACAGATAAAATATATCTTTAAAAACAAAATTTTTGGCCGCCACCGCGGCTCACTAGGCTAATCCTCCGCCTTGTGGCGCTGGCACACTGGGTTCTAGTCCCGGTCGGGGCGCCAGATTCTGTCCCGGTTGCCCCTCTTCCAGGCCAGCTCTCTGCTATGGCCCAGGAGTGCAGAGGAGGATGGCCCAAGTCCTTGGGCCCTGCACCCCATGGGAGACCAGGAGAAGCACCTGGCTCCTGCCTTCGGATCAGCGCGATGCGCCGGCCACAGTGCGCCAACCGCAGCGGCCATTGGAGGGTGAACCAACGGCAAAGGAAGACCTTTCTCTCTGTCTCTCTCTCTCACTGTCCAGTCTGTCTGTCAAAAATAAAAATAAATGAAAACAAAAATAAAAACAAAAAAAAAAATAAAAACAAATTTTAACCAGACTTAGCTCATGAGTAGAAAATGAGGGGGGAATAAGTGACATATTTTTTTGTAGATCCAACAATAAAATACCTAATTCCATAGAATTTTCTAAAAAAATAAAGAAAATATAACTAGAGTAGCCACTATGAAAACTCTGCATAAGGGTGCACAAAGAAATATGATGTACAGAGGTAGCCATTAACTTGACTAAAACTTGACTTAAACTGTTCCCTTAAATATGGTGTAGTCTTTTTCTAACTCACTTTGTTGTCTATCTCTGTACAAATGGTTTGCATTGCTTCATCCAGTATGCATTGCTTTCAATTCAGGAACCTTGTACCTCATAAAAATTTCTAAGGTTGCAATGGTGTGGCCATGAAAAGATATGCCTGCTAATAGGAAGAATAAATTGTAAATTTGCATTTTCCTGATGGCTGGCTAATGGTGTTGAGCACCTTTTCATAAATTTTGAATTTCTTCTTTTAAGGAATGTGTATTTGGGTCCAACACTGTGGCACAGTAGGTTAATCCTCCACCTGTGGCGCTGGCATCCCATATGGGTGCTGGTTCTAGTCCTGGCTGCTCCTCTTTCTATCCAGCTCTCTGCTGTGGCCTGGGGAAATAGTGGAAGATAGCCCAAGTGCTTGGGCCCCTGCATGCATGTTGGAGACCCAGAAGAAGCTTCTGGCCCCTGGCTTCAGATTGGCACAGTTCTGGCCGCTGTAGCCATTTGGGGAGTGAAGAACTTTCTCTCTGTCTCTTCTTCTCACTATCTGTAATTATACCTCTTAAGTAAATAAATAATTTTTTTAAAAAAGGAAATGTATATTTGTATCATTTTGCTGATTTGTAAAATTAGGCTGTTTTTATAGAATATTTTTTGTTCCTTGTATATACCTGGACATGATTCCTTGTCATATTAATAGTTCCCATTTTCCCCCTTTTGTAGGCTGTCTCTTCACCACATTGATTGTTTCGTTTTCTAGGCAGGAGCGTCTTAATTTGATCTTAACTCATTTATTTT
Organism: Oryctolagus cuniculus; assembly: GCF_051225735.1. NCBI lineage: Eukaryota > Metazoa > Chordata > Mammalia > Lagomorpha > Leporidae > Oryctolagus > Oryctolagus cuniculus. The sequence continues at coordinate 52,633,890 of NC_142870.1, read as the reverse complement.
ATTTATTTATTTATTTTTTTTGCTGGCTGTGTTTTGGGGATCTCATCTAGAAATCATTGCTTCTTTCAGTGTTTTAAAGTGCCCCCCACTAGTTTCATGCCTTATGTTTAGATCTTGGAGTTTATTTTTGTAGGGGGTGGTGAGTACCAAGTTTTAATGTTCTGCATATGAATATCCATTTTCCCCAGCACTACTTATTGAAAAAGCTATCCTTATGCTAGCACATGTTTTTAAACTTCTGGCAAGAATCAGTTGGCTGTACATGTATGGTGCATGGAATCATTACTGGTATCTCTAAGCTGTTTCATTAGTGTATGTGTCTGTTAGTTTTTAAGATTATTTATTTATTTATTTGAGAGACAGAGTTACAGAGAGAGACAGAGAGAGAGACAGAGAGAGAGAGAGATCTTCTATCTGCTGGTTCACTACCCAAACGACTAGAGTGGCTGGGGCTGGGCTGATTGGAAGCCAGGAGCCAGGAGCTTCTTCCAGGTCTCCCATACGTGTGCAGGGGCCCAAAGACTTGGGCCATCTTCCACTGCTTTTCCCCCATATTGAAGACATGTGGAGAAGTATAAGGCAGGCATTTTAACCAAGACACTGGTTAAGTCTCCACTGATTAAGATCCCCTGGATTCAACTCGCTGCTCGACCCCTGACTCCAGCACACTGCTCATACATGCCCTGGATCTGTATTCCTGGCAAAGAAACTAGCGTTTCAGTAGCAGCACTGTCTTGGGTAGCAGGGGGAAGGGGCAGAGGGTGGGCTCCAAGTCCAAGGGACAAATGTCACTGCTTATAGGGTTCTGTGGGCACGATCCTCTCATTGTGTTGATCCACCACTCCCTTGTATTACAGGACACTACATGGGTTAGGACCCTGGAGTCACAATAGTACTACTGAGTCTAGATTTGTGAGGCTGCCGTCTGGGACCACATTGGTGGGGATATTCAGGGCAGTGTGAATTACAACAGTGACTCCTCTCTCAAGATGATGCTACACTGCCTTAGCCTGTGCTCCAGGACCTTGAGAGAGAACAATGAGAGTTCTTTTTCTGAAGTAAAGTCATGATGAGTATTCCAGGCACTTCCCTTTGCAGAATCAGAGCCTGTGACTCTGGTGGATCCCTGCAGCCAGGGGTGGCATTGTCATGCCTTGGAGATGGTGTCTGCTGAGGCTCACCTGTTCATCCTTCTCCTTATAATGTAGATTCCTGCCCTTCCTCCACCCGTGGGCGAGAGAGGCTGGGGTCACTGTTGAAAACTGGCTTCGTTCCTCTCTCTATGCAGCCATCCCAAGTCTCTGTGTCCTACAGGATTCTCATAAGTCCCTCGCAATGTTCCTGTGTTTTCCCACAGGTTCTCGCAACGTAATGCAGCTATCCATTAGCTGTTTTTATTCTCTGTGGAGGAGGAGGCAAATACTAGTGCTTCTATTCAGCCATCCTGGATCCTCTTCAGTTATAGGATTTTTATGACATCTCTTTTTGACTTTTTTGTATGCTACCAATTTGCTATTGAAAGCATTCCTAGATAGAATAAATAAAGGGGAGAGTGATCCAACATGGGAAGTGAGATACTCAGCAGACTCATAGAATGGCAGATGCCCTAAATAGCACTCTGGCCTCAGAATCAGCCCTAAAGGCATTCAGATCTGGCTGAAAAGCCCATGAGAGTATTTCAGGCATGGAAAGCCAAGACACTCTGGCAAAAGATCTCTGTGAGTGAGATCTCAGTGGAAAGAACAGGTCTTCAAAGAAGGAGGTACCTTTCTCTGAAGGGAGGAGAGAACCTCCACTTTGACTATGACCTTGTCTAAACAAGATAAGAGTCGGAGAACTCAAGGGGCTTCCATAGCCTTGGAAACTCATGACTGGAGCATAGGGAGATTACTGATGCCATAGACAGGAGTGTCAATTGGTAAAGTCAACAACAGGAGTCACTGTGCACTTACTCCTCATGTAGGATCTCTGTCCTTAATGTGCTGTGCATTGAGATTTAATGCTATAACGAGTACTCAAATAATATATTTCACTCTGTGTTTCTATGGGGGTGCAAACTGTTGAAATCTTTACTTAATGCATACTAAACTGATCCTCTGTAAAAAAAAAAAAAAAGAAAAAAAAAAAAAAAAGAAAAGAAACTATCAACTCCCAACTTGACTCTCACTGGGATTAAACATGACAATAGGTCTGATCTGATTTCATCATCATTAAAAAAAAATCATCTATTATTTTTCACTTTATGTTTCTGTGTGGGAGCAAACTGTTGAAATCCTTACTTAATGTATACTAAGCTGATCTTCTGTATATTAAGATAATCAAAAATGAATCTTGATGTGAATGGAAGGGGAGAGGGAGTGGGAAAGGGGAGGGTTGTGGGTGGGAGGGACGGTATGGGGGGGAAGCCATAGTAATCCATTATTCGTACTTTGGAAACGTATATTCATTAAATAAAAGTTAAAAAAAAAAAAAGACAACAGTAATGACACAGTGAAAAAAAAAAAAAGAAAAGAGCATTAGAAAAAAAAAAAAGAAAGGGCATGGTGGTAAGAAAGTACAGCTCAGATACTCAGCACTGTACTTTCTTATATTCAATAGATTTTAAATCAGAGAATAATGAAAATAGAACAGTAAAAAAGTGATTTAACAGTAAGTAGAATGAAATAGAGCACTCCAAGTACTGTGGAGAATAATTGGTATTTACATACTACACAGACAAATGTGAATTTTTTCCTATTGGTCTTTTTTTAAAAAAAAAGATTATTTATTTATTTGAAAGTCAGAGTAGAGAAGAAGAGGCAGAGAGAGAGAGAGAGAGAGAGAGAGGTTTTGCATCCACTGGTTCACTCCCCAGATGGCCACAATGGCCGGAGGTGTGCTGATCTGAAGCCTGGAGCCAGGAGTTTCCTCCAAGTCTCCCAAGCAGGTGTAGGGGGCCAAAGGACTTGGGCCATCTTCCACTGCTTTATCAGGCCATAGCAGAGATCTGGGTTGGAAGTGGAGTAGCCAGGTCTTGAACCAGCACCCGTATGGGATGCCAGCACTGCAGGCAGCGACTTTACTCGCTATGCTGTAACGCCGGCCTCCACTACTGGTCTGTCACCCACTGGAAACAATGGCATCACATCCTAACAATTGAATTTTACTGATCTAAAGTCCCTCATTGTCAATGACACTTTAAACAATCTTTGAATAAAACATTCTGTTTTAAAAGATTAATTTAATTATTCAAAAATCAAAGTTGCAGAGAAAGAGGGAGAGACAGAGGATACAGAGACAAAGAGATCTTCCATTTGCTGGTGTGGGCCAGGTCAAGGGCAGGAGCTAGGAGATTCTTCCATGTCTCTCACTTGGATACAGGGGCCCAAGCACTTGGACCATTTTTTTTTTTTTTTTTGACAAGCAAAGTGAACAGTGAGAGAGAGAGAGAGAGAGAGAGAGAGAGAAAGGTCTTCTTTTTGCAGTTGGTTCACCCTCCAATGGCCACTGCACCACACTGATCCGAAGCCAGGAGCCAGGTGCTTCTCCTGGTCTCCCATGTAGGTGCAGGGCCCAAGGACCTGGGCCATCCTCCACTGCACTCCCGGACCACAGCAGAGAGCTGGACTGGAAGAGGGGCAACCAGGACAGAATCCGGCGCCCCGACCGAGACTAGAACCCGGTGTGCCGGAGCCTCAGGCAGAGGAGTAGCCTATTGAGCTGCGGTGCCGGCCTTGGACCATCTCCTACAGCTTTTCTCAGGCCATTAGCAGGGAGCTGGATGGGAAGTGAAACAGCTGGTATTCGAATCAACACCCATATGGATGCTGGCATTGCAGGTGGCAGTTTTGCCTAAAACACCAAAACACTGGCCCCAATAAGTTCTTATATCTTAATAACTTCATTTAATTTACTGATTCCACAAATATTGACATCATTTTCTATTTTGCCACTATTTTTTTAACTTTCGATAATGACACCAACTTAATTCCTAAAGATAATCCACTTTCTGAATTGTTGGTTACTCAGTGTCAAACAACTTGCAAACACAGTTGGAAAGATTCTTAGATGGCATCATAGGTGGTGAGCAATAGCTCACCTCTTCTTACTCATGTAAGCACACTGACATAAAAATATTCTATTTAACTTAGCCTTGTCTTAAATAATTAAATTCCATTCTTATTTTATTCTTCCTGCATTCCCACTTTTGTTTTTTTTCCCCCCTCTGGATGATATTGTATCAACAAGAGGTGAAATTCACTATTTCCAAATAAAGTGAAATGAAAGATCTTTTGACAGCTCACATATTCCCAGGATTTCCCTCTGTTCAACCAAACACAAATCTCTTACTACTATGGGGTAAATGTTATATGAATCTTCAGGCCACACAAATGTATTAGCATCAAAGACATCATACTTAGGTACTTATCAGAGGAAAGACACTATTTTAAATTTGTGCAATTATAAAGCAGCGTTGAAGAACATATAAGCCTATACAATGTTCTAATTTGTTTTCTACTTTAGTATTCCACTATTACATGAACATTTAACTAATTAAAATTGCTGGTATATTAGTTCATAACAAATACAAATATGTAAAGGAGTTTATTTTTAAAGAAAGCCCTTATTTAATAAATATAAATTTTGAAAGTACTTTTGGATTATGGCGGTTCTTCCTCCCATACCCACTCTACCACCCCCAAACCATCCCACCTCCTACTCCCTCTCCCATCCCATTCTTCATTAAAATTCATTTTTAATTATCTTTATTTACAGAAGATCAACTCTATACAAAGTTAAAGATTTCAACAGCTTGCACCCACACAGACACACAAAGTATAAAGTATTGTTTGAAGACTAATTTTACCATTAATTCTCATAGTATAACACACTAAGGACAGAGGTCCTACATGGGGAAAAAATTAACAGTGACTCCTGTTGTTGGTTTAACAATTGATGATCTTATTTATGACAGTGATCACCCGAGGCTCCTGTCATGAGTTGCCAAGGCTATGGAAGCCTTTTGAGTCCACAAACTCCAATATTATTTAGTCTAGGCCATAATCATAGTGGACGTTCTCTCCTGCCTTCAGAGAAAGGTACCTCCTCCTTTGATGGCCGCTTCCACCGGGATCTCACTCACAGAGATCGTTCATGTAGGTCATTTTTTGCCAGAGTGTCTTGGCTTTCCATGCCTGAACTGCTCTTGTGGGCTTTTGAGCCAGATCTGAATGCCTCAAGAGCTGATTCTGAGGCCAGAGTGCTGTTTAGGGCATTTGTCATGAAGTACTAAAAGCACAAGTTATTAAAATGTACACCAAGTGAAATTGCAAAAACTTTCAGCATGTATTAAAATGTGTCCACATCTATCCTGTATAATTTTGGAAACCTTAAATAACATCAGGATAGACGTTAGCAAGATATCTAAACATTTCCTTTTAACACTTTTGTCAGTGAGTCTATAACTTGCTTATTTCTCAAGCTATAGATAATTGGATTTAACACAGGAATTATTACGGTGTAAAATAGAGAGTCTACCATTTCTTGGCCATCTGCTTGTGGAGAAGCAGGGTGCACGTACATGAAGAGAAGAGGGCCATAGTATAAACAGACAGACAAAAGATGGGCTCCACAGGTGGAGAAGGCCTTCCTCATGCCTTTTTCAGACTTCTTTTTTAAGATTGTAAAGAGAATGAATGTGTAAGAGACAAGAACAGTCACAATGGTGAACACCTGAATTGAACCAGAGAAAATAAAAACTATTAGAAAATTAATAGAAGGATCAGTACAGGATATCTTAAACAAAGGTATAACATCACAGTAAAAGTGATGTATTACATTGGAATGACAGAAAGTTAATCGAAATAAAAATCCTTCATGAATTAAGGCATGAACAAAACCACCCATAAATGACAAGACTAAGAGCCGGAGGCATAATCTATTCGTCATAATCACTGGATAAAGTAAAGGTTTGCATATAGCTACAAAACGATCATAAGCCATTGACGCCAAGAGAAAACATTCTGTGGTTGCACTTGTTACAAAGGAAAAGCATTGTGTCATGCATTCATAGAGAGATGTCATCTTGCTGTTGGCAAAGAAATTGACCAACATATTTGGAACTACTGTGGTTGATAACCATGCATCAATAAAAGCCAAACTCCCCAGAAATAAATACATGGGGATGTGGAGGTGAGGGTCATTCCAGATGAGTGCAATAAGACCTAGGTTCCCCACAATGGTGAGGAGATATATCAACAAGAACACCAGGAACAGGGGGATTTTCCATTGTGGTTGGTAAGTAAGTCCTGTGAGAACAAACTCTGTCAGCAAGGTTACATTTTCCATATCCTCACTGGATGTTCCCTAAAATGAAACACAAGAAATATAAAATGGTTATTCATCAAAATGTTATAAGGTTAATACTGGGGGAGGGGAGTTGAAATAAAATCACACACTTATTATAATTATTTATATTATGTTATTATATTATGTCCACAATAATAGAGAGAAACTACTTGAGAAAAATGGAAAAAATGAAATTATTTCAATGCATAGAGTGTGTAGTAATTTGCAGGTTTAGAAAAAAGGAGAGGCATTCTATGCATGCTAGTCACTTGTATGACTACATGTGACATAAAATTAGTAATGAGGATGACAAGCTGAATCCAAAAGAATTAAGAATGTGTTATCATTAGAACTCAGCGACACATTAAACTGGAAGAGGCTATCAGTGAAGGTGAAAGCCATCAATTAGTGACTGCATTGATTATCATTTAAAAATTGAGAATGAGAATTTAGAAGCATTGGCAAATTGCGGAATGATCATGAACTGGACACCTAGGTTACATATAATTGTGAATATGAACTTATTAGAGCTTAATAGAAGTACTAAGGACTTGAGATGCATGGTTGTTCATAGCATTGTTATGGATGGATGGCCTATACACCAGGGAGTACACAAAGGGAAGAGACAACAGGTAAGGGAAAAACCTGAGAGAGTTATATTAAACAGGTAAGTCAGTTACTGATCCCCTTGTTATGTGAATCTGAGTGGTAGGCAGGGACTATCACCTACTCTAGGAGCCACAGGTACTAGGAATAGAATTTCCCCCATCTTTCTTTCTCCTAGAGTGAGAAGATTGACCTAAGCCTTGCCAGTAACATTCACTCACCCTAAGATATTTGGAATTTAGAGAGTAGAAGATAAGGGTGCACAGAAAAAAGAGAATTTGGGTAGCAAAGACAGCAATATCAAGATACTAGTAGATGCATCCTGCATCAACAGTGTCATTATGGTTGTGTGCTGTGGCATCCCAAGTATGGATGCAGGAATGGCAGCCCTCATTTAATCAAGGTTCTGGCATAGTTGTGGCAGGTGAATAACAGCCATGTTTACTTCCATTCTTGGATATTTTCCCAGTTGTCCCTCCAATCTCTCTACTATTTCTATGTTTGAGTCAATTTATATTCAGTAAACTCATTTCCTGTTGCAACCAAGGGTACTGCCTGACATCATACAGTCAAGAAAGAGACTAGAATAGGATACCAAGTAGAGTGAACCAAAAGTAGGAGAGAAACAGAAAAAGTGAATGTTGTATTCATAAAGAGAGGAAAAATATCAGGAAAGATATCAGGATAGTGCCAAATGCCAACATAAATTCCTCAATAGCACAAGGGATTAAAAGAGATTAGTGAGGAAATCAAGAACATTTTAATGGCTCTGTATGGGTAGTTTCCGTTTTGTCATAGGGTTGAAGCCAGGTAATAAGTGAATGGGAAACATGTGGTCCAACTGTTAGGGAAATGATAGCATGCACCCCTAGGAATTTGAATAATATCCAGCATTTGTCTACTAAAATAGACAAATGTAAAATGTTTATCTGTGTACATTTTTCTTACATTTTTAAAAAAAGATTGAGAGGAAGGGAGAGGGGAAGAGAGGAGCAGAAGGAGGGAAGAGGGAAGGAGAGGAGAAAAGAGAGAGAGGAAATAAGGGAGAGGGGAGAGGAGCAGAGGGAGGGGAGTCTTGATTTTACTTTTGCCAAGTGAAAGAAGAAAGGAAGTGCTAGAAAAAGGCTAAAGACAAAATAAGGGGAAATAAAGGCGTTGATAAAAATGTTTGTTTTAACCTTGGTTATCATTAAAAGATGTCAACCATGGAAATAGTTTCTCGTTCCATTATTTAGACCTCAAAATTTATTTTCCTATGGAATTTGAATATAAAATGAAGATCTGATTTTAAATTTTGCTTTCCAAATTTTATGTTTTTCATTAATATATATACCAGGACTGCCTGAAAATTTTCTGCATGTTTAAAGGGCTTTAATTTGTTATTTCTGTGATAAGAAGTGTCTCTAGATATTCCACACATTGATTTTGAGGTCCATTTTTCCTCCAAAGCCTTTTTTAACAGAATAAAATTGTTCTAATGGCTACCTGACACAGGCTGCTAACAGAATCAGTGGCACTTGCTGAGTGTATTTTTATTTGGAATGATGGGCTTCTTTTGATTTAATCTCAAACTACTGAATTATTGAAAATTACCTAATTCAGTTTGCAGGAAAACTTATGAAATGTAAATGCTGGAATGAGAATAAATGAATAAATGTGCAGTCCAACAGCTTTGCACATAATACTTCTATATAAATATGTATTTGTAAATTTCTTTATAAATATGTTTGAGTATATACAATACTCAACAATTGCCAGAAGTGGATGAAAGGATGAAATGATAAAGCAGTCAACATTTATGTGATACTATAAAGATCTAATCAAAATATATTACTGATTAAACAGAATGAGTCACTATCAGAATTATCAAAATAACTTCCAATATAAGAGAAATTTAGCTTGAGTCTTTAAACTTAGCTTCAATTTGCTAACCTACTTTTCTGCATATTCTATTGTAAAGTATTATTAGGGGTAAATGAACAAGATAACAAAGTATCATTAAGAAGAACAAATCCATCTTACCACAATTTTGCTTACCCAGAATTTAGTCATGCAAGTAAAAATACTGGCAATTTACTACTTGTTTTCCATTTTTCATTTGGGTATTTTTGGCTTTTTGTAAACCTGTTCTGAAATTATCATAAATTAATTCATATTTTAAATATTTATACAAAATAAGTGAAATGATAGAAATTATTTCTCTCTTACCCATACCTTTTAAAAAGTTGTATAAATTCTTGTTAGATTTCATAAAAAAGAGAAAAACAATTACAGCATAAGAATGAAAATAACATAGGTAGCAATTCTTTGTATGTTGGAGTTTACATTTTCAAAATGAAGCAAGATGTTGCTTATATAAATTTATTTTGCACCCAAGCACCAATCCAGTTGTTTGCTTTTGCCAAGTGAGGAAGGAGTAGAGAACTGAACCTCCCTTAAGAGAGTCCAAGGAGTCCCTATAGGGCAGAGTAAAGCTGTCCTTCTGGGCTTCATGGAATTGGGCATGAGTGAAGAGTCCAGTTGTCCCACAGGTCATTACAGACTTTGAAATCATAAAGGTCAATTCAGTTATGGGTGTTCCAGTTTGAGCAGTTGAAAATACACTTTAAGTACTATTTATAAAAAAAAAAAAAAGTACTATTTACCAGCACAAATGAGACTTCTGGCATTTTTAAGCAAACTTCAGTTTACTAATCACAATTACTGCACTGAGTCCTTTAACTAGTCTGGTCTCATCTGAATGACCAGAGCATATTGTTAGTGAGGCCAAACTCCTAGATTCCCTTCAGGAATCAAGCTCTAATTAATTTGTCCTCAGGAAAGCTGCAGCTCAAATTCCAGACATATAACTAGCTCCACTATTCTAAGCTGAAATCTGAAAGACAGTCTTTCTAGGTGAAGGTCAAGGGGGAAGAGCAAAGGGGAAACAAAGACTAAGCATTAAAGTAGGAGGTGTGCTGGATCTGTGCCTTCCAAACTTCAGTGCCTATGAGTTTCCCAGCAGTAGTTCAGGAGAATGCTCAAGAATCTTCTTCCCTTTGTATAGGTAGATTTTAATCACTTTAGTCATTGCAGAGTTGGTTCACAGTCCTTAATTTTTTGACAGATTTATTGCTTTATTTAACATCTAACAATTACATTTTAAAAAGATTAAGAATAAAAGGGCTATTCTTTTTGGAATAAATAAGTATAGTCTATATTACAGGTCAAGTTCATTCAAAGTTTGGTTACTGTCTCACTGGAGAAAGTTTTACCACCCTCCACTTCAAAGTAACTTTTTAACTTCATTGTGAAAAATATTGAAAATAAGCTATAGGAAAACTCCAGACAGATGACATCAATTCTTTTACACAGTCTTACTGCATAGTTGCTGTTGCTGCCATTTGGGGAATGAACCAGCAGATGGGAGATTCTCTCTCTCTCTGTCTCTCTTACTCCCTCTCTGTAACTCTGCTTTTCAAATAAACAAATAAGGAATCTTCCTTTCTAATAAGGTAATAGCCGTGAGTATTCAGTATCCACAGGGACTATATCATTGGATGGCCTAGAATCTCAGAGAGCCTTGACCATTAGAGAAGCAAAAAATTATAAATGTTGCCAGCCAGCAAAGAGAGAAAGGAGCAGCCAACTGCAGCCACACAGGTATGGATAGTTGTGAACACAGAGGTCTTGAAGACTAGGTTGGGACTTTTTTTTTTTTTTCACTGCAACATAAAGGAAATTGACTGAATAGTTTTTTTTTTAAGATTTATTTATTTAGTTGAAAGACATAATGACAGAGAGAGGGGAGAGACACAGGGAGAAAGAGATCGTTCATCTACTGGTTCAGTTTCCATATGGCTGCAACAGCCAGGGCTTGGTTAGCCTGAAACCAAGAGCTTAGAACTCCATCCACATGGATGGCTAGAACCTAAGTACTTAGACTATTATTGACTACCTGAAGGTTTGTTTTTGGTTTTGTTTTTGTTTTTGCTTGCTTTTTACAAGGTGGTGACACGTTCAGAGTTTTCCTTTCAGTATTAACAGAGGAGTATGGGCTGGCGCCGCGGCTCACTAGGCTAATCCTCCGCCTTGTGGCGCCAGCACACAGGGTTCTAGACCAGGTCAGGGCACGGATTCTGTCCCGGTTGCCCCTCTTCCAGTCCAGCTCTCTGCTGTGGCCAGGGAGTGCAGTGGAGGATGGCCCAAGTCCTTGGGCCCTGCACACCGTGGGAGACCAGGAGAAGCACCTGGCTCCTGCCTTCGGATCAGTGCAGTGTGCTGGCCGCAGCACGCCAGCCATGGCTGCCATTGGAGGGTGAACCAATGGCAAAGGAAGACCTTTCTCTCTGTCTCTCTCTCTCTCTCTCTCACTGTCCACTCTGCCTGCCAAAAAAAAAAAAAAAAAAAAACAAAAAACAAAAAACAAAAAAAAAAAAACCAGAGGAGTATGCAATATACTTGCATTCAGAAAAATAGAATTTCATTTACTTATTTGTGACATTTAGGCTTTGTATCTGAATAGTGTTATGTATCTCCAAAATAAAGGGTTGCTTTTTTTTTCCTTTAACCTTCACTTGGATTATAACTTACAGAATGATGGGAAACAAAGGCCCTATTTTTGGTAGACTCAATCAGTTATCTTGCATGCTTAAAATGTTGCTAGTAAAAACAAAATATGTGGAGAAAAAATCACAAATAAAATGAGAGTAACAACAAAAACTCTGCAGAAGGGTAGAGCTACCATTATGATGAACAAGGGTCACCATTAATATGGCCAACACTTCATTTCCATTGACTTTTGAAGTTATGATTCTTTTTCTTGCATATATTTGAGCATGAAGACATACAATGCTGCATCCAGTATGGGTGGTCTTTTCAATTTATTGGTTTTAATCTCATTGTAGATTTTAGTTTGCATTTTCCTGATGACGAATTTAATACAGCATGTTTTTATACTTTTGTTGGTCTAAGGCATTCCTTCTCTGGTGAAGTGTTTAAGTATAATGCTCATTAAATAATTGAACTACTAGGTTTTATTATTAATTATGTCAGTTCTCCATATATCCTAGATACAAGTCTGTTTTCAAATTTATACTTTGTAAATATTTTCTGAAGAATTTTAATCACCTCTTATTTCTACAAGATATCACATTACAATAGTCCAAGACACAAATTACATTATGCTGAGCAGATATAGTGAGCAAAAAAGAGCAACAATTCTAGACTTAGAGGTAAAGGTTTGCATACTGCATGATTGGAAATAAATCTTAAAATATTGAGGATTTTTAAAATCCCCATGAGTTTTCCAGGTATCCATGGTATGGGGCATGTTGAGTAATCAGCCATCAGCAGTTTTCAGGTGAAGGGTAAATTGCTGTGCCTGTACCCTACTACAACCAAAAGTGAAGCAAAACACTTACTGAGCCTCTTTGTATTGTGGAAACAACATAACTTATTGGGTGAGTTTTTCTGACCCATTTACCATGTGATTTTTGTGTGGAATTCCAGCAAGAGAAGACTGTGTTCCAGGTATAGTCTATTGTGCAAGATTCTCTGCCACTGAGCCATGTGATCTAGCAGATTCATTGGTGTCTGTGGTGGCAATGACAGGTAGGGATGTCATTAAGAGCCTGTAATAGACCTCTACAGTGCAGAACCATGGAATTGTGGAGGAGAGTTGCCACCCTATTCAGACAAACACTTTCCTTTTGAATAATACCTCTCCATCTGCTACCAGGATTTAGTGGAGTAAATGCTTAGCTTTAGCCCACAAGTTACTATGTGACCTGAGCTACTCATCATTGGGTGTTATCTGAGCATCTAAACCATTAAGTTGGGTATGGGTATGCAAAGAATTACTCCATCATAAAATATAGGTTATTTATGTGATCAGACCTATGAAAGTCCTGACTGTATAAGGAAGGTCAATGACTAGCAGGCCAAAAATCGATGGTCTTACCCACCTTTTTTCCTCTAGCCTGTGCCTTTGGCCTCATGGGGAGTTTGTATGATCACCTGGCAGAGGAATAAAGACAGCCTAAATTTCAAAATTGTTTTGCATGATAGCACTTTGGGGGCCCACCTAAAAGTATATAGCTGCGACACTACAGCTCACTTACAAGACATTCTTAAAGGACAATGTTGAGAGAAAATCTTTCCAATGGACAAAAGTGGATCAGTACAACTACTTGTTTACTTTTCTTGAAGGAAAATTGACCAACCACACTTGCAATTGTATATTGACTCATGGGCTGTGATCAAAGTTTTGGTTGGATGTTCAGGGCCTTGGAATGAGTATGATTGAAATTACTTACAAGGAAATTTGGGGGAAAATTGATAGATTACATTATATAAACAAAAACCTGGAAATATTGTGTTCCTTGTTAATGTTCACCAAAATGTCACTTCAGCAGTGAATGATTTTAATAATCAAGTGAATAGGATGACCCTACCTGTCAATACCAGGCAACCTCTTTTTCTAGGTACCTTGTGTTCACTCAGTGGATGCAAGAACAAAGTGACCATGTTGGGAGTGATTTCAGTTAAGCTCAACAAAAGGAATTTCCACTCACCAGGGTGTTCAGGCCATGGCCACTGCAGATTTCATTGCTGAGTCGTCAGCATGCCTCCATTCCCCTAGTGGTCAGCTAGCCACTAGGGAGAAGGCCTATTACTCTGAATGTTTCAATCATGGACAGGACAACATTTTGTTCTGGTTACAGATTTATTATACCTGCATGAGTGAATTGGACAGAACTGCCATTCGTGGTCTTACAGATTCCTTACTCACAGCATTTATATAGCATTGATTCTAATCACAAACTCACTTTGCAACAAAAGCAATAGGACAAAGGACCTATGATAATGGAATTACCTGGTCCTACTGTGTTCTCCATATTCTGAAGCAGAGCTTCATGTTTAACTCAGTCATAGCGTCAGCGGGGTAGCAATACCTGAAAATGCTGTGGAAAGGTTTTCCAGAAAGTTGCATACTCTATGAATATGTAGTGATTGCTATGCTTTGAATGTGTCATTGGAGTTCATGTGTTGATATTTTAATCTTGAATACAATGGTGTTGAGTAATAGGAGCCTTAAAGCAGTGAATGGATTAGTGTCATTATTAGGGTAGGTTCATTATTTCAAGAGTAAGCTTGGAACAAAAGTGAGTTCAATGTTCTCTTGCTTCCTCTCATGTGTTCTCTCCCCATGTGATGACCTCTACCATGTTATAAAGCGTCAAGAAGGTTCTCTCCAGACACAGCCCCACAATGCTGGACTTCCCACCTCTAAAATCAGGAGCCAAGTAAATTTCTGTTATTTATAAAATACTCAGTCTCAGTATTCTGCTATAACAGCAGAAAAATGACTAATACAGAGTCCAGGAGTCAAGAAGTAGAAAAAAGAAAAGTATTAGGTAGCAAGGTAGACATTAGCCCATGTATGCGAGAAAGACTACCAGACAAAAATGAGAATTTTTCTGCAGCTGAAATAAGGGAAAATGTAGAAGCAAACTTTGGAAGCAGACCAGCACTTGCACATCAAAACTCTTGCCCTTTTTTCATAACCTTGCTAGATGTGTCCTGGCCTTCTCCTAGTGGCAGCTTAGAGGATTCTTCTCTATCCTGCACCATGGGCTGTTAGGGCCAATAACACTGTGCTGAGAGCTTCCCGGGAGGAATTTAATGAATTCCTTTCCTATAAATCCTATCAATATCCCAGACAGGGTGGTGGGCCCATACCCATAACAACTTCAATTTAAAGCAAACTTAGCTCTTAGTTCTTTACAGAGATGCCCTCCCCCAAACTCTGGCTGATGTATTCTCTTCATTAAATTTTGCTACTTTGCTCAATGAAGCTTTCTGCCTCATTTCTGATATTATTTTCTTGTACTAACCTCTGATACAACCTTCTGTGGTCACAAATTTTGGTGAGCCAGCCAGGAGAGAATGAGAACAAGGGTAAGTCTTGAAAACTTTGTCATGAGAAATGCTCCATGTCTAGTCTACTTCTACTCTCTCTCTCCTGCCTTGTTTAGTGGCAGCAAAAGTCCCTTTGCCAATATTTTATGGAGAAAGAGGTTTTGTTTAATTTCTTTTAACATAGCCATCTTTGTCTTTCCCTTCCTTTCATGCAAAATCTCTTTGCTGTACACATACAGGCATGGGAAAAGTAATTTAATGCCATTAGGGTACTTGCTGCTAGAAGACTCCTGTGATAGGATGAACTGGGAGTGATTATGTAACTGACTTAGGAAACAAGAATTTTGTGTGATCACCTTAACTCTGATTAGATCGGCTCAGAGATTTGATTAAAGTACTCAGATTAAATGGATTACTACTCGTACAATGATCTAGAATCAAATGTTTTAATCTTGTGATAATTTATCAGATTTATAGTTTCAAACTGAGTCATCTGAACTTGAGACTTTATTTTATTTATTATTTTATTTATTAAAGTATGTTCCAAGGGCAGAATGGGCTAGAAGGGAGAGCATGTGGCACATTTTCATCCTGATTTTGCACTTTCCTCTGTAAAGTTTACACTGATCTGTAATGTGGCTGTGATGCTCACGATTGGCATTAGTGATTGCCATCTAGGAGTTGCAAACTTTGGGTTCTCTGTACATGTCCCTATATTCTAGAACTTTCTAGTTTGGATGAGTTGTTATTTTATCAGGATATTTTAACCACAACTTAAACTCCAGAGTAGTGGTCTTATGTGAATCCCAGCAAAGAGCAGGGTTCCTGGTCGCTCCTCTGGATGAGGGTTTTGTGGTCCCTCTCCAGTTATCTAGGAGATATCTATATATATCTATATATATCTATATATATATATACACATGCAGAGAGATTTATATGCATACCTATATAGTAGAAAAATATATATATATATATGGTAGAAACATTTTTATCAAAAAGTTCATGGAAATGGGTTTCACAAAATTTTGGCACCAAAATAAACATCTAATTTCATTTTTTTCATGTATTTTCTGAAGTTATCTTGTATATTCTTTGTTTCTGTTTTTTTTTTCTGAGAAACCTAACATAAAATTACTCATTAAATTTAGCTAACTTCTTTCTTCTGATTTAAAAAACAGAAAGGAGTAATCATGACTCTCCACTGTTTCCCTTGAGTAAGTCTTGCTTAGAAAGTTCTTCCTGAGAAGAGGTAACTTAGTACAAATTGCCTTCATATTAGCACTTACGTATTGTTAATATTGTATCATTGCATTTAAGTTATGTGGTATCTAGAGGAGTAAACATCATTCAAGGACAAATCTTCTTTTCTAGGGAAGGAATTAGTGCATTTTCAATTGTACACAGGATAGCTGTACCATGTCAGGCAGAACCATGATCTTTTATTGCTTTTATTTGGACATTAAATGTCATTGAAGTAGAAGGGTAGGTGCCAAATTGACAAGGGGTGGACTTGTGATAGTTAATTTTAGGCGTCTGTTCTTCAGGGTTAAGGGATACACAGCCAGTAAAATATTATTTCTGGGTAAGTCTGGGTGGGTGTTACCAGAAGAAATTAGCATTTGAATCAGTGGATGACTCAAATCAAGGAAGTTTTGAATCAGAGAAGATCCACTCTCATCAATGTGGGTGGGTACCATCTAATTGATTGAGGGCTTAGATAGATCAAAAAGGCAAAGAAAGGTGAATTTTCTCATACTTCTGTCTGTGCACTCATCTTGTACTCTTGAACATCGTAACTCTTTGTTGTCTGGTTTTGGGACTCTAGGTTTCACTTCAGTACCCTCCCTTGTCCCACCCCCACATTCTCAGAATTTAAGCTTTGCAGAGAATTATACCATTGATTCTCTCAGCTTTCATATTGAATTGAGCCATGCTATCAGCTTCCCTGATTCTCCAGCTTACAGGCAGTATGTTTTGATCCTATTCAAACTTCACAATTGCATGAGCCAGTTCCCATAATAAATCCTTTCTCAACCATCACTGCCAGTGCAGTTTGCAGCCCTGCCTGAGTCAGGAGGAGACTGGTACTCACACATCACATCGCATCACATCACATCACATCGATCACATCCTCTCTTTACCTTCATCCTCAGACATTTTCTAATAATACATTAAAACAAGGTGGATTGTAATAAACTTCTAGGCATGCAGAGATGTGCCTCATTGAGGCCATTAAAAGGCCTGTTGGAAACTGGCAATGAAGTGGCACTGAGATAAACCTCCTGAGACTAAAGAAGGAACCTGGCCACCTAGCACTGGTATCCTATAACTAGTTGAGAGAACATGGGCGCCATTTTGGACATACATAACAGCTGCACCAGCTTGTGTCCCCACACCAAGCAAATAGCCAAGAGGAGGCACCTGAGTCTATCTGGGAACATTGACAAGGGGATGGGTGCGTGTGACTGTAGGAGCCTTGTATACTGGGACTGGGACGACACTGGGTGTATTCACTCGCACAGGGTGTAACTGGGTTTTTAGGTAGTCACTGTGGGTGGCTCTTTGATGAGCGTCATTGTTGTGGAATCCATTCTCAAACTGAGGACTGCACAGGTCCTTTCTGTGGTTCTTGTGGCAATGTGGGTGAATATTGTACTCACTGGGGCCAGCACCCAGACATTGGTCTACTTGGTGAAACTATGCCAACAGAGCTATAAAAACCTCCCATCTGATAAAAAAATAAATAAATAAAAGGAGATTTACCATGCCCAATTTGGGTGTCATCTTGGATACTCCCCAAGCCTGGAATATTGAACGGAGCTCTCTGACCACACCCAGTACATGCCTCTGGGTATTCACTGAAAGTGAAAAGTTAATGATGAAAAAGGAAATACAGCAACAGACGCCACAAAAATAAGATGAATCATCAGAAATTACTACTAAGAGCATTATGCCAACAAATAAGGAAACCTAAGAGAAATGGACAGATTCTTGGACACATACAACCAAAGCAGAGCTATGAATACATAGAACACCTAAACAGACCAATAACAAAGATGGAATTTAAATCAGTGATGAAGACCCTCCCAACAAAGAGAAGCCCAGGACCAGATGGCTTCAATTCTGAATTCTGTAAGACATTTAAAAAAGACTAACTCCAATTCTTCTCAAGCTACTCAAACATGTATTGAATACATCATCACCAAATGAAATAAAATTGTTTGACTTTATTCTAAAACTGGAATGAATATATAAATCCTAGCAAGGAAGTAATGTTTAGATTGCTTTACTTCTTGAAAAGCTTTTACCATATTGGCACAGAGAAAACTATCAATAGAGCTATTTTGTCTGGTCCCAATTACATGGTTACATGGATATATATATATATATGTGTGTGTGTGTGTGTGTGTGTGTGTATTTAGTCTTTAGTTATATGGTTATATAGTACATGGTTAATATATTATTTTCTTAGCAAAAAGGTTGGTTACTTAATCAGAGAAGACTAATATCCCTGTCTCTACAATTTAACCAAATCAGCAATTTATCATATTCCTACTACGGTGTGTTTTCCTTATTTCTTTACAAATGAGATTTGTAAAAAGAGTTTCCACAATTCTAAAAGGCATCATTTATATGTCATATTAGAAGTGCTTAGAAGAATAGTCACTTAACACCTGAATAAAACCAGCAGGAAACGGCAAATCCTTCTATTCTCATCACATATTAAATTCAATAAGACATTTAGATAGAGGTGACATTGCTACAGGTTATTCTTACTTTCATGTTTTCCAATCTATAATTTAATATAACGGTGGTACCTACAACCACAGCATCACACTATACTCAACGTTTTATCTTGATCCTCTAATATTGCCCTCTTAGCTTTTTACCACCATCTTCATGTATTACGTTAATGCCAGATATCTCTGGTCATCTCCTCAAAGCCATTATATTAGCATACATCTTTTGATTTCACTGAAGTTTTACAAATGGATCTCAACCTTCTTTACTTTATTGCATTAACAGCAAGATCCTCTGTACCTTGCTTACCCACTTTATTTTACCAGTACCCTTGTTCCCAAACAGGAATAAGTAGAACAAATTTGTCAAAGTCTTTACATCAAGGCAAGCATAGTGGGCAAAACTAGTTTTCCACCTCATCACTGGTAATAATTAATCACTGTATTTATATAGAATATGCATCAATTAATTTCTTCATATAGTTTCATTAGTCATCAAAATACGTCCCTCTGTCTAGACCATTTTTGACAATTCCTTTTCTTTTAAATAGCACAGATTTGTTAAGGGACTTAAAGGGAGACTTAGACCCCAATACAATAGTACTGGGGGACTTCAATACTCCACTCTCAGAAACAGACAGATCATCCGGACAGAAGATCAACAAGGAAACAGTAGAATTAAACAACACTATAGCCCAAATGGATCTAACAGATATCTATAGAACTTTTCATCCTACACTTAAAGAATTTACATTCTTCTCAGCAGTACATGGAACCTACTCTAGGACTGACCACATACTAGGCCATAAAGCGAGTCTCAGCAAATTCAAAAGAATTAGAATCACACAATGCAGCTGCTCAGACCATAAAGGAATGAAGTTGGAAATTAGCAACTCAGGAATCCCTAGAGCATATGCAAACACATGGAGACTGAACAACATGCTCCTGAATGAACAATGGATCATAGAAGAAATCAAAAGAAAAATCAAAAACTCTGGAAGTAAATGAAGATAACAGCACAACATACCAAAACTTATGGGACACAGCAAAAGCAGTGTTAAGAGGAAAGTTTATATCAATAGCTGCCTACATCAAGAAATTGGAGGCAACAAATAGATGAGCTTTCAATTCATCTCAATATCTAGAAAACCTGCACCAAACCAGACCCAAATCTACCAGGAGAAGAGAAATAATTAAAATCAGAGAAGAAATCAACAGGATTGAATCCAAAAAAATTACAAAACATCAGCCAAACGAGGAGCTGGTTTTTTGAAAAAATAAACAAAATTGACACCCCATTGGCCCAACTAACTAAAAAAAGAAGAGAAAAGACCCAAATCAATAAAATCAGAGATGAAAAAGGAAACGTAACAACAGATACCACAGAAATAAAAAGAATCATCAGAAATTACTACAAGGACTTGTATGCCAGCAAACAGGGAAACCTATCGGAAGTGGATAGATTCCTGGACACATGCAACCTACCTAAATTGAACCAGGAAGACATCGAAAACCTAAACAGACCCATAACTGAGACAGAAATTGAAACAGTAATAAAGGCCCTCCCAACAAAGAAAAGCCCAGGACCAGATGGATTCACTGCTGAATTCTACCAGACTTTTAAAGAAGAACTGACTCCAATTCTTCTCAAACTATTCAGAACAATCAAAAAAGAGGGAATCCTCCCAAATTCTTTCTATGAAGCCAGCATCACCTTAATTCCTAAGCCGAAAAAAAATGCAGCATTGAAAGAGAATTACAGACCAATATCCCTGATGAACATAGACACAAAAATCCTCAATAAAATTCTGGCCAATAGAATGCAACAACACATCAAAAAGATCATCCACCCAGACCAAGTGGGATTTATCCCTGGTATGCAGGGATGGTTCAATGTTCACAAAACAATCAATGTGATACACCACATTAACAGACTGCAGTAGAAAAACCATATGATTATCTCAATAGATGCAGAGAAAACATTCGATAAAATACAACATCCTTTCATGATGAAAACTCTAAGCAAATTGGGTATAGAAGGAACATTCCTCAATAAAATCAAAGCAATTTATGAAAAACCCACGGCCAGCATCTTATTGAATGGGAAAAAGTTGGAAGCATTTCCACTGAGATCTGGTACCAGACAGGGATGCCCACTCTCACCACTGCTATTCAATATAGTTCTGGAAGTTTTAGCCAGAGCTATAAGGCAAGAAAAAGAAATTAAAGGAATACAAATTGAGAAGGAAGAAGTCGAACTATCCCTCTTTGCAGATAATATGATTCTTTATTTAGGGGACCCAAAGAACTTTACTAAGAGATTATTAGAACTCATAGAGGAGTTTGGCAAAGTAGCAGGATATAAAATCAATGCACAAAAATCAACAGCCTTTGTATACACAGGCAATGCCACGGCTGAGGAAGAACTTCTAAGATCAATCCCATTCACAATAGCTACAAAAACAAGCAAATACCTTGGAATAAATTTAACCAAGGACGTTAAGGATCTCTACGATGAAAATTACAAAACCTTAAAGAAAGAAATAGAAGAGGATACCAAGAAATGGAAAAATCTTCCATGCTCATGGATTGGAATAATCATTATCATCAAAATGTCCATTCTCCCAAAAGCAATTTATAGATTCAATGCAATACCAATCAAGATACCGAAGACCTTCTTCTCAGATCTAGAAAAAATGATGCTGAAATTCATATGGAGACACAGGAGACCTAGAATAGCTAAAGCAATCTTGTACAACAAAAACAAAGCCGGAGGCATCACAATACCAGATTTCAGGACATACTACAGGGCAGTTGTTATCAAAACAGTGTGGTACTGGTACAGAAACAGATGGATAGACCAATGGAACAGAATTGAAACACCAGAAATCAACCCAAACATCTACAGCCAACTTATATTTGATCAAGGATCCAAAACCAATCCCTGGAGTAAGGACAGTCTATTCAATAAATGGTGCTGGGAAAATTGGATTTCCACGTGCAGAATCATGAAGCAAGACCCCTACCTTTCACCTTACACAAGAATCCAGTCAGCATGGATTAAAGACCTAAATCTATGACCCGACACCATCAAATTATTAGAGAACATCTGAGAAACCCTGCAAGATAGAGGTTCCGGCAAAGACTTCTTGAAAAGACCCCGGAAGCACAGGCAGTCAAAGCCAAAATTAACATTTGGAATTGCATCAAAATTGTACCAATATGTTTTCAATCACTAGTTTATTTGCATTTCACTTAAAATATACATATATGTATAAACATACATATTTGCATTGAGAAATCATTAACAATTCTTTGACCTCAGCTTTGTATATATAAATGAGTATCTTAGCTCTATCCAGGCTCCTTGCATTCTGCCTGGTCAAGTTGATTTCTACTAATACTGGTAGGAATACAAATGTAAAAAAATGCTGATGTCTGAAATTCCATTTTTAAACTAAAATTTTCCTAAATGTATGAATTATTGAATATCACTCTACAGGCAATATCCCCGATAGAAGCAGTATGTTAGTTTTTGTAGATAGAGATTCAAGCTGTGATTACTTTGGCTGTTTCACTCTTTAATTCATGTCAGAGTTTTCTTTTTATTCTGAGATCCAGCAATTTTTTTAGAATTTTTAATATTTTTCTGGCTTTTGTCCCTAAATAATGCATTACTGTGTGGGAACATCCTCTACCAGGAAGAACAGCTTTACTTTCATCCATCTACCAGAGTTATTGTGCATGGCACAGACCCACAAAGCCTTATCAACGTGCAGATCCAGAGGGCTAGGCTAGGATTCATTGATGTAAGCTACTAACTTCAAATGGTAACCTCTATTAGAGGTATTTGTCAGTAAATATTGCTCAATATTTCCTGGTAAAATTTCCAACTACTACCTATAATTTTGGAAGTCCCTAGAAAATAGCTAATTTGCAAAACCTAAATTCTCTAATACAAACAGAACCTAGTTTTTAAAATAATCCACTTATGGGTAATGTTACCAAATTTTCACTGGAACCACATCCAAGGAAACAGAAAAGAAAGTGGATTCCTTCCCACAGAGTCCATGGACTCTCCTGACCACCAGTGAACTGGCACAGTCATGACCAAATTAAGGTGAAAAAAGAAACAAATTTAAAACGTATCTGTTTCCATCATAAAGTAACATTTTTATTGAGAGTGTAGAAATTTGAATAGGAAAAACTAAAAATTTTCTTTCATCCCTGTTAACATTTTGGTATATTTTACAAATGGTCAATAAATATATGAAAAAATGCTCAATATCACTAGCCATCAGGGAAATGCAATTCAAAACCACAATGAAGTATCACCATACCCCTATCAGAATGGGTAAAATCCAAAACACAGAGAGTAACAAATGCTGATGAGGATGTGGACAAAGGGGAACACTTATACACTGTTGATAGAAATGTAAATTATTGCAGCCAATGTGGAAAACAGTGTGGGGATTTCTTTAAAAAATAGAAATGGATTTGCCATAAGATTCAGCAATCCCACTACTGGGTACACACCCAAAAGACATGAACACATTGTATCAAAGAGATAACTGCACCACCATGTTTATAGTTATAGCCAAAATGTAGAGTCAATCAAGGTGTCCATCATCAGATGACTGAATAAAGAAAATCTGACGTATATATACACAATGAAATATTATTCAGTTATAAAAAAGAATGAAATTTTACCATTCACCTCAAAATGGACACAACTGGAAGACAGCATGTTGAGTGAAATAAACTGGACCCAGAAAGACAAAAATACTGCATGCTTTCCCTTATCTGTGGGAGCTAAAATGTGTTGTTTAATATGAATTAATGCTACAACTAGTACTCAAACAGTATTTTACACTTTATATTCTGTGTGGGTGCAAACTGTTGAAATCTTTACTTAATATATACTAAATTGATCTTCCATATATAAAGATAATTGAAAATGAATCTTGATGTGAATGGAATGGGAGAGGGAGCGGGAGTTGGGAGGGTTGCAGGTGGGAGGGAAGTTATGGGGAGCAAAAAGCCATTGTAATCCATAAGCTGTACTTTGGAAATTTATATATGCTAAATAAAAGTTTAAAAAATCAATCAAAAAAGAAGGAAAGAAAAAAGAAAGAAATGTCTGTGGGCATCAGTACTGCTACAAATACAGTTTGGTAAAACTTTGTTTTATACTTTTATCAAACCAATGGTAAAGGATGTTATACTACTATAGTTTTAAAGATCTCTGGCTACTTTAAAATTTACTGTTGGGGCCGGCGCTGTGGCGCAGTGGGTTAAGGCCCTGGCCTGAAGCACCAGCATCTCATATGGGCGCCTGTTCTAGTCCGGGCTGCTCCTCTTCCGATACTGCTATGGCCTGGGAAAGCAGTAGAAGATGGCCCAAGTCCTTGGGAGACCCGGAAGAAGCTCCTGGCTCCTGGCTTCAGATTGGCATAGCTCCAGCCGTTGAGTCCAATTGGGGATCTGAACCATCGGATGCAAGACCCCTCTCTCTCTCTCTCTCTCTCTCTCTCTCTCTCTGTAACTCTGTCTTTCAAATAAATAAAATAAGTCTTTTAACAAAATACTGTATATGGGTAAAATGGAATTTTTCCATTCAATTATTGTTTATAGCTTGTTGTCTATACTCTCACTAAACTAGGGCCTTTTTGCTTTTTCTTGTTAAACTTGTTCAGTGACGTATTTGCCCTTTTCACTGCAATGTAAATTTAAAATATATTATCTCAAAAACTTTAAAAAAATGAGAAAGGGAGAGGAAAGGAGGGTAGAAAGAAGAAGGGGGAGGGAAGGAGGGAGAGAGGAGGGAATATAATTATTTTCTTAGAATTCTATTTACAAATCACATGGAATCTGTGAAAATTAATTAAATATTAAAACAAAAAAGCATAAATAATCATTTAGTTTGTTTAGTTAATTATTATTTATTTAATATTTAACATTTTAATTATTTAATAATTATTATTAATTATTTAGTTAATTATTTCAGTTTAGTTAATATTTTAGTATATTTCCTACTAGTTCATCTTATATATGAATTTTTTCAAATCATAACAAATTATTAATAAAGTTTTGTTAGCGCTACATGAAAACATTGTTGTACTTTCACAAACTCTTGATAAGAGCATGAATATGTTGACCAATTTGTTAACTCCATGTTACACTGATGACTCTATGTGTCCCACACTGTTTTGTCTTCCTGGCATGGAACAAGATCACATTACCAGCCTCCCTTACAGCTGGGTTGGGTCAGCCTATGTGACTGGGTCACAGCTCATGGAATGTTTCCAGACTAATGCAAGTCTTTTTTTTGAACTTATCCTTAACAACGGCCAGCGCGATCCTTCAGCCTTTCTTTCTCTTCTCCCAAATTCATCAAAATATCACAACTATTGATCATCACAGAAGTGCTTGGAGTTTGAGTTATTGGTTGGAGAAAAACTGACAGAGCTCTTAAACTCATAATGTATTATGTCATTTGTTGGGTTAAGTCATAGAAATTTGGGAGTTATTTGTTACCGCAACATAATTTAGCATATCTGTTACAAATATTCAAATGGTTATTTTGGTAATCATTTAAAATATTTTTGCCATTAAGCCTAATAATATATAAAAAAGAAATCTATCTCCCTCTATTTATTTCTTCATTATTCTTCTCAAGGCCCCTTTAACCTCTTTGTTCCTCAGGCTATAAATAAAAGGATTGAGCAGGGGAATTATGATTGTGTAGAATAAAGAATACAGTTTGTTCTGCTCTTCAGCGGGTGCAGATCCAGGATGCACATACATGAGGAAGAGAGTGCCATAGAACAAAGAGACAGAGAGCAGGTGGGCACTGCACGTGGAGAAGGCTTTGCTTCTGCCCTTCTCAGACTTCTTCTTCAAGATGGAAAACACAACATAGGAGTAAGAGATGAGAATAGTCAAAAAAGTAAAGACTTGTATAATGGCTGAAAAGATTACAACCAGGAGTATATTAAGTGTAGGGTCACTGCACGAAATGTTGAACAGCTGTAAAATTTCACAGTAGAAATATTGTATGACATTGTACCTGCAGAAACTTAATCTAGCTAGCAAGCCCACATGAATTGCTGAGTGCAGAAAACCGATTATAAAAGACCCACTTATCAACCAAGCACAGACTCTGTTGGACATCACCACAACATAAAGCAAAGGGTTACATATTGCTACGTAGCGGTCATAGGCCATCACAACCAAGAGGAAACATTCTGTTGTTGCAAAGGAACCCAAAAAATAAAACTGAGCAAAACAGTCAAAAAAGGATATTGCATGATTCTTTGATAAAAAGTTGATAAGCATCTTGGGAGTCACAGAGGAAGAAGTGCACGCATCTGCAAAGGCTAAGCTGCCAAGGAATGAGTACATGGGGGTGTGAAGGTGGGGATCCTTACAGATGAGAGCAATCAGTCCAAGGTTGCCCACTGTGGTGGTGAGGTAGATCGCCAGAAACACCAAGAACAGGGACAGCTGCAGCTCTGGACGATCTGTGAGTCCTGTGAGGACAAACTCCATCACCAGAGTCTGGTTTTCTTCTGCCATGTCTGACCTGGCCAATCACTGAAATGGAAGAAAGAGTGAGGTAACAGTCACTAAGAAGCATAGAAATAGTGACAGTTTCATGTGACTAACATATTCCTAAAAGTGCTTCTCATTTTATTAGTAGCTTTAAATTTTTAATTTTATTTGTTTTTTTTTACCAACATTCAAAATTCTCTGAAATAAAAAAGCTTTGAAATGATGATTAACCTTAAGTGAAACATAAATTTCATGCCATATCTTTTTTAATTTAACAGATTTTTGTAGCTTGCATACACTCAAAATTCACATGAGAAATTTCCATTATCCCACAAAGAACTATAAATAGTAATAGTCAAAGCATTTTCATATTGAA
This sequence comes from Oryctolagus cuniculus, assembly GCF_051225735.1. NCBI lineage: Eukaryota > Metazoa > Chordata > Mammalia > Lagomorpha > Leporidae > Oryctolagus > Oryctolagus cuniculus. Next base: position 52,607,385 of record NC_142870.1, on the reverse strand, counting down.
ATGTGATAAAGCCCTAAATCTAAATTCTAGTGTATTGGTGTTAGAATAGACAGGAAGATTCATGCAGCAAAATAGAGAGCCCAGAAAGAAATTCTAGTACATACAAGGATGTATTAGAAGACAATTATATTTTTTCCATTCAATAGAAAAAGATGACTGATTTAATGGATTGTGCTCATGGTACTTTTGGCAGTTTCGAAGTGAAGATTAGGCACCTTACTGTTCAAGGAGAAACAGACTAGATATATCTATTATAAAATTGTTGGATAAAACACAATATATTCAGATTATAGAATAAAATTCAGTCATGAAAACAAAAAGGCTAAACGAATTGAATTGGAAATTATCAAGCTATATATTTATCTGAATAGAGTAAAATACAGGAAAGGGTAAATAATATATGACATTATTGTAAAAACAAGCAGGGTTTTGAAAATATTTATTTCCTTGTTCAACTGAAAGTCAGAGTTACAGAGAAAGAGTGAAATAACTTCCATCTGCTGGTTCACTCCCGACGTGGCCACAATGGCCAGGGTTGAGCCAGGCTGAACCCAGAAGCCAGGAGCTTCATCCGGGTCTCTCACGTGGGTGTCAGGGGCCCAAGACTTGAGCCATCTTCCACTGCATCTCCCAGACCCTTTGCAGGGAGCTGGTTCAGCAGTGGCACCCATATGGGATGCCAGTGCCACAGGTAGTAACTTTACCCACTGCACCACAAGGCCTGCCCCAAGAAGTATATTTTTAAATCTCTCTTTTATGTAGAAAAAATTGTGGGTAATAGAACCCAAATGTATAACAATGTTTTTTTCTGGTTTGAGATTAGGTGTAGGAATAAAAGAAGTGAGGGAAAGGGCAAGAGGTGCAATCCAAAAAAGGATTCCACAAGGTGGGTGGGCATCTAGCCAAGCAGTTAAAATGCCTGCAGGACCAGCGTTGCGGCACAGCAGGTCAAGCTGCTTCCTGCCATGCCAGCATCCCACATGGTGCAGGTTCCAGTCCTAGCTACTCTACTACTGATCAGCTCCCTGCTAATGCACTTGGGAAAGCAGCAGTAAATGGCCTCAATTCTTGAGCCCTTGACACTCATGAGGGAGACCCGGATGGGTTTAGGTTCCTGAACTAGGCCTGCACCAGCTCCAGGCTTTGTGGCCATTTGGAAAGTGACCCGGTATATGGAAGATCTTTCTGTGTCTCATTCTCTCGGTGTAACTCTGCTTTTCAAACAAAATAAAAAACAAATAAATACATTTAAAAAATGATGTCTGTAGCCCACACCCAAGTAAGAGGGTTTGTTTCCCAGTTCTAGACCATGGCTATAGCTTCCTTCTACTTCAGACCCTGGAAGACAGCTCTGATAGCTCAAGAAACTGGGTTCTTGCTACCCATGTAGGAGACCTGGATTGAGTTCCTGGGTCCTGGCTTCAGATCATCAGGCATATGGTTATTTGGGGATTGAACCACCATATGGGAGCTCTCTTTCTCTGTCTCTAAAATGAGTGAATGAATGAATGAATGGATGAATAAATAAATAGCTTTAGAAATAATTCCACAAGAAAAGTACTATATGTCATGATACCTTTTACACAAAATAGTGTAATACATTTATATGTATGGTGTATATATATATATATGTAAATTAATAAAGGGATGTGTAAAGGAAAATGCTAGAGAAAATAAACCTTATTGTTACCTTTCTAGGAAATATTTTGACAGCAAAATTCCACTATAAGCTTAGTAAACCTGTAAACTTGTGTACCTACATACATACATGCAGAGATAGCACAAGAAAATTATAAATTTCAAATGAATATGATCAAAATGAAAGTCCTGAACACTGAGAATAGATGTGACTCATTTTTTAGAACTCCAAAGTTATCTATAATTGTGCAAGATACAGATTTAATACAGTGACACGATTTTTGGAGGCTTGGTAATTTCTATAATGTTCTTTCTAAATTTATTCCTGTATTTTTGTCATTGTTATTGTTACAACATTTAGTGTTTTCATGAAATAAAAAAATTGAGTTCTTTTCCGTGATTTTATATGTCTGTGGACAAACTCCAAAAAATGTTCTTGTGTTTACATATCCCTCTAGATTATCTTGAAAAGAAAAATAAATATTTTGAGGTGTCAAATACATTTTCATTTTAAGATAATACTTCTCAATATTTAAGAAACATGCAAACTTTTTTACTATGATAAAATATTAGAAAATCTTGGTGCAGCTAATTTAAGTAAAAAAATCTAACATTCTAAGAAATAATCATAAAGAACAATTATGAAATGTAATTCTATCCTCACTAAAAAAAATTAATTAATTTTAAAATTCCTACCTTTAATTATATGCCCACACAGAGCACTGCATGTCCTAGCATACAAAATATGTCCAAAAAATTAATGAAAAATTAAGAACCATAATATCTTTTTCTTTGAATAAAGTGATGCAACTCTCTCTATAAACTCTATCATCGAATTATTAATATTCCTAATTTTAGTTCCTGCAATGTGTAATTTAGTCAAGAATCAGTAAGCTTTGTGAACGATTTCATGAAACTAATAAATTCTTATTACATTAAGTCATACAAACTGTAAGCCAGAAATTCCTATTCTGAGGAAGTACAAATGAGATTTGAGTAGTTAAAGCTCATGTGTCAATTTTTAAAAACTGTAAACATTAGAAAATTAGCACTGAATGTGTTGAAGTTTTATTATGATGATTTAAATGTTTCATTTTTCACTCTTCTATTAATAAAAGTGTATTTTAAATGTTTCCAATAATTGTATTACCTATTCAGTAAAAATCCTAATGGAAATATACATGTTCAGAAAGACATTCATTTCTGTCTGTCCAGATTTTCGTGGATGATTTAAAAAGTTATTATCTATCATTTTCTTGTATAGATATTTTGTTATCCTACAGAAAGATTGTAAAACTATAATAACAAAGCTTACAAAAATCTCTGTACTCTTACCCAGTTCTGCAAGACGTTGAGAAACTTAAGATGTGCTTATTTTCTGGAAGTAAAATAAAAGGTAGAGAAATGAACCAGTATTATTTCAGTTCTTGAAAACTCCCAAATGGAGCAAGACAGTATTTCTTTCCTCTATTTTCAAACCAATCCTTTAAAAAATTTTTAAATTCCCTTAATATTTCCAATGGATTCCCGGTGGGATTAAGTAAAAGTTGTTCTACTGGGCATTGTTAGCTCATCATTAAATTATCCCTACATAACTAGTTATAACAATTAAAAGTGATATAGAACCCCTGTGTTTTCAGATTTCACTATAAGGACATGTTTAAAACATGTCACAGAACAGTGTAAAATAAGCTTGTTTTCCTTGCTTTGTATCTCTTAATAATGCCACAGATCAACGACCTTATAAACTTTGATTTCCATTTAGAAATCTCACAGGAACATGAAAGTTAATGTATCCAAATCTGAGATTAAGATTTTCCACTGCTCCACTCCCAAATTGAGTATTCTTCCAATGCTCTTAGTCTTGGGGAACAGGGTTAACAAAAAAAGATGTTACGCAAGCCATAAATCAGAGACATAACCTGAACATTAACTTCATCCTTAACTCTGTTGTTACAACCACTGTCAAATCCCCTAGGTTTCTTCTGCTAGAGATGTTTAAACTGCAGCCATTAATTTAACCCCTGAAGTTTACCTCAAGGGATGGGCATTTGGTACAGTAGTTAGGTTGCAACTTAGGACACCCACACCCCATACTGCAGAACCTAGCTTGAGTCGCAGCTACTCCCCTTCCAATCTAGCTTCTTGCTAATGCTCACACGGGGAGGCAGCAGATGATGACTCAAACAGTTGAATCCTTGCCACCCACAGGAGAGACGCAAATTTAGTACCAGGCTCCCAGCTTCGAACTGACACAGCCATGGATGTTGTGGGCACTTGGGGAGTGAGCCAGTGGATGGAAGGAACTTTCTCTCTCTTTCTCTCTCTCTCTATGTGTGTGTGTGTATGTGTGTGTGTGTGTCTTTCCGTCTGTCTCTGTCTTTGAAATAAATTATGAAAATAGATAACACTTTAAAATTCAATATATATTCATATATTGCCCATACTTATTAGCCAACCTCTTGACTACACAGTCTACACCTGCCAACACAGTCTTCCAATTCATTTTCCAAGCTGACCAAATTGTACACCATTTCACCACCACCCCATAAACATTCTCTCAAATTAAAATGTATAAATAAATTCTCCTTACACATAGGATAGCAACTAAAATTCTTAAGGCTGAATATCCATTTACCTGTACTGAAACTAGACCCCTGGTTAACAACATACCATTGAGGGGCATTGGAGCACTGTGCATGTATACTAATTAATGTAACACTTACTGCATTTGCATATAATCATCAATATCTGAATGGATTCCTACAATAGAATTTAGTTCTTCTTCATGTAGTGTGTAATGCTCAGGCCTTTAATTGAAAGATTTTTCTACTCCGCCATTCAGAGTCCTAGAATCCTTCTGGTTTTTCACTCAAGCATTTTTCACAAATGGCCTCCTTCATTGTCTATGTTCTCAAACCAGAAGGGGAAAGTTCATAAAGGATTCAGAGAATGAAGTGCCTATGAGTCAGAAGCCTAGGTGATATCTATCACACACAGTCCTAAACTTAAGCAAATAATTCAGTTAGTTGTAGACGGAGTCTGTGTATAGAAGGGAAAATCCGGTAACTTTTCAACAGTTCCTTCCACTGTCCTTCCTGTGATTGTCATGTACCAGTTTTACTCTTTTTTCCACCCAAAAACCATGGTCAGCCTTTCCGTAGGGAGTTAAGTCCAGTTTCCATCTAGACCATATCTCAACAAAAGCCTGGGGTTCCAGGAGATTATTCTTTCCAACAAATATGATTGCAGTTGTTCTTTCTCTAGATACTAAGATTTTTTTCTTTACCGGCAGAGTGGACAGTGAGAGAGAGAGAGAGAGAGACAGACAGAGAGAAAGGTCTTCCTTTGCCGTTGGTTCACCCTCCAACGGCCGCCGCGGCCAGCGCGCTGCACTGATCGGAAGGCAGGAGCCAGGTGCTTCTCCTGGTCTCCCATGGGGTGCAGGGCCCAAGCACTTGGGCCATCCTCCACTGCACTCCTGGGCCATAGCAGAGAGCTGGCCTGGAAGAGGGGCAACCGGGACAGAATCCGGCGCCCTGACCGGGACTAGAACCCGGTGTGCCGGCGCTGCTAGGCGGGGGATTAGCCTATTGAGCCACGGCAACAGCTAAGATTTCTTAAAGCACATCACTTTTGTCTCATGTTATGCTTGCACATTCCTGTTGTACAATTTTTGTAACATTTATCTGTCATCCTACATGCAAATGAACCTTAAAAGTGTCCAAATTTGCAAATGGTGAAATTAACTGATATCACCAATATGATGGGCCAGGCTATTGTTCTGCAAAATAACCAGGGAATAAAGTTCAATCAGATACAGATAGAGTTGTCATAGTCCTGGGGAAAGACCATCAGTGTTCCTTGTGGCTAACTCCTAATGCCTAGAAAGTGCTTTTATGCCTAGAAAGTGCATTCATGGACCAAACTGAAAACAATACATTTTTCACATTAATAGCCATATATCCCAACCAGATATTACGTTGAAGTGTTCATGTAAGGATAACACATTTGATAATCAACAGCATTGGCATTGCAATATCACTAAGCGTGTGGTTTTCTCCCATTATCAGTTATGGCCATATGGTTTTTGTATGGACTAGAACATTAAAATAAATATAGTTGGGACCAGTGCTGTGGCGTAGCAGGTAAAGCCACCACCTGCAGTGCCGGCATCCCATCTGGGCACTGGTTTGAGTACTGGCTGCTCCACTTCTGATCCAGCTCTCTGCTATGGTCTGGGAAAGCAGTAGAAGATGGCCCAAATCATTGGGCCCCTACACCTACTTGGGAGACTTGAAAGAAGCTCCTGGCTCCTGGCTTCAGAGTGGTGCAGCTCCAGCCATTGTGGCCATCTGGGGAGTGAATCAGTCATGTGAAACTGTTGAAGCAAGGATAGAAACCTTTATATATAATGTTAAAGGAAGTGGCAGTATTATTAAAGGGTTTTTGCGAAAGCCTTAGTGATAGTTAAAGATTTTCTAATTTAGAGATGTCAATACAAGGAATCAAAACTCTGAAAAACACTTGCATTCACAATTATGCATAGAATGGGGGTAATGCTGCATGGATTTCTCTTAAAATGTGTTATTCTGTGAAGAACCAAGGCTGATGGTTCCATGTGCAAAGATAGTCTTTAATTTTTATTTTGGCTTTGGGTGTGTTTTTTTTTTTTTTGTCTTTGTAGCTGAATTTTGATAGTTAGTAATCCCAATACACAATGGTGATTCCCATTTGGGGAAAATTCCTAAGATAAGAAGATATTACATTGTTGTTAGAGCTCTGGTACTCTTAGGTATGTAGTTAAATATTACCATTCTTATGTGGGTGATTTTCAGTCACCTTGTGCTTAAGAAGTGAGAAGCAAGCAGAGTTTCCCAGTGCTGAAATTAGATAAAACCAGTAATAATAAGATTTGGGGCTGGGGAATATGCAGTCCAGGAAAATTTATCAAGACTACAATGCTGGTAATATGTAGGAAGAATTTGTATGGTTATTTTAAAGTCTCATCTCATAAGTTTCACTACACAGTTGTGAAATGACGAATACCAGAGAGCACATCAGTCAATTACTAAAAATATAAAGGGGATCTTTTTCAAGGTGAGTATGGAAAAAATAAAATTGGCCCATTAATTACATCCTGAGTGTATCCATATTCTATTGGATTAATATCAAGCTGTCTTGTTAGCGGTATAAAACTGTAAGACTTTATCATATTTTTTATTAATATCGGTATGTATTCATTATTCTGTCTGATTAATCACAGATATAATTTTGTGCAGTGTGCATTAATGCATTGAATCATTATAAATTGGAATTATTTAAAAAAGCATTTTAACTATGACTTGAATGGTCTGGTGATGTCATCTTTGGAGATCTCTCTGTTTCCTGAGGTCATCTTCTTTTTGAGAAAAATTCCCAAAGACATTCTTTATTTTAAGTCAAATGTGGGTTGACAAGTCCAAGAGTTAGAGGGAGTTCGTTTTAGTTGAGAGATATGGATGCAAAATTGAATACTCTATAATTTAATTGATATATGAAAATTTCATAGAACCCAATAGGGTCCCTTCCATTGAAGTTCAAGTATAGTTTTTCATTCATGACTTTTCCATAATGCTTTGTCAGGAGGAAAGTCTCTGAAGGGTTCCTCATCTATTGGAAATAGATTTTGGAATCACATCAGAATTAAAAAGATCTAGGTGAACATAGGGCCCTATCACTAAGAGCATAGGTCACCCAGTAGCAATTATATAGAGAGTTGATTTATTTCTTACAGGAGATCCAGAAATTTTTGAGATAAGAACCACAGGCAATGCCTTAGACCAGAGTAATCCTCTAGTTTGAGTTAATTTGTTTGAGTTTCACTGTTTGAGTTTCATTTTTTAAAGATTTATTTATTTGAAAGTCAGAGTTTAGAGAGAGGAGGGGAGGCAGAGAGAGAGAGAGAGAAAGAATCTTCCATCCGCTGCTTCGCTCCCTAAATGGATGCAATGTCCAAAGTTGGGCCAAGCTGAAGCCAGGAGCCAGGAGCTTCTTCCAGGTTTCCCACATGGGTTCAGGGGCCCAAGTACTTGGATCATCATCTATGGCTTTTCTGGGTGCATGAGCAAGGAATTGGATCAGAAGAGGAGCAGCTGGGATGTGAACTTTTGACCATAGGGGATGCCAATGTCACTGGTGGTAGCTTAACTCACTACACTACAATGCCATCTCCTTGTGCTTCATTTTAAAATGCTTTTGGTGCTCTCACCTTTGCTGAAGTTTGAGGTCTATTAGGAAATGATAACATCACAACTGTTAAATGACCTTGTTCAGCTTTGTTTGACATTATCTAGTAAAATGTCCCTCTATAACGAGAAATTTTGTTGGGATACAAGAAAAGATGGTAAATGATTTCTAACAGTTCTCTTTCAATAGTATTTGCATCAGTCATTCAGAAGTTAAAGTTTCTGAGGCCAGCATGGTGCACTTGGTTAAGCCAACACCCGAAATGCTGGCATTCCATATGAGTGCCTGTTTGAGCCCCGGCTGCACTGGGACTTTGTGGACATTTGAGGTATATGCCAATGGACGATGATCTCTCTCTCTCTCTTTCTCTTCCTTGCCCCCCACTTTTCAAGAAACAAGCAAATCAAAAAAGCTTCTATTCCTCCAGAAAACAAGGTCTTAACCATTAATTACAGATACCCCACGGAGGTCAGCACATGAATGAAACTCATTTTCACGTGGTCAAATTAACTTGATCATGGAAGAGTTTGATTCCACATTAGTGGATTTTTGGCATTATGGATCTGACAAGTCAAGAAATGATTGTATCTTTGTCTATTCATCTATAATTTTCATGGCTGCTTGTGTCAACACCACCGTAAGCTGCTGAAGACTTTTGGAAAATGAAGTTTGTAAGGATGGCAAACCAAGTAGCATCTGGGATTTTCATGAGTCTCTTTTATAATAAGTTTGCATCCTGGGCAAGATGGCGGAATAGGAAGGGAGCACACTGATAGTCCAGGGAGACACAGTTTAATAAAAGTGGAGATACTGCAGGTTCAAGGAAGACTAGGGGAGGAAACAGTAGAAGAAACTCTTCTGAAACGCGTGATTCACAGCAGACCTGCGTGGAGAGCGTGGGAGCCCACAGTTCGGGACACCAGCGGCAGACTCAACATACCAGCGCTGGAACGCGAGGTGAGCCGAACCTCAATAGCCTGAGACACTGGCAGGCAAGCGGAGAGAGGAGACTAGAGGGAATGACCCCCGAGGGGGGGGGGGAGTTCACCAGGCTAACTGGAAGAGAGAGAGAGAGAGAAAAAAAAAAAAAGGTGACTGGTACGGACACAGGTTTCTCTCTCTCCGCTCACCTCTCAAGGGCGAGCCAGACAAAGAGCAGGCGCCATCTTGGACATACGTCATAAGCAGAGCGACCTCAGGTCCGCACCGGCCCTGAGCCTAGCAGAAAAACCTGACTCTGGGCGGGGCGAATTAACAGGAGATTAGGACCTAGTAAATTTGTGGTGCTACTGAACTGAGACTGTGAAAAAAGAGACGGTGGGGGAGAGAACTCACAGAATTCATGTGAGTACTCTCCAGAGACGCTACAATTCCGTAACTTTGGCAACCCAGTGGGAGACTGAAGGAGAATTTGAGCCCACTCTGAGGGCCGAACAGATTCCCTGTGTGGTCCTTGGGAAAGAGCATCCAATCTCTGGCTCCTGTGGGTATATCATTTGCCTGCTAACCACCTCCAACTTCGTTCAGCTGTGCGGAATTACTTCCCTTTTGAATCAAAAAAAAAGAAAGAGAGAGAGAGAGAGGTTTACCACGCCTAACCTGGGAGTGTCACCTTTGGCACACCAAACAGAGCTCTCAGGCCACACCCATCTCAAGCCCTAAGGCTCCATCAAAAACAGATAGTCCACTTAATCTAGAGTCATAGTATAACAAGAAAAAGCACCACAGTGAAGAAACCAAATATCTCCAATATGCCAAATAACAAACGCAAAAACCAAGGTAATAAAAACAAGGAAGTCACCATGACGCCCTCAAATGAAAAAGACACCACAATTCAAGATTATGAAGATGATGACATAGAAGAAATGCAAGAAGCAGATCTCAAAAAATTGATAAGAACATTAAGAAGTTCTCAAAAACAAATTCTTGAACTACACAAATCCTTAATGGACAAGATAGAAAATCTCTCTCGTGAAAATGAAATATTAAGGAGGAGTCAAAATGAAACAAACCAACTAGTACAACAGGAAACTATGGTAGTGACTGAAGTGAAGAATTCAATAGATCAAATGAAAAACACAATAGAGAGCCTTACAAACAGAATGGGTGAAGCAGAAGAGAGAATATCGGACTTAGAAGACAGAGAACAGGAAAGGATACAGTCAGACCAAAGAAAAGAAGAGGAAATTAGAAATCTAAAACATATTGTTGGGAATCTTCAGGATACTATTAAAAAACCCAACATTCGGGTTCTAGGAGTTCCTGAAGGTATGGAGAGGGAGAAAGGATTAGAAGGCCTTTTTAGTGAGATATTAGCAGAAAATTTCCCAGGTTTGGAGAAGGACAGAGAAATCCTAGTACAGGAAGCTCACAGAACCCCTAATAAACACGACCAAAAGAGATCCTCACCACGACACGTTGTAATTAAACTCTCCACAGTGAAACATAAAGAAAAGATCCTAAAATGTGCAAGAGAGAAACGTCAGATTACTCTCAGAGGATCTCCAATCAGACTCACAGCTGACTTCTCATCAGAAACCCTACAAGCTAGGAGGGAATGGCGAGATATAGCCCAGGTACTAAGAGAGAAAAACTGCCAACCCAGAATATTATATCCTGCAAAGCTATCATTTGTGAATGAAGGTGAAATAAAGACTTTTCATAGCAAACAGATATTGAAAGAATTTGCTGCCACTCGTCCAGCCCTGCAAAAGATACATAAAGATGTGTGACACACAGAAACACAGAAACACGGTCATCAATATGAAAGAAGGTAAAGGAAGGAAACCTCACAGCAAAAGATCACAGGGAATTCAAAGCATATATTAGAACTTATCTTTGGCAAATGGCAGGGCAAAGTTACCACTTTTCATTAGTCACATTGAATGTTAATGGCCTGAACTGTCCAGTTGAAAGACACCGATTGGCTGATTGGGTTAAGGAATAAAACCCATCTATTTGCTGCTTACAAGAAACACATCTTTCCAACAAAGATCCATACAGACTGAAACTGAAAGGCTGGAAAAAGATATACCATGCCAACAGAAATGAAAAAAGAGCGGGCGTAGCCATCTTAATATCAGACAACATAAACTTTACCACAAAAACTGTTAAGAGAGACAAAGAGGGACACTACATAATGATTAAGGGATCAATTCAACAGGAAGATATAACAATTATCAATGTATATGCACCGAACTACAGGGCACCAGTTTATCTAAAAGATTTGTTAACGGACTTAAAGGGAGACTTATTAAGTAGAACAGATAAAAATTACAGATCTAAACCAGTCATATTAAGTAGAACAGATAAAAAAACTACTAAGAGGGATAATGTATTTAGTTGTTCATTAACAGTCAGGGCTATGCTGATCAAGCCACCATTTCCCATAGTGTCCACCTCACTCCAACAGGTTTCCCTCTTGGTGTTCAGTCAGTCGTCACCGATCAGGGAGAACATATGGCATAGCCCTGACTGTTAATGAACAACTAAATACATTATCCCTCTTAGTAGTTTTTTTATCTGTTCTACTTAATATGACTGGTTTAGATCTGTAATTGATGCACAGTTATTCTTAAGTGTTGAAAATTAACTGAAATGTGATCCCTGTTGAACATGGTGGTGGGAATGGGAGAGGGAAGAGATGTATAATTTGGGACATGCTCAGGCTGACTTGCCCCAAGTGGTGGAGTTGGAAGCATACCAGGGGATTCCAATTCAATCCCATCGAGGTGGCATGTACCAATGCCATCTCACTGTTCCAGGTGATCAGTTTCAGTTCACAGTTGGTCATGGTGAAGGGACTGGGAGTCAAAGGGAGCACATAGACAAGTCTAGTACCTGCTAACGCTAACTGATGGAGTAAATAAAGGAGAGAGTGATCCAACATGGGAAGTGAGATACTCAGCAGACTCATAGAATGGCAGATGTCCTAAATAGCACTCTGGCCGCAGAATCAGCCCTAAAGGCATTCGGAGCTGGCTGAAAAGCTCATGAGAGTATTTCAGGCATGGAAAGCCAAAACACTCTGGCAAAAGATCTCTGCGAGTGAGATCCCAGTGGAAAGAACAGGTCATCAAAGAAGGAGGTACCTTTCTCTGAAGGGAGGAGAGAACCTCCACTTTGACTATGACCTTGTCTAAACAAGATAAGAGTCGGAGAACTCAGAGGGCTTCCATAGCCTTGGAAACTCATGACTGGAGCATAGGGAGATTACTGATGCCATAGACAGGAGTGTCAATTGGTAAAGTCAACAACAGGAGTCACTGTGCACTTACTCCTCATGTAGGATCTCTATCCTTAATGTGCTGTACATTGAGATTTAATGCTATAACGAGTACTCAAACAATATATTTCACTTTGTGTTTCTATGGGGGTGCAAACTGTTGAAATCCTTACTTAATGCATACTAAACTGATCCTCTGTAAAAAAAAAAAAAAAAGAAGAAGAAATTATCAATTCCCAACTTGACTCTCACTGGGATTAAACATGACAATAGGTCTGATCTGATTTCATCATCATTTAAAAAAAAATCATCTATTATTTTTCACTTTATGTTTCTGTGTGGGAGCAAACTGTTGAAATCCATACTTAATGTATACTAAGCTGATCTTCTGTATATTAAGATAATCGAAAAAGGAATCTTGATGTGAATGGAAGGGGAGAGGGAGTGGGAAAGGGGAGGGTTGTGGGTGGGAGGGACGGTATGGGGGGGAAGCCATTGTAATCCATAAATCGTACTTTGGAAATTTATATGCATTAAATAAAAGTTAAAAAAAAAAAAAAAAAAAAAAAAAAAAAAAAAAAGGGAGACTTAGACCCCAATACAATAGAACTGGGGGACTTCAATACTCCACTCTCAGAAATAGACAGATCAATAGGACAGAAGATCAACAAGGATACAGTAGATTGAGACGACACTATAGCCCAAATGGATCTAACAGATATATACAGAACTTTCAATCCTCCAGCTAAAGATTTTACATTCTTCTCAGCAGTACATGGAACCTTCTCTAGGATTGACCACATACTGGGCCATAAAGCAAGTCTCAGCAAATTCAAAAGAATTAGAATCATACCATGCAGCTTCTCAGACCATAAAGGAATGAAGTTGGAAATTAGCAACTCAGGAATCCCTAGAGCATATGCAAACACATGGAGATTGAACAACATGCTCCTGAATGAACAATGGGTCACAGAAGAAATTAAAAGAGAAATCAAAAACTTTCTGGAAGTAAATGAGGATAACAGCACAACATACCAAAACTTATGGGACGCAGCAAAAGCAGTGTTAAGAGGAAAGTTTATATAAATAGCTGCCTACATCAAGAAATTGGAAAGGCACCAAATAGATGAGCTTTCAATTCACCTCCAGGATCTAGAAAACCTACAGCAAACCAGACCCAAATCTAGTAGAGAAGAGAAATAATTAAAATCAGAGAAGAAATCAACAGGATTGAATCCAAAAAAATTACAAAAAATCAGCCAAACGAGGAGCTGGTTTTCTGAAAAAATAAACAAAATTGACACCCCATTGGCCCAACTAACTAAAAAAAGAAGAGAAAAGACCCAAATCAATAAAATCAGAGATGAAAAAGAAAACGTAACAACAGACACCACAGAAATAAAAAGAATCATCAGAAATTACTACAAGGACTTGTATGCCAGCAAACAGGGAAACCTATCAGAAGTGGATAGATTCCTGGACACATGCAACCTACCTAAATTGAACCAGGAAGACATCGAAAACCTAAACAGACCCATAACCGAGACAGAAATTGAAACAGTAATAAAGGCCCTCCCAACAAAGAAAAGCCCAGGACCAGATGGATTCACTGCTGAATTCTACCAGACTTTTAAAGAACTGACTCCAATTCTTCTCAAACTATTCAGAACAATCGAAGAAGAGGGAATCCTCCCAAATTCTTTCTATGAAGCCAGCATCACCTTAATTCCTAAGCCAGAAAAAGATGCAGCACTGAAAGAGAATTACAGACCAATATCCCTGATGAACATAGATGCAAAAATCCTCAATAAAATCTCGCCAATAGAATGCAACAACACATCAGAAAGATCATCCACCCAGACCAAGTGGGATTTATCCCTGGTATGCAGGGATGGTTTAATGTGCGCAAGACAATCAATGTGATACACCACATTAACAGACTGCAGAAGAAAAACCATATGATTATCTCAATAGACGCCGAGAAAGCATTTGATAAAATACAACACCCGTTCATGATGAAAACTCTAAGCAAACTGGGTTTGGAAGGAACATTCCTCAATACAATCAAAGCAATCTATGAAAAACCCACAGCCAACATCCTATTGAATGGGGAAAAGTTGGAAGCATTTCCACTGAGATCTGGTACCAGACAGGGATGCCCACTCTCACCACTGCTATTCAATATAGTTCTGGAGGTTCTAGCCAGAGCTATTAGGCAAGAAAAAGAAATTAAAGGGATACAAATTGGGAAGGAAGAACTCAAACTATCCCTCTTTGCAGATGACATGATTCTTTATTTAGGGGACCCAAAGAACTCTACTAAGAGACTATTGGAACTCATAGAAGATTTTGGCAAAGTAGTAGGGTATAAAATCAATGCACAAAAATCAACAGCCTTTGTATACACAGACAATGCCATGGCTGAGGAAGAACTTCTAAGATCAATCCCATTCACAATAGCTACAAAAACAATCAAATACCTTGGAATAAACTTAACCAAGGACATTAAAGATCTCTACGATGAAAATTACAAAACCTTAAAGAAAGAAATAGAAGAGGATACCAAGAAATGGAAAAATCTTCCATGCTCATGGATTGGAAGAATCAGTATCACCAAAATGTCCATTCTCCCAAAAGCAATTTATAGATTCAATGCAATACCAATCAAGATACCGAAGACCTTCTTCTCAGATCTGGAAAAAATGGTGCTGAAATTTATATAGAGGCACAAGAGACCTCGAATAGCTAAAGCAATCTTGTACAACAAAAACAAAGCTGGAGGCATCACAATACCAGATTAGAGGACATACTACAGAAATGTTGTAATCAAAACAGCATGGTACTGGTACAGAAACAGATGGATAGACCAATGGAACAGAATTGAAACACCAGAAATCAACCCAAACATACAGCCAACTTATATTTGATCAAGGATCTAAAACTAATTCCTGGAGCAAGGACAGTCTATTCAATAAATGGTGCTGGGAAAATTGGATTTCCACGTGCAGAAGCATGAAGCAAGACCCCTACCTTACACCTTACACAAAAATCCACTCAACATGGATTAAAGACCTAAATCTACGACCTGACACCATCAAGTTATTAGAGAACATTGGAGAAACCCTTCAAGATATTGGCACAGGCAAAGAATTTCTGGAAAAGACCCGGGAGGCACAGGCAGTCAAAGCCAAAATCAACTATTGGGATTGCATCAAATTGAGAAGTTTCTGTACTGCAAAAGAAACAGTCAGGAGAGTGAAGAGACAACCGACAGAATGGGAAAAAATATTTGCAAACTATGCAACAGATAAAGGGTTAATAACCAGAATCTACAAAGAGATCAAGAAACTCCACAAAAACAAAACCAACAACCCACTTAAGAGATGGGCCAAGGACCTCAATAGACATTTTTCAAAAGAGGAAATCCAAATGGCCAACAGGCACATGAAAAAATGTTCAAGGTCACTAGCAATCAGGGAAATGCAAATCAAAACCACAATGAGGTTTCACCTCACCCCGGTTATAATGGCTCACATGCAGAAATCTACCAACAACAGATGCTGGCGAGGATGTGGGGAAAAAGGGACACTAACCCACTGTTGGTGGGAATGCAAACTGGTCAAGCCACTATGGAAGTCAGTCTGGAGATTCCTCAGAAACCTGAAGATAACCCTACCGTTCGACCCAGCCATCCCACTCCTTGGAATTTACCCAAAGGAAATGAAATTGGCAAACAAAAAAGCGGTCTGCACCCTAATGTTTATTGCAGCTCAATTCACAATAGCTAAGACCTGGAACCAACCTAAATGCCCATCAACGGTAGACTGGATAAAGAAATTATGGGATATGTACTCTTTAGAATACTATACCGCAGTAAGAAACAACGAAATCCAGTCATTTGCAACAAAATGGAGGAATCTGGAACACATCATGCTGAGTGAAGTAAGCCAGTCCCAAAGGGACAAATATCATATGTTCGCCCTGATTGGTGAAAGCTAACTGAGCACCAAAAAGGAAACCTGTTGAAGTGAAATGGACACTATGGGAAACGGTGACTTGATCAGCATAGCCCTGACTGTTAATGAACAACTTAATACATTATACCTCTTAGTCATTTTTTTTTGTCTGTTCTACTTAATATGACTGGTTTAATTCTGTAATTAATACACAGTTATTCTTAAGTGTTGAAATTTAACTGAAATGTGATCCCTGTTAAACATAAGAGTGGGGATAAGACAGGGAAGAGATGTACAGTTTGGGACATGCTCAAGCTGACTTGCCCCAAATGGTAGAGTTAGAAACATACCAGGGGATTCGAATTCAATCCCATCAAGGTGGCATGTACCACTGCCATCTCACTAGTCCAAGTGATCAATTTCAGTTCACAATTGATCATAATGAAAGGACTAAGAGTCAAAGGGAGCACATAAACAAGTCTAGTACCTGCTAACAGCAACCGATAGAATAAATAAAGGGGAGAGTGATCCAACATGGGAAGTGAGATACTCAGCAGACTCATAGAATGGCAGATGTCCTAAATAGCACTCTGGCCTCAGAATCAGCCCTAAAGGCATGCGGATCTGACTGAAAAGCCCATGAGAGTATTTCAGGCATGGAAAGCCAAGACACTCTGGGAAAAGATCTCTGTGAGTGAGATCCCAGTGGAAAGAACAGGTCTTCAAAGAAGGAGGTACCTTTCTCTGAAGGGAGGAGAGAATCTCCAATTTGACTATGACCTTGTCTAAACAAGATAAGAGTCGGAGAACTCAGAGGGCTTCCATAGCCTTGGAAACTCATGACTGGAGCATAGGGAGATTACTGATGCCATAGACAGGAGTGTCAATTGGTAAAGTCAACAACAGGAGTCACTGTGCACTTACTCCTCATGTAGGATCTCTGTCCTTAATGTGCTGTGCATTGAGGCTTAATGCTATAACGAGTACTCAAACAATATATTTCACTTTGTGTTTCTATGGGGGTGCAAACTGTTGAAATCTTTACTTAATGCATACTAAACTGATCCTCTGTAAAAAAAAAAAAAAAAGAAATTATCAACTCCCAACTTGACTCTCACTGGGATTAAACATGACAATAGGTCTGATCTGATTTCATCATCATTTAAAAAAAATCATCTATTATTTTTCACTTTATGTTTCTGTGTGGGACCAAACTGTTGAAATCCTTACTTAATGTATACTAAGCTGATCTTCTGTATATTAAGATAATCGAAAATGAATCTTGATGTGAATGGAAGGGGAGAGGGAGTGGGAAAGGGGAGGGTTGTGGGTGGGAGGGATGGTATGGGGGGGAAGCCATTGTAATCCATAAATCGTACTTTGGAAATTTATATGCATTAAATAAAAGTTTAAAAAAATAAGTTTGCATCCTTTATGATGCTAATATTGTCCTCCTTTTATTGTTCTCATTTGTAACATATCAAGCAGATTTTCATGAGTTATGTTGTTTGAATCAAGCTTATGAATCTCCCTCAAGTTAGAGATTTTGGTACATTGAGTACTTTTTTTTTTTTTTGACAGGCAGAGTTAGACAGTGAGAGAGAGAGACAGAGAGAAAGGTCTTCCTTCCGTTGGTTCACCCCCCAAATGGCCGCTATAGCCGGTGCATTACAGCTGGCGCACTGTGCCGATCCAAAGCCAGGAGCCAGGTGCTTTCTCCTGGTTTCCCATGCGGGTGCAGGGCCCAAGGACCTGGGCCATCCTCCACGGCACTCCTGGGCCGGGACTAGAACCGAGGGTGCAGGCAGAGGATTAGCCTAGTGAGCTGCGGCGCTGACCGAATGCCTCTTGAATTTCAATCTTACAATGAAAATTTTCTCATTTATTTCCTTGATATTCAGCTTCTGCTTTATAGTTCTAGGCTTTAATATTATTATTATATCATGTATGTAGTAATATTTCAGAAAGATCAACAATGTGATTTCCATTTTTTGTCAGCGTGCTCTTATATGTTAAACATCTCTGTTTCCAAAACAAGTCAAAATCTTGGAATACTCCAAAGCAATCTGAGATTACTATAAGTATTTAGAGTCTTATCTTTGGATGAATCATGGGCTCATTTGAGAGCAAATAATTCTGCAGGCTGGGCTGAGATAAATTGAGGAAGTACTTCTCTTTACGATAACTCACATTGAGTTGTAGCATCATATCCCAATAGGTATTTCCCTTTAGAATTTTTAGCAGAGGCCAATCAATCAGGAGTATCATTTCTGTATCACTCAATAGTGTGTCTTTTGAATCAAATACAAGAGTAAACAGGGGACCAATCTGGCACAACTGTGAGTCTATTCTTCATGAGGTACGAGTAAAAGGGCAGCAGAGTTCAGAGATTTACAGAGAAGAAGATGCAGATTTGAGGTAATAGAAACAGAATTTTCTGTTAGTCTGTAAGATGAAAAATGTTGGCTGCATTCAGAATCTAGTAAGCTTTATACAGTATAAAAGACAGAAAGACATAAATTATTTTCTTGAACAAATTATAAAAAAGCTTCTATAGGGGCCGGCGCTGTAGCACAGTGTGTTAAAGCGCTGGCCTGAAGTGCCCGCATCCCATATGGGTGCTAGAACCCATATGGGTTCTAGTCCCGGCTGCTCCTCTTCCGATCCAGCTCTCTGCTGTGGTTTGGGAAAGCAGTAGAAGATGCCCAAGTCCTTGGGCCCCTTCACCCACTTGGGAGACCCGGAAGAAGCTCCTGGCTCCCAGCTTAGGATCGGCGCAGCTCCAGCCATTGCAGCCATCTGGGGAGTGAACCAGCAGATGCAAGACCTCCCTGTCTCTACCTCTCTCTGTAACTCTGTCTTTCTAATAAATAAAGTAAATCTTTTAAAAAAATCTTCTATAATTTTCTTGGCTGCAGTGACTGCTTTTAACTAATTTGATATGCCCTGGCTACTGGTTGCAACTGGAGTCTACAATAAGACGTATTCCAAGGTATTTAATTTTTGTAGCTATTGTGAGTGGGATAGATCTTAGAAGTTCTTTCTCAGCCAGGGCATTGTCTGTGTATAAAAAGGCTATTGATTTTTATGCGTTAATTTTATATCCTGACGCTTTACCAAACTCTATTAAGAGTTTCTTTAGCACTACTTTAAAGAAAATTAGGGGCCGGTGCTGTGGCATAGTAGGTTAAGTATCTGCATGTGGTGCTGGCATCCAATATGGGCACCAGTTTGATTCCTGGCTGCTCAAAACTGGACAAGGACACAGTAAAACGGAGAACCATAGACTAATCTTCTTTATGAGCATATATGCAAAAACTGTCAACAAACTGGCAAACTAAATGCAACAACATAACAAAAAAAAAATCACTCAACATAACAAAATGAGACTTATCCCAGAGATGGCCAGGATGGTTCAACACACATATATTTGTAAAAGTAATACAGATGCTATTTTTAAGTGTTAATGAAAGCAATGCTTATTGTGCTTCTGCTTGATGAAATGTCTGGTACATATCTGTTAGGTTCATTTGGTGAATTAAATGAGTGCTGGTTTGAGTCCCTAATGCACTGCTTCCAATCCAGCTCCCTGCTGATGTGCCTGAGTGATCCCACCCACGTGGGAGTCCGTGCTGGAGTTCCAAGCTCCTGATTTCAGCTGGGGCCAGCCTCCGTTCTTGCGGCAATTAGGGGAATAAACCAGAGGATGGGAGGTTTGTCTCTCCCTCTCTCTCAGCCATGTTGCTTTTCAAATAAATATATAAATCTTTTAATAATAACAACAGTAATAATATATCACATAAATTCAATGAAGGAATAAATAATTACATTTATAAATGATAGCATATATTTAAAAATTATTGATAAAAGACTAATAATTTGTTATTGGAAACACATTTTACTAAAAAAAGAAAGTGAAATTGTTCAGGAAACCAAAATTTATTTACAGGATTGACAAAATCGTCTCAAAGACCACGTAACATTGTTGAAACTTAATTGCAAGGACAGATAGCTTTAAAAGATAATAAATTTAATTGTGTGGGATGTTTCAAATAAATTTTGCTATTGGGAACTTACTGGATTTAATCTTAAGACCATACAAACAAGTTAACTTTTTCCAATAATGTGCATATGAAAAATATTTAATAGATAAAGAATACTTATTATATATGTTAATTTTAAATTAAACTTTCGATGTATTTCCTGGAGCTATTGGATTGACAAAACCTAACATGTTTTATAACACTGAACAACAGGACAGTTTTTTCATTCTTCAAAGCTTGGACTTAATTCTAATTTGATACATTTATTTTTCCTAAATAAATATGCTGGGAAGACACCCAGCTTACTTGAGGAATATGATATTTTCTTGAAAAGAGCTGCATCATTTAACTATATAAAATGAAATATTTTGCCAGTACATTCTCAATCACTAATTTATTTGCATTTCACTTACCAATATGCACATACAGTTATATGTACATTTTTTTTGACAGGCAGAGTTAGACAGTGAAAGAGAGAGACAGACAGAGAGAAAGGTCTTCCTTTTCCATGGGTTCACCCCCCAAATGGCCGCTACAGCAAACACTGCGCAGATCTGAAGCCAGGAGCCAGGTGCTTCTCCTGTTCTCCCATGCGTGTGCAGGGCCCAAGCACTTGGCCATCCTCCACTGCCTTCCCGGGCCACAGCAGAGAGCTGGACTGGACGAGGAGACATGTTTATATTGAGAATTCATTGGTACAATTTTTGACCTCAACTTTATATACTAAACCAGTTTTCCTTATCTTTATCCAATCTTCTTGCATTCTGCCTGGTCATGTCAACTCTACAAAAACTGACAGGAATACAAATGTAAACACAATGCTGATGTCTGAAATTATATTTTATTAAGCTATAATGTTCTTAAATTTATGAATGAATGGATACCACATTACATACGATATCCCCAATAGAAATAGTATGTTAGTTTGTGTAGAGACACAAGATGTGATTACTTTTGACGTTTCACTCTTTAACACCAGAGTTTCATTTTTCTTTCTAAGATTCAACACATTTTTTTAGAAATTTAATTTTTTTCCAACTTTCATTCCTAAATAGTAGATTACTGCTTGGGAACATTCTCCACCAAGTAAGCTTTATCATCATCTACCAGAACCACTGTGCATGGCAGAGAACCACCAGTCCTTATCAACTTGCAGGTCCATAAGGTTGGGCTAGGGTTCACTGATGTAAGTAACTAACCACATATGGCAACCTCAATTAGAGGCATTTATCAGTAAATATTGATCAATATTACCTGGTAAAATTTCCAATTACTACCTGTAATTTTGGAAGTCTCAAGCAAATAACCAGTTTGCAAAACCTAAGTGGTCAGGTAGAAAAAGATCCGAGTTTTTTGAATAACCCAATTATGAGTAATGTTACCAAATGTTCACTGGACCCACATGTGAGGAAACATAATAAAGCTAGATTCTATCAGGCAGAGTACACGAATCCCCCTGACCACCTGTAATATGGTGAAATGGGAGAGTCAAAATCAATGTATAACACTTACAAATTTTTTTCAACAAAAGGTGAAGAAGAAATATTTGAAAGTTGTCTCTCATCTGTTTATTTCTTCATTATTCTTCTCAAGGCCCCTTTAACCTCTTTGTTCCTCAGGCTATAAATAAAAGGATTCAGCAGGGGAATTATGATTGTGTAGAATAAAGAATACAGTTTGTTCTGCTCTTCAGCGGGTGCAGATCCAGGATGCACATACATGAGGAAGAGAGTGCCATAGAACAAAGAGACAGAGAGCAGGTGGGCACTGCACGTGGAGAAGGCTTTGCTTCTGCCCTTCTCAGACTTCTTCTTCAGAGTGGTTAAGAGGACTTCAGAGTAAGAGATGAGAATAGTCATGAAAGTGAAGATTTGTATAAAGACTGAAGAGATTACAACCAGGAGTATATTAAGTGTAGGGTCACTGCAAGAAATGTTGAACAGCTGTAAAATTTCACAGTAGAAATATTGTATGACATTGTACCTGCAGAAACTTAATCTAGCTAGCAAAGCTACATGAATTGCTGTGTGCAGAAAACTAATTATAAATGACCCACTTATCAACCAAGCACAGACTCTGTTGGACATCACCACAACATAAAGCAAAGGGTTACATATTGCTATGTAGCGGTCATAGGCCATCACAACCAAGAGGAAACATTCTGTTGTTGCAAAGGAGCCAAAAAAATAAAACTGAGCAAAACAGTCAAAAAAGGATATTGCATGATTCTTTGATAAAAAGTTGATAAGCATCTTGGGAGTCACAGAGGAAGAAGTGCACACATCTGCGAAGGCTAAGCTACCAAGGAATGAGTACATGGGGGTGTGAAGGTGGGGATCCTTACAGATGAGAGCAATCAGTCCAAGGTTGCCCACTGTGGTGGTGAGGTAGATCGCCAGAAACACCAAGAACAGGGACAGCTGCAGCTCTGGACGATCTGTGAGTCCTGTGAGGACAAACTCCATCACCAGAGTCTGGTTTTCCTCTGCCATGTCTGACCTGGCCAATCACTAAAATGGAAGAAAGAGTGAGGTAACAGTCACTAAGAAGCATAGAAATAGTGACAGTTTCATGTGACTAACATATTCCTAAAAGTGCTTCTCATTTTATTAGTAGCTTTAAATTTTTAATTTTATTTGTTTTTTTTTTACCAACATTCAAAATTCTCTGAAATAAAAAAGCTTTGAAATGATGATTAACCTTAAGTGAAACATAAATTTCATGCCATATCTTTTTTAATTTAACAGATTTTAGTAGCTTGCATACACTCAAAATTCACATGAGAAATTTCCATTATCCCACAAAGAACTATAAATAGTAATAGTCAAAGCATTTTCATATTGAAATGTGATAAAGCCCTAAATCTAAATTCTAGTGTATTGGTGTTAGAATAGACAGGAAGATTCATGCAGCAAAATAGAGAGCCCAGAAAGAAATTCTAGTACATACAAGGATGTATTAGAAGACAATTATATTTTTTCCATTCAATAGAAAAAGATGACTGATTTAATGGATTGTGCTCATGGTACTTTTGGCAGTTTCGAAGTGAAGATTAGGCACCTTACTGTTCAAGGAGAAACAGACTAGATATATCTATTATAAAATTGTTGGATAAAACACAATATATTCAGATTATAGAATAAAATTCAGTCATGAAAACAAAAAGGCTAAACGAATTGAATTGGAAATTATCAAGCTATATATTTATCTGAATAGAGTAAAATACAGGAAAGGGTAAATAATATATGACATTATTGTAAAAACAAGCAGGGTTTTGAAAATATTTATTTCCTTGTTCAACTGAAAGTCAGAGTTACAGAGAAAGAGTGAAATAACTTCCATCTGCTGGTTCACTCCCGACGTGGCCACAATGGCCAGGGTTGAGCCAGGCTGAACCCAGAAGCCAGGAGCTTCATCCGGGTCTCTCACGTGGGTGTCAGGGGCCCAAGACTTGAGCCATCTTCCACTGCATCTCCCAGACCCTTTGCAGGGAGCTGGTTCAGCAGTGGCACCCATATGGGATGCCAGTGCCACAGGTAGTAACTTTACCCACTGCACCACAAGGCCTGCCCCAAGAAGTATATTTTTAAATCTCTCTTTTATGTAGAAAAAATTGTGGGTAATAGAACCCAAATGTATAACAATGTTTTTTTCTGGTTTGAGATTAGGTGTAGGAATAAAAGAAGTGAGGGAAAGGGCAAGAGGTGCAATCCAAAAAAGGATTCCACAAGGTGGGTGGGCATCTAGCCAAGCAGTTAAAATGCCTGCAGGACCAGCGTTGCGGCACAGCAGGTCAAGCTGCTTCCTGCCATGCCAGCATCCCACATGGTGCAGGTTCCAGTCCTAGCTACTCTACTACTGATCAGCTCCCTGCTAATGCACTTGGGAAAGCAGCAGTAAATGGCCTCAATTCTTGAGCCCTTGACACTCATGAGGGAGACCCGGATGGGTTTAGGTTCCTGAACTAGGCCTGCACCAGCTCCAGGCTTTGTGGCCATTTGGAAAGTGACCCGGTATATGGAAGATCTTTCTGTGTCTCATTCTCTCGGTGTAACTCTGCTTTTCAAACAAAATAAAAAACAAATAAATACATTTAAAAAATGATGTCTGTAGCCCACACCCAAGTAAGAGGGTTTGTTTCCCAGTTCTAGACCATGGCTATAGCTTCCTTCTACTTCAGACCCTGGAAGACAGCTCTGATAGCTCAAGAAACTGGGTTCTTGCTACCCATGTAGGAGACCTGGATTGAGTTCCTGGGTCCTGGCTTCAGATCATCAGGCATATGGTTATTTGGGGATTGAACCACCATATGGGAGCTCTCTTTCTCTGTCTCTAAAATGAGTGAATGAATGAATGAATGGATGAATAAATAAATAGCTTTAGAAATAATTCCACAAGAAAAGTACTATATGTCATGATACCTTTTACACAAAATAGTGTAATACATTTATATGTATGGTGTATATATATATATATGTAAATTAATAAAGGGATGTGTAAAGGAAAATGCTAGAGAAAATAAACCTTATTGTTACCTTTCTAGGAAATATTTTGACAGCAAAATTCCACTATAAGCTTAGTAAACCTGTAAACTTGTGTACCTACATACATACATGCAGAGATAGCACAAGAAAATTATAAATTTCAAATGAATATGATCAAAATGAAAGTCCTGAACACTGAGAATAGATGTGACTCATTTTTTAGAACTCCAAAGTTATCTATAATTGTGCAAGATACAGATTTAATACAGTGACACGATTTTTGGAGGCTTGGTAATTTCTATAATGTTCTTTCTAAATTTATTCCTGTATTTTTGTCATTGTTATTGTTACAACATTTAGTGTTTTCATGAAATAAAAAAATTGAGTTCTTTTCCGTGATTTTATATGTCTGTGGACAAACTCCAAAAAATGTTCTTGTGTTTACATATCCCTCTAGATTATCTTGAAAAGAAAAATAAATATTTTGAGGTGTCAAATACATTTTCATTTTAAGATAATACTTCTCAATATTTAAGAAACATGCAAACTTTTTTACTATGATAAAATATTAGAAAATCTTGGTGCAGCTAATTTAAGTAAAAAAATCTAACATTCTAAGAAATAATCATAAAGAACAATTATGAAATGTAATTCTATCCTCACTAAAAAAAATTAATTAATTTTAAAATTCCTACCTTTAATTATATGCCCACACAGAGCACTGCATGTCCTAGCATACAAAATATGTCCAAAAAATTAATGAAAAATTAAGAACCATAATATCTTTTTCTTTGAATAAAGTGATGCAACTCTCTCTATAAACTCTATCATCGAATTATTAATATTCCTAATTTTAGTTCCTGCAATGTGTAATTTAGTCAAGAATCAGTAAGCTTTGTGAACGATTTCATGAAACTAATAAATTCTTATTACATTAAGTCATACAAACTGTAAGCCAGAAATTCCTATTCTGAGGAAGTACAAATGAGATTTGAGTAGTAAAGCTCATGTGTCAATTTTTAAAAACTGTAAACATTAGAAAATTAGCACTGAATGTGTTGAAGTTTTATTATGATGATTTAAATGTTTCATTTTTCACTCTTCTATTAATAAAGTGTATTTTAAATGTTTCCAATAATTGTATTACCTATTCAGTAAAAATCCTAATGGAAATACACATGTTCAGAAAGACATTCATTTCTGTCTGTCCAGATTTTCGTGGATGATTTAAAAAGTTATTATCTATCATTTTCTTGTATAGATATTTTGTTATCCTACAGAAAGATTGTAAAACTATAATAACAAAGCTTACAAAAATCTCTGTACTCTTACCCAGTTCTGCAAGACGTTGAGAAACTTAAGATGTGCTTATTTTCTGGAAGTAAAATAAAAGGTAGAGAAATGAACCAGTATTATTTCAGTTCTTGAAAACTCCCAAATGGAGCAAGACAGTATTTCTTTCCTCTATTTTCAAACCAATCCTTTAAAAAATTTTTAAATTCCCTTAATATTTCCAATGGATTCCCAGTGGGATTAAGTAAAAGTTGTTCTACTGGGCATTGTTAGCTCATCATTAAATTATCCCTACATAACTAGTTATAACAATTAAAAGTGATATAGAACCCCTGTGTTTTCAGATTTCACTATAAGGACATGTTTAAAACATGTCACAGAACAGTGTAAAATAAGCTTGTTTTCCTTGCTTTGTATCTCTTAATAATGCCACAGATCAACGACCTTATAAACTTTGATTTCCATTTAGAAATCTCACAGGAACATGAAAGTTAATGTATCCAAATCTGAGATTAAGATTTTCCACTGCTCCACTCCCAAATTGAGTATTCTTCCAATGCTCTTAGTCTTGGGGAACAGGGTTAACAAAAAAAGATGTTACGCAAGCCATAAATCAGAGACATAACCTGAACATTAACTTCATCCTTAACTCTGTTGTTACAACCACTGTCAAATCCCCTAGGTTTCTTCTGCTAGAGATGTTTAAACTGCAGCCATTAATTTAACCCCTGAAGTTTACCTCAAGGGATGGGCATTTGGTACAGTAGTTAGGTTGCAACTTAGGACACCCACACCCCATACTGCAGAACCTAGCTTGAGTCGCAGCTACTCCCCTTCCAATCTAGCTTCTTGCTAATGCTCACACGGGGAGGCAGCAGATGATGACTCAAACAGTTGAATCCTTGCCACCCACAGGAGAGACCCAAATGTAGTACCAGGCTCCCAGCTTCGAACTGACACAGCCATGCATGTTGTGGGCACTTGGGGAGTGAGCCAGTGGATGGAAGGAACTTTCTCTGTCTTTTTTTTTTATTGTTTATTTTATTTTATTTTATTTTATTTTTTTATTTTATTTTATTTTTAACTTTTATTTAATGAATATAAATTTCCAAAGTACGGCTTATGCATTACAATGGCTTCCCCCCATAACGTCCCTCCCACCCGCAACCCTCCCCTTTCCCACTCCCTCTCCCCTTCCATTCACATCAAGATTCATTTTCGATTCTCTTAATATACAGAAGATCAGTTTAGTATACATTAAGTAAAGATTTCAACAGTTTGCTCCCACACAGAAACATAAAGTGAAAAATACTGTTTGAGTACTAAAGTGAAAAATAATAGATGATTTTTTAAATGATGATGAAATCAGATCAGACCTATTGTCATGTTTAATCCCAGTGAGAGTCAAGTTGGGAATTGATAATTTCTTTCTTTTCTTTCTTTCTTTTTTTTTTTTTTTAGAGAAGATAAGATTAGTATACATTAAGTAAAGATTTCAACAGTTTGCACCCCCATTGAAACACAAAGTGAAATATACTGTTTGAGTACTCGTTATAGCATTAAGCCTCAATGCACAGCACATTAAGGACAGAGATCCTACATGAGGAGTAAGTGCACAGTGACTCCCGTTGTTGACTTTACAAATTGACACTCCTGTTTATGGCATCAGTAATCTCCCTATGCTCCAGTCATGAGTTTCCAAGGCTATGGAAGCCCTCTGAGTTCTCTGACTCTTATGTTGTTTAGACAAGGTCATAGTCAAAGTGGAGATTCTCTCCTCCCTTCAGAGAAAGGTACCTCCTTCTTTGAAGACCTGTTCTTTCCACTGGGATCTCACTCACAGAGATCTTTTCCCAGAGTGTCTTGGCTTTCCATGCCTGAAATACTCTCATGGGCTTTTCAGTCAGATCCGAATGCCTTTAGGGCTGATTCTGAGGCCAGAGTGCTATTTAGGACATCTGCCATTCTATGAGTCTGCTGAGTATCTCACTTCCCATGTTGGATCACTCTCCCCTTTATTTATTCTATCGGTTGCTGTTAGCAGGTACTAGACTTGTTTATGTGCTCCCTTTGACTCTTAGTCCTTTCATTATGATCAATTGTGAACTGAAATTGATCACTTGGACTAGTGAGATGGCAGTGGTACATGCCACCTTGATGGGATTGAATTCGAATCCCCTGGTATGTTTCTAACTCTACCATTTGGGGCAAGTCAGCTTGAGCATGTCCCAAACTGTACATCTCTTCCCTGTCTTATCCCCACTCTTATGTTTAACAGGGATCACATTTCAGTTAAATTTCAACACTTAAGAATAACTGTGTATTAATTACAGAATTAAACCAGTCATATTAAGTAGAACAGACAAAAAAAAATGACTAAGAGGGATAATGTATTAAGTTGTTCATTAACAGTCAGGGCTACTCTGATCAAGTCACCATTTCTCATAGTGTCCATTACACCTCAACAGGTTTCCTTTTTGGTGTTCAATCAGTTGTCATCGATCAGGGAGAACATATGGTATTTGTCCCTTTGGGACTGGCTTACTTCACTCAGCATGATGTGTTCCAGATTCCTCCATTTTGTTGCAAATGACTGGATTTCGTTGTTTCTTACTGCGGTATAGTATTCTAAAGAGTACATATCCCATAATTTCTTTATCCAGTCTACCGTTGATGGGCATTTAGGTTGGTTCCAGGTCTTGGCTATTGTGAATTGAGCTGCAATAAACATTAGGGTGCAGACCGCTTTTTTGTTTGCCAATTTCATTTCCTTTGGGTAAATTCCAAGGAGTGGGATGGCTGGGTCGAACGGTAGGGTTATCTTCAGGTTTCTGAGGAATCTCCAGACTGACTTCCATAGTGGCTTGACCAGTTTGCATTCCCACCAACAGTGGGTTAGTGTCCCTTTTTCCCCACATCCTCGCCAGCATCTGTTGTTGGTAGATTTCTGCATGTGAGCCATTCTAACCGGGATGAGGTGAAACCTCATTGTGGTTTTGATTTGCATTTCCCTGATTGCTAGTGACCTTGAACATTTTTTCATGTGCCTGTTGGCCATTTGGATTTCCTCTTTTGAAAAATGTCTATTGAGGTCCTTGGCCCATCTCTTAAGTGGGTTGTTGGTTTTGTTTTTGTGGAGTTTCTTGATCTCTTTGTAGATTCTGGTTATTAACCCTTTATCTGTTGCATAGTTTGCAAATATTTTTTCCCATTCTGTCGGTTGTCTCTTCACTCTCCTGACTGTTTCTTTTGCAGTACAGAAACTTCTCAATTTGATGCAATCCCAATAGTTGATTTTGGCTTTGACTGCCTGTGCCTCCCGGGTCTTTTCCAGAAATTCTTTGCCTGTGCCAATATCTTGAAGGGTTTCTCCAATGTTCTCTAGTAACTTGATGGTGTCAGGTCGTAGATTTAGGTCTTTAATCCATGTTGAGTGGATTTTTGTGTAAGGTGTAAGGTAGGGGTCTTGCTTCATGCTTCTGCACGTGGAAATCCAGTTTTCCCAGCACCATTTATTGAATAGACTGTCCTTGCTCCAGGAATTAGTTTTAGATCCTTGATCAAATATAAGTTGGCTGTAGATGTTTGGGTTGATTTCTGGTGTTTCTATTCTGTTCCATTGGTCTATCCATCTGTTTCTGTACCAGTACCATGCTGTTTTGATTACAACTGCCCTGTAGTATGTCCTGAAATCTGGTATTGTGATGCCTCCGGCTTTGTTTTTGTTGTACAAGTTTGCTTTAGCTATTCGAGGTCTCCTGTGTCTCCATATGAATTTCAGCATCATTTTTTCCAGATCTGAGAAGAAGGTCTTTGGTATCTTGATTGGTATTGCATTGAATCTATAAATTGCTTTTGGGAGAATGGACATTTTGATGATATTGATTCTTCCAATCCATGAGCATGGAAGATTTTTCCATTTTTTGGTATCCTCTTCTATTTCTTTCTTTAAGGTTTTGTAATTTTCATCGTAGAGATCTTGAACGTCCTTGGTTAAGTTTATTCCAAGGTATTTGATTGTTTTTGTAGCTATTGTGAATGGGATTGATCTTAGAAGTTCTTCCTCAGCCGTGGCATTGCCTGTGTATACAAAGACTGTTGATTTTTGTGCATTGATTTTATACCCTGCCACTTTGCCAAAATCTTCTATGAGTTCCAATAGTCTCTTAGTAGAGTTCTTTGGGTCCCCTAAATAAAAAATCATGTCATCTGCAAAGAGGGGTAGTTTGAGTTCTTCCTTCCCAATTTGTATCCCTTTAATTTCTTTTTCTTGCCTAATAGCTCTGGCTAGAACCTCCAGAACTATATTGAATAGCAGTGGTGAGAGTGGGCATCCCTGTCTGGTACCAGATCTCAGTGGAAATGCTTCCAACTTTTCCCCATTCAATAGGATGTTGGCTGTGGGTTTTTCATAGATTGCTTTGATTGTATTGAGGAATGTTCCTTCCAAACCCAGTTTGCTTAGAGTTTTCATCATGAACGGGTGTTGTATTTTATCAAATGCTTTCTTGGCGTCTATTGAGATAATCATATGGTTTTTCTTCTGCAGTCTGTTAATGTGGTGTATCACATTGATTGTCTTGCGCACATTAAACCATCCCTGCATACCAGGGATAAATCCCACTTGGTCTGGGTGGATGATCTTTCTGATGTGTTGTTGCATTCTATTGGCGAGAATTTTATTGAGGATTTTTGCATCTATGTTCATCAGGGATATTGGTCTGTAATTCTCTTTCAATGCTGCATCTTTTTCTGGCTTAGGAATTAAGGTGATGCTGGCTTCATAGAAAGAATTTGGGAGGATTCCTTCTTTTCGATTGTTCTGAATAGTTTGAGAAGTATTAGAGTCAGTTCTTCTTTAAAAGTCTGGTAGAATTCAGCAGTGAATCCATCTGGTCCTGGGCTTTTCTTTGTTGGGAGGGCCTTTATTACTGTTTCAATTTCTGTCTCAGTTATGGGTTCTTTTAGGTTTTCTATGTTTCCTGGTTCAATTTAGGTAGATTGCATGTGTCCAGGAATCTATCCATTTCTGATAGATTTTCCTGTTTGCTGGCATACAATTCCTTGTAGTAATTTCTGATGATTCTTTTTATTTCTGTGGTATCTGTTGTTACATTTCCTTTTTCATCTCTGATTTTATTAATTTGGGTCTTTCCTCTTCTTTTTTTAGTTAGTTGGGCCAATGGGGTGTCAATTTTGTTTATTTTTTCAAAAAACCAGCTCCTCGTTTGGCTGATTTTTTGTAATTTTTTTTGATTCAATCCTGTTGATTTCTTCTCTGATTTTAATTATTTCTCTTCTCCTGGTAGATTTGGGTCTGGTTTGGTGCAGGTTTTCTAGATATTGAGATGAATTGAAAGCTCATCTATTTGTTGCCTTTCCAATTTCTTGATGTAGGCAGCTATTGATATAAACTTTCCTCTTAACACTGCTTTTGCTGTGTCCCATAAGTTTTGGTATGTTGTGCTGTTATCCTCATTTACTTCCAGAAAGTTTTTGATTTCCCTTTTAATTTCTTCTATGACCCATTGTTCATTCAGGAGCATGTTGTTCAATCTCCATGTGTTTGCATATGCTCTAGGGATTTCTGAGTTGCTAATTTCCAACTTCATTCCTTTATGGTCTGAGAAGCTGCATGGTATGATTCTAATTCTTTTGAATTTGCTGAGACTTGCTTTATGGCCCAGTATGTGGTCAATCCTAGAGAAGGTTCCATGTACTGCTGAGAAGAATGTAAAATCTTTAGCTGGAGGATTGAAAGTTCTGTATATATCTGTTAGATCCATTTGGGCTATCGTGTCATTTAAATCTACTGTATCCTTGTTGATCTTCTGTCCTATTGATCTGTCTATTTCTGAGAGTGGAGTATTGAAGTCCCCCAGTACTATTGTATTGGGGTCTAAGTCTCCCTTTAAGTCTCTTAACAAATCTTTTAGATAAACTGGTGCCCTGTAGTTAGGTGCATATACATTGATAATTGTTATATCTTCTTGTTGTATTGATCCCTTAATCATTATATAGTGTCCCTCTTTGTCTCTCTTAACAGTTTTTGTAGTAAAGTTTATGTTGTCGGATATTAAGATGGCTACGCCTGCTCTTTTTTCATTTCTGTTGGCATGGTATATCTTTTTCCAGCCTTTCACTTTCAGTCTGTATGGATCTTTGTTGGAAAGATGTGTTTCTTGTAAGCAGCAAATAGATGGGTTTTGTTCCTTAACCCAATCAGCCAATCGGTGTCTTTCAACTGGACAGTTCAGGCCATTAACATTCAATGTGACTAATGAAAAGTGGTAACTTTGCCCTGCCATTTGCCAAAGATAAGTTCTAATATATGCTTTGAATTCCCTGTGATCTTTTGCTGTGAGGTTTCCTTCCTTTACCTTCTTTCATATTGATGACCGTGTTTCTGTGTTTCTGTGTGTCACACATCTTTATGTATCTTTTGCAGGGCTGGACGAGTGGCAGCAAATTCTTTCAATATCTGTTTGCTATGAAAAGTCTTTATTTCACCTTCATTCACAAATGATAGCTTTGCAGGATATAATATTCTGGGTTGGCAGTTTTTCTCTCTTAGTACCTGGGCTATATCTCGCCATTCCCTCCTAGCTTGTAGGGTTTCTGATGAGAAGTCAGCTGTGAGTCTGATTGGAGATCCTCTGAGAGTAATCTGACATTTCTCTCTTGCACATTTTAGGATCTTTTCTTTATGTTTCACTGTGGAGAGTTTAATTACAACGTGTCGTGGTGAGGATCTCTTTTGGTCGTGTTTATTAGGGGTTCTGTGGGCTTCCTGTACTAGGATTTCTCTGTCCTTCTCCAAACCTGGGAAATTTTCTGCTAATATCTCACTAAAAAGGCCTTCTAATCCTTTCTCCCTCTCCATGCCTTCAGGAACTCCTAGAACCCGAATGTTGTTTTTTTTAATAGTATCCTGAAGATTCCCGACAATATGTTTTAGATTTCTAATTTCCTC
The DNA here is from genome assembly GCF_051225735.1 of Oryctolagus cuniculus. Taxonomy (NCBI): domain Eukaryota; kingdom Metazoa; phylum Chordata; class Mammalia; order Lagomorpha; family Leporidae; genus Oryctolagus; species Oryctolagus cuniculus. The sequence continues at coordinate 52,574,545 of NC_142870.1, read as the reverse complement.
TTCTTTTCTTTGGTCTGACTGTATCCTTTCCTGTTCTCTGTCTTCTAAGTCCGATATTCTCTCTTCTGCTTCACCCATTCTGTTTGTAAGGCTCTCTATTGTGTTTTTCATTTGATCTATTGAATTCTTCACTTCATTATGATTTCTCGTCACTATCACAGTTTCCTGTTGTACTAGTTGGTTTGTTTCATTTTGACTCCTCCTTAATATTTCATTTTCACGAGAGAGATTTTCTATCTTGTCCATTAAGGATTTGTGTAGTTCAAGAATTTGTTTTTGAGAACTTCTTAATGTTCTTATCAATTTTTTGAGATCTGCTTCTTGCATTTCTTCTATCTCATCATCTTCATAAACTTGAATTGGGGTGTCTTTTTCATTTGGGGGCGTCATGGTGACTTCCTTGTTTCTATTATCTCGGTTTTTGCTTTCGTTATTTGGCATATTGCAGATATTTGGTTTCTTCACTGTGGTGCTTTTTCTTGTTATACTATGACTCTAGATTAAGTAGACTATCTGTTTTTGATAGAGCCTTAGAGGCTCGAGATGGGTGTGGCCTGAGAGCTCTGTTTGGTGTGCCAAAGGTGACACTCCCAGGTTAGGCGTGGTAGATCTCTCTCTCTCTCTTTCTTTCTTTTTTTGATTCAAAAGGGAAGTAATTCCGCACAGCTGAACGAAGTTGGAGGTGGTTAGCAGGCAAATGATATACCCACAGGAGCCAGAGATTGGATGCTCTTTCCCAAGGACCACACAGGGAATCTGTTCTGCCCTCAGAGTGGGCTCAAATTCTCCTTCAGTCTCCCACTGGGTTGCCAAAGTTACGGAATTGTAGCGTCTCTGGAGAGTACTCACATGAATTCTGTGAGTTCTCTCCCCCACCGTCTCTTTTTTCACAGTCTCAGTTCAGTAGCACCACAAATTTACTAGGTCCTAATCTCCTGTTAATTCGCCCCGCCCAGAGTCAGGTTTTTCTGCTAGGCTCAGGGCCAGTGCAGACCTGAGGTCGCTCTGCTTATGACGTATGTCCAAGATGGCGCCTGCTCTTTGTCTTGCTCGCCCTTGAGAGGTGAGCAGAGAGAGAAACCTGTGTCCGTACCAGTCACCTTTTTTTTCTCTCTCTCTCTCACTTCCAGTTAGCCTTTTGAACTTTCCCCCCCTGGGGGTCGTTCCCTCTAGTCTCCTCTCTCCGCTTGCCTGCCAGTGTCTCAGGCTATTGAGGTTCGGCTCACCTCGCGTTCCAGCGCTGGTGTGTTGAGTCTGCCGCTGGTGTCCCGAACTGTGGGCTACCACGCTCTCCACGCAGGTCCACTGTGAATCACGCGTTCGGGAAGAGTTTCTTCTACTGTTTCCTCCCCTAGTCTTCCTTGAACCTGCAGTATCTCCACTTTTATTAAACTGTGTCTCCCCGGACTATCAGTGTGCTCCCTTCCTATTCCGCAATCTTGCCAACCTCTGTCAGAACTTTCTCTTTCTCTCTCTCTTTATGTGTGTGTGTGTGTGTGTATGTGTGTGTGTGTCTGTCCGTCTGTCTCTGTCTTTGAAATAAATTATGAAAATAGATAACACTTTAAAATTCAAGATATATTCATATATTGCCCATACTTATTAGCCAACCTCGACTACACAGTCTACACCCGCCAACACAGTCTTCCAATTCATTTTCCAAGCTGACCAAATTGTACACCATTTCACCATCACCAAAAAACATTCTCTCAAATTAAAATGTATAAATAAATTCTCCTTACACATAGGATAGCAACTAAAATTCTTAAGGCTGAATATCCATTTACCTGTACTGAAACTAGACCCCTGGTTAACAACATACCATTGAGGGGCATTGGAGCACTGTGTATGTATACTAATTAATGTAACACTTACTGCATTTGCATATAATCATCAATATCTGAATGGATTCTTACAATAGAATTTAGTTCTTCTTCATGTAATGTCTAATGCTCAGGCCTTTCTTTAATTGAAAGATTTTTTCTACTCTGCCATTCAGAGTCCTAGAATCCTTCTGGTTTTTCACTCAAGCATTTTTCACAAATGGCCTCCTTCATTGTCTATGTTCTCAAACCAGAAGGGGAAAGTTCATAAAGGATTCAGAGAATGAAGTGCCTATGAGTCAGAAGCCTAGGTGATATCTATCACACACAGTCCTAAACTTAAGCAAATAATTCAGTTAGTTGTAGACGGAGTCTGTGTATAGAAGGGAAAATCTGGTAACTGTTCAACAGTTCCTTCCACTGTCCTTCCTGTGATTGTCATGTACCAGTTTTACTCTTTTTTCCACCCAAAAACCATGGTCAGCCTTTCCGTAGGGAGTTAAGTCCAGTTTCCATCTAGACCATATCTCAACAAAAACCTGGGGTTCCAAGGACATTATTCTTTCCAACAAATATGATTGCAGTTGTTCTTTCTCTAGATACTAAGATTTTTTTTCTTTACCGGCAGAGTGGACAGTGAGAGAGAGAGAGAGAGAGAGAAAGGTCTTCCTTTGCCATTGGTTCACCCTCCAATGGCCGCTGTGGCCGGCGCGCTGTGGCCGGCGTGCTGTGGCCGCTGCACCACACTGATCCGAAGGCAGGAGCCAGGTGCTTCTCCTGGTCTCCCATGGGGTGCAAGGCCATCCTCCACTGCACTCCTGGGCCATAGCAGAGAGCTGGCCTGGAAGAGGGGCAACCGGGACAGAATCCGGCGCCCTGACCGGGACTAGAACCCGGTGTGCCGGCGCTGCTAGGCGGGGGATTAGCCTATTGAGCCACGGCAACAGCTAAGATTTCTTAAAGCACATCACTTTTGTCTCATGTTATGCTTGCACATTCCTGTTGTACAATTTTTGTAACATTTATCTGTCATCCTACATGCAAATGAACCTTAAAAGTGTCCAAATTTGCAAATGGTGAAATTAACTGATATCACCAATATGATGGGCCAGGCTATTGTTCTGCAAAATAACCAGGGAATAAAGTTCAATCAGATACAGATAGAGTTGTCATAGTCCTGGGGAAAGACCATCAGTGTTCCTTGTGGCTAACTCCTAATGCCTAGAAAGTGCTTTTATGCCTAGAAAGTGCATTCATGGACCAAACTGAAAACAATACATTTTTCACATTAATAGCCATATATCCCAACCAGATATTACGTTGAAGTGTTCATGTAAGGATAACACATTTGATAATCAACAGCATTGGCATTGCAATATCACTAAGCGTGTGGTTTTCTCCCATTATCAGTTATGGCCATATGGTTTTTGTATGGACTAGAACATTAAAATAAATATAGTTGGGACCAGTGCTGTGGCGTAGCAGGTAAAGCCACCACCTGCAGTGCCGGCATCCCATCTGGGCACTGGTTTGAGTACTGGCTGCTCCACTTCTGATCCAGCTCTCTGCTATGGTCTGGGAAAGCAGTAGAAGATGGCCCAAATCATTGGGCCCCTACACCTACTTGGGAGACTTGAAAGAAGCTCCTGGCTCCTGGCTTCAGAGTGGTGCAGCTCCAGCCATTGTGGCCATCTGGGGAGTGAATCAGTCATGTGAAACTGTTGAAGCAAGGATAGAAACCTTTATATATAATGTTAAAGGAAGTGGCAGTATTATTAAAGGGTTTTTGCGAAAGCCTTAGTGATAGTTAAAGATTTTCTAATTTAGAGATGTCAATACAAGGAATCAAAACTCTGAAAAACACTTGCATTCACAATTATGCATAGAGTGGGGGTAATGCTGCATGGATTTCTCTTAAAATGTGTTAATCTGTGAAGAACCAAGGCTGATGGTTCCATGTGCAAAGATAGTCTTTAATTTTTATTTTGGCTTTGGGTGTGTTTTTTTTTTTTTTGTCTTTGTAGCTGAATTTTGATAGTTAGTAATCCCAATACACAATGGTGATTCCCATTTGGGGAAAATTCCTAAGATAAGATGATATTACATTGTTGTTAGAGCTCTGGTACTCTTAGGTATGTAGTTAAATATTACCATTCTTATGTGGGTGATTTTCAGTTACCTTGTGCTTAAGAAGTGAGAAGCAAGCAGAGTTTCCCAGTGCTGAAATTAGATAAAACCAATAATAATAAGCTTTGGGGCTGGGGAATATGCAGTCCAGGAAAATTTATCAGAACTACAATGCTGGTAATATGTAGGAAGAATTTGTATGGTTATTTTAAAGTCTCATCTCATAAGTTTCACTACACAGTTGTGAAATGACGAATACCAGAGAGCACATCAGTCAATTACTAAAAATATAAAGGGGATCTTTTTCAAGGTGAGTATGGAAAAAATAAAATTGGCCCATTAATTACATCCTGAGTGTATCCATATTCTATTGGATTAATATCAAGCTGTCTTGTTAGCGGTATAAAACTGTAAGACTTTATCATATTTTTATTAATATCGGTATGTATTCATTATTCTGTCTGATTAATCACAGATATCATTTTGTGCAGTATGCATTAATGCATTGAATCATTATAAATTGGAATTATTTAAAAAAGCATTTTAACTATGACTTGAATGGTCTGGTGATGTCATCTTTGGAGATCTCTGTTTCCTGAGGTCATCTTCTTTTTGGGAAAAATTCCCAAAGACATTCTTTATTTTAAGTCAAAGGTGGGTTGACAAGCCCAAGTTTTAGAGGGAGTTCTTTTTAGTTGAGAGATATGGGTGAAAAATTCAATACTCTATAATTTAATTGATATATGAAAATTTCATAGAACCCAATAGGGTCCCTTCCATTGAAGTTCAAGTATAGTTTTTCTTTTTTTTTTTTTTTTTTTTTTTTTGACAGGCAGAGTGGACAGTGAGAGAGAGAGACAGAGAGAGAAAGGTCTTCCTTTGCCGCTGGTTCACCCTCCAATGGCCGCCGCTGCAGCCGGCGCACCGCGCTGATCCTGGCAGGAGCCAGGAGCCAGGTGCTTTTCCTGGTCTCCCATGGGGTGCAGGGCCCAAGCACCTGGGCCATCCTCCACTGCACTCCCTGGCCATAGCAGAGAGCTGGCCTGGAAGAGGGGCAACCGGGACAGAATCCGGTGCCCCAACCGGGACTAGAACCCGGTGTGCCGGCGCCGCAAGGTGGAGGATTAGCCTATTGAGCCACGGCGCCGGCTCTCAAGTATAGTTTTTCAATCATGACTTTTCCATAATGCTTTGTCAGGAGGAAAGTCTCTGAAGGGTTCCTCATCTATTGGAAATAGATTTTGGAATCACATCAGAATTAAAAAGATCTAGGTGAACATAGGGCCCTATCACTAAGAGCATAGGTCACCCAGTAGCAATTATATAGAGAGTTGATTTATTTCTTACAGGAGATCCAGAAATTTTTGAGATAAGAACCACAGGCAATGCCTTAGGCCAGAGTAATCCTCTAGTTTGAGTTAATTTGTTTGAGTTTCACTGTTTGAGTTTCATTTTTTAAAGATTTATTTATTTGAAAGTCAGAGTTTAGAGAGAGGAGGGGAGGCAGAGAGAGAGAGAGAGAGAAAGAATCTTCCATCCGCTGCTTCACTCCCTAAATGGATGCAATGTCCAAAGTTGGGCCAAGCTGAAGCCAGGAGCCAGGAGCTTCTTCCAGGTTTCCCACATGGGTTCAGGGGCCCAAGTACTTGGATCATCATCTACGGCTTTTCTGGGTGCATGAGCAAGGAATTGGATCAGAAGAGGAGCAGCTGGGATGTGAACTTTTGACCATAGGGGATGCCAATGTCACTGGTGGTAGCTTAACTCACTACACTACAATGCCATTTCATTTTAAAATGCTTTTGGTGCTCTCACCTTTGCTGAAGTTTGAGGTCTATTAGGAAATGATAACATCACAACTGTTAAATGACCTTGTTCAGCTTTGTTTGACATTATCTAGTAAAATGTCCCTCTATAATGAGAAATTTTGTTGGGATACAAGAAAAGATGGTAAATGATTTCTAACAGTTCTCTTTCAATAGTATTTGCATCAGTCATTCAGAAGTTAAAGTTTCTGAGGCCAGCATGGTGCACTTGGTTAAGCCAACACCCGAAATGCTGGCATTCCATATGAGTGCCTGTTTGAGTCCCGGCTGCACTGGGACTTTGTGGACATTTGAGGTATATGCCAATGGACGATGATCTCTCTCTCTCTCTTTCTCTTCCTTGCCCCCCACTTTTCAAGAAACAAGCAAATCAAAAAAGCTTCTATTCCTCCAGAAAACAAGGTCTTAACCATTAATTACAGATACCCCACGGAGGTCAGCACATGAATGAAACTCATTTTCACGTGGTCAAATTAACTTGACCATGGAAGAGTTTGATTCCACATCAGTGGATTTTTGGCATTATGGATCTGACAAGTCAAGAAATGATTGTATCTTTGTCTATTCATCTATAATTTTCATGGCTGCTTGTGTCAACACCACCGTAAGCTGCTGAAGACTTTTGGAAAAGGAAGTTTGAAAGGATGGCAAACCAACTAGCATCTGGGATTTTCATGAGTCTCTTTTATAATAAGTTTGCATCCTTTATGATGCTAATATTGTCCTCCTTTTATTGTTCTCATTTGTAACATATCAAGCAGATTTTCATGAGTTATGTTGTTTGAATCAAGCTTATGAATCTCCCTCAAGTTAGAGATTTTGGTACATTGAGTACTTTTTTTTTTTTTTTGACAGGCAGAGTTAGACAGTGAGAGAGAGAGACAGAGAGAAAGGTCTTCCTTTGCTGTTGGTTCACGCCCCAAATGGCTACTACAGTCGGTGCATTAAAGCTGGCGCACTGCACCAATCCAAAGCCAGGAGCCAGGTGCTTTCCCCTGGTTTCCCATGCGGGTGCAGGGCCCAAGGACCTGGGCCATCCTCCATGGCACTCCCTGGCCACAGCAGAGAGCTGGACTGGAAGAGGAGCTACCGGGACAGAATCCAGCACCCCAACCGGGACTAGAACCGAGGGTGCAGGCAGAGGATTAGCCTAGTGAGCTGCGGCGCCGACCAAATGCTTCTTAAATTCAATCTTACAATGAAAATTTTCTCATTTATTTCCTTGATATTCAGCTTCTGCTTTATAGTTCTAGGCTTTAATATTATTATTATATCATGTATGTAGTAATATTTCAGAAAGATCAACAATGTGATTTCCATTTTTTGTCAGCGTGCTCTTATATGTTAAACATCTCTGTTTCCAAAACAAGTCAAAATCTTGGAATACTCCAAAGCAATCTGAGATTACTATAAGTATTTAGAGTCTTATCTTTGGATGAATCATGGGCTCATTTGAGAGCAAATAATTCTGCAGGCTGGGCTGAGATAAATTGAGGAAGTACTTCTCTTTACGATAACTCACATTGAGTTGTAGCATCATATCCCAATAGGTATTTCCCTTTAGAATTTTTAGCAGAGGCCAATCAATCAGGAGTATCATTTCTGTATCACTCAATAGTGTGTCTTTTGAATCAAATACAAGAGTAAACAGGGGACCAATCTGGCACAACTGTGAGTCTATTCTTCATGAGGTACGAGTAAAAGGGCAGCAGAGTTCAGAGATTTACAGAGAAGAAGATGCAGATTTGAGGTAATAGAAACAGAATTTTCTGTTAGTCTGTAAGATGAAAAATGTTGGCTGCATTCAGAATCTAGTAAGCTTTATACAGTATAAAGGACAGAAAGACATAAATTATTTTCTTGAACAAATTATAAAAAAGCTTCTATAGGGGCCGGCACTGTAGCACAGTGTGTTAAAGTGCTGGCCTGAAGTGCCCGCATCCCATATGGGTGCTAGAACCCATATGGGTTCTAGTCCCGGCTGCTCCTCTTCCGATCCAGCTCTCTGCTGTGGTTTGGGAAAGCAGTAGAAGATGCCCAAGTCCTTGGGCCCCTTCACCCACTTGGGAGACCCGGAAGAAGCTCCTGGCTCCCAGCTTAGGATCGGCGCAGCTCCAGCCATTGCAGCCATCTGGGGAGTGAACCAGCAGATGCAAGACCTCCCTGTCTCTACCTCTCTCTGTAACTCTGTCTTTCTAATAAATAAAGTAAATCTTTTAAAAAAATCTTCTATAATTTTCTTGGCTGCAGTGACTGCTTTTAACTAATTTGATATGCCCTGGCTACTGGTTGCAACTGGAGTCTACAATAAGACGTATTCCAAGGTATTTAATTTTTGTAGCTATTGTGAGTGGGATAGATCTTAGAAGTTCTTTCTCAGCCAGGGCATTGTCTGTGTATAAAAAGGCTATTGATTTTTATGCGTTAATTTTATATCCTGACGCTTTACCAAACTCTATTAAGAGTTTCTTTAGCACTACTTTAAAGAAAATTAGGGGCCGGTGCTGTGGCATAGTAGGTTAAGTATCTGCATGTGGTGCTGGCATCCAATATGGGCACCAGTTTGATTCCTGGCTGCTCAAAACTGGACAAGGACACAGTAAAACGGAGAACCATAGATTAATCTTCTTTATGAGCATATATGCAAAAACTGTCAACAAACTGGCAAACTAAATGCAACAACATAACAAAAAAAATCACTCAACATAACAAAATGAGACTTATCCCAGAGATGGCCAGGATGGTTCAACACACATATATTTGTAAAAGTAATACAGATGCTATTTTTAAGTGTTAATGAAAGCAATGCTTATTGTGCTTCTGCTTGATGAAATGTCTGGTACATATCTGTTAGGTTCATTTGGTGAATTAAATGAGTGCTGGTTTGAGTCCCTAATGCACTGCTTCCAATCCAGCTCCCTGCTGATGTGCCTGAGTGATCCCACCTACGTGGGAGTCCATGCTGGAGTTCCAAGCTCCTGATTTCAGCTGGGGCCAGCCTCCGTTCTTGCGGCAATTAGGGGAATAAACCAGGGGACGGAAGGTCTTTGTCTCTCCCTCTCTCTCAGCCATGCTGCTTTTCAAATATATATATAAATCTTTTAATAATAGCAACAATAATAACATATCACATAAATTGAATATAGGAATAAATAATTACATTTATAAATGATAGCATATATTTTAAAATTACTTATGAAAGACTAATAGTGAGTTATTGGAAACATATTTTACTAAAAAAAGAAAGTGAAATTGTTCAGGAAACCAAAATTTATTTACAGGAATGACAAAATAGTCTCAAAGACCATGTAACATTGTTGAAACTTAACTGCAAGGACAGATAGCTTTAAAAGATAATAAATTTAATTCTGTGGGATGTTTCAAATAAATTTTGCCATTGGGAAGTTACTGTATTTAATATTAAGACCATATAAACAAGTTAACTTTTTCCAATAATGTGCATATGAAAAATATTTAATTGATAAAGAATACTTGTTGTATATGTAAATTTTTAGATAAAACTTTTGATGTATTTCCTGGAGCTATTGGATTGACAAAACTTAATGTTTTATAACACTGAGCAACAGGACAATTTTCATTCTTCAAAAACTTGAACTTAATTCTAATTTGATATAATTATTTTTCTTAACTAAATATGTTGGGAAGAAACCCAGATTACTTGAGGAATATGATTTTTTTCTTGAAAAGAGCTGCATCATTTAACTATATAAAATGAAAAATTGTGCCAGTACATTCTCAACCACTAATTTATTTGCATTTCACTTACAAATATGTACATACATTTATATGTACATGTTTATATTGAGAATTCATTGGTGAAGAAGAAATATTTGAAAGTTGTCTCTCATCTGTTTATTTCTTCATTATTCTTTTCAAGGCCCCTTTAACCTCTTTGTTCCTCAGGCTATAAATAAAAGGATTCAGCAGGGGAATTATGATTGTGTAGAATAAAGAATACAGTTTGTTCTGCTCTTCAGCGGGTGCAGATCCAGGATGCACATACATGAGGAAGAGAGTGCCATAGAACAAAGAGACAGAGAGCAGGTGGGCACTGCACGTGGAGAAGGCTTTGCTTCTGCCCTTCTCAGACTTCTTCTTCAAGATGGAAAACACAACATAGGAGTAAGAGATGAGAATAGTCATAAAAGTAAAGACTTGTATAATGGCTGAAAAGATTACAACCAGGAGTATATTAAGTGTAGGGTCACTGCAAGAAATGTTGAACAGCTGTAAAATTTCACAGTAGAAATATTGTATGACATTGTACCTGCAGAAACTTAATCTAGCTAGCAAGCCCACATGAATTCCCGTGTGTAGAAAACTAATTATAAAAGACCCACTTATCAACCAAGCACAGACTCTGTTGGACATCACCACAACATAAAGCAAAGGGTTACATATTGCTACGTAGCGGTCATAGGCCATCACAACCAAGAGGAAACATTCTGTTGTTGCAAAGGAACCCAAAAAATAAAACTGAGCAAAACAGTCAAAAAAGGATATTGCATGATTCTTTGATAAAAAGTTGATAAGCATCTTGGGAGTCACAGAGGAAGAAGTGCACGCATCTGCAAAGGCTAAGCTGCCAAGGAATGAGTACATGGGGGTGTGAAGGTGGGGATCCTTACAGATGAGAGCAATCAGTCCAAGGTTGCCCACTGTGGTGGTGAGGTAGATCGCCAGAAACACCAAGAACAGGGACAGCTGCAGCTCTGGACGATCTGTGAGTCCTGTGAGGACAAACTCCATCACCAGAGTCTGGTTTTCCTCTGCCATGTCTGACCTGGCCAATCACTAAAAGAATAATGAGGAAACAGTTACCAAAAAGAAAAAAACATAGAAATGGTGAACCTTTTGTGTAACCAGCAAGTTCTTAAGAGGAGCTTCTCATTGGGCCACTTTAACCTACAGTCAAGATTATCTGGAATAAAAAGCATTGAAATAATTCACATTCAGAGACATGAAAATTGTATGCCCTTCCATTTTAATTAAACAAAATATTTTCTATCTGCATATATTCATCTTAAAATTCCTTTGAAAAAAGTTTCCATTTTCCACGAGAGAAATATAAACAGTAAGAGCATTCAACAACACTTTAATATATTGAAGTGTGATATAAAGCTATAAATCAAAATATTAATGTGTTAGCAAAAGAATAGAGATAAGATCAATGCACTTGAATATAAATGCTAGAAATAGATTTTAATATATGCAGGGTTGTGTCAGAAGATGCAGTTTTTCCATCCAGTAAGAAAGGGATGATTGATTTAATGGATTGCGCTGGCACTCTTGTTGATCTGTCTGGATTTAACCTACGTAACATCATAAATATTTCCCACAAAATTTAGAATTCCCACTAATGTAATAGGGATTAGGGAAATTCTTACTCAAAAGAACAAATGCAGTATAAAACATAGCTACTATAAAATTTTATGTATCAAAGTGTGCATAATGTATTAGGAAATCTACTGTACAATATATATGAAAAATATAGATTTATATTTGTGGTATGTAATAGCTATTAAAAATAGTTGAAGAAAAAAGCAATCTAAAAGGAGAAATACAAAAGGATCCAAATAGGCAAGTTTTTTTTAACTTTTATTTAATAAATGTAATCAAAAGTACAACTTGTGGATTATAGAGGCTTTTTCCCCAAAACCTCCTTCCCACCCACAACCATCCCATCTCCCACTTCCTCTCCCATCCCATTCTTCATCAGGATTCATTTTCAACTATCTATATACAGAAGATCAACTTAGTATATACTAAGATTTCAACAGACTGCACCCACACAGATATACAAAGTATAAAGTACTGTTTGAGTACTAGTTATATCGTTAATTCACCTCGTACAACACATGAAGGACAGAGATCCTACATGGGGAGTAAGTGCAGTGACTCCTGTTGTTGATTTAACAATTGACACTCTTGTTTATGGCATCAGTAATCACCCTAGGCTCTTGTCATGAGCTGCCAAGGCTATGGAAGCCTCTTGATTTCGCCAACTTCGATCTTTTTTAGACAAGGCCATAGTCAAAGTGGAAGTTCTCTCCTCCCTTCAGAGAATGGTACCTCTTCTTTGATGGCCTGTTCTTTCAGCTGGGATCTCACTCACAGAGATCTTTCATTTAGGTCATTTTTTAGGCATGCTTTAATATAAAAAGTCAAATGATCAATAAACAAAATCAAAAAGATGCCCACATTTCTGTCACTCATACACACATACATACACACACAGAGAAAGATAATTCTCTTTTCACATATTAGATTAGCAGAAATTAAAATGAATTTTAAAACAATGATGGACTTAGGTAACAAATGGAGTACTCTCATATATAACTTGTGGAAATATTAATTGTAGCAGCCTCCTTGAAAAGCAATTTTATACAACCTAATTAAATATTTTTAATAAAATTCCGTGTATTCATTGATTATATATATACATTCTTGAAATAAAAGGACTATTATACAATGATAAGTATACAAAGAATATCCAATGCATTTTTGTTCAAGGTTACAAAGACCAGATACATCTACTGTAAAATTGTTGGACAAAGTACAGAGAATTCATATTATGTAATAAAATTCAGCCACGAAAAACAAAAAAAAGTTATACTCATGGAATTTTAAATTACCATGTTATGTATTTAACTGAAAAGAGTAAAATGCAGAGCAAGGTAAATAATATATTTTCAATATGGTAAAATAAGCAATGCATTTTTAAATCTGTTTTACATGGGAAAATGTCTGCAAAATTCCAATGTACAGTTCAGAGGCAATCAATCCATGTAAATGTTTATACCTAAAGAGCTAAATGCAGAAATAGTACAAAAAATTATCATATTCCATTGGATATGATCAAAAGACTAGATTTGAACTGAGTAGATGTGATCCTTTTAAGACCTCCAAACTTATCTATAATTGTACAAGATAAGGATTTAACAGAATAACAGGATTTTTAGAAGTGTTTTGAGTAATTTCAGTGATTTTTTTACTAAACTTATTCCCGAGTCCTTTAGTTGTTGTCAATGACATTAATATAACATTTAGTGTTCACACGTAGTAAAAAAATTGGGTTCTTTTCCATGGTTTGTAAGTAGTCTCTTTAAGAACTCCAGAAAGAGTTCTAGTATAGATAGATCCTTCTACATTAACTTGAAAGAAAAATAAATACATTGGAGGCGTGAAATACGTAATTACACATAATTTTAAAGTCATAATTTTCAATTTTAGGGAACAAAAAATTTTATTATAAAACTGTGAGAAAAATTGGGTTTGTCTAATTTAAATATATAATAAGGATTACTGTTCTAATAAAGATTACCATAAGAAACAATTATGAAATGAAAGTCTGTCTTCACTGAAAATGACTAAATAATTAATGGAATTACTGATATTCCTAGTTTTATTTTCTGCAGTGTGTAATTTAGTCACAATTAGCAAGCTTTGTACTTTCTCACAGGTTATGTGATACACAAGGACACATGGAATCAGTTGAAGTTACCTACATTATTTAGTCCATATTCTCATGATTCCATGAAATTAATAAGTTCTTATCACATTTAGTCATACAAATTGTAAGCTAGAATTCCTCAATCTGAAAAAATATAAATAAGCGAGATATGATCAACATGATTCATATGTCAATTTAACAGAATGGTACACATTAATAAATTAATACTGAATATGTTGAAGTTTTATTCTTATTATGACTTAAATTTTCCATCTCTCAAAGTTTACTTTAAGGTCCCTAATAATTGTGTTTCCTGAAAGGTAAAAATCCTGATGGAAATAAATACATTCAGATGGGGACTTTACTTTTTGCAGATTTTTCTGATTTAAGAAATTTGTACTATCTATTCTCTTGCTTAGATGTCTTGTTATCCTACAGACAGATTGCACAGCTATAATGACAAAGTTTATGAAAATCTCTGAATTCTCACCCAGTTCCTGAAAAGCTGGAGAAGTGTTTGTTTTCTGGAAGTAACATAAAGGATACAGAATGAACCAGTATTATTTGTACAACGATTCTCAAAAGCCCCAGACTGGAATGATAGAGCTCTCTCCTATTTTCAAACCAATTTAAAAAAAAAAATTCAAAGTCCCCTAATGTTCCCAAGAGATTCCCAGTGGGATGAAATAAAGGTTATTCTACTGGGCATTGTGAACTAATCATTTAAATCATCCCTACATAACTAGTTATAGCAATCACAAGTTTTATAAAAGCCCTGTGACCTCACTGTAAGGGCAAGTGTATAAGGCATCACAGAACATAGTTTAGAATAAGCTTGTTTTCCTTTATATCTCTTAATGATGCCACAGGTCAACTCTAACAAACTTTATTTTCATTTAGAATCACATTGGTACATAAACATTAATATATCCAAAATTGAGATCAAGATTTTCTACTATCGGGGCCGGCACTGTGGCACAGTGGGTTAATGCCCTGGCCTGAATCGCCGGCAACCCATATGGGTACCGGTTTGAGACCCGGCTACTCCACTTCCATTCCAGCTCTGTGCTATGGCCTGGGATAGCAGTGGAAGATGGCCCAAGTCCTTGGGTCCCTGCACCCGTGTGGGAGACCTGGGAGAAGCTCCTGGCTCCTGGCTTCGGATCGGCACAGCTCTGGCCGTTGCGGCCAATTGGGGAGTGAACCATCAGATGGAAGGCCTCTCTCTCTCTCTCTCTCCCTCTCTTCTTTCTATTCAACTCTGACTCTCAAATAAATAAATAAATCTTAAAAAAAAAAAATATTTTCTACTATCCCACCCCAAACCAAGTATTCTTCTAGGGCTTCCTGTCTTAAGGAATGTGGTTACCAAAAGAACTTCACCCTTTATTCTGTTAATTAATTAATTAGTTAATTCTGTTATTGTAACCATTGCCAAGTCCTCTAGATTTTATCTGATAGAGATGTCTTAACTGCAGCCATTGCTACCTCCATAATAAGCCATACTTGTACTTTTTATTTCTTATTTTTGAATAAAGACACTTAATATCTGATAATTTCATTCATTGACCAAGAATGTGAAAGATTGAGATTAAAAAAGAAGTCTTAATGTGGGATAATTTTATAAAAGCCATCTAAACTCAATAAAGGTTTTTTGTATATATTTCCTTATAGGTCACCGGGTCCTATTTTAGGTTAGTTTATAAAGTGGAGAAGACAATATAGAAAAAATTGAAATCCAGGATCCAGCATTGTGGCATGGTAGTTAAAGCCAACGCCTGTGATGTGGGCATCCCATGTAGGTGTCAAGCCATGTTTTGGTTGCTCCACTTCTCATCCAACTACCTTAAAATGGCCTGACAAAAGCAAAGGAAGGCAGCCCAAATGTTTGGGCCCCTGCTGCCCACATGGGAGATCTGGATGAAGTTCTTGGCTCCTGGCTTCAATCTGGCCCAGCATTGGCTATTGTGGCCATCTGAGAATGAACCAGCAAAAGGAAGACCTCTCTCTCTCTGTGTAACTCTTTCAAAAAAAATTTTAAAAAAAATTAGATATCTACAACCTATAATATCCTATAAATCTCAGGAATTCTCTAAATTGTCTTTTAGTTACTGGTTTAGGATAATGTTGACAAGTGCTTATTCTTTTTGGAGATAAAAATATTTGATGTGCAAAAAACAATGATTAAGACTATGCATTACTACTTGTAGGACTTGAAGTTTCTCTTCTGAGGCAAGATAATTTTGTCAAATGCATCGATTCAACTTCTGGAGTTCTCTTGAGCTGAAGAACAAAGAAGCGTGTCATGTATATAATATACCAGGGTTAATTATTGGGAAATTGAAGGCCTTTTAAATCCTGATATAACACTTGTAAAAAGTATGAAGGAGTAAATCACCGAGATATTGCCACCCAAGCATATTGGTGATTTTTTTCTCAGTATTGACAAATATTGGTTCACCTTCTTCAAAGTAATGCTTAAGAAAATGGAACTTAAGATCACTACTGTGGACTATTTGGATTTAGTTGTGTTCACCAATAGCATGTTTGGATTAGGTACTTAGGAAATCTAGAAATAACAATTTTACTTATGACTCTAAGACCAACAGAGTCCCATCCTCATTCTTTGATATTTTTAACACATAGGCTAGAAGCATTGAAATGACTTATACAACGAATAATAAAATATTTTAATTAAATATTCTCATGGGGCTGGTGCTGTGGCGCACTAGGTTAATTCTCTGCCTGTGGCACTGGCATCCCATATGGGTGCCGGTTCTAGTCCCGGTTGCTCCTCTTCCAGTCCTGCGCTCAGCTGTGGCCTGGGATAGTGGTGGAGGATGGCCCAAGAGCTTGGGCCCCTGCACCCACATGGGAGACCAGGGAGAAACTCCTGGCTCCTGGCTTCAGATTGGTGCAGCTCCGACCATTGTGGCCATTTGAAGAGTGAACCAACAGAAGGAAGACCTTTCTCTCTCTATCTCTCTCTCTCACTGTCTGTAACTCTATCTGTCAAATAAATAAATCTAAAAATAAATAAATAAATAAATATTCTCTTATATGAATGAGCTCTATTATGGTTTCAGGCTTTAAGAGGTACTGAGGCAACATAGGAAGTAATTTTGAAAATTCAATCTGAATTTTTATTGGTTCCAAACTTTTGATTTTTCCCATACCTGTGGAAAAAGAGCATGGAATTTTCAGAGTTTTCAAGGAGGTCCATTATATCTATATTTTTATGGAATTAGGGAATTAAATAAAATCCATGGAACAATCCATTTGGGCATGGAGAACACACAGTGTCTCAATCTCTGAGGAATCTGGGATTCTTAAGATTATTTGTATGGAGAAAATTTTAATTTAATCTTCATTTTAGTTCAGAGAGATGAATACTTCTAAGGAGGTTCATAGTGGTAGTATGACCTAAATAGAAAAGAATGATCTCCACAGGAATGGCAAAGAGTAACTGCATGTGTTTCAACAAAAGGGACTATTTAAATTTGATTGTAGATACCCACATCTGAGACATATTTCATACTACAAGGATTTTTTTGATACATCAAGGTGAGGTTCCAAGTAAAGAGAATTCCTCTGGAATCTTCCAATACAATATAATTTCTCCATTAATTACTAATTTGGTTGCTCCTTGTTGACTTAAATAAAACATTTAAAATGGTTTAACAAGAAATTTCATGGCCAGCCTTGTAGCAAGGCAAATTAAGCCACCACCTGCAACCTCAGCATCCCATATGAGTTCCACTTCTGAACCAGCTCCCTGCTAATGGGCCTGAGCAAACAGCAGATGGTCAGAGTGCTTGGGCACCTGGAACCCATGTGGGAGACCAAGTAGGAGTTCCAGGCACCTGACTTCAGCATGGCCCAGCACTAGCGACTGCAGCCTTTTAGGAATGTGAAGGCGCAGGCTCCAAAATTTATCAGGACCAACTCCACAAGCAACAAAGCATTCTCAACACAGAATAATCAGAAAGTTATTTATAATTTCTCTTTACCTTTATTTAATAAATATAAATTTTCAAAGTATAGCTTTTGGATTACAGTGGCTTTTGTTGCAATGAACAGATTTCATTGTTTTTTACTGCTGTATAGTGTTCTATAGAGTACATATCCCATAATTTCTTTATCCAGTCTACTGTTGATGGGCATTTAGGTTGATTTGTTTATCTGAGAGGTAGAATTACAGTCAGTGAGAAGGAGAGACAGAGAGAAAGGTCTTCCATCCACTGGTCCACTCCAGAAATGGCAACAATGGCTGGAGTTGGGCAGATACGAAGCCAGGAGCCAGGAGCTTCTTCCAGGTCTCCCACACAGGTGCAGGGGCCATACACTTGGGCCATCTTCTACTGCTTCCCAGGCCATAGCAGAGAGCTGGATAGGAAGAGAAGCAGCTAGGACTAGAACTGGCATCCATATGGGATGCTGGCACTGCAGGTGAAGGATTAACCTACTGCACCATGGTGCTGGTCCTTAGATACTTTATACTAGGTGAAATCCATCCTGACATTTAGTTTCCCTGTAACTTCCAGTAATCTTTGGGGGATGAAGCCAAGAGAAACATGGATCCCCAATACTTTAGTAGAAAAGGATGACTTCCCAAACCTTGGACAAATATATACAAGCAAGCAGAATAACATTTTTTGTGCGTCATCAATGGGAAGTTTAAATGCAAAGACAGGAGATCATGGGTCTAGAGAGACACATTCAAAAACGTAGCAAATAATAAAAAGCAGTGAAGGCAATAGACTCTGTACAAAAGTTTCAGATCTCTATTGAGCAAACCTGTACAAATGGGACTATATCAAACTCAGCAGCTTCTGCACAGCAAAGGAAATATCAATAGAGTGAAGAGACATCGAACAGAATGGGAACAAATATTTGCAAGCTACATATCTGACTAAGGATTAATATCCAAAACATATCAACAACTTAAAAAACTCAAAAACAAAAACTACAACCCCTATTAAGAAATGGGCAAAGGATCTCAATAGACAGTTCTCAAAAGAAAAAATACAGATTGAAAACAAATATATGAAAAAAATGTTCAACATCACTAGCCACTGCATTTCAAATCAAAACCACAGTGAGATATCACAACACCCCTGTCAGAATGGCTAAAATCCAAAACACAGAGAATAACAAATGCTGATAAGGATGTGGAAAAAGGGCAGTACTTACACATTGTTGGTGGGAATGTAAATTAGGTCAGCTAATGTGGAAAACAGTGTGGAGATTTCTTAAAAAGCTAGAAATAGACTTGCCATATAATCCCGCAGTTCCAATACTAGGTGTATATCCAAAGGACATGAAAACATTGTACCAAAGATATACCTGCATCACCACATTTATAGCAGTGTTGTTCACAGTAGCCAAAATTGGGAAACAACCAGAGTTCATCATTAGAAGACTGGATTAAAAATATATATACACAATGTAATATTTAGCTATAAAAAAGAATGAAACTCTACCATTTGCAGCAAATCGGATGCAACTGGATGGCATGATGTTGAGTGAAATAAGCTAGACATAAAAAGACAAATATCCCATGTTCTCCCTTATATGTGAGACCTAAAATTAAAATTAAAAGAATTGTAAAAAAGGTAAAAAAAAAAAAGAAATGCCTGTGTATTAGCAATGAGATGGTTTCTGAAGTTAATAATAAGAATTTGACAGTACTTGTGTTGCAGATTGAAAACTAGTCATTTCCAAATATATTTTGGGATTCAGTGGATGACTGCCATTGATTCATTACAACTGGATGACATATCCTAGCATTGATGAAACACACGTGGAAGAAGCAACTAGTTACTCAGATGTCAAGATCCCAACCTGAATCAAGTTTTATAAGGATTGAAAGACTTCTGCATGTGAGTTGATCAATAATCTGTTTATTTGAACCTTGAATTGAAGCTTCTTCTTATCAGCCTAGCCCTCATTTAGAGTAGCTGAGACTTGAGGACTGATGGAATTTTTTTAATTAATAATGCCCATTACTCCTCATATGAAAACTGGAAAGTTATTTTGTGAAGCAGTTATCTAATTTTTTATCATCAAACGTTTATAAGTTTCCGCTGAGTATTTCAAATCTCAGATGATTGCCATTCTCAAGACACCTTATTAAGTGTTTTAGGTTTTGTGTGAGTGTGTGTGTGTGTGTGAGTGAGTGATAAAAATCAACATGATCACTCTCAAGGCTGAAATAACAGCTTGGACACAAGAAATACCTTAGTCACAATACTCAGCTTTATCTAGAAAGCTTTATTTGTAAACCTATAAGTCCTAAATAGGTTTACATTGAATGGACAACTCCCTTTGCACAAACTTCTCTGCATATAAAGAACTATCTGTGGACCAGTCTCTTCTCACTGATTTTTCCACATTGGATATTGACCCAAGGCTACTTCTTCAGACAGGAGCTAACTGCTCCAAAGGCTTTTCTAATATTCTCTGATGCTTAAGAATTCAGTTTTATAGTATGCCAAGTAGTAAACAGAAGATTTTGTTTATCATATATTTGTTCCCAATTTAAATTGACTTCCCTTATTGGTATACTTCAAGAACTAATTTGTACACTACATACTGTGTCACAACTAAACAGATAACTGTAAAAACTGATATTGATTAAGTTGTTTTATAAAGCACAGTAATGTGATGCTTAAAGATAGACACATTCTAAGAGAATGTATCATTAACCAAATTCATAGTTGTGCAAACATCATGCACTGTACTTAAACAAACTACAAAAAAATTAAAGACTTTGCAATAAATTTAAACAAGTCAATCAAAGATCTGTACAAAGAAAGTTACAACACATAAAAGAAAAAATAGAAGACACAAAAAATGGAAAAATATTCCATTATGGTGGACTGGAAGAATTAATATCATCAATATGTCTGTACTACTAAAAGCTTTTTACAGATTCAATGTGATACCAATCAAAATATAGACATTCTTCTCAGATCTAGAAAAAATAATTCTAAAATTTTGTGTTTCATATGTAAACACAAAAGACCCTAAACAGCTTAAGCAATCTTACACAACAAAAGAAAGCTGGAAACATTTCAAAAGATTTCAAGACATACTACAGGACAGTTATCATCAAAGCAACCTGGTACTGGCACAAAAACAGGCATGTACACCAAATGAACAGAATGAACACTCCAGAAAGCAATCCATGCATCTATCATGAATTTATCTTGACAACGGAGCATAAATCAATACCTGGAGTGACAACAATCTCTTCAACAAATGGTGCTGGGGAAACTGGATCTCCACATGAAGAAGTATGAAACTAGACCCCTACCTTACCTTACACAAAAATCCTCTCAACATAGATGTACAATTTGGGACATGTTCAAGCTGACTTGCCCCAAAAGGTAGAGTTAGAAACATACCAGAGGATTCCAATTCAATCCCATCAAGGTGGCATGTACCAATGCCAGCTCACTAGTCCAAGTGATCAATTTCTGTTCACAATTGATCATAATGATAGGACTAAGAGCCAAAGGGAGCACATAAACAAGACTAGTGTCTGCAAATACTAACTGATAGAATAAAAAAGGGAGAGAACGATCCAACATGGGAAGTGAGATACACAGCAGACTCATAGAATGGCAGATGTCCTAAACAGCACTCTGGTCTCAGAATCGGCCCTTAAGGCATGTGGATCTGGCTGAAAAGCCCATGAGAGTATTTCAGGCATGGAAAGCCAAGACACTCTGGCAAAAAAAAAAAATGACCTAAATGAAGGATCTCCACGAGTGAGATCTCAGTGGAAAGAACAGGTCATCAAAGAAGGAGGTACCTTTCTCTGAAGGGAGGAAAGAACTTCCACTTTGACTGTGACCTTGTCTAAATATGATCAGAGTCGGTGAACTCAAAAGGCTTCCATAGCCTTGGCAGCTCATGACAAGAGCCTACGGTGATTACTGATGTCATAAAGAGTGTCAATTTGTTAAGTCAACAATAGGAGTCACTGTGCAATTACTCCTCATGTAGGATCTCTGTCCTTAGTGTGCTGTACAGTGTGATTTAATGCTATAACTAGTACTCAAACAGTATTTTTTACTTTGTGTTTCTATGTGGGTGCAAACTGTTAAAACCTTTACTTAATATATGCTAAACTGATCTTCTGTATATAAAGAGAATTGAAAATGAATCTTGATGTGAATGGAAGGTGAGAGGGAGTGGGAAAGGGGAAAGTTGCGGGTGGGAGGGAAGTTATGGGGGGGGGGAAGCCATTGTAATCCATAAGCTGTACTTTGGAAATTCATATTCATTGAATAAAAGTTAAAAAAAAGAAAAAAGAAAAATAAAAAAATCCTCTCAACATGGATTAAGGATATAAATCTATGACCTGATACCATCAAATTATTAGAGAACATTGGTAAAACTCTGCAAGACATTGGCATAGGCAAAAAAACTTCTTGGAAAAGACTCCAGAAGCATAGGCAATCGAAACCAAAATTGACAAATGGGATTACATCAAATTGAGATGCTTCTGCACTGTAAAAGAAACACTCAGCAAACTGAAGAGGCTACTGACAGAATGGGAGAAAATATTTGTATTCTATTCAATTGATACAGGGTTAATGGCCAGAATCTGTAAAGAGCTCATAAAACTCAACAACAATAAAACAAACAATCCATTTAAGAAATGAGCAAAGGACTTGAACAGGCATTTTTCAAAAGAGGACATTCAAATGGCCAAAAGACAAATGAAAAAATGTTCAGGATCACTAGCCATCAGGGAAATGCAAATCAAAACCAAAATGAGGTTTCAACTCACTCTATTTAGAATGGCTCTTATACAGAAATGAGAGAACAATAAATGCTGGTGAGTATGTGGGGGAAAAGGGACCCTAATCCACTGATGGTGGGAATGCAAGCTAGTACACCCATTGTGGAAGACAGAATGGTGATACCTCAGAAATCTAAATATAGACCTACCATATGACCCAACCATCCCACTCCTGGTAATTTGCCCAAACAAAATTAAATCAGAGTTATCTGTACCCCTATGTTTATTGCAGCTCAATTCACAATAATTAAGATATGGAATCAACCTGGATGTCCATCAACCGGGGACTGGGTAAAGAAATTACAGCATATATACACTACAGAGTCATACTCAATGATTAAAAAAAAAATCCTCTCTTTTGCAACTGAAATCCATTTCACTTAGTGAAATAAGCCAGTCCCAAAAAGACAGATACCATATGTTTTCCTGCTCTATGGTAACTAATAGATTACTTAAAATGTAATCTTTTGGAGTGAAATTAACATTTTGAGATTTGATGATTGTTATTAGCCCTTGTCTCTACTGTTGAGGAACAATGTTTTTTTTTTCTTCATACTATTTGTTGAACTCTTTACTTAGTATAGGGTTAATCTTAGGAGCATAAAACAAACTGAAAATAGATTTTAGCAATAGTTACAAGTAGGAATTGGAGAGGGAAGATGAAGTAGGATGGGAGCATGGCAGGAGTGAGAGTAGATTAGGAAGTATCATTATGTTCCTTAATCTGTATTTATGAAATACATGAAATTTGTATAACAAATAATTTTTTTAATTTTAAAAAGCTATAATATTCAAAACATCAAGATATTAGCATAATAATCGCATAAAAGTAGAGAAGAGTATACATGCAATAAAATAGAGTGCTCAACAAATAAGATTCAAATATACATAGGAATGTGGCATAAACAAAAACAGTATTTCATTTTTTTTAAGGTTTATTATTTGAAAGGCAGAATTACAGATAGAAAGGGAGGAGGAGAGAAAGAGAGAGAGAGAGAGATCATCCATCTGCTGGTTCACTCCCAATATGGGCACAACAGCCCAGGCTGGGCTAGGCCAAGGCCAGGAGACTGGAGCTTCTTCCATGTTTCCCACATGGGTGCAACATGCCACAGGACTTGGGACACCTTCCACTGCTTTCCCAAGAGCATTAGCAAGGAGCCAAATCAGAAGTGGAACAGCCGAGTCTCGAACCAGCACCAATATGGGATGCTGGTGTCACAGGTGGCAGAATAACCCACTATGCCTCAATGCCAGCCCACAAACATACTATTTCAATCCATTGATTTACTGGACTATTCTGTCATCTTTTGCTAATTGTGTGAAAGTCTGTAATGTTAGGCAGCTACCTTACATCTGTAGATATTTCTTTCTTAAGTAATTTAGGAGACGATAATGTGACAGAGATTTGGTAAATCATTACTCAAAAGAAGAAAGCCAGTATAAGAATATATTGACTGTACTTATATAATTTTAATGTAAACCAAAAGAGTATCTAACAAAATCAAGGTATATATAAATAATTTAGGAGCTTTTTATTTACCTTATATACGAAGGATATAGGTTTAGATCTAAAACGTAAAAGTAATTGTTAAAAATACATCATATGATTTGATTGTAGTTTTTAGCCCTTGTTTATACACTTGTGGAAATGTAATCCTTCTAGGTTTTTACTTGTAAATATTATGGTTAGTGGTGCATTAAGCCAAATTATAGAGTGGATTGAAGCTATGTTTTCTGCAAAAATTAAAAAAAGGAAGGGAGGAGATTGAGCGTGGGAAGAGGGGAAGTATGGTTATCCACATCAATAGCCACATATCCCTTGTAGATGTTATATTACATTCTAGCAAGGGTAGCACAACTGTCAATAGATACCTCGATTTTACAAAGTGTGTAATTGTCTACCCTTATCAGTAATGACCTGTAAGGGTTGTTGTGGGGACCAGCGTGAATAGAATTGTTAGGAAACTGAAGGGTTTCTTTAAGTGTTTGAACTGTATAAGGGAGCCTTGGTAAATCAGTGAGAGGATTCCATACAAGAGTATTCAAGATTATTATCAAACCAAAGGGAACAAATACTTGTTCTTCTTCTTCACAGCAATGCTAAAGAATGTGAAATACAAGCTCACAACTGTAAACCATTTGGATTCAATTAATACATTTACTAAAAGGGTGTTTGAGTTAAGCACTACTGGAATAAAAATTGAATTTATGACTAAAATCTTATACAAATATCTGCAATCATCCATAGTTTTGCTTTTCTTAAGAGGTAAGATAAGAGTATTGAAGGATTGGTCCAAGGGATACTAAATAGCAGGGTATAACATAAGAAATAAATATCTGGGTTCAGTGAGAAATAAATAAGAGCAAATTAAAATATTTTGAAAATTCAAGTGATTAAGATACACAGTGTAAGCAATTTCCTCAATGATACCACAAGTGCTTTTGGTCTCATGGCAACACATGGCAAGAGTGAGAGACCAGACTTCAAGTCCACCTCTGTCTAATATCCAGAGCAGTACAGGGAAGACCAGTGTTTCCTTGTTACACTCTTAAACAAGGTTCACTTCCCTTACTCTTCAGAAAAACTGTCTACATCTCCCTCCATCTCTAGATCTGAGCCTGGCAGGACAAACATAGAACAATCATCTGCCTGCTTCCCTTTTTTGTCTGTCTCCTTATCCTTTTTCCCCCTCAATACTTGGATGAGAAAAAAACAAATTTATTTTTACTTTTTTATTTAATATCCTCCTTGTACCACAAAGAAGCAATTCTCAGGCTAATAGGCATAGTCTATTTACAGGATAGAGAAGTGTGTGATAATAAGCCTACCAAGCTTAGTTTCTTAATTCATTAAGGAATAGGTAAAAGGATTTAATAAATAATCTCTAAAGAAAAAAATCCTGTGCTTAAAAGCAGAAAGTAATTACCATTGTCCTCTTGAGTTGTTCCTATAACAAATGCAAACACACCCCCAGAGGTATACAAAACTTATGCCCGCTACGGAGTCAGCTCTATAGTAAGACAGACAACTGAGAAAAAGTTAATTAATAATTTCCATCGTTTTAACCTCATTATACTGGTTCTTTAGTCCACTTGAGTCCTCTGAAATTATTTTTCTATTTTTTTGAAGGGGGGCAGGAAGAACTGAGTTCCAATAATAATGTTTCTGAATCTAATTGTGTTTACTTTACAGACTGAAATAAAACAGATATAGGACAGAAGCCTTTCCTCCTGTTAGGAGTGGGCCTCCATCCACGGTACAGTCCACAGCTCACAGCTCTCCCAGAGACCACAGCTACATGTCCTTCCTTGTTTAAGTATAAACCAAGAGCTGGTCTTAATAGAGTATGAGTAGGGCCAGTGCCTCGACTCACTAGGCTAATCCTCCACCTGCAGCGCCGGCACACCAGGTTCTAGTCCTGGTCGGGGCACTGGATTCAGTCCTGGTTGCTCCTCTTCCAGGCCAGCTCTCTGCTGTGGCCCGGGAGTGCAGTGGAGGATGGCCCAAGTGCTTGGGCCCTGCACCCGCGTGGGATGCCGCAACCGCCATTGAGGAGTGAACCAACGGAAAAGGAAGACCTTTCTCTCTGTCTCTCTCTCTCACTGTCCACTCTGCCTGTCAAAAAAAAAAAAAAATAGAGTATCAGTAGTGGTCTTTCTAAAGCTGTCAGCTAGTGTAAGCTCTCAGTCCACTCCCATTTGTTCTCTTTTTTCTCTCTTTCTCTTCAAGTCTATTCCCATCCTTAAGTTGCAGCCCAATCTCTCCCTCAGCTCTCTGGCCTGAGTGAAAGCAGGCTCTGGATGGGCTGATTCTTGCAAGAGTAGTGTGTCTACACTCTCTGATCTTCCAGGATCTCTCACATTGACCTTGGTTCGCTTCCATATGACGAGCTTCAGCTTCTCTCAGACTTGAAAAGAGGCTCTGAATATTTTCTCCCACATCTCATCTCTATTATCTACCCCTGGCCATCTTGTATGAACTGGGTTATCATTCTGACTTGAGCTACTATCACTGAAAAGGGACTTTCAAAAATTCAGAGCCTAGGAAAATAGGTTAATCAGTTGTCTCTCGTTTTACTGATTTTTCTAGCCTTTCTCCTATGGGATTAAAATCTAGCTTGGAGTGGTCCTGGATCTGTAATTCTACTCAATGATTTTTGATAAGGAGCCCAAGCAAGAGCCAGCACACTTCAACTAGCAGTAAAGAATTTTATTTTGTTTATATTTCTGAGAAGGCATATGAGAACTCGGAAGGTGAATGTGGACATAATCTTCTGGGACCAGAATGAAGATCCCTGATCTGACACTATCCTAACATCTCTTGAATTTTCTGGACTGGGCATGCTGCTAACTTCTACAATGAAGTCTGTGCCTGTTGGAACTTGTGATTTGATCTCTCTTGAGTGGGATAAGGCCTGGCTGTCCTCCAAAGTTGCTTTGCCTCTCTTCATTCTGTTTCATGTGGTCACCCCTTGAGGTCTCTATCACATATTCCACCTTCCTGTCTCAGCCCATCCCCTCCAGGAGTGGGTCTCCTGGCTGCTGTCAGACATAAAACAATTTCAAGTTGCTGCCCATACACTGTGGTAATGAGAGCCCTCAGGCTAAATTTCAAGTGTCTCCTACCTACATATTCTGCAGGACCAAGCTTGCATTGATGGACCCAGTAAGGAAGAAGGAGAGCCAGAAGTTATTCCTCCCAAATACAACAAATTGGAATCTAGATAAAAATCTCTATTTTCTAAGGCTACCTATGACAGAATAATGCTGCCCCATCCACACACACCCAGATGCCCATGACCTAATCTCCAGAACCTAAGAATATGTTAGGTTGCCTGGAAAGGGGGAATTAATGTTTCAGATGTGATTAAAGTTGCAGATAAACTGATTTTGAATAGAAAGATCACCCTGTATTATGTTACCATAAGGGGCCATAGAGTAGAAAAAGGTAGAGGAGGCAGAATCAAAGGAAGTTGTGACAAGACAGTTGTGACAGAGCAATGCAACAGAGCTGGCTTTGAAGCAGAAGGAGCTCAAGAGCCCAGAAATTCAGGCAGCCTCTGGAAGCTGGAAAAGGAGAGGAAACAGAGGCTCTCCTGCAGCCTCCAGAAAGGGATGTAGCCCAGCATCCACCTTGGTTCCAATTCCGCTAAGATCCATATCGGACTCTGAAGCCACTATGTGTATGGTGGTTTGTATCAGAAGCAATGAAAAACACATGCAATAAATTTATCCAATTTATTGCAAGTTTAAGGCCTCCAATTGCAGATGGAAAGACAGGAAAATCAGTTCCCCAAGTCTATTGTGTGTTTGTGTGTGTGTGTGTTCTTAAGGTTATATATAATTTGCTGATAAGTCAATTAGCAGATTTGCTCACCTCAGAGAACAGGAAAAGAAAAATTTTCATTGTCTGTTATTTGCAAAAAAAAAAAAAAATGCTGTCCCCATGAACAATGGAACCACCAGTGATTACATTTCTCTGGGAAGATTGTGAAGGTGAAAATCCTGTGATGGTGAGTCTGGCAGAAAGAAGCATACAAAATGTACTTCTCCACTGTCTGGGCCACACTGCAAATCAGTAGGGATTTTTCTTTAAATAAAGATGATATAGAAGTATGGAAAGTCTAAATACTAATTACTGACCTTTAGCAATCACATGGTTAAGGCAAATCAGTCTTCATAGCACATTAAAAATAATCAGAAGGCTGTGCTACTGGACATGCTGGGAAAAGATGTAGTCAGGAGTTTTCATAAAGATTCTGCCATCACACTGAAGAATTTGCTTAAAATGGAGCCCACCAAGCAGGACTCAAGTACCAAAAAACTAAGCTATGAGCCAGTTTATCCCATCTTGAGCTTTAGATTTTACAACTCAATATTAAAAATAGAGAGAGAGAGAGAGAGAGGTAGGCAGGAGATGGGAGAAATGCAGCATGTATTGGAGGAAAAATGATTTCCCTTATTTACATAGTAACAAGGCAATGTGTAATAAAATCAGGAAGCCAAAGTATATAAACTCCCAAACTAGTGAGACAGAAAAAAATACAGAATTTGAATAAGGAAAAAAAATCAACATAAATTATTTACTAAGCATTGATCAAACATGTCTGCTACTTTACATAGTTGTCAATTCTGGAGAAAAATATAGTCGGTTGATATTTGTGTGTCAGGAACAAGGTACTCAGCAATGTTATCAAATAAATTCAAGGGTAAAATTTTGTAAGATCTCAGAACTTTTCCAATAATATTGCAGAAAAATATTTTATTATCTTTCAATAATTCAATAAAATTTACTTTCAAAATTACTTTTGAAATTTACAGGATACTTACTTTAAACATTTTAAAATACAGGCATTATCATATTGGAGCTAATAATATTATTTTACTTGATGTATTGTTAGAATAATTATCCAGATATACCGGAAGGTGTTAAAAACACCATGCTCAGGAAATATTTAGGAGGCCATGAATATATTTTAAATACAGTGTTCACACACAGAGTCTCCTTTCAAAAGAATACAAATTCAACAGGATTTTAAAATAAGTATATCTGACTGTTGGTGGGAATGTATATTAGTGCAGCCACTGTAGAAAACAGTGGAAATTTTTTAAAAAGCTAGAAATAAACTTGCCATATGATCCAGCAATACCACTACTGGGTATTTACCCAAAAGACATAAGCACATTGTATCAAAGAGATACCTGCACCACCATGTTTATAGCAGCACTGTTCACAATAACCAAAATTTGGAATCAACCATGGTGTACATCATCAGATGAATGGATAAAGAAAATATGGTAAATATGCACAATGCAATGTTATTCAGCTGTTAAAAAAAAAGAATGAAATTCTACTATTTTCAGCAAAATGAATGCAACTGGAGGACATCATGTTGAGTGAAATAAGCCAGACACAGAAAGACAAATACTGCTTGCTCTCCTATATATGTGGGAGATAGAAAGAGAGAGAGAGAGAGAGAGAGAGAGAGAGAGAGAGAAAGAAAGAAAGAAAGAAAGAAAGAAAGAAAGAAAGAAAGAAAGAAAGAAAGAAAGAAAGAAAGAATAGAGAGAGGGAAGGGAGGAAGGATGGAAAGATGGAAAGGAAGGAAGGAAGGAAGGAAGGAAGGAAGGAAGGAAGGAAGGAAGGAAGGAAGGAAGGAAGGAAGGAAGGAAGGAAGGAAGGAAGGAAGGAAGGATCAGTATTGCGGCAAGTATAGTCAAATACAGTTTTGTGAAACTTTGTTTTATACCATTGCCAAACCAATGGTTAAGAAAGCTGTGCTACGGCCGGCGCCGCGGCTCACTAGGCTAATCCTCCGCCTAGCGGCGCCGGCACACCGGGTTCTAGTCCCGGTCGGGGCGCCGGATTCTGTCCCGGTTGCCCCTCTTCCAGGCCAGCTCTCTGCTGTGGCCAGGGAGTGCAGTGGAGGATGGCCCAGGTGCTTGGGCCCTGCACCCCATGGGAGACCAGGAAAAGCACCTGGCTCCTGGCTCCTGCCATCGGATCAGCGCGGTGCGCCGGCCGCAGCGCGCCGGCCGCGGCGGCCATTGGAGGGTGAACCAACGGCAAAGGAAGACCTTTCTCTCTGTCTCTCTCTCTCACTGTCCACTCTGCCTGTCAAAAAAAAAAAAAAAAGAAAGAAAGCTGTGCTACTATAGTTTCAATGATCCAAGATTACTTTAAAATGTACTATATATGGACTAAACTGTCATTTTTCCTTTCAATTATTATTTATAGCCATTGTCTATATTCTCACTAAACTAGGGTCTTTTTGCTTTATATTTGTTAAACTTCTCATTCAGTTAAGTATTAAGCCTTTTTGCTGTAATGCAAATTTAAAATATTTTATTTCAAAAACAAAAAAAGTCAGAAGAGGAGGATGGGAGAGGGAAAGGGGGATAGAGACAGGGAGGAAGGGAATATCATGATATTCTTAGAACTGTATCTACAAACCATATTGAGTCTTAAAAAAAATAATTAAAATTTTAAAATAAATAATAAAAATAGGGAAAAATAAAATAGTGGATCTGGAAATGCTGGAGTTCGTTTGTGTTAATAGAGACTCAGCAGTTTGGTTATTTCACCTTCAGTTTATCCTTGAGTATAGATTGAAAACAACAGGTAATTGGAGCCTGTCCTTACAGTGCTCATTGATTATTTTGATTATCATAACTTATAACCTAAACAACCATATCCAGACTAAGTGTTTTTTATTCATTCATTTTACAACATCTATAGGGCCTTACCATGTGCAAAACAAAGGACATGGTTATTTGAACAAGGGGTGAAATGGAAAGATAATAAAAGTTTCCAAGAACATATTTATTTAGTTATCACTTTTTTCAGTGCACCCAAAACTTCTTTGTTTCTTAGGCTGTAAATAAAAGGGTTTAGCAGGGGAATTATAATTGTGTAGAACAGTGAATACATTTTATCCTGATGTTTCTCTGGGCCAGACCCAGGACGGACGTACATGATGAAGAGAGTGCCATAGAACAAAGAGACAGAGAGCAGGTGGGCACTGCACGTGGAGAAGGCTTTGCTTCTGCCCTTCTCAGACTTCTTCAGGATGACAAAGAGGACACAGACATAAGAGACCACGATGGTCAAAAAAGTGATAGCTTGTATGAAAGCAGCAAAGATGAAAACTACTAATGCATTGATAGATGGATCAGTGCAAGCAAGTGTATACAGTGGCAAGATTTCACAATAAAAATGATCTATTACATTGAACCGACAGAAAGTTAATCTAAACAATAATCCTACATGAATTATAGGATGCAGAAAACCAATTGCATATGACATACTTATCAATGAAGCACAGAGTCTGTTGGACATCACCACTAGATAAAGCAAAGGATTACATATAGCAACATAGCGGTCATAGGCCATCACCACCAGAAGAAAACATTCTGTGGTTGCACTGGAACCAAAAAAATAATATTGGGCCATGCATTCAAAGAGTGATATCATTTGGCCATTGTCTAAGATATTGACGAGCAGCCTCGGGGTCACAGAGGATGAGGTACAAGCATCTGCAAAGGCTAAGCTGCCAAGGAAAAAGTACATGGGCGTGTGAAGATGGGGGTCCTTCCAGATGAGAAAGACCAGTCCGAGGTTGCCCACCATGGTGGTGACATAAATCAACAAGAATACCAGGAACAGGGGCACTTCCAGCTCTGTGCTGTCTGTTAGTCCTTTGAGAATAAATTCAGTCACCAATGTCTGATTAATCTCCATCGCATCCACTCAGATTGATCACTGCAATGAGAGAGTAAGTAAAGAAAAACAAAACTATCAATATTCATATAAAATACAACGTCGCAATCCCGTGTTTCAGAAGTTCCTTGACCGTCTAGTACAGTCTTTTTTTCAAGAAATCATCTGAATATATGAAGCATTTTATAAATAATTTTGACATATAATTTTTTTTAAATATGTAATTCTCTGAAAGGAAGTAGAGAGGCTATAGTAATCAATCTACTTGGCCCAATAACTTATCAACCAGAAACAGCATAAATTAAATATATGACATTATTTTATACATAGGTCACAATGAAAAATACAAAATATATTTTACAATAAAATCTACTAAAGCAACTCTGATTCAAGCTCAAAAGAGTCTTCTTAGTTTTTCTGCAACTTGTTCATATCTTTTATCTGAACAGAAAATGGACTCTGTGATATTAGTGATATATATTATTCTTTCTTCCAAAGACATTAATGGGTCAAGCAATAACACAATAAGCCAAAATTCTATTTCTTCTGTTTTCTATCTAGAGAAACCATTGTATTACTTCATTATACCATCATCAAGCACACCAAATTTGTAATAGACTTTTAGATATATTCCTCGATAAAGTCATATATAAACAAAATCATTAGTTGACTTAGTTAACAAATATTTATTTAGCACCTCCCAAGTTAGAATGTCATCATTCTTATCTCAGTCATACATAGAACTTATAACTTGAGTGATACTGCCATGTTGCTAAAATAACTTCCATTTAACAGAGGAAAACTCACATATACACTTACATTAGTAGCTTGTTTCATATATGAAATCGATCCAAGAATTATCACTCATCATGCCAATGTAGAATATTATCCAGTTAACTATCTTTTAATATTTCTAAGGTACAGAATTCTATGAGATTGCTGTCATTTTTCTATCCCCACTCCATTTGAGTGAGATTATGAAGGTCAAAGTGGGAAGACTCGCTTCAAAAGATGTCACAATGAAAAAACGTGCAGCATTTTTGAAAATCTGATTTAAGTTTAAATGGTAAAAATCAAAAATTTTGTTTGAATAGCAAATCAAAGAGGAGAAAAGTTGAACCACACACACTAATAAGCAATGACTTACATGGAGATAGGCAAAGCATAAAACAAAACAAACTACAAATATGTTTTGAGTATTAAAAGCCTAGGAAGTAAGTGAAAAGGTTGGATCTCTGGAAACCATGGGAAAAAGGAGAGAGAATTTAAATCAACATGAACACAATACCTTCCTTTAATGATAAATCATACATAATTCTAGGTATAAAATATATTTTATGAATTTAAATTCCTCCCTTGGAGATCTAAAACAAGAGCTACTCACTTAGAAATAGCTGATATAAGTATTTAACCATTCAAGAATATATTTACAAATCCTGGATTCACAACTCCTTGGTTTTAATGACAAGTTCAGCCAAAGGCTGTCATGCCAATCCTTATTTTTACTTCTATAATCAAATCACCACTTCTGTATAGATGTATCTAGATTATTCACTCCTCAAGACTGTGCCGGACCATAACTAAATTTCTTAAAGTATCTGCTAAACCCCCAAAAAAAGAGAATATGGAAAACTGAAGAAGATTGGGCTAAAAAATTCATCTCTGAAAAGAATAATCTTGGACCAGTAATATCATATAGAAGAACTAGATACTTTAGAAACAAAAATATCTAGGGTTCTTCCCCTTAGATAAACAAGCTATTCCGTGGAAGACAGTTATTCTCAGAAACAGTTGTTAAACAGAAAAAGAGTAAGTTAATTGAGGTTTTTATCAGACATGCAAATGAACTACCACAGAAGTAATGTTTTCAGTAATCATAAAGTAAGCCCACTACTGTCCTATCGCCTGAAGCACAGAATATCCTTATTTATCATACCAAGAACAACATGAGGATGAAACATGGCTTAATCAACTGCTTCTATGTGCCTTTCTAAGAAGTACTATCTAAAACAAAAAACAGATGAGGAAGAAAGTATAGACTCTCCTAAAAACTCCGTATCTCTACTTCTTTACTGGAAAAATCATCCTAATTCTGGGAGGTTTCCCGACTTCAGGTCAAAATAAATTTTACTGTTTAAAGACTATAAAGGCACTAACAAAATACAAATAGAGTCCGTAATTCATTACCCTACCAAAGAAAATGTTACCAAAAATGTAGCATTTCAGAAGCTTTAAATCTCATATATATCTCAAAATTAAGTGATTATTTCTAAGCCATGACACCAACCATATTTAAAGTTCTCATTTTTAAAGCTTTAGATTTTCCAAGATGCATCTCTAAACAAAGTGAGAATGTGAATTCTCTCTGCATTTGCTAGGCAACATAGCATAGTGGTTAAGCCTATAAACTATAATTGATCTCTTTAGTCCAAATCTTCCTTCTACGAATATATAGTGTTGCATCCATAAAGGCTCAGAGGGATTGGACAAAATTTTTTAATCTGTCTTTCCAATTCAAAATTGCTTTGTATTCTGTTTGGTAGGTAAATCACCGGAAAAAAAAATCACATATTTTGAGAGTTCATGAGAATCATGATACTGAAATAACTTTTTATTTTAAAAAATATAACAATTGGGTTTATACTCTCACCTAGTTCCTATAAGATGCACTGATGCCATAAGCTAAACCAACTCCTAAGGTATAAGAATTATATGTCAAAATCATGTTCTGCCCATGTTAACTTTTTTTAAGAAACACAGTTCAAAGGAAATAATATTTATTTCTTCCCATCTTCATCCTGCTTGGGAAGTTAAAATTCCCTCAATACCACCAAAATATTCCCTGTAGGATAAAGTCATCTACTGGGCATTGTAGACTAATCAACAAATCACTTTTAACAAACCTATAGTAATTATTCTTTTCATAGCTTTTTTTCTTTCTTCTGAAAACAAAGGTATTATAATCATATTTTTTTAAAGGAAAGCATGTATTGCATTGAGATTTCTGCTGCTAGTACCAACCATGTAAATCTGACTCCAAGTAATTGGAAGCATAACTTACTCCATGGGGAAAATATTTTTGATGACTCTATAAACTGTGTGTGAACATGTTTAGTCTTTTGGACAATTATTCAATATTCCAATAATATCTTGTTTCTGTAAACCTACATCATGAGAATTTCACTTCTACCATTGATGTAATAGTTTTTATAGATCAATTCTCTCACTGAGAAAAATTCTGATTCAACCATGATATTGCCATTATGCAACTAGTTTGACATAGAAAACAGCAAATTTTACATAGTTCACTCTAACCAAATATTTAGAAAAAAAATAGGAAAATGAGAATAGAGAAAAGTACAAAGAAAATAAATTGTTATAACCTCCTTCATCGTTGATGAATATGTTAACATTTGGCACATGTTTCTTCCACCCTTTGACCATGTATGAATTTATATTCATGTATATTTGTATATACAAGTATTTTTAAAAACAATATTATGTACCTGCTACCCATAATTTTTCATAAACTCACTTTAACAATATGACTTACATTTGTGGTATTTTTCTTACTGCAGAATATTCCATAAATGTCTATAATTATAAGTTCCTGGAATTGAAGATAATATTTCCAAATGTGTTCACATTGTTAAAGATCTTTTTACAAATCTGTAATCTACAAGGGAATTGCTCCATTTTATACTACAAAATTTGAAACACTTTATTTCCTAAAGTTTACATTATCAGAAATTGCATCATTTATTTTATGCTACAAAATGTTAACTCTCTCACTTCCTAAAGTTTACATTAGCAAAATTATATTACATTAGCAAAATACACACACATGAACATGTGTATAATTTTATGTTTCATAACAATGTTTGACATACATATGGGGAAAATGTAAAACTTTACAAGGAAGTATATTTTATAGAATTTCTTATTATAAATTGACAAATCATAATTATACATATTAGGCAATAAAAAGCGATGTTATGTGTGTACAATACACTATTGCCAACTTAGTCACCATGCAATGTAAGAGATCTCACAAAATTTATTCCTCCTATCTGAATCTTTGCACACTTTGATCAACATCTTTCCATCCCCCCTTAATAGCAAGACTCTGCTAACTTTTTTTTGCTCTCTGCTTCTACAAATTCAATTTTTCCAGTTCCACAGTTATGTGAGAACATGCAGTATTTATCATTCTGTGCCTGGGTTATTGCAGTTAGTATAACATCTTCAGGTCCATCATTCTGTAGCAAATGACAGACTTACCTTCCTTTTTGTAGTATTTTTTCATGAATATATGCCATATTTTTATCTATTCATGAGCTCTTAGGTTGCTTCTATAACTTGACTGTTGTGAGTAATGCTGCAACACTACTAGGAGTGAAGATATGTCTTTATGGTATTAATTTCAAATCCTTTGTATATAGAGAGAGACTTTGGGTAACTAGATCATATGGTAATTCTCTTTTAAGTTTTTTGAGGAACCTCCAAACTATTTTTCATAATGAAGATACTAATTTAGATGTCTACTAACAGTACCAGGGCTCCCATTCTCCACATCCTCATCAACATTTGTTACCCTTGTCTTTTGTGTGTAAACTATTCTAACATATGTGAGGTATCTCACCGTACTTTCAATTTGTATTCCCATAATAATTGCTAATATTGAGCATTTTTTCATATATGTATTAACCACTAGTATGTCTTCCTCTGAATAATTTCTACTTAGGTCCTTTACTCATTTTGTAATGAGTTTATTTGTTATCTTGATATTAACCTGAGTTCCTGTATATATTTGGACATTAAAACCTTATCAGATGCACAGCTTGCAAATACTTTCTTTCAATCTATAGATTATTTCTTCACTCAGTTGCTTCCTCTACTGTTCAGAAGGTTTTTCATTTGATACAACTCTTTTGTCTAATTTTTGTTTTGTTTGTGTTTTAGGAATCTCATCTAAAAAATCATCGTCCAGACCAATGTCATAAATTTTCTTCTGTTTCCTTTAGAAGTCTCACAGGATTCAGTCTTAGATTTCAGTCATTAATTATTTTAGTGCATTTTTGTATATGGTGAGATACAATGAAATTTTATCCTTCTGTATATGGATTAAAAATTTTCCTAGTACCCTTTATTGAAGAGACTTTCCTTTTACTACTACATATTCTTGGAAACTTTTCAAAAAGTATTGACCATAAATGTGAAAAATCATTTATCAACTGCCTACCACTTTCTATGTGTTTTTTGATACCTGTATTATGCTTCATGAAAAGCCATAACTACCTAAAAAAATAAAATCTCTCTCTACTAAGGGTATTAATTTCCCGAATTAAAATATAAGTTATACTTAACTTAAAATCATAGGAAGATATTTAGACTATAAATTTTTGTTTAAAAATCAGTGTAGACTAATGGAACAGAATAGAAGCACTAGAAATCAATCCACACATTTAGAACCAACTACTCTCTAACACAGAAGCTAAAATCAATCCCTGGAGTAAGTTCAGCCTCTTCAACAAATGGTGCTAGAAAAATTGGATCTCCAAGTGCAAAAGTATGAAACAAGATACCTACCTTACACCTTATACAAAAAATCAACTCAAAATGGATCAAGGATCTAAATCTATGACCTGATACCACCAGATTGCTAGAGGAGGACATTGGGGAAACTCTGCAAGGCATAGGCAAAGATTTCTTGGAAAAGACTCCAGAAGCACAGTCAATCAAAGCCAAAATTGACAAGTGGGATTACATCAAATTGAGAAGATTCTGCACTGCAAAGGAAATATTCAGGTAAGTGAAGAGGCAACCAACAGAATGGGAGAAAATATTCACAATATTCTCATATGCCCATTTCCAACTACTATTTTTACAACTTTTTATTTTCTTCCGAAAACAAAAGCATTAAATGTTAATTATAGGATGAATTGATAGTATACAAAAATACAAAAGAAAATAAATTGTGATGATCTCTCCAACCACTGGTAAAAATAGTTCACTTTAGGGCATATATTTCTCCCACAGTTTACCCATATGGAATCTGTATTTTATATATTTTTATATACTTTTTAAAACAAAATTATGGTAGTTCTAGATACAGTTTTTCATAAACTATTTATAAGTTAATAATATTTTTGTTAGTTTTAAAAAGTGTATGTATAAAGAAGAGAGAGCTGATATTCCTCTCTCTCTATATATATACATATATATTTATATGTGTTTATGTGAATCAATGTTTTAAGAAATATATCCAATATATCTTTTGCCAAAATTAAAAAAATTACTGAGAGCTAAAAAAAAGTAGTGTAATGTATGAAAATCCATAATTTTAGCTAAGTAGAAAGTTTGATCTAGTAGTATTAATTTTCACAAATTAATTTATAAAATTGCAATTTCAAACAAACTCATTGGAGTATACTTGCCTTAAAAATTCAAATTTATCTGGAAGATTAAATTGGTAAAATAATAAAAATAATTCTAAAAACAATAATGGAAGATATTCCAAGCTAGAATATATCATGAAGTTAGCAGTATCAATAAAACTATGTTTCTTGTCATGATGAAGATGTGAAATTATAAAACCCATTAGAAATAAAATAAATTATATTCATGATAAACAGAAAAAATATTAAATTATAGGACTTATAAATAGGAGCTTTGAATTTAAATAGACTGCTGGAGAATCTTCAAGATGGCAGAATAGGGAAAGGACATATTGCTTTAGGCTGGGGTGAAATGTAGAAAAAAATTGGAGGAAATATATTCTCAGGGGAGAGTTGGAGGGAAATCTGCATGGAAATTCTAATGAAGGAAGAGGGACACCGTGGATCAGCATGGAAGGTGCTGATGCACAGAAACACACGAACCCCAGAGCTGAGAGCCAGAAGAAGTGCCAGCCTTGCAGAGCAAGGTGAGAGCCGACTGCAGCAGCTGGTGCCATTGGTGATACAGCCAGAAGAAGAACCTGGAATTAGTCCAGCCTGGAGCCCTAAGGGGGAGAGCATACCTGCCTAACCCAGAGAAAAAAGCACATATTTCCGTCTCCCCACCCCCCAACAATGGCACCCCGCAACCAGCTAGGAGTGGGCACCATCTTGACACAAGTAGCAACTGTGGCAGCTCAGCTATGTGCACCCAGCAGCAGTAGGGAGAAGGCACCATTTTGAAACAAGCAACAGCTGTGGCAGCTCTTGAGCACAGGTGCAATCCAAGGATTTTACCCAAGGGAAAAATGCACATTCCCCACCGACTTTGAGTCTGGAAGGGAGGATTGACAGGGGGTTGGACGTCCACATAGGACTGTGAGGAGCCCATAGCCTCTCAACTTATCACAGGTTCCAGGGATCAAAATGTCAAGATAGAACACACACAGGTTCTGGGAATATCTCTATCTCTCCATGGGCCAGATAGGCTAGCAGGGCAGAGTGGATTCTCTGCACCCTGTGGCTATGGAGCCTTGTGTGCTGAGACTGCAAGAACTTTATGACTGCATGATAGAGCGCAGGGTATAGCTGGGTATCTGGGTAATCACTGTATATGGTGCCAAAGGCTCAGAGCTCCCTGATTGCCTAGGATGGGTGATCTATAGTCACATGAGGATTGCACAGATACTTTGTGTAGTTCATGTGGCAGCACAGGTGAGTATTGCAACCACTATAGGCTAACCCCAGACATTCTTCACATGGGAAGAGAGGAGATGAGGGTATAATTATGCCAACATAGATGATCTCACCCTCCTTCCTGCTGAAAAGAGGAGATCTACAAAGCCCAACTTTGGTGTCACCCTAAATACTCAGCCCACCCTGAAGCACTGACCAGAACTCTCTGGCCACACCCAGCTTGCACCTCTAAGTATTCTCTGAAATGTCAGACACTCCACTAAGCCACGGAAGCATGATTCAAAGACAAAATCCATTGGAGGAGAAAACCAACAATTAATTACACAAAGGCCAAAAAATAAACACAGAAACTCAAAAAAAAAAAAAATAAGGAAGAAAACATGACTCATCCAAACAAAAGAACACAGCAACACTGCAATAATATAATGTGAAACAGAGAGATTGATGAAATGCCTGAATACAAATTCAAAAGATTAATCACGGAATCCCTGAGAAGCAATGAGAAGCAAATTCACATGTTAATGAAATCTATACCTGACATGGATGAAAAATACTCCTATGAGATTAAAATTTTGAATAGAAATCAAAATAAAATATTAGAAATGAAGATAAGCCAGCGCCGCGGCCCAATAGGCTAATCCTCCGCCTGCGACGCCGGCACATCGGGTTCTAGTCCCAGTCGGGGCACTGGATTCTGTCCCAGTTGCCCCTCTTCCAGGCCAGCTCTCTGCTATGGCCCGGGAGTGCAGTGGAGGATGGCCCAAGTGTTTGGGCCCTGCACCCCATGGGAGACCAGGAGAAGCACCTGGCTCCTGGCTTCGGATCGGCGCGATGTGCCGGCCACAGCGCTCTGGCCGCGCCAGCCATTGGAGGGTGAACCAATGGCAAAGGAAGACCTTTCTCTCTGTCTCTCTCTCTCATTGTCCACTCTGCCTGTCAAAGAAAAAAAAAGAAAAGAAAAAGAAAAAAAAAGAAATGAAGATAAAGAAGTCAATCTGCCCAATAAAAAATACTGTGGAAAGCCTTAAAAACAGACCTGGGGAGGCAGAAGAAAGAATATTCAAACCAGAAGACAAATCTTTAGAAATTTCTCAGACCAAAAAATAAAGAAATTAGAAAAATTATAAATAGTGTTGGAGTTTATGGGATACTCTCAAAGAACTCAACATATGGGTCTTGGTGGGAAAAGAGAAATGGATTAGAAGACCTATTGAGTGAAATAATTATAGAAAACATCCTTAATTTGAAGAAAGAAAGAGACATCCAGTTGCATGAGGCACATAGAGCTCCCCATCTCTGTCTCTATCTCTATCTGTACCTCTATTTCTATCTCTATCATCAATCACCTCTCTCTCAAAGAAAAAAAATTAAGAATTGTCAAATGGATTTTTAAAATAGCCAAATGGATAAGCTGCCTACAGTAAATTCACATTACTTGTAAAGATACTAACAGACTAAAAATGAAAGCATGGGAAAATATATTAAATGCTCCATGCAAAATGTAAAC
Organism: Oryctolagus cuniculus; assembly: GCF_051225735.1. Classification (NCBI taxonomy): domain Eukaryota; kingdom Metazoa; phylum Chordata; class Mammalia; order Lagomorpha; family Leporidae; genus Oryctolagus; species Oryctolagus cuniculus. The sequence continues at coordinate 52,534,116 of NC_142870.1, read as the reverse complement.
TAAAAGGTAGCAGAAGTAATTGTAATTGTATCAGTCAAAACAGGCTTTAAGACAAAAAAAAAGACAAAGATGATCATTGTATAACAATCAAAAAATAAATTCAACAAGAAGATTTAAATATGGTATATGTATATGCATCCAATGCCAGAGCACCAATTTTATAAAGCAACCATTAATAGATCTAAGGGGATATGTAATCACCAACATAACAATAGTAGGGGGAAATGCCTGTGCATCAGTTTTGCTGCAAATGCAGTGCTTTGTCAAACTTTGTTTAAATATTTGTCAAGCAAATTAATAGAAATTGCACACTACTATAGTTTTAATGATTTTGTGACTTTTAAATTTTACTTTCTATGGGTAAATCTGAACTCTTTCCCTCTGATTATTGTGTAGTTCTTGTCAATTTTCCTGCTAGACTAGAGTCTTTTTACTTTTTATTTGTTTTACTCTTAAGTGAAGAAAATACAATGTAAATTTAAAATATGTTATCTCAAGAAAATAATAAGTAAAATATTTTTTAAATGGTAGTGGTCTTTGACATCTCACTTTCTTCAATGAATAGATCATCCAGACAACAAAATCAACAAATAAACATCAGAGTTAAACACTAAATGGATCGAACAGACATTTACAGAACATTCTACCCAAAATAAGCAGAATACACATTCCTTTCATCAACACAGGAATTCTCTCTAGGATAAACCATATATCAGACCACAAAACAAGTTTGAACAAATTTTACAAAGTAAAAATTATATCATGTATCTTTTCAAACAACAATGGAATAAAACTAGAAATCAACAAGAGAGGAATGTCTAGAAATTATACAAATACAGAGAGCCTGAATTACGTGCTTCTGAATGAACAATAGGTCATTGAAGAGTTTGAAGGAATATTTAAAAATTTCTTGAAACTTATCAAAGCAGAAACAAAATTTACCAAAACTTACGGAATACAGCAAAAATAGTACTAAAAAGGAAGTTTATAGCAATAAGCACCTACATCAAAAATATAAAAAATATCCAATAAATAATGAAAAAGTATATCACTACAATGAAACAAAAACATAGTTAGTAGAAGAAAATAAATGAAGATCATCACAGATATAAATGAAATAGAAACTGAACAAATACAAAAGAAAAATGAAGTTTGTTTTTGAAAAGACTTGAAAACCCAATAAGCTTGCATCAAGACTAACCAGGAAAAAAAGGAAAGAATACTCAAATTCAGAAATGAAAAATGAATATTACCATTGATACTACAGAAATGCAAAGGATCATTGGAGACTATTATGAAAAGCCATGTACCAACAAGTTGGAATATCTACAGACTGAAAGTAAAAGGATGAAAAAACATATTTCTTGCAAAGTGAAAATCAAAAGAGGAAAGAAAAAAAAAAGAAGGAGTAGCTATACTTATATTGAACAAAATAGACTTTTAAAACAAACTATAAAAAGAGACAAAATGAAATGAATAAAAATCATTTTTTCAGAGTATATGATTTAACATTTTTAAGTAGTCCAGTACTGACAGGTAGTCAAAGCCCCTCAGAAAATTGTATTGGTAGATAATAATGTCCCCTGCTCTTCAAAGAACGTAAACTCTGATGGCTTCATTTATAATAGCCTTATTCAGAACAACCAACTGTGTGCAAATAATCCTAGGTGCGTCCCTGTAAGAACTGTTGGGATCTGCCACCTGCAGTCATTTGAAAGGCTTACCTGTCATAGAAACATATTGACATTTTTCACTACAATATCAGAGAGTAGTGCTATTCTCATAAATCCACAGGCTGTAATGGCAGTGATGAGGAGCAGCTGCCAAACCTCAGCTTCAAAAGTCTCCTGCTCGTACACTCTGTGGGACCAAGTTCAATTCGAGGTATTCAGTAAAGGCAGGAACAGAGGAAACAGATTCTGCTTCGAGCCTACAAACTTGCCAACACCTTATTTCATCCCCATAAAACCCACATCAGGTTCTACACTCCAGAATGGCAATGAAATAAATTTGTGTTGTTTTGACTCACTAAGTGTGTGATCATTTGTCACAACAGTGAAAGTCAACACTGTGTCATAGCCACTGAATTTGCGTCTCATTTTTCCAAATCCTCATCCTCTCCAGAGGGAGAAATTAAAACCCTCATGTGTGAGCATTCCCAACCACTGACATCTCCTGTCTACCTAGATCACAAGACATGAACTTGTCCCATGGTTCCTAAATCAACAAATTCAGCTTCTAAAAGAGTAGAGAGTGTAAAGCTCCCTGGTCATAGAAAGATCAAGGAGTCTGTCTCCAAACCCAGTTAAAGATGTACCACAGATGGACAAAAATAAATTTAGAAAGCCTATTTCTAAGACTTTCTTCCTAAAAATTTAAGTAGTAGCTTTTGCCCATCGGAGGAAACAGGACAAAGAAGCACATTGAAACAGGAAATTGTCTTAATTATTTAATATTTCCAAAAATACTGCCCCATTGACCACAGAGCTGCCTGTGAGTAGCCTCCTTCTAGAGAATAGTGTGAGGGACATTCCTGCTCTACATGAGTCTGCTTATAAAAAAGCTTATAGAATGTGATTCTCTTACATCGACTCTAAGTCACCAGAAATCTAGAGGGGTTTTCATCAGGAGAATAATAGTCTGAGGTAACAAAATAAGTCAGCATACAAGGATACTTCAAATGTTCAAGAAAAATGGATTAAAATTTATTTTGATGCACACAGATTTTTGAAACCATATATCCTCATATTGACATATGGCCATCATGTAACCAAGCCAAATCAATCTGTATGGTGCATGTTTTAAATAAAACAAGAAAGCTTTGCCAATGCACTTGACAGAACAGAGGGTTATGAATTCTACATAGGATCTGTAATCACAGCTAGTGAATTGCTTAGAATGGAGTCCACAGAGCTGAAGGCAGGAGCTCAGATGTAGGGAGAACTGGATTCTGAGGAAACTGAACCCCAAGAAAACTATACTTGGAGCCAGTCTGTCCTAACTTGGGCTATGTGTCATAGGACTCAACAAATTTTTATTTCCTCAAATTAAAAAAAGATACTGAGAGGAGGAGTTTGTCATGCTTGGGGTGAATCTTTTCCCTTATTTTACATATTCATGAGGTCATGGGTAATAATGGTTGCAGACCACAGAGTAGAAACCTTCAAAGGGCCTAGAGAGAAAACAAGCACAGCTTTAGGAAGGAAAAAAAACACAACCTCAATTTTTTAATTGACAATTTATTAAGCATAACTGCTATTTTACATAGTCATCAATAACAGAAAAACAGTATTCATTCGTTATATGTGTGTTGAAAATTGGATATTGTACTACTGTACTCAACAAATTAAAAGTTAGATGTTTTGAAACACTCAGAACTTTTGTAATTGTATTTCAGAATATTGCTATGTTATTTTAAGTATTTTAAGTCTTTAATTTTTCTGTATTTAAACAAATAAAATAAAAGCAGAAGTTACTTTCCAATGTTATTTTAAACTACATAGAATGTTAAACGCCACAAGAGGGTATGATTGTTATAGTTACTCTAATTTTAATTTATGTATCCTTTGGAAATTTACAAATGTCTACAAAAACAGAAAAAAATACTGTGGTCAAGATTTATATGGGAGGGCATGAATACATGTAAAACAAAAGATTTACACACACTGAGTCTTATTTTAAAAGAATTTAAGCTCAGAAGACTTCACACACACACACACACACACACACGGAATCACAGTATTCATGCTACAAAGAAAACAAACTGATGATTTCAATTGCATTATTCTTTTATAAAAGATTTGTTTATTTATTTAAAAGACAGAGTTACAGAGGGGAGGGGGGGGTCTTTCATCCACTAGTTTACTCCCCAAATGGCCGAAATGGCTGGAGCTGAGCAGATTCAAAGCCAGGAGCCACGAACTTCTTCTGGGTCTCCTACATGGGTTGCAGGGGCCCAAGCACTTGGGTCATCCTCCGCTGCTTTCCCAGGTGCCTTAGCAGGAAGCTGAATCAGAAGTGAAGCATCCGGGACTTGACCCAGCATGCATTTGGGATGCCGTACTTCAGGCCAGGGCTTTAGCCCATTGCGCCGCAGCAGCAGATCCAATTTCAGTTTTATTCTTGAATGTGGATTTGAAATAACAAGTAATTGGAATCTGTTCTTAAATTTCTCTAATTACTTTGATGACCACAAAAATTTATAACTAGCTAGGCATATCCAGCTTACAATTCTTTAATTTATCCATTTAACAGCATAAATTAAGTCCTAAGTTTAAGAAAAAAGATAGTATGTTGTGATTTATCTAACAGGTAGTAAAATGGAAGGAATAATGAAAGTTTCCTGAAAAGTATTTATTTATTTAGCATTTTTCTCATTGCACCTAAAACTTCCTTGTTTCTAAGGCTGTAAATAAAGGGATTTAGCAGAGGAATTATAATTGTGTAGAACAGTGAATACATTTTATCCTGATATTTATCTGAACCAGAACCAGGGCGAACATACATGAAGAATAGTGTCCCATAGAACAAGAAAACAGAGAGCAGGTGGGCACTGCACGTGGAGAAGGCTTTGCTTCTGCCCGTCCCAGACTTCTTCCGCAGGATGGCAAAGAGAACACGGGTATAAGAGACTATGATACTCAGGAAAGAAAGTTCTTGTATGAGAGTGGCCAAAATAAAAAGCACTAATTCATTAAGTGATGTGTCAGTGCAAGAAATTGTGTACAGTGGCATGATTTCACAGTAGAAATGATGTATCCTATTGGATTTGCAGAAGGTTAATCTAAATAATAATCCTATATGGATTGTGGAATGTAGAAAACCAATAACATAGGAGACACTTATGAGGCAAGTGCAGAGTCTGGTGGACATCACCACTGGATAAAGTAAGGGATTACATATGGCCACATAGCGGTCATAGGCCATCATGACCAGGAGAAAACATTCTGTGGTCGCACTGGAAGCAAAACTGTAAAATTGGGTGATGCACTCAACCAGGGATATCATATGATTCTTAGATAAAAAATTTATAAGCATCTTGGGAGTCACAGAGGATGAAGTGCTAGCATCTGCAAAGGCTAAGCCACCAAGGAAGAAGTACATTGGGGTGTGAAGGTGTGGGTTCTTCCAGATGAGAAAAATCAGTCCAAGGTTGCCCACCATGGTGATGATGTAAATTACCAAGAACAGCAGGAACAGGGGCACCTGCAGCTCTGGGCGATCTGTCAGTCCTGTGAGAACAAATTCAGTCACCTGCGTCTTGTTTGTCTCCATCATCTCCACTTGGGCGGATACTGCAATGAGAGAGTAAATAAATATTAACCAAGGTTCAGGTACAATGCTATTGAAATGCAAATTGTATTCCTCTATTTTTAAATGGCTTTTATCCAAAAATATTAAGATAGTGTGCTTATCTACTTTAAGTATTTTAAACATAATTTTGAGGAGTAAGGTGCTTTAAAGATATGTAGTTTCTTGAAGATTTATAGAGGAGGCTATAGGTACTAACTGACTTAGTTGAATAATTTAACATTCATAAATGCCTAAAATTCAGCATATGAAGAGTGAGCTGTTATGTAGAATCAAGAGTAACATACAAATAGAATATTTTATGCTAAAAGTATTCATAGTATGTCTTATTCTAAAATCTCTGAAATTGAGATTATGGTCTATGGTTCAAATTCAAAACACTTTTATCCCTTTCCAGGCACTTTTTCACATCTTCCTGTTGAATGAAAATAGGTAGGATTTGTTTTTGTTTTAATGCTATCTGTCATTCTTTCCTCCAAGACTTTATGGTTTGAGTAGTAAGGCGGCAACTTAAAATATGATTTCTACTGTTTTCTTTCATTTACCTTTATGTTGTTTGATTAGGTATTCATCCTCACCAAAAGTTGCAACTGATTCTCTGTTTATACTCTCAAAATCTGCCAAATTCATATTTACTTTTTAAATTTTTTATCCAAAAGCCTCTCAGATATGGACATATCATTCATTCATTTGGTCAACAAATGTTTTTAGCAGCTCTTCAGTTGATGCAGTGTCATTCCTAGCTCAGTCATAAATAGACCAGACTTAACTGATGTTAAGTCTGTGGTGCTAAAATAACTACTTTTTTAAGAACAAATAAAAAAATAAAGATACTACCCAGCTTATTTAAAGATGTGGGATACAACTACTCGCTATTATGAAGCTCCCCAATGTAGACAGCTATCATCAGTTAACTAAGAATGTCTCTTAATATCTCAGAGACACATAATTCTAGAACAATTGTAAAGATTGTTCCTTTCCTGATCCTTTATCTGACAAGTGGCACAATCACAATCAGAGTGGACTGAAACATTACAAGACACCACAAAGGAAAGAATAGCCAGTGTTCTGAAATCTGAATTCTATCTAAATGGAAAAAACATTATGAATTTTCTTTAAATAGTAAATCAAATAGGAGCAATGAACCAAATTAATGGGCAGTGACTAACATGAAGGCAGGCAAGGAAGAAAAATGTTCCAAGCTAAAAAATGTACTCATGAAATGTAAGCCTGGGAAATAAGTTAGGTTAAGACTACCTGAAAATCCAGTGAAGATGGTTGGGGGAAGAAACTAAGTAAGCATCACCACATTGCATTTTTGTTATAGCAAATCACACCAGCTATTGACATAAAATGGGTTTCATGAATTCAAATCTCGGCCTGATGCTGTAAAGCAGGTGTTGCCCACTTAGAAATAGCTGCCATAAGTTTATAACTGTTCAAGGAAATATCTGCAAATATTAGATTCACAATCCCAAGACTTCAATAATAAATTCAGCTGGTGGGTGTCATACCAAGACACAGAAAATCCCATAACCTGGCACCACCACTGTACAGACATAGTTTTCAGGAGTCTTTACTCTCTAGAACTGTGCTGGCTTAAAACCAACTTTCTCAAAGCATGTACTCTGCAACTCAAAGATAAGATACAAGGTAGAAAGGTGAAGATCTGTAAGACTGGTGGAAATGCAGTTCTGAAAAGAATAAACATTAAACAATGAGAATATATTAAAGAATATCAATATATATTCTTCAAAATGTACTATATTTTATATAAGGACGTATCTAAGGTATTGGGTTCTATTCCTCCTTACATAAGGAGACCGCTCTGGGGAAACGTTCTTTTTTATCATTATTGTAATCAGCTTGAGGTTTTGTGTTAGTCATTCAAATGCTATGACAGGCTGGTAATGTTTTCAGTAATCATTGAGTAAGTGCAATGCTGTGAAACAGTCCTGGAATACCCTTATTTAACTGCAATCCCATGGAGGATACACTGATGAAGGCTGGCTCTCTGCTGATGTGACCAACTCTTCTTTTCTGCATAATTCCAGGAAGTATTGTCTAAAAGAAGAACCAAATAAAGAGGAAAGAATAGATCCCTATAAGAAGTCCTCTATCTATAGGATCCTCAATTATTGCAAAATCTTTCTGATTCTGGGGATTTTCTCAAGATAAAGTCAAAATGAATTTTACTGTTTAAAGACACTAAGAAAACAGGAACAGATTCAGATTGGGTCTATAACTCATTATCCTGACAAAGAAAATTTTAACCTACATGCAACAAAATTTCAGAAGTTTTGAGTCTCGTTTTCCCCTCTGAATTACTAAGTGATTATGCCTAAGCTACAACATGAACCTTCTGTAAGGGTCCACTTGTAATAAATTGGATTTCCTAAGGTACATTTCCACCCACAGACTGAGATTGACTCCTCTCTGTGTTTAATAGGCAGCAAAGCATAGAGTTATGCCTACAGACTCTGTAACCCAATCCCATTGAGTTCAAATCTTCATTCCACAAACATGAGGAGACATCAAAAAGTTTATGGAAAAACAACTTTATTTTGGTGCAAAAAATCTGAAATTCATGCACACTTTTTTCTTCATACATGCACCTATGAACTTTTTGAAGACCCTTTGCTAACTTGTGTATTCTAGAGTTTTTCAGTGCAGGGCAGTTTTCTGTTTCATTTGGTAAGAAATTATCTGAAAAGTTTTTTATGTAAAAATGACAATAGAACAAAGGATTATATTCTCACCCAATTGCTATATGAAGATGTAGATGAACATTTTCATGAAGAACTCCCGAGTTACAAGAACAAAGATGCCAAAGACAATTGTTTCTCCCATGTTAATTTTCCTTAAAAAATGTTGTTGGTAAGATATTTATTTCTTCTCACATTCAGATCTGTTTTTGATAATCATGTTGAAATTCCCTCGTTGCCACCAAAAAACTCCCTGCAGGATTAGGTCATGTACTGGGCATTGTAAACTAATCAACAAATGACTTCTGGCGCATACATTTCCAACTATTGTTTTTAGAGCTTCTTCTCTTCCTTGCGAAACAAAAGCCTTACAACATAATTGTCGAAAAATTTGATAATACAGAAAAGTACAAAGAAAAGGAACTGCTATAAACTGTTAATAAAAATGTTCACATTTAGTGTGTAATTCTCCCACCTTTTACTCATGCTTGTAGATGTTTTCATGTATATTTGTACCTTCTAAAACAAAATTATAGGCCAGTGCCGTGGCTCACTAGGCTAATCCTCCGCCTTGCGGCACCGGCACACCGGGTTCTAGTCCCGGTCAGGGCACCGGATTCTGTCCCGGTTGCCCCTCTTCCAGGCCAGCTCTCTGCTGTGGCCAGGGAGTGGCCACACTGGGGGCCGGCACTGTGGAGCAGTAAGTTAAGCCTCCATCTGCAGTGCTGGCACCATTGGCTGCTCCACTTCCAGTCCAGCTCCCTGCCTATGTGCCTGGGAAAGCAGTGGAGGATGGCCCAAGTCCTTGGGCCCTGCACCCCATGGGAGACCAGGATAAGTACCTGGCTCCTGCCATCGGGTCAGCGCGGTGCGCCGGCGGCAGCGCGCCGGCCGTGGTGGCCATTGGAGGGTGAACCAACGGCAAAGGAAGACCTTTCTCTCTGTCTCTCTCTCTCTCACTGTCCACTCTGCCTGTCAAAAAAAAAAAGAAAACAAAATTATAGTACTGCTGCTTATCATTTTTCAAAAGCTATTTTAAAAGCATATCATTTATTTGAAAAATATATATTTTTCTAACTACATGAATTTTCACAAAAACCTGTAATGATAAAGTTGTAGAAGTGAAGCAAATTTGTCCAAGCATGTACACACTCTTAAGGATTTTTTATATGTCTAATAGGCCCTTTGGGTATATTGTACCAGTTATACTGCATGTTTTGAAGCAACCTATATCCCAAATTTTATGCTAGCAAAAAGAACTAACAATATGTGTGTCTCCCTATGTGCACAGAGAGATCAATAAATAGGTAGAGATGTATGTAGCTCTCTGTATATACATACACAATATATGTATCTATGAGAGATCTTTAAAAAGTTCATGGAAATGAATATTATGAAAAAACTATACATGCATTTCAAATTTTTTCACCAGAATAAACATATTTTAATTCCATGTATGTGTGCATATATATATATATATATTTAACTAAACAAGATACATAACTATTATAGTTTTTGCAAAAAAGTTAAGTTTCTTAGAAGTATAAAAAGTGGTATATTGTATGAAAATTTGTAATTTTACCTAAATAAATGCTTGATCTGGTGACATGTTAATTTTTGGAAACTGGTATATAATTTGATGCATTTTCAAACAAAAGAGAACATCTGGATAGGAAATTCAAATTTATATGGAAGAGCAATTGAGTCTAAAAAAAAGCCAATGTAACTTTTCAAAAAAGAATAAAAATGAGAAATATTCCAAGTTAAGTATTTTAAAATATTAGAAAGTTAGCTATAACCACTAAAACTGTGCTTCATTTTGCCAAAAATCTCTATGACTAACAATCCATGAAGATTTGGGTGTCTGTTTACAATACTGTTGGAAGAGGGGCCGATGCTGTGGCATAGTAGGCTAAGTCTCTGCCTGTGGCACCAGCATCTCATATTGGCACTGGTTTGAGTCCCAGCTGTATGATCCAGCTCTCTGCTATGACCTAGGAAAGCAGTGGAAAATGGCCTAAACGCTCGGGCTCCTGCATCCACATGGCAGACTCAGACTCCTGGCTCCTGGCTTCGAAATCGGGCCAGCTCCGCCCATTGCAGCCATTTAGGGAGTGAATCAATGGATGGAAGACCTATCTCTTTATCTTTCAATCTCTCTGTCTGTAACTCTGCCTCACAAATAAATAAACACAATCTATAAAAAAATTTGTTGGAAGACTCAAAATGAGAGAATGACCATTATGCCTTTATTATTGCAATTGACAGGGTTCATGAAATGGTGAGCTACTCACTTTGTAAGTTCTGTTAGTTATTCATGAAGAAACTTGCTAAATTCTTTTTTTTAAAGATTTATTTATTATACTTGAAAGAGTTACACAGAGAGGGAAGGAGAGGCAGAGGGGGAGAGAGAGAGAGAGAGGTCTTCCATCCACTAGTTCATACCCCAACTGGCCACAAAGGCTGGGGCAACACCAATCTGAAGCCAGGAACCAGGAGTTCCTCCAGGTCTTCCATGTGGGTGCAGGGGCCCAAGGGTTTGAGCCAACTTCTACTGCTTTCCCAGGCCATAGCAGAGAGCTGGATTAGAAGTGGAGCAGCCAGGCCGGCGCCACGGCTCACTAGGCTAATCCTCCGCCTGCAGCGCCGGCACACCGGGTTCTAGTCCCGGTCGGGGCTCCGGATTCTGTCCCAAGTGCTTGGGCCCTGGACCACATAGGAGACCAGGAGAAGCACCTGGCTCCTGGCTTTGGATCAGCGCAGCGCGCCGGCCGCAGCACACTGGCCACGGCGGCCATTGGAGGGTGAACCAACGGAAAAAGGAAGACCTTTCTCTCTGTCTCTCTCTCTCTCACTGTCCACTCTGCCTGTCAAAAAGTGGAGCAGCCAGGGCTTGAACCAGCACCCATATAGGATACCGGCACTGCAGGCGGCGGCCTTACCTGCTATGCCACAGTGCCGGCCCTGAAACAAATAATTTGGAAGCAAATACACATAACCCATAGCTACAGTATGTCTGAAAAGAGAGTCATTTAATATTTTAATGAAAATTATGGACATCATTTTATAACTAAACATTTCAAAGACATTTTCTCCTAACTACAAAACTACCATTTTGACATTGACAAAATTAACACTATTCTCTCAGTCCCATATTATAATTAGTAAATATTGCTCCAATTGCAAGTCAAGGCTTTGACATGGTGGTTAAGATGCTGCTGGGGATGCACGCATCCATGTTGGGATGCCTAGGTGTAAGTCCCAGTCACCACCTGATTCCGGTCTTAATGTGCACCCTGGGAGGCAATAGGTAATGTCTCAATTACTTGGGTCCCTGCCACCCACAGATCAACTTCCCAAATCATAACTTTAGCCTGGCCCAGACTGGCCCAACCCTGAATTTTGCAAGTATTTGAGGAGTAAATGAGTGGATAGAGCTTTCTCTCTCTCTCTCTCTCTCTCTCTCTCTCTCTCTCTCATAAGTAAAATGAATAAATAAAAACAAATAGCTTAGGGCTGCCTAAGCACAGCTGGTTAAGCCACCACTTGCAACACTGGCATCCCAAATCCAAGAGCTGGTTTAAGTCCCAGGTACTCAGCTTCTGATCCAGCTTCCTGCTAAGGCACCGGGGAAGGCAGTGGAGTATGACTCATGTACTTGGGCCTCTGCCACCCATGTGGGAGACCAGGCTGGAGTTCCTGGCTCCCGGCTTCAACCTTGCCCACACCTGTCTTTTGCACCCATTCAGGGAGTGTACCAGTGGATGAAAGATATCTCCCTTTCTCTCAGTCCACCCACACCATTGCTCTGCCATTCAAATAAATAAATCCTTTTTAAAAATTATACAATTGTTTCCAAATTATCATTTGTAGCACCACATTGCATTTATTGGTTATCTCTATCAAGAATCTTTTGACGCAGATCATTCTCATTTCTTTACTTCACTTTTTCTTTTTCTTTTGTTAAGGAAAATGACTTTGGGGAGATAGACAAGTATAAAATCATCTTGTGGAATATTCTACATTCTGGGTTTGCCTTGGCATTGTTAGGTTCTCTTCATAGTTACTGTATTTTTCTTTCCCAGTGGATATTATATTTAAAGGACTAATCAAACACTTCTGTCAAAAATGCTTCATAGATAATACTGTTGCTTCATATTGCATCATATCAGAAAGCATATAAACTCAGTACCACTGTTAACAAAGTTCAGTGTAACCTGAATTTTTTTTTTTGGCTTAAGGTGGAGATAGCCAGATAATTTCTGTAAAGTTATGTTTTCTTCTCCTTACATCTAGAGAGTAAATAATAATAGAATACTTTGGCACCTTGCCAACATGCAGGTCCCCATCAATATTTTAACAAAGGTGGTGTGGCATCTTTTGATGGTCCCTACTAGAATCATTAAGGCATTAGGGGTTTAAAATTATAATTTCTAAATTCTATCACTTGTTTTACATTTCTCAGTAGGAATAGTTTAATGCAATGAGGAAAGAAAGAGTAGAATATGACAAAATGTTTTGAAATTCATTTTAGTAGAAGGAAACAAAAATTTTAAGTAAATGTCTAAATATTTCTCAGGCTTCTTTGACCTTATGGGAAGTTCACACATGCTTTTCCAGGTACACCAAAATTCAACTTCCTCATTCTTAAATGTAGTCAAATATTAATAATTGCAGAGGGGCCGGCACTGTGGCATAGTGGGTAGAGCTGCTGCCTGCAGTGCTGGATCCCATATGGGTGCTGGTTCGAGTCCTGGCTGCTCCTCTTCCGATCCAGCCCTCTGCTATGGCTTGGGAAAGCAGTAGAAGATGGCCCAAGTCCTTGGGCCCCTGCATCCATGTGAGAGACCCAGAAGAAGCTCCTGGCTCCTGGCTTCGGACCAGCGCAGCTCCAGCTGTTGCAGCCATCTGGGGAGTGAACCAGGGGATGGAAGACCTCTCTCTCTGCCTCTCTGTAACTCTGTCTTTCAAATAAATAAATCTTTTTTAAAAAAAAGTAAATTGAAAGTATGTAATCACAAAAATTAAAAGAAAAATAAGAATGGAAGAAGGAAAGAGAGGGTAGAAACTATCATTATATTCTTAAAACTAAGTATATGAAATACATTAAATCTGTTTCTTTTATATTAATAATCATTAAATATATAAAACTTTTTCTGAAATATACGTTTTATAATATCTATAAAATATCATAATCATTATCAAAATGCATTTAATTGGGTCATACATTTAACTTTCTACAAAAATGTATTCATATAAAATACATCAATTTCTCAGTAGCATTGGATGATCTGAAATTTCTCACATGTCTTGATATAATGAAAACAATTCTGGATGATGGCGTCGTCGTCAACCTATGATGAAACAATTTGTGACAGTGCTTCTCTTATAGATATGACCTGAACATCCATTGGTTATATAACTTGGAGAAACTTACTTACAATAACAACATATTTATATGATGATTCATCTTCTGTAAGGTACTCCCGTATATACTGAATCACCTGATGAGCTAAACAAGCAGACAAGTGCATATAATTATCGAAATTTGCTAGAGTTTAAAAATTTGTTCCCTCAAACTCATGCTGAAGTTTAATCCCTGAAGTCTTATGTTAATAACCCTTCCTAAGAAGTAGATACATAATTTGATTATCATGAAGCCAATAGGAAATTATTAAATTAAGTCAATGGAGTAAAGCTCTGTGGTTGAATTCTGTAGCTCTATAAGCAGAGAAAGAGCTCACAAGTAATCAGAGGGGGAAAAATGCTCCCAGGACATAATAAAGCTAAGGGGGCCCTTACCAAAACCTACTGAACTTCGAACATTTCTCAACCATGAGCCAAAATAAACCTCTTCTCTTTATAAAGAAGCCTGCCTCAGGAATTCTTTCAGTAATGAAAACTTGATTGATACATCACTTAATAATAAATAAATTAAGGTACTATCCACTTAAATTGTCATTAAAGACTCTTTTCTCTTTTTTTGCATTATCAGATTGCCAAATATTATTATGCTCTGTCTTAACCTCAAATGACTCTTCAGAAAAAAATTCTTCTTAATTTATATCTATTTACTGTACTACTGCAGGCTGCTTTGCTTGTAACTGAAAGTACTATCACCTCCCTTCTACTCTTCCAAAGCTGCTGACAGGATAAAATAAGATACTTCAGATAAACATGCTTTAAAAGCCTTGAAGCAGTATTAAAGTATTAAGTACACTTTCTTATTAAGAAGAAACCATACTTTGAAACCTAAAGTGATGGTGATAAATACATGAATAATTTCAATGCTTTGGCTCTCCAAATGTGGTCTAAAGCCCACCTACATCATAATCAGCTAGGTTGCTGATCAGTATTCTGCTGAATCCAATGCAGGCTGATGCAAACCGAAGTCGGAGAATAATAATCTCAGGTGAACAGGCTGTATACAACTGACTTCTAATCTGCTGAAATTACAAGTAGTAAATGTCACATGCACTCTATTCAATCCTCATAATTTAATAAGTGCCTTCGTGGACATCTTGTAAGAGTTTAACTGATATTCACTGGAGTTATTATACTATAATATAAATAAAAACGGGTAACTGTCAAGATAAATAAAATACTTGCTGTAAAATGGGACTCCAAGAAAGCCAGAGAAATATTTATAAATCTTTTTATAAAGATTCATTTATTTATTTGAAAAGCAGAGTTATAGAGAGAGAAAGGAGAGAGAGAGAGACAGTGAGAGAGAGAGAGAGTGAGAGATCTTCCATCCACTGGTTCCCTCTCCAAATGGCCACTACAGTTAGAGCTGGGCCAATCTGAAGCCAGGAGCCAGGAGCTTCTTCCAGGTCTCCCCTGTAGGTGCAGGGGCCCAAGGACTTGGGCCATCCTCCACTGCTTTCCCAGGCACATAGGCAGGGAGCTGGACTGGAAGTGGAACAGCCAGTGGTGACAGCACTGCAGATGGAGGCTTAACTTACTGCACCACAGTGCCGGCCCCCAGAGAAATATTTAATAGGAAAGAATTATAATTTGCTTTTTGCACATTGTGTAGACATGCATCCAGCCTCTCCATACTGATTATTTAATGGTAATTTGAAAGACATTGATTTTTTTCTGCAAATTGCATATATATGTGTGTGTGTGTGTGTGTGTGTGTGTGTGTGTATGTATGTATTTGTATTCAGACTCCAGGGCTATATTAACTACCAGTTCCATAGTCCTTTTGAACATGTAACACCAATAGAAGAATTGAGTTACCAGTGGCTTCTACTTTCATTTTCAGTTAAGTAATTTTCTACCTGGTCCGTTTGTTGGAATTACCTGAGGAGTCAAAACATATACAAAACGTGAGGCACATCTCTAGGAATTTGAGTGGTGTGTTATGCTGCCAATGAATCTCTGTTTTTAAGCCACCCTAAGTGATTCCAACATGCCACCATGGTTGAATTCCACTGCCCAACACAAATAAATGCACACTATACAACATACATAATTCTACATCATTAGTCCTTAGCTCCATTAAAAAGAATATGGAAAAATGAAGAAGAAAGTCTTACGAAGCAGAGCGAGAGGATGTTATAGCAATCATCTCCCCTCAGAGACACCAATTTGGACAGTCATTCACATACCAAACCACGTTCAAAAAACCTAAGGAATCCAGGAGAGGTATCACAGTGCGTGGATTTAGTATCATAAAATGAAATTCATATGGAAGAACACAGGAAGTAAAACACTGCCTATTATCGCATCTGCCCAAATCCCAAGCAGTGCCTCATTGAGAGAGACACCTCCCATGTGTGGGAAGGAGAGGAAATTAAGTTCACAGCTAAAACTTGAAACCAATACCAGTCTTCCATGATGAAATGGAATTGATCTGGTTTTCAGACCAATACCTACAGACTGAAACCCTGGACCCTCTATAACCTGATGGCCATGAGAATGCCCCCAGGACCACACTAACAACCTCAGGCAGTTAGCAGAGAAAGAATCCAGCCCTGGGGTCATATGGCATAAAAGTTAGCACAGGGCTTTGCCTTGGAGCTCAGTACTGAGACGTAGCACCATATAAATCCTAAAGGCCAGTACTTGCTGATAGGGGCTTTAGAAGTACCTGCACCCAAGTGAGACAGACATGGTTTGGCCTACATCACTGCCAACTGTACAGAGGCCTAGCACATATCCATGAGACAGTACAGGCCCCTACAAGTGTGAGACACAGATGGAGCCAAGCTTCATGTCAAGCCCAAGTGGCTAAGGGACTGTAACCATACTGCTCCCAGTCTTGGGCAGTGAGGAGCAAGACTGCAATGGCTTGGCCAGCACCGCTGCTCAATGGGCTAATCCTGTGGCGCCAGCACCCCGGTTCTTGTCCCGGTTGGGGCGCCGGATTCTGTCCCGGTTGCTCCTCTTCCAGTACAGCTCTCTGCTGTGGCCCGGGAGTGCAGTGGAGGATGGCCCAGGTGCTTGGGCCCTGCACCCGCATGGGAGACCAGAAGGAAGCACCTGGCTCCTGGCTTCGGATCAGCGTGGTGCGCCAGCCGTAGGAGCCATTTGGGGGGTGAACCAATGGAAAAAAGGAAGACCTACCTCTCTGTCTCTCTCTCTCACTGTCCACTCTACCTGTCAAAAATAAATTAATTAATTAATTAAAGTTTGCAATGGCTTGGAAATAAGACATGAAAGTCAGCACAAGACTATGTTTTGAAACGTAGTGCCGTGCTGGTAAACCTAAACACTATATAAATTCAAATGGCTCCTGTCCACAGGTCAGTGCCTGTGGAAAGAGCCCCTAGGCCCACCACGTGGCCCTATGTGATCCCAGCCAACATCACCAGTGGCTGGTTTTGGTGATTTTCAAACATGAATCCACTTCAGCAGGAGATAACCCATAATAGAACAAGCCTGGGTCTACTCATGTGTTGTTCCAAACTCACCTGGCTGTAGGCTCTACATATGACCCAGTATTATAGCATTCATGGCCACAGTACTACCCACATCATTGTTCCAACAACATCAGAAGTGAGTAACTATTCACTTGGGGAAAGACAACAGAGGTAAACACCAAGAAATTACATAGAAAATTGGGGATGGTCCCTCCATGGTGAGCTCCAGAGCCAGCCAGAATTCCTCAGTGCCTCACCACAGACCGATGACTGTGTACAAGGCACCTTGCCCTAATTCAGTCAAGGGAAGAGGCTTGCAAACATGGATTAGCCATTTTAGACACTTCCCTGATTAATTCCAAATGACTTACCAACTGCATATTTGAGACAACTTTGTGCTTGGGGCACCCTCTGGTGCTGAGACAACAAAAAGCACATCAAACTTGGAGTTACAGAACAATTTATTGCTGAAATACCTGAGGTCTCACCATTAAGTGCGGAAACAGCTGACATCGCTTATCTTCAGAGAAAATAACCAGACTGTTTAGACTTTCTTAAAAGCCAGGCACAAAGATATGAGAGATTTTAAAATTCCAAGATACACAAGATGAAAGCATTTGTCTCTATCAGACCTGACCCACAAAAAAATAAAAAATAAAAAAGCTAAAGGGAATTCTTTACATTGAAAGAAAGATATGCTAATTAGTAGAAAGAAAATATCAGAAGATACAAATGTCATTGGTAAAAGTCACAATGCCTGTGCTCTGGGGAGTAAGCTAAGCTTCTGCCTGTGGTGCTGGCATCCCATATGGGTGCCAGTTTGTATACCGGCTGCTCCTCTTCCAATCCAGCTCTCTGCTTATGGCCTAGGAAAGCAGTGGAAGATGGCCCAAGTGCTTGGGACTCTGCACTTGCATGGGAGATCCAGAGGAAGCTTCTGGCTCCTGGCTTCAGATTAGCCCAGCTCCAACTGTTGTGGCTATTTGAGGAGTGAACCAGCAGGTGGAAGACCTTTCTATCTCTCTCTATATGTAACTCTACATTTCAAATAAATCAATTAAAGTGGTTTATTTATTTTAAAAATAGTCACAAGTCAGAAGAAGCCAGAATTCTTTCATATTATAAAAATAATATATAAACCATTGACACTTCTACTATGAAGAGTTAAAAATTAAAATTAGTAATAATTGCATTAATATGTTAAGACATAGGAAATATAGGAAGTTTTAAAATGAGACATTAAATATTCAAAATATAGGGAGGTATGTGGTGCAAGCATTAGGTTTTTAATTAATTTTTTCTCCTTTTTGCTTCTTTGTCTAACTCACAATAAATATAAAATTGTCATCATTTCAAAATAGCTTATTATAAGCAAAATATGTTTTATAAGCTCATAGTAACCACACAGGGAAAATGTATAAATAGCAAAAATGATAAATAAGAAATTAAAACACAGAGAAAATCCCTTAACCACAATAGGAGTCCATAAAGAGAGGACAGTAAATAAAAGAACAACCATAACACTATAAAACAACTATCAAAATGTAAGTAGTAAGTTTTTGTCTATTGATATTAATAGTAAATGTAAATGGGTTAAATTCTCCAATTAAAATACACAATGACTGAACGGATGAAAAAATAAGACCCAACTACATGTTGCTTTAAGAAATTCACTTCTTAATTTTATTTTATTTTATTTTTTTTGACAGGCAGAATTAGAGAGAGAGAGAGAGAGACAGAAAGAAAGGTCTTCCTTTTTCCATTGGTTCACCCCCAAAATGGCTGCTATGGCCAGAGCACTGTGCCAATCCGAAGCCAGGAGCCAGGTGCTTCCTCCTGGTCTCCCATGTGGGTGCAGGGTCCAAGTACTTGGGCCATCCTCCACTGCCTTCCCAGGCCACAGCAGAGAGCTGTACTGGAAGAGGAGCAACCGAGGTGCCAGTGCCACAGGCAGAGGATTAGCCAAGTGAGCCATGGTGCCAAAGAAATTCACTTCTAAGAACACACACAGGCTGTACATGAATGGATGGAATAAAATGCTATGAAAATGAAATGCAAATGAAAGTATTGGGGCTGGTGCTGTGCTGCAGTGAGTTAACACCCTGGCCTGGAAAGCCGGCCTCCCATATGGGCACTGGTTCTAGTCCCAGATGCTCCTCTTCCAACCCAGCTCTCTGCTATGGCCTGTGCAAGCAGTAGAAGATGGTCCAAGTCCTTGGGCCCCTGCACCCACGTAGGAGACCTGGAAGAAGCTCCTGGTTCCTCGCTTTGGATCAGCACAGCTCTGGCCATAGTGGCCATCTGGGGTGCCAACCATCAGACGGAAGAACTCTTTCTCTCTCTCTGTCTCTCCTCTCTCTGTGTAACTCTGACTTTCAAATAAATAAATAAATCTTTAAAAAAAAAACAAATGAAAGTATTAACCATACATATATCAGATAAAATATATTAAATCAAAAATAGTAAGAACCAGCATGGAAGGTCACTATATAATGGCTTATATAATTGCAAGGGGACCAATTCAACAAGGAGAAATAATGTTTGTTATATTCAGAACACTAAATAAATACAGTGAATATTAACATAATATCAATAAACCTAAAGATAAAGATACAATCATAGTAGGGGACTATAACTTTGCTATTTCAGTAATGGACAAATTATCTAGACAGAAAATCAACAAAGAAACAGTAGAAGTAAAACACACTTTAGAATAATTAGATTATATGGATACTGACAGAATATTCCATTCAACAGCTGCAGAATTCTTCTTTTTTAAAAAATATTTATTCATAGCCAGCGCCGTGGCTCACTTGGCTAATCCTCCACCTGCAGCACCAGCACCCAGGTTTCTAGTCCTGGTTTGGGTGCCAGATACTAGTCCCAGTTGCTCCTCTTCCAGTCCAACTCTCTGCTGTGGCCTAGGAGGGCAGTGGAGGATGGCCCAAGTATTTGGGTCCCTGCACCCGCATGGGAGACTGGGAGGAAGCACCCGGCTCCTGGCTTTGGATCAGTGCAGTGCCAACCATGATGGCCATTAGGGGAGTGAACCACGGAAGGAGGACCTTTCTCTCTGTCTCTATTTCACTGTCTATAACTCTACCTGTCAAATAAAAAAATTATTCATTTATTTGAACAGCTTAGTTACAGCAAAAGGGAGAGACGGAGAGAGGGGTCTTCCATCTGCTCGTTCACTTCCCAAACTGCCACAATGGCCAGAGCTGGGTCAATCCAAAGTCAGGAGCCAGGAACTTCGTCTGGATATCCCAAATAGGTTCAGGGGCCCAAGCATTTGGCCATCTTCCAATGCTTTCCCAGGCCATTATCAGAGTGCTGGATCAGAAGTGGAACAGCTGGGACACAAACTGGTACTCATATGGATGCCAGCACTGCAGGTGGAGGCCTAACATACTAAGCCATAGTGCCAGTCTCCAAAATTCTTCTTAACATGAGATAGAACATTATCTTGGATTATTCATATGGTAGATCACAAAACTACAATCAACAGATTTTTTTTCATTGAAATCATTCCTCCCTAACAACAGTGCAGTAAAACTAGAAATCAATAACAAAAAAATTTGGAAACAATGCAAATTCATGAAAATTAAATAATTTATTTCTGAACAACAAATGGACAAATGAATAAATTGAGAAGGAAATTTAGAAATTCCTTAAAACAAATTAAAATGGAAACACAACATACCAAAACCTATTGAATACAGCAAAGGCAATACAAAGAAGGAAGTCTGTAGCCATCAGTGCCTGTATTTAAAAACCAATCAAGAAGAAGAAATATCCCAAGCAACCTACCACCACTGCACCTCAAGAAACTAGAAAAACAAAAGCAAACCAAAAATTATTAGAAGGAAAGAAATAAAAAAGATCAGAGAAGAAATAAATATAAAGTAAAAATTATGCAACAATCAACAACATGAAGTGTGGATTTTTTTAAAGATTAGCAAAATGATAAATCTTTAGCCAAACTAACAGAAAAATAGAGAAGACTCAAATATATAAAATCAGAGATGGAAAGAGGCATTATAACTGATGCTACAGAGATATAGATATCATAAGAAAGTGTTATGAACAAGTATACATGAATAACTTTGATAGGTAAGAAGAAAGGAACATATACCTGGCCATATACATGTTACCAAGATTGTCTCTTGAAGAAACAAAACACTGGACAAACCGATAAGTAACATGATTGAATCAGTCCCCAGCAAACCCAAAACCAGATGGCTGCTTTGCTGAATCCCATCAAACATATTAAAAAATAATGTATTGATTCTCTTTATTCCAAATAATATAAAAGAAGAAAATTATAGTAAACTCATTCTACAAAGGAATTATCATCTTGACATGAAAATCAGACAGGATACAACAACAAAAAATAGAAGCCTATATCCTTGATGAATATGGATGTAAAAATGCTCATCAAATTGTTGCAAACTGCATCCAATAACACAGTAAAAAGATTATTTGTAAGGATCAGTTGGGATTTATCCCAGAGATGCAAGAAAAGCTTGACACATGCAAATCAATAAATATGGTACATCACGTCAAAACAAACAAGAACAAAAAAATCATGTGACTATCTCAATAGACACAGAAAAGGCTTTTGATAAAAATCAACATCTCTTCATGAGAAAAACTCTGAACAAACTAGGTAATAAAGACTGTGTATTATAAGCCAACAACTAACATCATTCTGAATAGAGGAGAGATGAAGTGTTTCTTTTTTTTTTTTTTTGAGATTTATTTATTTATTTGAAAGAGTTGCAGAGAGAGAGAGAAAGAGAGAGAGAAAGATACCTTCTTTCCACTGGTTAACTGCCCAGATGGCCACAACAGCCAAGGCTAGAGCAGGTTGAACCCAGGAGCCAGGAATTTTATGCAGGTCTCCCACGTAGGTGTGAGGGCTCAAGCTCTTGGGCCTTCCTCCACTGCTTTCCCAGGCCATTAGCAGGGAGCTCGATTGGAAGTGGATTGCTTGGGATTTGAACTAGTGCACATATGGGATGCCAGCATTGCAGCCAGCAGCTTAACCCACTATACCACAACAGTAGCCTTTGGATGTCCACTTTTATACTGGAAATCTGAGCCAAAGTAATTAATCAAGAGAAAAAATAAAAAGCATCAAGTTAGAAAGGAGACAGTGAAATTGTCACTGTTTGCAGATGACATGGTTTTATGTGAAAAACCACAAGACCCTCTCATAAATGTTATACTAATAATCACATTAATCAGTTTCAGAATACAAAATCAACATGTGAATTAAATAACATTGCTATGCACCAAAAGCTAATTACCTAAAAAAATAAATGAAAAAGATAAACACACTCTCAATAGCTACTAAAACAATAAAAAATCTAGGAATAAATTTAAAGAAATGAAAGATCTCTCATTGAAGCTATAAAACATTATTGAAAAAAACTGAGAAATGAAAGGATATCCATGTTCATGTGTGAAGTTGATACGGCTAAAATGTCCACACTATCAAAAGTGATCTACAGATTCAATGCAATCCCTATCAAAATATTAATGATATTCTGTTTTTTAAAGGTAGAGTAATAGAGAAAGAGAGAAGAAGAGACAGAGAGAGAGAGGGACCTTCCAACTGCTGGTTCACTCCCCAAGTGGCACAACAACTAGGCAGGGCCAGGCCAAAGCCAGGAGCCAGGAGATTCTTTCAAATTCCCCCTCATAGGTGCAGGGATCAAAGGACTTGGGCCATCCTCTGCTGCTTTCCCAGGAGCATGAACAGGGAGCTGGATCAGAAGTGGAGCAGCTAGGACTCAAACCAGCACCCATATGCGTTGCTGGTGCCACAGGCTGAGGATTTAACCCACTGTGCCGCAGCACCATCCCCCTTAATGATATTCTTAAAAGAACTAGACACAAAATCCTAAAATTCTCATGGAACTGCTACAGGAATCTGCAGACATTATATTTTGCTCCACTGGGTTCATGTCTCACATCTACAGAGAATGAGAAGCACAGACAAGCAAGAGTATGAAAAGCCTATGTAGTTTATTGAAAGAAAGCGGAGTGTTAAGTGCCTTCCACTGGCAGGAGGAAGGAAGATGGGCCTTCTTTTTTCAGACTGAAGCCATCTAGTAAGTTTGAGACTATAACCTCTGTATAGTGCTGTTGGGCTCTCCAGAAGAGTGTTCTGACCTGATGTCCTGTCGTGGTAAAGGGGCCTCTACTGGTTCAAAGAAAGGAGTTTCCTCAGCTGCTGATCTGCCTGACAAATCTGTCAGTCAATTTCACTCAGCTGGTTCCTCAGCCCCCTTTTGGTGTCCTTTACAGAGTATAACTGTCACTCCGCAGGAGGGGAACACCAAGGACAACAATTTATCTATTTCCTGGTGGTATTTGTTGGGAGACACATTTGCAGTAAGGAAGTGACTTCCTTTCCAAGTCACCACAAGAGCATGGAGAACTGGGCAGGTATATTGAGAATTAGCATAAATATTTACCGTTTTATCTTTCCGCAGATCAAGGGCTCTTTTCAGAGCTACGAGCTCTGCCGATTGAGCATGAATGCTGGGAGAAAGATGAAAGCTCTCAGTGGTCTCATTGACAGTGACTATGGTGTATCCATCCCAGCAGGTCCCTTTTACACCTCTCATCTGTAATAAGAACTCAGTCCATGCCCTCTACAGGGGGCTCCTTGAGGTCCTCTCTGGCTACACAAGACTGTGGAGATACCTGCTCACAGTATTGTTCTGGGCACCCTATCTCCTTTGGTAAAAAAGTAGTAGGACTAAGGGAGGAGCAAACCTTGAGCTGGATTGTAGGGCCCTCCTTAGTAGTTCCTGCTATTTTAAAAGATCTCTTAATGGGAAGTGAGATACACAGCAGACCCATAGAATGGCAAATGTCCTAACAGCACTCTGGCCTCATAATCAGCCCTTAAGGCATGTGGATCTGGCTGAAATGCCCATGAGAGTATTTCAGGCATGGAAAGCCAAGACACTCTGGGGAAAAAAAAAAAACCTAAATGAAAGATCTCCACGAGTGAGATCCCAGTGGAAAGAATGGGTCATCAAAGGAGGTACCTTTCTCTGAAGGGAGGAGTGAACTTCCACTTTGACCATGGCCTTGGCTAAATATGATCAGAGTCACTGAACTCAGGGGACTTCCATAGCCTTGGAAGCTCATGACAAGAGCCTAGGATGATTACTGATGCCATAAACAAGAGTGTCAATTTGTTAAGTCAACAACAGGAGTCACTGTGCACTTACTCCTCATGTAGGATCTTTGTCCTTAGTGTGCTGTACATTGAGATTTAATGCTATAACTAGTACTCGAACAGTATTTTTCACTTTATGTTTCTGTGTGGGAGCAAACTGTTGAAATCTTTACTTAATGTATGCTAAACTGATCTTCTGTATATAAAGAGAATCAAAAATGAATCTTGATGTGAATGGAAGGGGAGAGGGAGTGGATAAGGGGAAGGTTGCGGGTTGGAGGGACGTTATGGGGGGGAAGCCATTGTAATCCATATTCTGTACTTTGGAAATTTATATTCATTAAATAAAAGTTAAAAAAAAAGATCTCTTAACTAGAGACTTCCTTTTGAGGCCAGCAACCCTGTAATTTTTGTGTAGTATACAGTATAATATCTTGTCCCATGGTTAGTTTGGTGCTCCAGAGATTGGAGGATGATCATTGTTACCACTCAGAGGCAGGCTGGCTTTGGCCAACAGATCAAGTTCTCTGCTAAGATACCCTGCAGTCTGCTGAGCTATCCTTAAGCTGAGTCAACACCTAAAGCCACTGTTTTTCTCTTTTTTTATGTGTAGATTTAAGACTTTGCTCATTGATATGGTTAAAGTCAGGGCCTTGAGTAAGTTCTGTTAAAGTAAGATAAAGATCCATTGGGTATCTGGGCCCCAGGTCAAACCATGGATTCCAGCCATCTGGGTATCTTTTTTCAGTTCATATAAAAGATGGGATATTTCCCTATATCTGTGGATCCAGAATCAACAGAATTGTGTGAATCCTAGGAGGTCTTTAAACTGTTTAAGGGCTTTAGGAAGTGGAAAGGTATCTATGTGTTTAAATATGTCTTCTCCTAGTGCCCAAGTTCCTTTAGATAAGGTTAAGCATGGATATTTTATGGAAGGTAGGCAGAGGTGAGCTCAGATTCCAAGACTTTACAACCTCTTGTTTCTAGAAAGTTGAAAAGTGGCTTTTGGTAATGTTCCTCTGTCTTAGCACAAAGGAGAATATCATCCACATTCTGTAGAGCAGTGGGTTGTGGATAAGAAAACTCTTATAGGTCTTTGGACAAATCCTACCCAAACAAACAGAGACTCTCTGGGAACCCTTGTGACAACACAATCCAAATTAATTGAGTGAACTGCATTGAGGGTTCTTCAAAAGCAAAGGAATATGGGATATTGGGGTGTAAGAAAATACAAAAAAAAAGTACCCTTTAATTTTAAAATTGTAAGCCATTTAGTCCCTTCTGGAATTTGGGACAGCAAGGTATAATGGTTAGAGACCATTGGGTTAATGGGAATCACAGTATCAGTAACAAGACGGAGACCATATACTAAGCTCCATACTGTATTCTCTATTCTCCATTTGGTTTTCCGACTCACAGGACTGGAGTGTACAGGGACTATTGCAGGGTTTTAAAGGTCTCTGAACTTTAAGTTGTCTACTATGGTTTTTAACCCTTGTAGGGTCTCTGGCTTTAAGGAATGTTTTTTTGATGGAAAAAAAGAAGAGGGATCCTTAAGATGAATCAGTATGAATTAGGCAGATATTATTCAGCCAATCTTTCCCTGGATTTTTTCAAACCACTGGATTAATACCTGCCTCAACTAAGAGAAGGTGTAAGAATTGTCTTGAAGCCCTGAGGATGGTGAATCCACTGAGCTAAGAGATCTCTCCCTTTAAGGGGTGTTGGACTATGTGGTTTGATCAGGAAGGCAAGTGTAAAAAACAAATTATCCCAGTTACAGCCTAAGTGAACTAGCTAGCTAGAGACTTTCCTGGAACCCCTCTCATAGTTATATTAAGGGGAGAAGGGAGACCTAGACTCAAAAGAAGGGCATAAACATGGCTCCATTATCTGGGAGGAAGTCAACTTCCCTCTCTTCAATGGTTAGGACCACCTGAGGCTCCTGAGTGCTGATGGTCTCGATGGCAGGAGTGTGTAGGAGAATCCCAGGGCCACCTCAGTCCTACTGGGTCACACAAAGAAGGGAGAGAGACTCCAGAGGCCTTGGTCTCCAGGGGCAGTCAATCCTTCAACAAATCCCAATGCAAATAGGACAGGGCTGTTGGGGAGGGGGCGTTGTCTGGCAGTGGGAACATGGCCATTCCTTCTTGAAGTGACCCACCTGATCACAGCCATCGCACTTCGGAGACTCCTGAGGACCCTCCGATTGGTGTGGCAATCAGACTGTTACCAGAAGTGCAACCTTTTTCTTATCCTTTCTCTCTTGTTGTTAGATCTCCTGGTCCTGATTCTAAAAGACCAAATTGGTGATTTTTAGGAGGTTTTCCAAAGCACTTTCAGATCTATGAGCCAGTTTTTGAAGCTTTCTCATTATAACTGAAGCTGATTGAGTAATGAGCTTATCCCTCAGGATTGTCTGTCCTACTATAAAACTAGGTGATTCGGAAGTGTGCTTAACTAAGACCTCCGTCAATTTTTCTAGGAAGGCAGAGGTATCCTCCTCTGGACCTTGGTCTGTGATGGACAGCTTGGAGTACTTTAGGGGCTTGGTTCTGGTCCTCCTCAACCCATCCAGGACAAAAGCTATGAAATGTTTTCATTTGCATTCACCTGCAGAGTCATCTGATGTCCATTTAGAGAGAGGTTTGTCCTGAGGAACAGCCTGTTTTTCTGTAGACTATAACTGCACGTGGTGTCCCTGATCAGGCAAGGATGCAAATGTCATGTAAAGCTCACCCTTTAGTGAGCTTGGAGAGCACCTTGCTTCTCAGTCCCTATTATGGCCAGTTTAGGAGTAACATTACATCTTTCCAGGTGAGATCATAGACCTGGGACAAGCTCCAGAAGCCCTCAATATATCTGTCATGGTCATCTGAAAATCTTCCCCGGTCCCCCTTTATCTGTCTGATGTCCTTCAGGGAAAAGAGGACCTAGACATGAATTGAGCAGCCAAAACTTCCAGGAACCTCCTGAAAAGCTAAAAAATAGGAGTTGGCCATCAGGTATCTTTCTTGTTAACAAGTAGTTCCAGATAGGGGTCATAAGGGAATAGGAGCAGTAGGATTGGTGTGGTCTGTAGAGGAGGTTCCACAGTGGCAGAGGGAGAGGGGTAGCTGAAATCTTAAGGGTAACGACTGCTAAAAGTGCCAGGTATGCCTTAAAGATTTGACAAAGGTATGGTTTATCATGCACGGCAAAAATATGCTTGGACATAAGGGAGCTCATAAAATTTCCCTGCTTTGTAACCGAGGAGATCTAGGTGGAAGATGGTGTTACAGTTAGTACTTACTTCCAGGGGCCAAGTCTGTCCATCCTCCAGTTTATATCCTGGCCATGCCATGATGCAGAAAAAGAACAGGCATTCTTTCTTCAAGTTTTGAGGGTCAGAAGAACCCCAGTGCCTGATATACTTCACAGGGGTGCATGCTGAAAATGGCTTATTATCCATCTGAAATCAGACGGCATGTGGTATCCCTAATTTTCTGCCTCTTGAGATACCTGTCATGTTCCTGGACTATGGAAGCATAGCGTCCTGAAGCCCACAGCTGAGAGACGCTGGAAAACAGGGAGTAAATGCTCTTACCTGTGCCTCCGTCATTGCCCTTGCTTCCCTGGGACCCTTGATCCTGTAGATCATGGGTTCAGGTACAACCTATCACTCACCTTCAAAGATAGTTAAGCCAAGAGAAACAATCACCCTTACCTAGGTCTAACTTCGACCCTCCCTTAAGTCTACCTGTCTTTCCTCTAGACCTTGCTGAAGGCATCCTGTCCACATCCAGCCAACATTTGCTCGTATTTGAAAGCAGGCTTCCTGGAATAGCCAGTAGATGATACTTCTCAGGACTACATTTTCTTAGGTTATGCTTAAATCTCGTATACCATGTAGCTTGACCTAATTGCTCTATGAGCCTAGGCTTCTAAGCCCAAATTTCTTGTCCTTTGATAGTCTGGACCTCCCTTTCAGATTCATTAGCTTGCCTGTGCTTTGTCAGTCTTTCTTTAAAGAATTTGGCCTGCTCACCAAGCCTACTGGCTTGGGAAGATCAAAAGCACAATTTACCTTTTTTCTTTCTTTATCCAGCCATGGCCAGGCAACCAAAATGATGCTCACTCCTCTCACGTATTGGGTAATTCTCAGTTCCTGATGCTGGTAGGCTGCTCAGAGTTAGACACATCATGAGTGCATTGCCCCAACACATATCTTGATAGTGCCATCTCCCCTGTCATAAGTTGTAACCTTTGGTGCTAGTATGCACTAGGCAAGGGAGGTTTGTGAGTAAGGATGGGAATGCTGGTAGGAAGGAAGCCAACTACCTGTCTTAACACCAGTGGGACACTGGTGAGAGGCCAAGGGCAGGGGAGACGGCATACATTCCCACTACTCCCCCATCATGACGTGACCAACATAACATGCAGAACAAGCTATCTGATATAAAGCTGTGGGGATTGGTCTACTCTGGAACCCTGTCTTATTGATCACAAGTCATAAAACATGAGACCTTTATATAAACACAACATAATTTTAGCGTAATTTTAAATTAACCCAGTTATTACTTCTTCCAACTGATAGCCTTATCTTTTGATAATTTCAAAGATCTATCTGGAAAACTCAAGATCAAATGACTCAATTTAGAGCTTAAAATTTAGATTTGTCATATGTTTAAGCCACTTGCTCAAAGTAATAATAATCCATTCAATCTTAGCATTTTAACCAAAGCTGTTGGCCAAAGATAATCAGTTACAGCAAACACTCAAACAATTAAAAATAGGTAGATAATGCTAACTCCTTTAACATTCAGTTCTCCCAAGCAATAGAGAAACAAATAATCCTGTAGTGAAGAGCTGAAGAGAGTAAGTCATCAACAAAATGCAAACTTGCAGAGAAGGGGAAAAAAAATCTATCAGGTTGAAAAGGGTTATTGGGTTAGGGCCTCTCCTTATAGCTTAGGTAAGGAAATCTGTCCCCCCTTCTTTTTGACATTTGAGACTGAGTAAGGAGAAGTAGAAAGAAAAGAGAAATAGTGAGAAGTGCAGATTTTAGCCCAATACCTTAATGGGTGGACAGTCTGGATCCAATCAGGGAATCTTCAGTCAACATCAGAAAGTCATCCTGGCCAGGAACCTTAATTACTCCAAGACCTTACTCAAATCTCATGCATTGGCTGAATTTCCATGAGAGGAAACTGAGGCAGAACAAGACCAACATTCCCAGCATCAAAAGGCAGAGGAAGATAAGTCAAGTCTATCCCAGCAAGCCTGCCCTCTTACTCTTTAAGACCAGTAGCTACACTAATTGCTTTTGACTGATAGAGTCTTGGTGCTTCTAACTGACAGTGTACTGTGGTGGAGTACTGTGGTGAACAAGGATCTCAAGAAACAAAGCAGGGTGGTGCTGTGGTGTAGTAGGCTAAGCCTCCACTTGCAATGCTGGCATCCCAAATGGGCACTGGCTTATGTCGCAGCTGTTCTTCTTCCAATCCAGCTCTCTGCTAATGGCCTGGGAAAGCAATGGAAGAAGGGCCAAGTTCATGTTCCCTGCACCCACATGGGAGACCTGGAAGGAGCTCCCAGGCTCCTAGTTTCAGATGGGCCCAGTTCTGGCAGTTGCAGCCATTTGGGGAGTGAACCAGCTGAAGGAATCTCTTGTCTCCCTGTCTTTCCCTCTCTGTGTCTGTATATTTGCCTCTCAAATAAATAAAGAAACCTTAAATGAAAAGGCAAATGAAGCAACAAAGACAATCTACTTTAATCACCCTTCCAACAATCCTAGAGAACTCCTAAGAAATGCTATAAGAGTCTTCAGTTATTACAATTCTTTTTTTTCCATTGGGTTCATGTCTCATGTCCATGAAGAATGAGGAGCATGGACAAGGAGGAGTTTGCAATGATTTCTATCAGTGCTGGTGTTGTGGTGTAGCAGGCAAAGCCAACGCCTGTGATGCTGGCATCCCATATGGGTACTGATTGATGTCCCAGCTTCTCCACCTTCACTACAGCTCCCTGATAATGGCCTGGGAAGAGTAGTGGGGGATGTTCCAAGTGCTTGGGTCCCTGCACCCACATGGGAGACCTACATGAAGCTCCTGGCTCCTGGCTTTGGCTTGGCCCAGCCCTGGCCATTACGACTATCTGGAAAATGAACCAGCAGATGGAAGCTCTGTCTCTCTATCTCTCCCTCTTTCTGTGTAACTAACTTTCAAATAAATAAATAAATAGTTTAAAAATTATTTCTGTCTCTTTGTTGTTCTATCTCATGTATCATTTTTCAGATTTCACTGAGTTGTCTATATGGATTCTCTTGTAGTTTGATGATCTTCTTTAAAATGATATACTGGGTGCTGGTGTTTTGACACAACGGATAAAGTGCCACCTGATATGCCAGCATCCCTTATGGGCACCAGCTCAAGTCTAGGCTGCTCCACTTCCATTACAGATCTCTGCTAATAGCCTAGAGAAAATAACAGAAGATGGCCCAAATGTTTGGGACACTGCAACACACAAGGGAGACCCTCCTGCACCGTAACACCTGCTACAATTGTGATAATCTTGATTACAGTTATGATGTAAGAAATCCAAATTCCATTAATAAAGATTAGTGCAATTAACAGATAATATTCATTGTGTTAATTATTGTATTTTCAAATGTAGCAAAGATTGTGCTAACTATCTAATGTCATCAAATCTAATTCTAATAAACAGATCTTAGTAATAAAAATAGGAAATCATTGGAGACTGGTGCTGTGGTGCAGTGGATTAAAGTCCTGGCCTGAAACACCAGCATACCATATGGGCACTGTTTCTAGTCCCAACTGCTCCTCTTCCAATCCAGCTCTCTGCTATGGCCTGGGAAAGCAGTAGAAAATGGCCCAAGTGCTTGGGCCCCTGCAATCGCATGGGAGACCCATAAGAAGCTCCTAGTTCCTGACATCGGATCAGCTCAGTTCCAGTTGTTGAGGCCATCTGACCGCTCTCTCAGTTTCTCTACCTCTCTCTGTAATTCTGTCTTTCAAATAAATAAAAATAAATCTTTTTTTAAAAAAATGTGAGATCATTGTCAATCTTCACACAAAGAGTTGGTGAAAGAATTGGGAATTGCTCCCAGAAAACCTCACACCAAAGATCATAGTCTTAATCAGGGCTCTCAATAGTCACCTCTACCAATCTATATTCTGTAATAAGTACAAAAGAAGAAATTAAAGTCCACAGAGTTAGAGAAGTTTCCTAACAATCATTTAGTAAGTCCTACTGCCTAGTCCTAAATTCAAGACTCATGGTACCTTATCCAGTGTCCTTTCAAAATATTATTCATGGTCGGCGCCGCCACAGCTCAATAGGCTAATCCTCTGCCTGTGGCGCCAGCACCCCGGGGTTCTAGTCCTGGTCAGGGTGCCGGATTCTGTCCTGGTTGCCCCTCTTCCAGTCCAGCTCTCTGCTGTGGCCCGGGAGTGCAGTGGAGGATGGCCCAAGTCCTTGGGCCCTGCACCTGCATGGGAGACCAGGAGAAGCACTTGGCTCCTGGCTTCGGATCAGCGCGGTGCTCCAGCCACAGCGGCCATTGGAGGGTGAACCAATGGTAAAGGAAGACCTCTCTCTCTCTCTCTCTCTCTCTCCCTCACTGGCCACTCTGCCTGTCAAAAAAATTAAAAAAAAATATTATTCATACCAGGCACTTTATTTTGATAGATTTTTTTTTTTTTTGCCAGAATGTTTCTCTCGATCTCTTAGTGTTGTCAGATATAAAATGTTGTTCTTAGTTCTAGATAGGAAATGAAACCTTCAAAATATGCTTCGTGTTTAATTAGAGAAACCAATAAACATGAATCCTCCATGGATCCTGGTTAATAATTTCATTTTCTTCAGTAATGGGATTTGGTACTGGGGAATTCTATAATCATGTTACATTATGTAATTAATCCTTTCATTTCACTTTGCATATGTTTGCAAGTGCAAATCATTGAGCATTCTGTATGCAGCTTTTTTCTTTCATAAGGGAGAAATTATTTAGACAATAATCTAAATCTGAATCCTATGCTTCCATCTAGTGGTGATGTTGCACTATCACATGGTGATAGGAATTGCTCCACTTCAGTGCCACCTACATTCCTCCAAAGCAAAGCAAAATTCTTCCATGTCCCCACTTGCATCACAGCTCATTCTGCATCCCAAGAATGATGTGAAAAAGAAATGAACTAAGGGTAATAGAATGGAAAGATACTATGCTGGAGCTCTGATAATTCAGGGAAATGGGGGAGAAAACAGTTTCTGTTGTAATAGCAATTTTTCTGTAGAAATAGCAAAATGCCCCCTACTGCCTGTTCTCAAAAGCAAATTCGCTGTGGTGTAGCAGGTAAAGCCACCACCTGCAGTGCCAGCATCTCATATGGGTGCCAGTTCAAGTCCCAGCTACTCCACTTCCCATCCAGCTCTCTACTATGGCCTGGGAGAGCAGTGGAGAATGGGCCAAGTCCTTGGGCCCCTTGCACCCACTTGGGAGACCTGGAAGAAGTTCCTGGCTTTGGATCAACGCAGATCCAGCTGTTGCAGCCAACTGGGAAGTGAACTAGCAAATGGAACCCCCCCCCCCCCGCCTCTCTGTAACTCTACCTTACAAATAAATAAGTAAATCTTAAAAAAAAAAAATTATTGATCACTCACATGGTCAGACCTCCATATCCTCACGTCCACGTCCACAGATCCAACCAATGGTATACTGAAATAGTTGGGTGTCAGGAATTTTGTCTAGTAATTAAGACAATTATTGAGGCCGGCACTGTGGCTTAGCTGGTAAAGCCACTGCCTGCAGTGCCGGCATCCCAAACAGGTGCCGGTTCGAGTCTTGGCTGCTCCAGTTCCAATCCAGCTTTCTGCTGTGGCCTGGAAAAGCAGTAGAAGGTGGCCCAAGTCCTTGGGCCCCTGAACCCATGTGGGAGACCTGGAAGAAGCTCCTGGCTCCTAGCTTAGGATCGAATCAGCTCTGGACATTGTAGCCAGCTGGGGAGTGAACCATCAAATGGAAGACCTCTCTCTCTCTCTCTCTGCCTCTGCCTCTTTGTAGCTCTGCCTTTCAAATAAATAAAATAAATCTTTTTTAAAAAAATATGCCAATTTGGACACTTATATCTCATATCAAAGTGCCTGAGTTCCTGTCTCAACTGTCCTCCAGGTTCCAGCCTACTGGTGCACACCTTCACAGGTAGCAGGTGATGGCTCCAGTAGTTGGACCACTGCCACCCATGTGGAAGACCTGGATTGAGTTCCTATTTTCTGGCTTCAACTGTCCAGGCTCCCAGATATTGTGAGCATTTGGAAAGTAAACCAGCAGATGGAGTTTCTCTCTTTCTCTTTTCCTCTCTCTCAAATTTTTAACTTTTTTTGAATAAAATATTAAAAACATTTTTCTCGCATTATACCCTAAGTAATACAGTATAACAACTTTTTAATATAGTATTTATATTGCATTAGTGTTACAAGTAATCTGCATATGGGAGGAAGTGTAAGTTACAGAGAACTATATTTATCATATGCAAATATTACACTATTTTATATAAAGGAATTGAGCATCATGACATTTGGTGTCTTGAGGGTCCAGGAACCAATCCCCTATGGATACTGAGAGAAGCCACAGAAAAGCAGGGGCAGGGTAGTCTAAGTGATCTGCACTGGTCCTTCCCTATCAGCAATCTATAACTCTACACTTTCCAGCTCAAGATCTTTTCCCTCCTTGACATCCTGTAAGCACATTGGGAAATTTCTGGAGCCTTAAAATTTGTGATTGTTTTTGTTAGATGTACTTGATCCAATCTAAATAAGACCTTGGCTTTCTTTTTGTTTTCTCTTTGTAGGCAAAATAATAGCTACATGTTTCAAGGTTAATACTGGAGACATAGTCATGCTATCCAAGTTTTCTCTTTGGCTCACTGCCAATGGAATAGAAATTGGCTGACTTCATCAGAAGGAAGAATGAACAGGAGACAGTTTATACAAGGCAGAATTTAAACCATTACAAAATTCTCCAGTGACCCTGTGATTCATTTTGTTTCCTGGTAGTTACCACTTTCTAATTTTGACAGATGTTGTTTTCCCCTTTTTTTCTTAAGAAGCTTACTGGGCTTGCAAAGGAGAACACTAAAGAGATAAGGCTAAGGAGACAAATCAGCATCAACAGAGACAGATGTCTTATTGTAATTGAATGAAACCATAAAACCTCCCTGGGCTAGCTCTATTTTTTTTAAGACTTATTTATTTTATTTGAAAGGCAGAGTTACAGAGAGAGGCAGAGACAGAGAGCTCTTTCATCCACTGGTTCACTCTCCAAATGGCCGCAATGGCCGCAATTGCCTGAGCTGGGTCAAGAGCCAGGAACTTATTCTGGGTCGGGCCAGCTCTTTCCAGCCTAAGCTGGAAATTTTATGTAAACCACAATTTTATGTAAACCACTTTCTCCTTAATGTTCATCACCCACTCCCCCTAAAAAAAAGCCTGTTCTTATTACACCCTTCGTGTTGATACTGACATGAGCAGTTAGTCTAAGAACGATCAGTAGAGGTCAGATGGGTTCTTGCCATTGACTCGTTTGTACACCACAGAAGGATGTACACAGGGCATTGCTAATTATGATTAAATATGATTTAAATGACAGTGAGGAGGCACTGAGTTCAGTAAAGTGACAACTTCTACTTTACTGCTTCAGGTCAAAGTATTGCTTAAAGAAGTTCTCTTTCAATGTCTTGTTCATTTCTTATTAGCTATCAATACTTCAATGTGAACTTAAAAGTTAACAGCTCTGTGGCACAGTGGGTTAAGCTGCCATTTGCAGCATTGGCATCCCATATAGGCACTGATTCAAGTCCCAGCTGCTCCACTTCCAATCCAGCTCCTCAATAATGCACCTAAGAAAACAGCAGAAGATGGCCCAAGTACTTGGGCCCCTGCCACCCACATGGGAGACCTGAATGAAACTCGCTAGTTTTGGCTTCAGCCTGGCCCAGCCCTGGGCATTCCAGCCATCTGGGGAGTGAACCAGCAGACAGAAGACCCCTCTCTGTTTCTTTCCCTCTCTCTCTGTAATTCTGCAATTTAACTAAATAAATAAATCTTTAAAAAAAAGTTAAAGGGCCAGCACTGTTGTGTAGTAGGTTAATCCTCTGCCCTCGGTGCTGACATCCCATATGGGCTGGTTCAGGTACCAGCTGCTCCACTTCTGGTCCAGCTCCCTGCTATGTGCTAGGAAAGCAGGTAAAGATGGCCCAAGTGCTTGGGTCTCTGTGCCCATGTGGGAGACCCAGAGGAAGCTTCTGGCTCCTGGCTTCAGATTGTCCCAGCTTTGGCCTTTGCACCATTTGGGGAGTGAGCCAGTGGATGGAAGACTTCTCTCTCTATCTCTCCCTTTCTCTGGAAATCTTTTAAAAAAGTTAAACAGTGATCAAAGGTAGTATAAAGATAAGACACAAAAAAGGAAGATGTGTAAAATATGAACTGACCTATAAATCAGAGTTTCTCAAACTGGGTGTTATGGAAGACTATATATTTTGAGGAGTATTTGTGAGTATTGTAGGTTCTTTTAAGAGGAAGAATAAGAAGTCAAAAATTTAAGAAACATAGAATTCAATGAATGAAACATGATTTTTTATAAAAGCCTTTTTTAAAGATTTTATTTATTTATTTGAGAAGTAGAGTTACAGACAGTGAGAGGGAGAAACAGAGAGAAAGGTCTTCATCTGTTGGTTCACTCCCCAGTGACCTCAACCGTTGGAGCTGCGCCAATCTGAAGCCAGGAGCCAGGTGAGTCCTCCTGGTCTCCCACGTGGGTACAGGGGCGCAAAGACTTGGGCCTTCTTCCACTGCTTTCCCTGGCCACAGCAGAAAGCTGGATTGGAAGAGGAGCATCCGGGACTAGAACCGGTGCCTATACGGGATGCCAGCGCTGCAGGCGGAGAATTAACCTACTGCACCACAGCGCCAGCCCCTATTAAAACTTTTAATTTGTTACTAATCATTCATCATTCAACAAATATTTATTAAACAATAACTATATGCCAAAAAATGATTATAAGTTCTTGAGATACCCTCAGGGAATTAAACTAACAACGATCACTTTTTGTAGATCAGAAATATATTTGATCATGGTCTGTATAGACCATGAACAATAGACATAATATGTAAATTACATAAAAATGCTACGTGGGATGAATATAAGGTAGATTAGTAATACAGGTTGTTGGGGGAAAAGGAGCCCCTTTTTTTTAAATGGTGGTCTACGGATGCTTCATTGAATAAATGATATTTGAACAAAGATATAAACCTTTTAATTTCATGATATAGATGTCTGGATGTGTCCGGTTGTCAGTAAGTTGACAGCCAGTGCAAAGGCCCCGTAGTAGCAGGTCTGATGTGTTTGAAAAATAGCAGACACCAGTGTGCCTATAACAGATGAGTTGGTGAGAGGTGTGGGAGGGGGAACAGAAGCCTTAAGAAGTCGGGAAGGTGGATTATGTGGTGCCTTCTTAGTTGTTGTGAATACTTTTTAAATTGAGGGAAATGAGTAGCAATTGCAGAATTTTGAGTAGAGGGTTAAATAGAGCTGACACATTTGTAAAGGATCACTGGTTACTATGTTGACAATTAACTGAAATAGGGCAAGGGGAGAGGCATGGAAACCAGTTAGAAAACCACTGGAACAATCCAAGCAAAAGATAATGATGACTATCGACTGACCACATCTTATATATATACTCACAGTGGATTAGGTAAGAAGTGACAGGCAAATACATTAACCAAGCCTGGACAACGTATATGTCAGTTGAAATGGGGAAAGTGGTAAGTGGATCAGTGGGGAAATATGATTTACTTTTGGACATGTTTCACACTAAGCAGGCCATTGAATGTGAGTTGAAATTTTGTGAGAAAAGCCTGAATTAATGATATAAGTTTGGGTGTGTTTGGTTTCAGATTTATGATTTCTTTGGTGGATTTTTTCCCATTTTTATTTTTAATTGATGCAATAATAATTGTCCATATTTTGGAGTGCATCTTGTGTAATAATTCTGTCAAGCTATCCATCACCTCACATACTTATTTGTAGTGATTTCAAATCTATCCTTTTTTAAGCAATTTTTAAATAGGCAATGTGTTATTATAACTATTGGTTACCAAATGCTTATCTCTAAAGTGCATTTTCAAAAAGAAAGACATGCCTGAGTGTCGTTCCCCCTCTTCGCGGATGAACAACACAGGACCCTGCGTTGTTCTTTTGTCTGCTCAGCCCTTCCCGGGTTTGCTGCTGGTTCTTCCCGGGTTGGCTACCGTCCCTTCCACCTCCGTGGAAGGGCGGTTCCCCCTGCCACTTTCCCCACTTCCGCGGGCGAGCAGCATACCGCCTGCCGGCTCTCTCGGGGGCTGCTCAGGTGTTCCTTCAGATAGATGTTCCTCTTAGATGTTCCTGGTGCATGTTGTCTCTCTCCTCCTTTATAGTCCTCTTCCACCAATCTCAACTCTGCTACCCACATGCCGAGTACGCTGCTCTCCTCCAATCAGGAGCAGGATCAGCTCCTGCAGGTTACTGGTTGAACTGGAGGCAGCTGTGTAAAAGTTGTTTTTACTCCTCTCCCAGCGCCATATTGTGGGAGAGCAGATGCATAGAATAAGTCTTAATTCCAGTAACTTAGTCTAGTCCGAGTTGCTCCCCACACCTGAGAAGCATAGGAAAAAGTTTAACACATGCACTAGGAGAAGACAGAGCCCAAATCAAAATATATTAATGTAATAAAGCAGTAACACAGGATACAAGGCATTAAGGACACAATTCAAGGAAATTAAGAATTTCCTTCACAATGCTGGAAGGAAGAATGAAATGCTTGGGAGAAAAGTGACATTTTTCTTCATTCTTGGTTAACAGATGAGCTGCTGGAATGCTTCTCACTTCATGATAATCCAGTTGGAGGAATTTAACTTCATTGACGTATCTGTTCTTTGATACTTTGCATATATAGGGGGAATATTTCCAGGGACTACCTTTAGGAGACTGTGTGGCCATAATTTAACAATGCCAACTTGTACTTTGTGTGCTGCTTAGGACTAAATTATTTTTATTTATCAGATTGATTATTAAATTAAACCACTTTTGTTATTAACAGAATAAACAGTCATCTTAAAATATGATTACTTACGAACAAAAATAATCACTTAATTTTTCATTTGTGTTACAGCAGTCTGTTTGTATCTGGGAAGGAAAGGATTCCTCTCTGGATTAAAAGGGGCCACGGAATAAACGAACAGGGTTTCACATGTGTAATTAAGATTAAATTAATCATCTTTTTCTCATTAAGCATATTATTTTGCAGAGTCATTAAATATATTCAAATCATATTGCATTGGATTAAGAGGATTAATGGGCAGCCTCACTTCTTTGTCCGCCGAGGATTGCCACAGGGAGTTCATTGAGCAGGGGATCAAGCAGCCCAGTTAGAACCTTCCCTGGAAAGAGGGACTGAAGGATGGAAACTGAAAATGAAAAAAATCTGCTCTGATTTCCTTAAATTGCTGATGATCCAGACAGATATTTTCCAGTAGGTAATGTGAATCGATTTAATCTACCACAACAAAAGACAGCATTGAAGGCGATGTCTCTCGTTTCCTTAATACTTTTTGCTTAGCACATCCTTTTTGAGAGAGACAAGAAGAAGAAATCTTGGTAACAGCATTGGTCACAACCACCTGCGTTCCCTTCTTTTGGAAGAGATGCTCCTGGCTTTCCAGTTGGTCTCCTTCGCCTACATCTGGATTACATCGATGCCAAATGCTTCTGCTGCTCCCGTCGCCCAGAATCCGCACCAGCAGTGCTCCTCTTCCATGGAGCAAGCCCGGTAAGAAACGCATAGCAGAGCCCATCCGATGATGGTCCAGTTTTGCTCACCAACTGCCTCAGACCTACTAGGAATGCAGAAACATGTCGCTAATGGTGGCACATCTTTGTGGTCATGTCTGTCTCTGGAGGCGGCACTCACTCATCAGCACATCACCACCCAGTGACTTCTGTAGCAGCAGCCTCCCGTGCCCCTGCCGGCATTTGTTGTGTTCATTTGTGGCCATTTTTATAAAAAGCAGCTTAAAAGTTCTTGGGGCTCCTCCCTCAGGGAATGTATTTCCTCAATGAGTAATACATATATTGCTAATAATGGTGCTTACTGAATGCTTCTTTAAAATATTTTTGAGTACAAGGTAATCTAAGCACCAGCTTCTTTTAATGTCAAAGATTGTAGGGTATATATGGTTTTATATGTTAATGAGCTAGTATTGAAAGTCAGGAAAGCTATTTTTGAAGAATAATTTTGATACATTAGAAATATTGTTTTGATTATCAACCTATCACTGCTGTTATCTGCCATTGAAAATTAAGAACATGTCTAGACGTGATACTGAAGGAGAGCGCTATATAATAGAATGACAATTACATCCCAGCTTGCCTGGGACTTCATAGGTCTTTGCAATCAAAGTTTCAGGAATCCCCTCAACCCTAGGCAAGCTAGAAAGATTGGTCGTCCTATCACCCATAAACCTTGAACAACCACACCATGTTTTACAAAAGCCGTCCCCTTTCAGCAAGTACCAGAAGGAGAAATTGAGAGGTGAAGACCAGTAACATCATGAAGTCAACCCTGGCAGTCCACGGGGTGACAGATGAGTGGCCAGATTGCCTTCACATCTTGAATATTTATTGGGCATTCACCACAAGATCAGGGAAGAGCACATAAAATTTTAATACGTGCCTTCTGAGGACTCAGGCTTAATGACCCAAAACAAAGGGATGGGGTAGGAGAAAGTAGAATCCTGATTCCTGCCCTGCAATTAAAAATCAAGGACTACCTCCTGCACGTTCCTCCCATGCTTTGTTTCCAGACCCAGATCTGTGGAAATGTGAAATCTTGGTCAGTTTAACACTTTCTGAGTCTTCTTCAAGGCAACCAGCTGTGGAAATATTTGGTAGATGTAGAGTAATACCGCTAGACTTCATATTATCTTCAGATTCCCTTTTACATTCATGTAGTATATTTTATCTAATTTTAAAGAAATGGAGGTGGCTCAAAATAGCGCCTCACATTCAGGCAGTGGGAGATTTGGCCAGTCTGTTTTGTGAATGTGTAGGTGAGTTGAAGAAAGATTCTCACAGAACCTAATCCATCACATGAGCCCATGATTGGTACCAGAGTTGCTGCAGAAAAATCTTCCATTTGTACTTTCCTGGTGTCATTTAAGGAACAAGAGAAGAACATCAGTTCTTTGTGGTGGGACAGAAATTTGTGCTTGTGAGTTAAATGCTGTATTTTTTTTAGATCCTATTTAAAGAAAAAGTTTTATGGACTACACAGCCCAGACTTCCTCCAGAGGGAACCACTCAGTTTCTGCTACATGGGGCCAAGCATGTTTGTTTTCACTTCTCTGTTCACTGAGGTGCCCCTTAGAGCCACCTGCAAGCAAATAATTCATTAAAATTTGTATCTACTGCTTTTGTTTTTCAAAGAGAAATCCTCTGGGGTCCTGGGGATTGAGTAAACGGTCACGCTGGTTCAGAAGTAACCACTTAAATTGGCACCCAGGCACTTCCCTGGGGTGAATACAATAATCCAGCCAGCCAATTTCCGTGCTGTCACTCAGCATGCTCTGATGCAGATTTTAAAGCATGGAGCAAAATACAGAATTGACTGTACAGGGTAGTTTCTAGAGTCAGGAGCCCAGAATTCTTATATCTTAATATGCAAGTGAATACTCTATTGTTCTTTGCCCCAC
Organism: Oryctolagus cuniculus; assembly: GCF_051225735.1. Classification (NCBI taxonomy): domain Eukaryota; kingdom Metazoa; phylum Chordata; class Mammalia; order Lagomorpha; family Leporidae; genus Oryctolagus; species Oryctolagus cuniculus. Next base: position 52,493,242 of record NC_142870.1, on the reverse strand, counting down.
ACCCAACCTGATTATGAATAAGTACTGAATCAATTGATAAATAATCTACATTTTTTATAATACAAGAGAACTAATGGAGTGAACACAAAAGGAAGATGTTAAAAATTACTTTGACCTCATATGAATTCTTTTGAGGCAGCTTTCACAGAATCAGGCTTTTAAGCGCTTTCTATTATTTTCATTTGTAGTATAACCTCACATTTGATCCAAAGAGTCCGCTTTTTAAATCAAAGCTTAAAAAATAAAACTTTTATTCAATGATTCCCTGGTTTCCTGAAAACAAAACAGAGCAATGTGTGAGTAAAGTAAGTTATGGAAGGTGCAAAAGTCCCTCTTTCCTAGGGAAAAAAGTTTGTCTGCCCAGAAGTGCAAAGAGGAACCGGCATACAGACTCACTGGAAGGATACTGTGGGGACGATGCACCAACTCTGGCCTAAGGAGTGGCCAGCAGAGAGCAGGAGTCGGCTCAGATGGGCTTGCAAGACCAATCACTACATTTTCAGGACATTTATAGGCCATTAAAAATGAATGTCATTAAAAGATAAATTATAAATCTACAATTAAATAAACTACTTTTAAAGTAAAAACCATCCATACCTAAAACTCCCTTCCTAATTATTTACTACATGTTACTATAATCCGCTGCTCTTGGTGTTACTTGAGTCCGCTGGCGCTGAATGGGAATGCTCCAACACACTGTAATACACCACACTATCCCGGGAGGCCTTATCGCTCTGTCAGGCACATCCATAGCCTGACATTGGCCATGGGGGGAGTATTCACATCATGGAACTAAACAAATACTACCAATACTTTCCCTGAGCAGCCACTTGTTATACCTTTCCCAGCACATTCCTGAACATACCAGAAAAGCCAGGAGGACCCCAGGAATCGCAAACTCAGCGCTGCTTCAAGGGAGGCAGAAGAGACGGCAGGCGCTGCAGCCACAGGGCTCTGTGCTCCCCTCGGGGGAAGTGAGCAGTCAGGCCAATGCTTCTGTTACCGCAGGGGCACTGGAGCCCTGTGTTGCCAGATCTTCTGATTTCCCAAAGAAACAGGAAATTCACCTTTCCATGCTAAATTCTCTAATGTAACACACCAGGTGAGCTAGCCCCAGAATGTCTGCACCCCAGTTCCTAATCTGGTTAAATTTCTTCATTTCACCCATGAGGAAACTGGGGCCTCGTCACTGGGCTTGTGATCTAACAAGGGAGTGGGACTTTCTACCTGGCTCTTCACAGACAGAGTCACCTGCAGAGCTTTGTCTCTGGCAGAGGCTGGCTGGCTATAGTCAAGGGGATATGGGCAGAGGGCCGGAGTTCAGGACTGGTTCAGCCAAAGTCACAAAACAAACTCCAGGAACACAGCACATACTCTCCCAGATGTCTCAGAAGCATTGGTACCTGCAAGTAAACATTGGATCCAAATTAGGCCACTTTTCTTAGTGATCAGAAATTGAACCAATTGATTTTCCCATTAGTTTATTCTTTGGATTTGAATCTATGTGATCTAATAGAATAGTCTTGCCTTGTTTTGTATTTTTCGAGGAAAAAATAATGTCTATAAAATATTTTTAAATTTTTGCCGACATTATTTGGAACTGGAAGCTAAGCCTGAGTGTGCACTGACTCATAATAGAGCTTAAATGAGAAAAATGCCAATGTTAGCGACAGAGTGTGCTTCTAGAATGATAAGGAGAATTCAGTGATAAGGTGGAGAGCTGTGACCGGGTCCTTATTCGGGAAAGATTCCAGATGGCAAGTCCAATTTGGCCTAGATAATTTACATTCATTATGCAAATAACACAGGAGCAATAATGGATTTTCACATGGAAAAAAATACCAAAAATCTCAATTTCATGTTCACTGCTAAGCCTTTTTCAGATACCTACCTGATTTTTTTTTCATATTTAAAATGAGATTATAGAAAGTATTTTGTGTTTTCTTTAGCATTTTCCACATTTCTTGATAGATATCATAATGGCATTTTAATCACTACAGAGTATTAATCTGAAATAAAAAATGAGAATTGCCTGCTTTGCGTTGAACATTTATTTCTAACGTTGCAGTTCTAAATAATACCAATAAGTATTTTGACACTTTTTTCATTTACCAATAAAAATTATAATTTTCCCAGAGTTGCATTACTCAAATCACATTAAAAGAACTTCTCAGTCCCTGAGATTTCTAATTTCTAAAGCAGTTTAGCAATATTTATATTACCACTTGCAAAGCACAAACATTTGCATTTCATCAGAGATCCTCATCAGCATGGGACACTAGCATTATTTTTTGTCTTTTAGTTATTTATTAATAAGTACAAAGGAGTATAGTTTTAATTGGTATCTCTCTGTTAACCATCTCAGTTAAACATGTTCATATTTATTTGTTAATTATATCCTCCCTATGTTAATAGTCTGTTCATGTCAGGCCTAGTTTTTCTCAGGTCCTGATTCTAGTTGATTAATCAAATATTTGACCTCTAAGGCCTTAGGAAAACAGTTTTACAAAGCATCCAGCTGAGTGTAACACAAGTAAAATGAGGTTTTTTTTTTCACTCTAGTTGTCAAACTCCAGTGCCTTAGAATGCAATACATGCACTAGCTTTGCCTCAAACATCTCTGGTTCATTTTAATTCTTTGCTTAACGTGTCCTCAGAGACTTTCTTAGTCTCCCTGAGACCAGCCTTTCCTTCCCTCTGACTCCCATTTTCCTAGTCTCAGCATTAGACTTCCTGGCACCGAGAAAAGGCACAGCAAAGGCATCTGTTTCCTCTGTGTGATCCAGGAAGGAAAGGGTCCTAATTCAAAGAGGAAAATCAGAACTACTATTGAGACTGGCACCTACTGTTTCTCCATGTTCCTACTGCCCCCTGGAAAACACAATGACTAAGAACGCCACCGAAAAATCCTCCTGCAGACTGAGACTTCTTTGCTTGACAACATCAGGACAGAAACATCTAGAAAATTCTCTGCTCAGACAGAAGTTATCCAAAACCTTCTTCTTAGTTACCAGTGAAAATGAAGCCACGTTTCCTAGAATGGGGGAGAGGGAAAAAGACACACGTTAGTCTGAAATGACACTTATGTGGAGTAAGACTAGAGAGCTCTGTGCTAAATACGACGCTCCTCTCTTAGGAACCCCTTCGTGAAGAGGATTTGCTTCTAGCTCCCTTGTCTGCTTTGTTTTTGTCTTAATTTAATTAACTTTTCTGACTCTTACTGTGTGTAACATACTGGAGTCTGATTATTTCCTGGGTACTAAGAGACCTTCATAAATGTTGTTGAGGGAGTAGATTATTCCAGTCTAAATAGCACAGCCTTTTCCAAACTGACTGATCTCCTATTTTCTTTACTTTCAACAAAATTAAAGGAAGAACCTAATTAATATCAGGTTATAAATCACTAATAATAACTGTTGATGATAGACCATATAGGGTAAATGTTGAAAAATAAGTAAGAAGGAATTTAAAGAATTCAGTAACATTGCTAAAACAGTGCTAAAAAAATTTTGTCAAGTGTCATGTACTTATACATATATGAACAAAATTTTTGACATTGGCATCTATAAAAAAAGAAAATAGGAATAAAGCTTTTAATAAATCCAGATTCATTATAGCAATGAGTAAATACACATTTACTGATAAATAAGTAGGAAAATGCACAGTCAGTTCATTAAGAAACACATTTTCAGTAAAATTCAGTAAAGTTCAACACTTATATGAGTTGTGTTTTGCCTCATTTGTAATGGTCATATAAAATAAAAAGGTTAGTTTCACTGTACACACATTTTTGTTACAAAGAGGCATACAAGGTGATAAAATTCTATGGTGCAAATACAAGTTCAAAGAAAACAGAGAATAATTTTAAAACTTCCAATTTTTGAAAAGAGCTTATTCATATATTTTTCAACACATGATATATTTATTGGATACATTTAAAGGATTATAAGTTTTATTTTAAGGCACTAATACTGAAATATTTTTAAAGTTTATGAAGGAGGGAGGCTTTGGCCTAGTGGTCAACATAGCAGCTGGGATATCTTCATCCGATATAGGAGGGCCTGGGTGTGAGTCCTGGCTCTGCTCCCAATTCCAGCCTCCTGCTAATGTAGACTTGGGGAGGCAGTATGTGACGACTAAGTAGTTGGGTCTGCCACTCATACTGGAGCCATAGGAACTCTCAGTTGAATCCGCTCCCTGCTTTGAACTGGCCTTGCTGAGACATTGAGAAGTGAGCCAGCAGAAGTGAGCACTCAGTCCCTCCTCTCCCTCTTCTCAAATAAAGAAAATAAATGTTTTAAAAGTTATAAAATGTATGATGAAAATTATAGATGTCTACTTAAGTAAGTGTGTGAAGCAGAAGATTGTTTCCCAAAAAAGTTTTAGAGGACATAAAATCAACAAATTCAGGGAAATAGATGACACACAAAAAGGTAAAAATAGACAAATGTGGACCATCTCACTGTGTATCAGAAAAGCCCTCAGGTAAGAACAGGTGCATGTGCCTTTGTGTGCTGCCAAGAGAGCATTTCTTAACAGGCTCTGTGATCAGAGTTCTCGGGAGTCTTAATTAAGATTTATGTTACCCAATCTCTCCAAAGACTCTTAAGTGACATGCTACTTAGTTGTATTTTATAAAATATTACCAAAGCAATTCACAAATTTTCATGAGTTTCCAGCTAAAATTAGATTTCTATTTTTCTTAACACGACAACTAGCTAGCTTTTATTACATGCCTACTATTTTCTATGCCAGTTGTTCTTCTGAGAAATTCTTATAAATGCAAATTCTCATACCCCAAACTTATTGAATCAGAAACTCTGGGCACAGGGCCCAGGAAACCAGATGATTGGGATGTATGCCAAGGAAGACGATGTTTACAAGACATCTGGCTTGGTGCTTTGAACGTAGTAGGCCTTTAATTAAAAAAAAAAAAAAAAAGCTAGCTGCTATCATTTTTAATAAATAGTTCATTCTAGCTCCTTAGAGATTTTTTTCTACTTAAATTCTAGCTGTTAGCAAAAATAAGCCTGTGTGTTCAATTATTCATATTCATATTCAGTGACCTAACATGTTTAAAAAATCAAATTCATTGCCTTCTACCTAAAGTAGAGTTCTCCCAACCTCCCTAATTCTATCATTGGCAAAAATACATCTATAAACCACTGAAGGCTTCAGTCATAAGCTTCCCTATTAGAAGACCATAGTGGGTGATCTTAGGCCCTGATAATCCTGGACATTTCTCTTCTACCAGCTACTTCAGGTCTGAAATTCTTCCCATCAAAGTCATTTTGAGTTAAAAGATCTCATCTCAGGTATTAACATCAACATCTAGACTTTTATTAGTGCAACAGCATGTCAGGTAGTCAGAGTGACTAGAATTCACCTAGTAGAGCCCTGAGGGCCTTATATTATCACAGCTGCTGACCATGGTGATGGTGATGGTGATGGTGACAGGCACATTTTTCTGGAAAGAGGAGCAGAGCACAATCTTCAGCAGGAGTAGGCTCTTGCATGTCCCTCACAAAAGTGTTGCGTTCTCACAGATATGCTGCTGCCACAGTTTCAATATCCCTGGGATGTGAGTGTCACAGGGCAGAAAATGGGTAGGGAGGTCCAGCACCTTGTCCAAGTTCAAGGTCCAGGTAGGGCTTTATTCACACCACAGGACACTTTCAGAGAAAGGGCCACTCCCCACATTGTCTTTGCCCCGAAGAACTGTGGGTGAACACAGAGCTCACCTACTTCACAGACTGACCCGGCATCAGGCCCCATCTTTGCCACCCCTAAGTTTCAGAAACTCCAGCAGAGATCCTGCCTGCACTCTCAGGCTGCTCTCGTGTTTCCTGCACATTTTCTCTTTGCCAAACACTACTTTCATCAGTTGACAATCATGCAGTGTTAATTTTTTTCCACTGCCTTGGTGCAGAGATTACTCAGCTTCAAGGACCCAAGAATCACATCAGTAACTTGGTGAAATGTAGATTCCTAAACCCTGATTCCCTGGGTGTTAATTCATTTTTTTTTAAGATTTATTTTATTTATTTAAAAGACAGAGGTACAGAGAGAGGTAGAGACACAGAGAGAGGTCTTCCATCCGCTGGTTCACTCCCCAGTTGGCCACAATGACCAGAGCTGCGCCTATCCGAAGCCAGGAGCTTCCTCCAGGTCTTCCATGTGGGTGCAGGGGCCCAAGGACTTGGGCCATCTTCTGCTTTCCCAGGCCACAGCAGAGAGCTGGATCAGAAGTGGAGCAGCCAGGACTAGAACCGACGCCCATAGGGTATGCCAGAGCTTTAGGCCAGGGCTTTAACCCGCTGCGCCACAGCATTGGCCCGGGTGTTAATTTAGTTGCTCTGGAATGGGAGCCCATGAATCTGAATTCTGATTAGAGGTAATTGGGATAGCCCAGGTCTAAAAACTATGTTCGGAGAAACATTGCCTTCCATGCATTAAATCCAGACTCAATTTTTCATTTAAGGTGCTCCAAAATTTGGTTTGCCTTAGCTGTTCTGTTTATTTAATAAGGAGCAAATGTTGGCAGGCCTTTGGCTTAAGGTGAACAGAGAAAATGAGCTTTTCTGTATTTCCTTCATAAAATGCAATGTTGAGCACAGATGATTAGCCTAAATCAAAATACCTAGAAGCATGAGTAGCTCAAAAGTATTTTTTCCCTTTGAGGGGCAGCAGACAAGACAAGTGGAAAGGTGACAGTACCAAAGTGTGGCGCCCAAAACACAAGCAGCTTCTCCACATAGAGGAACACGATTTTGCAATGAGACCTGGATTTGGAGGTGAGTATTCTGTCTGCAAAGCTCACATCTAAACTTATTTGACTGTCAAAATGGAGTTGAAAATTTGAAACAAGATGAAAGCACAAAGATGATCATTCAAAAAAAATTTAGAAAGATCTTAAGAATACTTGATCAATTACCCATTTTTAAATTGACCAGAAAAACTCATTTTTCTACTATATACACTGTTGTAAATGGATACATCTTCCTATATACCAAACCATTGTTTTCAATGAAATCTGGAAGTTGGATTACTTGCTGTTATTCATAAAATCGGACTGAATATTACTTAGCACTGCAATGCTTGGCTTTCCTGGAAGAACTGATGTGTCAAAGCCATGGTTCCCTATGAACTACTTGTGCTGCATTTTGTTTTGTTTTCGTCTCTTTATCACTTTTAGCAATTAACATTGACCCAAGTCTTCAGTGCATTATCTCATTCCATCTCCATAAGGATCAATGATACAAGCACTATCATATCCCTCCATACCCCAGTGTGGAAACTAGGGCTTAGCGAGTTTAAGACGTGCCCAGACCATGACAATGTTAAGTGCTGGAACCAGGTGCAAGAGCAGGGAAGTAGGATGGAAGAAGGTCTTGCTAGAGGTGCACAGATGGGACAAAGCCTTTTTTCCCTTCCCATGGTTTAGCATAGTTGCATCGCTGAGAGTGCCAAGTCTCCCAGCAAGGCACAGCTTCGGGGAAACCAACCAGCTAAACGGAGCTCTCCAGCTTACTGCTCAATCCACTCTGCCTCTTCTTTGACTGATCCAAAGCTTCTCATTTCCATAAATCCTGAACTGAGAACTTTTCAGAGACGTGCAGATGAGGGAAGTATGGATGAGGGTGTGAAGCAGGCTCCTCCACAGTAGAACAGGTACTGATTACCTCTGATAAGTCACAAGGGCTTCAAGAGCTCAGGGCTGGGTGGGAAAGAGCTCAGGGTCGGGTGTTGAGGTGATAACCAAGGCTAGTGCCACAGGCATGTGGATTCCTGTTGCTCCCCGTCTTCGTGGAGGAACGACACAGGACCCTGCGCTGTTCTTTCGTCTTTTCGGCCCTCCCCGGGTTTGCTGCTGGTTCTTCCCAGGTTGGCTACCGTCCCTTCCACCTCCGTGGAAGGGCGGTTCCCCCTGGCCACCTTCCCCACTTCCACAAGGGAGCGGCACACCGCTGGCCGGCTCTCTCGGGGGCTGCACAGGTGTTCCTTCAGATAGATGTTCCCCTTAGATGTTCCTCTTAGATGTTCCTCGTGCATGTTGTCTCTTTCCTCCTTTATAGTCCTCTTCCACCAATCCCAACTCTGCTACCCACACGCCGAGTACGCTGCTCTCCTCCAATCAGGAGCAGGTCCTACAGTTTATTGGTTGAACTGGAGGCAGCTGTGTAGAAGCTGCTTCTCCCTTCTCAGCGCCATATTGTGGGAGAGCAGATGCATAGAATAAGTCTTAATTCCAGTAACAGTCTAGTCCGAGTTGCTCCCCACAGATTCCTTCCACAGAGAATGAATTTGTTTACAGATAAAATAAAAATGTGTATAAGGTAGTTGTTGTATTTTTTTTTTAATTTATTTCTTTATTTGAAAGCGTTACAGAGAGACAAGGAAAGATAGAGATCTTTCATCTGCTGGTTCACTCCCCAAATGGCCTCAATGACCAGGACTGAGTCAGGCTTACCCCAGGAGCCAGGAGCTTCTTCTGGGTCTCCTCCATGGGTGCTGGGGCCCAAACACTCACTCATGCCATCCTCTGCTGCTTTCCCAGGCGCATGAGCAGGGCTCTGGATAGGTAGTGGAACAGCCAGGACTCGAACCTGCACCCGCACGGAATACTGGCACTGCAGGCAGAGGCTTCAACTGCTCTGCCACAGTGGCGACCCCAGTTGTTAGGTTGAAGGTTGGTTTATTAGAATTTGCTTAATTTCCTGGGAGGCACTGGGTTACAATTCTAAGGGTCTGATCTTGATGAGTGAGCAGCTGTAGCCAGCCTTAGAACCACCTGGAGGCTGATTGCAGATCACCGGGCCCCACCCCAACGAGGTCTGGGTGGGGCCAACAATTTGCATGTCCAACAAATTCCTAGGGGAGACTGATCCCTGCAGTATATTACCAGCATCAGATTAAACCCTGGTGAGTTTGATTTTTTTTTTCCAGAACATTTCTCACACTAATTAGATCTCAAATTAGGATTTTAGAAGCCTTGAAATGAGGCAGGTTTGGAAATAGGTCAGTTTTCATTTCCTTCTGAGACTATTTACTTAGCTCTCTGTTGTATCTTCCTTTTTCTGCTAAACACACTTGAGCCCTTAACTAATTTTCAGAAAGGCCTGTTTCTTCTCTGAAAAGTTTGGATAGCCCCCTCTACCGTCGTCAGGCAGGTATTTTGTGCTTTGGTCTCTATGTAAGATCCCACCATTTAGTGATAATCTTCAGAGAAAATTGCCAAGTGATTGATCTTTTCAGACACTAGAGGGCGCCAGTCCCACGAGAATGAAGAATCTGGCGACTCCAGAGCTGCGGTCGGAAGCTCAGCTTGAGGTGTTGTTGTTCAACACCAATTCCAAAAGCCCCCTTAATTCTTCTCAGGTTAGGTTCCTCAATTAAGTAAATTCCTATCCTAGAGGTAAGGGCTTTTGTGGGGATTACTGTAGGCCGTTGAAAGCTAGAAAGACTGAGAGAAGAATGAACGTCCTTGGATGTGCCAGCAGCCTGGAGATGCCGTGTTACTAGAAGTGTCTGGAGGCCACCTGCAGGATCAGCAGGGAGCTAGAAATGCCGACACCCAGCACCACGCCCCCTCCCCCTGCGCGCACCAAACTTTGGAATCAAATCTGCAGTTTAACAAGATCCCCAGGTAGTAGGCACACAGGTAACCATCAAGAGCCCACACTTTTCTTGTATCTTCAAATGTTTATGCCTTCATTCCTCATCCTCTAAATCATCCCATTCCCAGAGTAACAGAAAGTTGGCCACGCATTTTCACTTTGCTTGATCTGTTAGAGTTGCACATTAGGATTTTCCAAGTGAAAATTCGTTTTTCTGTGTATTTTATTAATTCATTTAAGAGAAAGATCTTCCACCCACTGGCTAACTCTCCAAATGCCCACAACAGCTAAGGCTGGGCCAGGCAGAAGCCGAAAGTCAGGAACTCCATCTGGATCTCCATTCTGGCTGGCACGGGTCCAAGCTCTTGGGCCGTCACCACCTGTCTCCTGGGGTGGGGGAATTGGGGACAGAGCTGGGATTCAAACCCAGGCAGTCTGGCATGGGACGCAGGCATCCCAAGCCATGTCCTAATCACTAGGCCTAAATCCTGCCTCTGTGAAAAAATGCATTTTTGAATTTATTTTTCCTGAGGCTATCTTGTGGGGTTATTAAAAATACAATTGAAATGTGCTACTTAGTGACAGATGGCAAATCATCTCACAATTAAGAAATGTTTCTGACAGTCATACACTGAGGCTAAATCGTGACCAAATGGCCTACATGTTCAGGCAGAAAAATCCACAAATTCAGTCAAAAGTGTCAGTCCGATCACCATGTGAAACGTAGTTCTTAGCCTTTTGCCTGTCCTGCTCAGAACAGCTCCTACAGCAACCCATTTCTCTGCTCCCTCATGGCGGCCATCCTTGGGGAAAGCGGGCTGCGGGATGCCAAAGACAAGCCTTAATTTATCTTCTCTTTCTTGTGTCCAGAACACAAACACATGCACATACTTCTTTCCTCTTGAGCGAAATGTAACTTCAGCACTTCTCCTGCCTTAATGTGTTTTCCTAATTAGCTTTAACATTAAAACCAGCTGCTACTGCAGTGTTTTTTACTTTTATAAAGCATTAGAAGATTAATTGACTCATTATGTGGAAACAGGAGGATATAAATTTCGGGGAGCTTTTTGTTTAACTTGGGTTATAAATTGCAGCTCATTTTCTTTATTTATGTTTCTCCTACCCAGTACATCTCCTATCACTGAGAGCTTTGTTTTAGTCTTAGAGATGATCACTTCTTTGTTTCTTCAAAGTGAAATCAATTCAGCATCTAGATATGGCTACTTCGTGAAGACAAAGGCTAGAGTTACAACAGCTGTTAGAACAGGCTCTGCTGGTCCAATAAGAGGCCTATCTTGGGAATCAAAAGACCTGGCTGTAACCCTATCATTAGCTAGCTTTGGGTTTTGGGCAAGTGTCGCAACCTCTCTGAATTTGAGTTTCTTCATTTGTCAAGTAGAGCGGAAATCAGTTCTACCCAGCTAAGTGGCTGTAATGATCACAGGAAATAATATATAGTGTATTTTAAGTGTACTAAACAAATAAATTAAATAACTTGAATGTAACCCTCCTTATTCTAGCCTCCATACAAACCAGATGCGTCTTTATGCATGTAAGGATTATAAAAAGGCAAGATCATAAAACGCAAGCCTTCATTCATCTTTACCGGTTAATACCCAGTTGCTGAGTCTGAGAAATTAGTAATATAATCATGAAGGTTAATGTTGATATCATTTTTTACTCCATGTTAAATGCTTTATATCTCTAATGGCTGAGTTTTTATCCAATTATTTGTGCTGTTACTACTGATCCAGTAGATAAGGATAAGGTGGTCATTAAAACATTTGGGCGGGGTTAGGCTAAGGACTGGACTATTCAGAGCCCCACAGCAGCCCTATCATGTAGGTACCATGTTTATTTCCTAGCTTTTACAGATTAGCAAACTGAGGTATGAGGAGTTCAGAGATCTGCAGAAGTTTGGCTGTGTCTCAGGTTTTACGTGGCTACAAATCCATGATGTTTAACCCTTCTGTGTGATAGCCACCTTTCCCGTGACTCTGCTCCTTGTCTGTAAAAGGACTGCTCTTGGGAACTTTTGTCCTAGGATTCTGTGTCTTGCCTTTTCTTGCCCCTCACCCTCTACTCTGAACTCAGGAATACCACAGGTTCTTAGCACAAGGAGTAAGGCCTACTGGATCATGGAGCTCAAAGGAAACAGAATAGGACCAGACAATACCCCAGGATATTTTCCTTGGGGACAGAGAGCAGAGAGCACATCCCAACGAGCACAGGATAACCGAGGAGGACGGAAAGAAGATGGCTAAGATATTCACAGGAACTCATTCCTAGAGGACCCTGGCCAGCCTCTCAGGCCGGCCTCCAAGCAACCTGGGGCTCCAGCACCTCGCCCGCAGCAGTGTGCAGAGGTCCTGTGTGGCAGCTTCAGGAGCCTGCCCGCAGGCTTGCAAACATAGCCAGCAGCTTCCAAGTTGTCCTCTGGTTTTGTCGGAAATAAATGATGGAAAGCACTGTATCTTCCTGTTTCCCCCTGAGTGAAGGGTGGACTGATTGTCTGAATGTTTGAGTGTGGAATTGAAATAGTGGCTTATTTTCCTAAAAGCAGGTTCACATTTTTGCTTAATTATAGTAGCAGTGAGATTTATTTTGTGCCACTTGTTAAGCACTAATTAAGTTCGGTAACTATGTCACATCTGGTCCTCAATTGTGTCTCCAAGGTGGGCATTCACTCAGATTTTATAGATAAGGATACTAAGCTTAGAGATGTTATTTACACTAGGTCAGGTAATAGTCATGGAATTGGGTGTTCAGTTCTGATCTATGTGACTCCAAACTTTGTCTAAGACGTGTGCCACTTCTCTAAAACCTTTCCAAATCTTTTGTTATGTTGGAGTATTGGAGTTAATGGAAGGATTTACTCACCAGGAAGTGCCAGGTAGGACCATGAACAAGATATTTTCATGAAACGTTATTTTGGTAACCCTAGTAATGTAAGGGGGAAAATAAATAAAATTAAAATGCATAAATAAGAAACTAGCAAACCCTATGAAGAATAATACTTAGTTGTTCCCAAGTTACCATTAAGCAATGTGATAGAATTGTCATTGTTAGTGTTATAGGATGTGATGGGTCCAATATTGGCAGGAAGAAGTTGGTGGGTAAGATGCAAATAAAGTATCCTTAGGCCTAAAGCTATATTTGAGTGAAAGGCCACTGCCTGGCCAGCTGAAACCTTTCCAAATAAGGAATGCATTGAAGGTAAGTACTTCAGGAACAAAAATGGGAATCTGACATTGAGAAAATGAAGGTAACATTGGCAATTAATGGGAGATTCACAGGAGAGACAGGGACTGGCAATACAATTTACACTGCATTGTGCATTTAAAAAGCTGTTGAATTGTATGCACATTTATATCACATGTCGCACATTCGACTGTTACTTGGCCCAGAATGAAGCTGTTCAGGCCTGACCCTGCTACCTCCCAGAACCATGGCTAAAACGGGCAGCTGGGATCCATTCAGGCAATAGTCCCATTTTTTCAACAACAGTTGACTCTGTAGACAATGAAGTTTAATTGAGAAAGGCTCCTTATGGGAACAAACATGTGAAGATTATGTATAAGTATATAAATTATTTTAACATATACTCATGTAGGTATCAAATTTAATACACAAAACTAAATGACGAAGTTACTAACATCAATTTCCCTTCACACAGGAAGTGGTGAAACCTTTGTCAGGAGTCACTTGGAAAAACTGTAGCTTAGTCTACTCTGGGTTCCCTTGTGTTGTTGTTTGGGTTTTCTGGGCTCATGAACTTGATTCAGAGAGACTCAGTTTCAGACAAGTCTTAGCGGCTTTCTGGCTACAATTGCTCCAGTGCCAACTTTCAGTCCGTTCTCATCAAATGTGTTTCTAAGGATGTTTGCTTCTCTCCAAATGCAGCCTGTGATGGCTGACAATCAGCAAAGGGACACTTCTGACTCGGCATCTGTGGGACGCACCCACTGCACTATCATCTGCATTCCTCCAGTCTGTCAACCACTACATAAAGGGAAGGTGGATTGATTTTGGCCAGAGAGAAAATGTTTTGACACAGCCCAGGGTCAAGGTCTCTGTGACACTCCCCGACTCTAAGAGAGACCATTACAGTGAGAAGTATAAATCTGTATGCTCTGAACTTCGTTCCTTTTTATGTCATGACTAGCTAAAAAATAGACATAAAAAATAGAAATAAACTGGAACACCACTTCTATCCTCTAGAAGGAAAATATTGAAATGTTCCCAAGCAAATGACCTATGATCACTGGAATAACATTTATTACACACATGCCTTTATTCTGATTGAATGTACATTAACTGATTCAATACATAATGGAAGAATGTGCCATTAAACTTGAAAAACAATTCTTTGCAACCTATGACTGTTGATCTTTCTCTACTTTGAATGTTTCTCAAATAATTGTGCTGCATTTCTCAACGAATTACCTATTCTTCCAAAGGTTCACCGGTGCCCGTAGGTATAGATGTCCAGGTTGAAAGCATTGACAGCATTTCAGAGGTTAACATGGTAAGTTTCCCCAAGGGATATTGGTCTTTTTCTGAAAGGGTAGAAACTGAATAGTGTCAAAATCACAGGTGTTTTAATAAATCATTTTAATTATGTATATTATTTATCTTTCCTACTTTGCTTAATAATAGCACTGTGGTTGTTTTTTTCTATCCTGCTCTCTGCCCTTGGATTTCTTTCCTACTCATCTCTTTTTCCCCCTAATGGTTTTACAGCAGTGGGCAATCAAGAACATTATGATAAAGTTATCTGTGTAACATGAACTGAGAATAACTGTATAAACATGATTATAATGTATTAGAGTAGGAAATCACATCTATGAATCCTTACGCATAAAATAATAGGCCCTTGTACCAGGCTTTATTAACTGCTTCCACGTGTTTCAGTTGACATTAATTTTGTTCAGCTGTAGACAATTAGTGACAGAGAACAAAGGATTTTTTTAAATGCGTGAGAATAAAACTTTTGTCTATTCCCTTATATTTTAAATATTTATTTATTTATTTATTTGAAAGGCCAAGTTACAAAGAGGCAGAGGCGGAGACAAAGACAGAGATGTCTTCCATCTGCTGGTTCACTCCCCAAATGGCTGCAACATTCGGCTGGGCCAACCCCAAAGCCAGGAATCAGGAGCTTCCTCCCAGTCTCCCATATTGGTACAAGGGCCCAAAGACTTGGGCCATCTTTGACTGTTTTCCCAGGCGTATTAGCAGGGAGCTGGATTGGAAGTGGAGCATCCAGAACTCAAACCGGCACCCATATAGGATGCCAGCACCACAGGCAGTGGCTTTGCCCACTGTGCCACAGTGCCCGCCCCTATTCCCCTGTATTTTAGGAAGAGACTAGGATTATTTTATTTTGCAACATAACAGCTGCATTTTCATAAGGTATTGTTCATGAATTACTACCCAGGAAACTTCAGACTGTTCAATGGTTGCTATCCTCACCCTTCCTTTTAGCCCTTTCCTGCCTTCTGTCATTTGTATGCCTTCCCTTTTCATTTTTTCATTCCCACCCTTAACTTGGCTTTAGCATTTTAGCTTTTTTATGTTTTAATATCCCCTATCATAATTCTTCCATTTTATTTCCTTTATTTCTACTTGAGAACCAACCTCCTTGTCTACATAATTTTTCATTTAAATAATTTCTCATTTAAGTAATTTCTATAATTTTCAGGATCTCCCCCTAAAAAAGAATAGTTAACACCATCACCAACTTACATGCACAAGCACCTACATGCTTCTTTGCATCTATTTCCTTTTGACGTCCTGTTCTTCTGTGAATTTATTGATATAGTAGAGTTTCGTTTAGCCACTTTCAGCTTATTTTTCTGTGCCAAATAATGAATGTCTTTATAGTTTCAAATTCTTAGTGTCTGTTTCCTTGTTCTTACCTGATTGCTCAATGTTCATACATTTCACTCACTCCATCTTATTTTGTTCTCCTCAATTGTACTGTCTTTTTCATCACTCATTTCTTACGTTTGTGTCTTTTATTTTATTCATTTGAAAGGTAGAAAGACAAAGAGATACCTCCCATCTACTGGTTCATTCGCCAAGTACTCTCAACCACTAGAAGCCAGTAACTCAATCAAGTCTCCCCCATGGCTAACAGGGAACAAAATTACTTGGGCCATCACCTGCTGCCTCATGGGGTACACAGTTGCCAGAAGCTGAAATCACAAGTGGAGAAAGGGCTCAAATTCAGGCACCTCACATGGGACTCAAGCTTCCAAGTAGTGTTCTAAACTCTGTGCTGAACACTCGCCCCCTTTTGTTTCCTATCAATATTATACCACGCCCAAGTGTTAATTATGGATATGTTTTGATTTGCTTTTTTTTTTAAAGATTTATTTATTTATTTGAAAGTCAGAGTTACACAGAGAGGAGAGGCAGAGAGAGAGAGAGAGAGGTCTTCCATCTGCTGGTTCACTCCCCAGATGGCCACAACGGCCAGAGCTGTGCAGATCCGAAGCCAGGAGCCAGGAGCTTCCTCCGGGTCTCCCAAGTGGGTGCAGGGGCTCAAGGACTTGGGCCATCTTCTACTGCTTTCCCAGGCCAGAGCAGAGAGCTGGACAGGAAGCGGAGCAGCTGGGTCTTGAACTGTTGCCCATATGGGATGCCAGCACTTCAGGCCACGGCGTTAACCCACTGCGCCATAGTGCCGGCCCCAGGTTTGGTTTTCCTTTGGGTTTCAATTTTGTATTCAGCTGAATGTTAGTTTTGTTCACCACCACTACCATCACCCAAAGTACTAAGCAGTCTAATTTTTGAATCCTCTGGAGAGGGCCTGTGCCTTGTCGAGTTTGCCCTGGAAGCCATGCCTTGCTGTGCTCTTTGAAGCCTGCTGCTTTGTTGAAATCACTCACCTGGTCCTTGGCGCCCTATGTGATTGCAGCCCTAGGCAGATGCTCATTGTCCTTCATTCTCCACTTAAAATAAAGCAGCCTGGGGTTTTGTTTTGTTTTGGTGTTTAATAAAGCCCAGGATTACCACTACCAAAAATGGGGAAAAGTTAAACTGCTTTCTTTTCAAACTCCATTTCCATCTTGAAAATTTAGTTAGTTGTTTTTCCAATCTGTTCATTTAATAGGCATTTTTATTTCTGTCAACCTCTGGGCTTCGTTCACTTTTCTGGAATCTTTTACATGTGTGTCCTTATAAAATGTTCAGAAGTTGCTTTTGGATACTTTTTGGAATGACAGTATTTCTGATAATTGTAACATATACAGTGACCTATAGAATAAAGTTCTGAAATTTAGATCTTTTATCTTTATAATGTGCAAATATCAGAATTAAAGATAAAATATGAAAGGAGAATTAGAGAAAACAAGCAAAGCAAGCGTCTCCAAGGGGCAGGACCTAGAAAATATAAAGTACTAAGATCAAATAGCATTTCCTGTATATACTTAAGGATATCGTTATTGATAGGGATTCCTCTAAAGCATTAACTGAATGACAAGTTCAGGGCACAAAAATTTCAGAGATTTTTGTCTAAACAAAAATCTTCTGTGACCCACTGTACCTCATTTCAGTCTGTAAACTCAGCTAGCGATCCTGCTAGTCCTCATCATTGCCTAATTCAATATTTATTTCAGTTCAATACAAGCCTTAGATTAAACTTCCTTTGTTTTGCCATCCTGCTCTCAGAGTGTCAATAGGACTCTACTCAGAAGGCCTGATCTAGAATATTTTGACCCTTTCCTAACCAAAGGCAATTTGTACTGATACTCTCTAGCCATTCCTACTACATGAACAGCTCTTATCTCTCTTTTTCTGGCATAATATCCAAGTTATTTCTGAATGACCCAATCTGCATCTAAAATTCTCAATGTCTCTACTCTTCAGTACCTAATACTGCTCATCTTTTTTTAAAAAAAATAGTATTGATTTATATATTTGAAAGTCAGTTATGGGCCGGCGCGGTGGTGCACTAGGTTAATCCTCCGCCTGCAGCACCGGCAGCCCATATGGGAGTCAGGGTTTTAGTCCTGGTTGCTCTTCTTCCAGTCCAGCTCTCTGCTGTGGCCCAGGAAGGCAGTGGAGGATGGCCCAAGTGTTTGGGCCCTGCACCTGCAAGGGGGACCAGGAGGAAGCACCTGGCTCCTGGTTTCGGATCAGCGTAGCTCGGGCCGTTGCGGCCATTTTGGGGGTGAATCATCAGATGGAAGACCTTTCTCTCTGTCTCTCTCTCACACTGTAACTCTACCTGTCAAATAAATAAATAAATAATCTTAAAAAAAAAAAAAAAAAGAAAGAAAGTTAGTTACAGAAAGAGAGAGAGAGATTTTCCATCCCCTGATGTCCACAACAGCCAGGGCTGTGTCAGCCTGAAGCCAGGAGCCAGGAGCTTCCTCCAGGTCTCCCACGTGGGTGGTAGGGGTTCAAAGACTTGAGCCATCTTCCACTGCTGTCGCAGGCACATTTTCATGGAGCTGGACTGGAAGAGGAGCAGCACCCACATGGGATGCTGGCATCGCAGGCAGTGGCTTTACCTGCTGTGCCACAGTGCTGTTCCCTGGACTTCATCTTTCCCTGAATGAGGTTAGCTTTCCCGTTTGCTATCAGTTCAAGCTGTGACGGGTTCACCTTGCTCAGTCTGAAAGTGCTTTCTAATCATCGGTGCCCTCCCCTCAGTGTCCACTTGTTTGCTTTCCATTATTATCTTCTCACCCTCTTTGTCCCACTCCCTCTGCCCCACCCTAAATTCACTTTCAGTCCCTTTTGTTTTGCTCTGCTCCCAGCATGCTGTTCAGCCAGCTCCTCCTCTTGGTAATAGTATCAGCTGGTGGTGACACTGCTCTGTCGCTGATATACAGCCATGTCTGCTATTTGACTTCATAAATTCAGTACCTGCCCAGTGGCCTTCAGATCAGATTGAGCATCTAATTGTAAATGCATGCTTGTTAAGGCAATCTGTGCTGTAACCCACACAGTTCCCTATAGAGTAATGTTATGTCAATGAATGAATCATTCTATTTATTTGCCCTTACCCTAATCCAAAATTATACATGTCTAATGCTCTCAGATTAAGCCAGAGCAATAATACAATGTACCTCTATTCTGAACCTAGGAAAAACAAACTAGCTCATAATTATAATGACTTATTTATAGCTTGCTGAGATATATTCTTTGTATAATAAATTCTGAAGTCCTCTTATATTCATCAGCTCAAGGATTAGTGTTGGGAAGTAAGAGATGGTGATAAGTAAAGAATTGCGAAAGGTGAAACATAGTATCATTGTCCACACCCAGTGACTTGGTTGAAGCCAGGAGAGTTTCTGTTAAAACAGGCAAAATATTAAATGTAATCTCTAAGAACCAAACGAAACTCAAATCATAGACTAGGTTGTTAATTTGTTGCTAACATATTTTTTTCCTCTCATCTGTGCATTCTTACAACTGCAGTGCACCCTGCACTGAATCAGAATCTCTGGGAATTAGCTTCTGGGGAATATGCCATTTTAACAAACTTCGCAGGTGATTCTTTCACACACTAAACTTTGAGAGGCACCATTTCATGATATTCTGTCTCTCAAGAGGAAGATCACTGTCTTTGTCCCAGGACCTCTGATAACTTGCTTTCTACCAAAAGCTCCAATAACTGGTATATTCATATTTTTATGGCACTGTAGTTTATTCCATTTAGAGGATTATCTTTAAAAAATAATACAAGGTCACAAATATAAAATCTATTTTTAAAGTGAATATATTTAGATTTATAAAAGAAATCCCAATAAAAAAGCAATCAGAGTGGTGCTTCAGGTCCATTTCTTTGGAGAACTCTAGGTAATTTACCCACAAGCTGATGTCGTCATGCTGCCTGTTATAACCTGACTACCCTTCCCCAGCCTGAATGCTCAATAACTTCTAGAAACTCTCAACACTCACCAGAGTCCCTGTAAAGGAGAAGCTCAAAACTTCAACTCATTAGCTTTACACCAAACATACTTGAAAATACAATAGTATAAGCCCTAACTCTTGTTTTAAATTTTAAGTTATACAGGTTTCATGCATTTCATCTATACAGATTTAGGAACATACTGATACTTACCACCCTGCCTTCCCTGCCACCCATACTCCAACCTTTCTTCCTCCTTCCTCTCCTATTCTCCACTCTTAATTTTCACAAAGATCTATTTTCAGTTTACTTAATACACTCATAAGGTTAACCCTATACTAAATAAAGAGTTCAACAAATATTTTGAAGGAAAAAAAAAAACCACTGTTCCTCAACAGAAGAGACATGGGTTGTAAACAATTATTGAATCTTAAAATGTCCATTTCACTCTAATATATTACATTTTAGGTATTCTGTTAGTTACCCCAGATCAGGGAAAACATATGTTATCTATCTTTTGGGGACTGGCTTATTTCATTAAGTATAATGGTTTCTAGTTTTATCCATTTTGTTAGAAAAGACAGGATTTTATTTATTTTATTTTTTTGCAGCTGAGTAGTACTCCCATAGTGTACATATACCATAATTTCTTTATCCAATCAACAGCTGATGAACACCTGGGTTAACTCCATATCTTAGCTATGGTGAATTGAGCTGCAATGAACATGGAGGTTAAGATAATTCTTTCATATGGGATGGCTGGGTCATATGGTAGGTCTGCATTCAGATTTCTGAGGTATCTCTATACTGTCTTCCACAGAAGCCACTAACTCTTAAGTCATTGACACCAATGTCCATCAGTGCTAGCACTAAAGGTATTGCAGTGGTCATCCTGAACCGCCTACTGGTTTTGATTGGTCTGTTTTTCTTTCTGCCTAGGACTTTACAATGACTTTTTATCTCAGGCATTACTGGAAAGATGAGAGGCTCTCCTTTCCAAGCAGAACAAACAAAAGCATGACTTTTGATCATAGATTGATCAAAAAGATTTGGGTGCCTGATGTCTTTTTTGTCCATTCTAAAAGATCCTTTATCCATGACACAACTGTGGAGAACATCATGCTGCGAGTACACCCGGATGGAAATGTCCTCTTCAGTCTCAGGTAAGGAGGGCTTGCTGTCACCTCTGGCTTCCTTGCACAGCAGTCATCTACCCTCAAAGCTGACTGAACTCACAGCACTGATGTCTGGTTCATGATGCTGGAAACTGAGGCACAAGCAAAAGATGGGGTTTTTCCTGCCTTCTAAATTTAGATTTTTTAAAAATAGTCTCCTCTTCTAGCTATAACTCAGGCATGTGTTGA
This sequence comes from Oryctolagus cuniculus, assembly GCF_051225735.1. Classification (NCBI taxonomy): domain Eukaryota; kingdom Metazoa; phylum Chordata; class Mammalia; order Lagomorpha; family Leporidae; genus Oryctolagus; species Oryctolagus cuniculus. The sequence goes on along the minus strand of NC_142870.1, from coordinate 52,472,393 downwards.
CTGGACAAATGAAATTCTTATAAGTCTGACACACAGTTTATAGGTACTTTTCTTTCTTGCCCACTTCCCTCTTGCATCCAGTCAAGCAATCTTGGGAATGTTGGGTTTGTTAGATAATTTTCTTCGCTATCTCCTTCAATTTTCATGAAAAGTTATAGTCATCATCCAAGTTACTGCTATTTAATCACTTTTTCCTTTTATAAATTTAAAACATTTGTTTCAACAAGTGTTGCTGTAACAGCTCCATATTTTATATTTTTATTTTTAATTGATACATAGTAATTATACAAGTTTATGAGGTAGAGCGTGGCATTTCAAGTCATATATATAATGATCACATAAAGGTAACTGTATATCACCTCAGACATTTATCATTTCTGTAGGCTAGAAACATTTAAAGTCCCTTTTTTTCCTAATATCTATTTTGAAAATACTCCATTAGTTGTCATCAACCATAGTTATCCTATTGTGACATGGAACATGAGAAGTTATTCCTCCTATCCACCTACACACCTACACCTGTTAACCAGCCTCTCTCCACCCCTCACCCCACACCCTTCCCAAGCTCTAGTAACCAATGTTCTATTCTCTATTTCTTTGATATCAACTTTTTAATATGCACATGTAAGAAAGGACATGCAGTATTTGACTTATTTACTTTACTTAACATTAGGTCCTCTAGTTCCATTCATTGTGCAGCAAACAACAGACTTTCATTCATGCTTTTTATGGTTAAACACTATTCCATGTATGTATGCAACACATTTTTTTTATCCATTCATCCATGGATGGACATCTTGGTTGGCTCCATGTCATGGGTATTGCAAATAGTGCTGTAATAAACTAATGAGTGCAAATGTTTCTTCCATATATTGATTCAACTTCCTTTGGATATATTCCCAGTAGTGGGAATACAGGATCCTATAGTAGTTGCATTTCTAGTCTTTCTAAAATATTTTTTTCTTTTTTTTTTAGATTTATTTAATTTTAGATTTATTTACACATAGAGGAAAGGCAGAGAGAGTGAGAAAGAGAGAGGGAGAGAGCGAGAGAGAGAGAGAGAGGTCTTCCAGAGGTTCACTCCCCAGTTGGCCACAATGGCTGGAGTTGCACCAATCCGAAGCCAGGAGCCAGGAGCTTCTTCCAGGTCTCCCAAGTTGGTGCAGGGGCCCAGGGACTTGGGCCATCTTCTACTGCTTTCCCAGGCCAGAGCAGAGAGCTGGACAGGAAGTGGAGCAGCCGGGTCTTCAGCCGGTGCCCATATGGAATGCCGGCACTTCAGGCCAGGGCGTTAACCCGCTGCACCATAGCACCAGCCCCTTAAATATATTTTTAAAAAGATTTATTTTCTTCATTTGAATGGATGAGTTACAGAGAGAGAGAGAGAGAAAGGGAGAGAGATATCTTTCATCCACTAGTTCACTCCCCAGTTGGCCACAATGAAGGAGGTAGACCAGACCAAAGCCAGGAGCCAGGAGACCCATCCAGGACTCCCACATGAGTGCAGGGGCTCAGGGTCTTGAACAATCTGCTGCTACTTTCCCAAATGAGTTAGCAGGGAGCTAGACTGCAAGTGGAGCTACCAGGACTTGAATCGGCACCTATGTGGGATGCCAGCATTGCAGGCATCAGCTTAAATCATTAAGCCACAGGGCTGCCCCATCTAGTTTTTTGAGTAACTTCCATACTATTCTCCATAATGGCTCTAGTAATTTGCATTCCCCCAAACAGCATATGTGATTTCCCCATTCCATTCTTACCAGCATTTTTACCCTATATTTTTTTGAAAATAACATTTTTAACTAGGCTCATTGTGGTTTGATTTGCACTTCCCTGATAATTAGTGATACTAAGTATTTTTTCATATACTTGGTGGCCATTTGTATGTCCTCTTTTGAGAGTTGTCTATTCAAGTCATTGACCCATTTTTAATTTCTTTTTATTTGAAAGGCAGAGAGACAGAAAGAGATTTCTATCCACTGGTTAACTCACCAAATGCCCGCCACAAACAAGAGCCTAGAACTCAATCTGGGTCTCCCATGTGGGTAGCAGGAACACAAGTACCTAGGCCATCACCAGCTGCCTCCTGTGTATTAGCTGGAAGTGGAAATCAGAAGTAAAACTGGTACTTGATCCCAGGCACTCAAATATGGGCTGCAGGCCTCCCAAAGAGCATCCTAATCACTGTGACAAATGCCCACCCCCATTCACCATTTGTAAGTCAGATTCTTTGATGTTTGCTTTGTTGAGTTGTTTAAGTTGCTCATATATTCTGGAAATTATTACCTTGTCAGAATAATACTCTGCAAATATTTTCTCCCCTTCTGTATGTTATATATTCATTTTGTTGATTGTTTCCTAGGCTGTACAGGTTTCTAATATGATATAATCACATCTGTCAATTTTTTGTTGGATTGCCTATGCCATGGGGGTCAGATCAAAAAAAATCTCTGCCCAACCAATGTATTGAAGCATTTATTCTGTTTTCTTCTAGTACTTCCATAGTTGTTTGACTGCATTTAACACTTAGATCCATTTTTAGCTGGTTTTTGTATAGAATGAGAGGTAGATGTCTGGTTTCAGTCTTCTGCATATAGATATCTAGTTTTCCCCCACACCATTCACTAAAAAGATTTTTCTTCTTCTTTTAACTAGAAACTTTTTATTTGATCATTATTTTCATAGGAATGGCATTAAATCTATATTATCTGTGATAGTATCTTTGGGTATTGTGGACATTTAAAACATTATTTCTTCTAGTCCATGAACATGGCTGCCTTTCAATTTGTGTGTGTCATTTTCAATTTCTTTCATCAATGTTTTATCATTTTATTATAGATATCATTCGTTTGGTTATATGTATTCTTATTTATCTAATTTAGTTTATGGCAACTGTGAACAGTATTGCTTTCATGATTTCTTTCTCAAGAATTTCATTACTCATCTATAAAAAACTACTAGTTTTTAAGTTTAATTTGTGTCTTTCAAGCTTACTGAATTTATTTATCAGTTGTGGTTTTTGGTGCAGCCTGCACTGTGTGTGTATGTGTGTGTGTATGTGTGTGTGTCCTACAAACACAGATAATTTGATCTCCTACTTTCCTATTTGGTTGAATTTTATTTCTGTTGCCTTATTGCTCTGGCTAAGACTTCAAATATTATACTGAATAAGAGTGACAAGAGGAATGTTGTAGCCTTTTTCCTGATCTTAAAGGAAATTAAGCTTTTTGCCATTCAGTAAGATATAGTATATAAGTTTGTCACATATATCCTTTATTGTTTTGAAGTACATTTATTTCTATGCCTAATACTTTCAGCATTTTTAAACATTGACAGATGTTGACTTTTATTGAATTCTTTTTTCTAAAACTATTGAGATAATTGAATGACTTTTCCCCTCATTTTATTGATTCTCTATGTTTGTTGATTTGTGTGTGCTAGCCCATCCTTTCATCTCTGGGATAAATCCCACTTGATTATGGTATTTTTGTGGTTTTGATTTTATTTAATAACTAACAAGGTGGAACATCTTTTCATGTGTTTACTAGCCATTTGCATTTCTTCTTTGGAGAAGTATCTATTCAAATCTTCCACACATTTTAAAATTGCATTATATCTTTATGAATATGAACATTGTTGAGTTATAAGCATTTTTTATGTATTCTCCACAGTAGTTCCTTATCAGATATATAATTTGAAATTAACTTCTTCCATTCTTAGGGTAAAGGTGTTGTTTTTCACGATTAGATCATATTTAGATTAAGTATCACATTAACTATTGGTTTCTCATAGATGCCCTTTAGCAGATTGAAGAAGTTCCATTCTATTCCTGTTTATTTAGTGTTAATATTATAAATATTGTTGGATTTTGTTAAATGCTTTTTCTGTGTTATTGAAATTATTCTGTGATTTTTGTCCCTTTTTTTAACCTATAAACCTTTTATTTACCTATGAACCTCATGCATTTCATATATAAAAATTCAGGAACATTGTGATTCTTCCCACACTACCCTGCCTCCCACCCATATTTCCATCCTTTTTCCACCTCCCTATTCCAATTCTTATTTTTAACTAAGATCTATTTTTAATTGACTTTATACACATAAGATTAACCCTACACTAAGAGTTCAATAAACAATATGAAAATGAAAATTGTTCCTCAACAGTCAAGACAAAGGCTGTTGAAAGTCACTGCATCACAAAGTGTCAATTTCACTTCTATAGATCACCTTTTATGTACTCTATTAGTTACCACAGATCAGGGAGACGTGTGGTATTTGTCTTTTGGGGACTGGCTTATTTCACTAAGTATAATGTTTTCCAGTTACAACCATTTTGTCGCAAATAACAGGATTTCATTTTTATTACAGTGTAGTATCCCATGATATACATATACCATAATTTCTTTATCTAGTCTACAGTTGACAGACATCTGGGTTGATTCCATATCTTAGCTACTATGGATTAAGCTGCAATAAATGTGGGGTACAGATAACTCTTTCATATGCTGATTTCTTTTTCTTTGGGTAGATTCCCAGGAGTGGGATGGCTGGATCATATAGAAGGTCTATATTCAGATTTCTGAGGTATCTCCATACTGTCTTCCACACTGGCTGTACCAGTTTATATCCCCACCAATAGTGGATTAGGGTACCTTTTTCCACACATCCTCACCAGCATTTGTTTGTTGATTTCTGTATGAAAGACATTCTAACAGGGTGAGGTGGAACCTCATTGTGGTTTTGATTTGCATTTCCCTGACTACTAGTGATCCTGAGCATTTTTGCATGTGTCTGTTGGCCATTTGGATATCCTCTTGAAAAATGCCTGTTCAAGTCCTTTGCCCATTTCTTAACTTGATTGTTTTTTGTTGAGTTTCTTGAGCTCTTTATAGATTCTGGGTAAAATCCTGTATCAGTTGCATAGTTTGCAAATTTCTCCCATTCTGTCAGATGCCTCTTCATTTTCCTGATTGTTTCTTTTGCAGTGTAGAGCTTCTCAATTTGAATGAATCCCATTTGTGAATTTTGGCTTTGATTGCCTGTGTTTCTGGGGTCTTTTCCAAGAACTCTGTCAGTGCCAGTACCTTCCAGGGTTTCCCCAATGTTCCCTAGTAACTTGTTGGCATCATGTCATTGATTTAGGTCTTTGATCCATTTTGAGTGTATTTTTGTGTTAAGACTCAAGGTATTGTTCTTGCTTCATACTTCTGCATGTGGAGATCCAGTTTTTCCAGTACCATTTGTTGAAGAGACTGTCCTTGCTCCAGGGATTGGTTTTAGCTCCTTTGTCAAAGGTAAGTTGGTTGTATGTCTACGGATTGATTTCTCTATTTCTATTATGTTCCATTGGCCTATCCATCTGTTTTCATGCCAGGACCAGGCTATTTTGGTTGTAAGTGCCCTGTAGTATGTCTTAAAATCTGGTATTGTGATGCCTCTGGCTTTGTTTTAGTTTTATAAGGTTGCTTTAGCTATTCCAGGTCTCCTGTGTTTCCATATGAATTTCAGCATCATGTTTTCTAGATCTGAGAATAATGTCATTGGTATTCTATTTGAAATCAATCTTTTATGAATTTCAAAAATCTCTTGGTGGAGTCTTTTGTATCCCTTATATATAGAATCATATCATCTACAAATAGAGATAGTTTTACTTCCTCATTCCCAATTTGTATCTCTTTGATTTCTTTTTGCTGCCTAAACTAGAACTTCCAGGATTATATTGAATAATAATGGTGAGAGTAGGCATCTTTGACTGTCTGTGCATCTTAGTGGGAATGCTTCCAATTTTTCCCCATTCAAAATGATGCTGTGTGGGGAGCAACTCGGACTAGACTAAGTTACTGGAATTAAGACTTATTCTATGCATCTGCTCTCCCACAATATGGAGCTGAGAAGGGAGTAACAACTTCTACGCAGCTGCCTCTCGCCAATTTGATTGACTGAGCTGCAGGAGCTGATCTTGCTCCTGATTGGAGGAGAGCAGCATACTCGGCGTGTGAGTAGCAGAGTTGGGATTGGTGGAAGAGGACTATAAAGGAGGAGAGAGACAACATGCACCAGAAACATCTGAGGGAACACCTGTGCAGCCCCCGAGAGAGCCGGCCGGCGGTGTGCCGCTCCCCCGCGGAAGTGGGGAAAGTGGCTAGGGGGAACCGCCCTTCCACGGAGGTGGAAGGGTTGGTAGCCAACCCGGGAAGAACCAGCAGCAAACCCAGGAAGGGCCGAGCAGACGAAAGAACAGCGCAGGGTCCTGTGTCGTTCCTCCATGAAGAGGGGGAGCAGCAATGCTAGTTGTGGGTTTATTGTAAATTGCCTTGATTGTGTTGAAGAATTTCCATCTATACCAAATTTGCTTATGGTTTTCATCATGAAAAGATGTTGCATTTTATCAAATGCTTTCTCTGCATCATTTGAGATAACCATATGGTTTTTTTATTCAGTTTGTTAATGTGATGTATCATGTTTATAGATTTGCAAATGTTGAGCCATCCCTGCATACCAGGGATAAATCCCCCTTGGTCTGGGTGAGTCATCTTTCTGATGTGTTGTTGGATTCTATTGGCTAGCATTTTGTGGAGGACTTTTGTATTTATGTAGATCAGAGGAATTGGTCTATAGTTATCCTTCTCTATTGTATCTTTTTCTGTTTTTTTGAATTAAGGTGATACTGGCTTCATAGAATAAATTTGAGAGGATTCCATCCTTTTCAATTGTTTTGAATAGCATGAGAAGAATTGCAATTAGTTCTTTTTTAAATGTCTGGTGGAATTCAGAAGTGAAGACACCCAGCCTTGGGCTTTTCTTTTTTGAGAGGGTCTTTATTACTGATTCTATCTCAATCTTGGTTATTGGTTTCTTTAGGTTTTCTAAGTCTTCATGACTCAGTTTAGGTAGGTTGCATATGTCCAGAAATATATCCATTACTTCTAGGTTTCCCAGTTTGTTGGCATACAGCTCTTCATATTAATTCCTGAAGATTCTTTTTATTTCTGTAGTGTCTATTATTATATGTTTTGTTTCATCTCTGGTTTTATTAATTTAGGTCTTATCCCTCTTTTTTGGTTAATTGGGCCAAAAGCGTGTCAATTTTGTCTTTTCCAAAAAACAGCTCTTTGTTACACTGATCTTTTGTATTTTTTTTTGCTTCAATTTTGTTTATTTCTTCTCAAATTTTGTTACCTTTTTCCTAATAACTTTGGGCTTCGTTGTTATTGTTTTCTTGGTCCTTGAGATGCATTAATAGCTCATTTATTTGGTGCCTTTCCAATTTCTTTTTATAAGCACCAATTTCTATAAACTTGCCTCTTAACACTGTTTTTACTGTATCCCATAAGTTTTGATATGTTGTATTGTCATCTTCATTCATTTCCAGAAATATTTTGATTTCTCTTTTGATTTGATCTATAACAGTCCTCCCCACCCTTCATTCAGGAACCTGTTGTTCAGTCTCCATGTGTTCGCATATGTTCTAGAGATTCTTGAGTTGGTAATTTCCATTTTCATTCTGTTGGCAGAGATGAGTGGGGTTCTTGTCTTCGTGCAAGAAGTTAAATTGAGAGAACACACCTGGCAGGCCAAGCAGGCGGCTTAGCAGAGAGCTGAGAGCTGAGTGCACAGTCTATGTTCAGACTGGGGTTTATAAAGGAAAGAGTACCCTGTTTTTCCTGTTGTTTCTCCTTCCCTTCCTCCTCCTCCTCCAGGACAAAAGGTTTGCTGAATATAAAATAGGAAAATTCCTCCCCACATTCTGGCCTCATCAGTGGAGCCTCCCCTAGGTTTCCTGTCTTAGAGGAAGAATATTATGGATTCATTGCTCAATGTTATCAGGCCAGATACCCCATTTGGTGTAGCAGAGAGATGACTCACCTGGGGAGCTTTCCTTTGGGGGAAGGACTGAGGCCACTTAGGAAGTTACCATGGATTTTTCATTGTAAAATACTGGGATTCTTCTGAGGCTGTTGCATGCCTTTCCTCAAGCCACTCTCTCACACACATAAGCTAATTCCTAACTAACAGTTCCATTGTGGTCAAGAAGATGCATGGTATGATTTCAATTTGCTGAGACTTGCTTTATGGCCTAGCATGAGGTCTATCCTAGAGAAAGTTCTATTCACTGGTGAGAAGAATTGTCTTCTGCAACTGTAGGATGAAAGTTCTGTAGATATCCTTTAGGTCCATTTTGTCTATAGTGTTGATTAACTCTGTTTCCTTGCTGTTTTTCTGTCTGGTTTATCTGTCCATTGCTGAAAGTGGGGTATTGAAGTCCTCCATTACTATTGTATTGGAGTCTGTATCTCCCTTCAGTTCCATTAAAATTTCTTTTAAATAGCCTGGTTCCCTGTAATTGGGTGCATGTACATTTATTGTAGTTAAATTGATCCTTTAATCATTACATAGTACCTTCTTTGTTTCTTTAACAGTTTTTGTATTAAAGTCTATTTTATCTGATATTAGGATGGCTATACTAACTCTTTTTTGGTTTCTGTTAGCATGAAATATCTTTTTATATCCTTTCACTTTATTTTTTTAGATTTATTTTATTATTTGAAATACAGAGTTAACAGAGAGAGGTAGAGACGGAGAGAGAGAGGTCTTCCATCCAATGCTTCACTCTCCAGATGGCCGCAAGAGCCAGAACTGCACCGATCTGAAGCCAGGAGCCGGGAGCTTCTTCCTGGTCTCCCACATGGGTGCAGGGGCCCAAGGACTTGGGCCATCTTCTACTGCTTTCCCAGGCCATAGCAGAGAGCTGGATCGGAAGTGGAGCAGCCGGGACTAAAACCGGCACTCACATGGGATGCTGACACTTCAGGCCAGGGCTTTAACCCGCTGTACTACAGCGCCAGCCCCCATCCTTTCACTTTCAATCTGCATGTATCTTTGTTGATGAGATGTATTTTTTGTAGGCAGCAAATAGATGTTGTTTTTGAATCCATTCAGCCAATCTGCGTCTTTTAACTGGAAAGTTGAGGCCATTTACTTTCAAGGTGACTATTGATAAGTATCAACTTGGCCTTGCCATTTTCCCATAATACTCCTATTGTTTACTTTGGATTTCCTTTGTACTTTTACTGGGAGATTTTCTGCCTTTACCTTCTTTCATAGTTTCATGTTTGTGTTTCTGTGTGTAGCACATCCTTAACCATCTTTTGGAAGGCTAGACCAGTGGTGATAAATTGTTTCAATTTTTTTTTGTTATGGAAGGTCTTTATTTCACCTTCATTCACAAATGAAAGCTTTGAAGGGTACAGAATTCTGGGTTGACAGTTTTTTTTTTCTCTTAAGACTTGGAATATATCTGGCCATTCTCTCCTAGCTTATAGGGTTTCTGATGAGAAGTCAGCTGTGAGTCTAATTGGAGATCCTCTGAAAGCAATCTGGCATTTCTTGTGCATAATTTAGAATCTTTTTTTCTGTTTTACTGGGGAGAGTTTGACTACAATGTGTTGTGGTGAAGATCTTTTTTGTTTATGTCTGTTATGAGTTCTGTGGGCTTCCTGTACTTAGACATCCCTTTCTTTCTCCAAATTAGGGAAGTGTTCTGTAATTATTTCTCTAAAAAGGCCTTCTAATCCATTTTCTCTTTACATGCCTTTAAGAACTCCTAAAATCTCCAACACTGTGTTTTAGTTTTCTAATTTCCTTTTTTTTTTTTTTTTTGGTCTGACTATAAAATAAAATTTCCAGAGATCTATCTTTTTTTTTTTAATTTTTTTTTGACAGGCAGAGTGGACAGTGAGAGAGAGAGACAGAGAGAAAGGTCTTCCTTTGCCGTTGGTTCACCCTCCAATGGCCGCCGCGGCCGGCGTGCTGCGGCCGGCGCACCGCGCTGATCCGATGGCAGGAGCCAGGAGCCAGGTGCTTTTCCTGGTCTCCCATGGGGTGCAGGGCCCAAGCACCTGGGCCATCCTCCACTGCACTCCCTGGCCACAGCAGAGAGCTGGCCTGGAAGAGGGGCAACCGGGACAGAATCCGGCACCCCGACCGGGACTAGAACCCGGTGTGCCGGCGCCGCTAGGCGGAGGATTAGCCTAGTGAGCCGCGGCGCCGGCCTCAGAGATCTATCTTATAACCTGGATATTCTTTCTTCTGCCTCACTGAGTCTGTTGTTAAGGCTTTCCACTACATTTCTTATTTGATCTATTGAATTCTTCATTTCCAACATTTCACTAATTTCTCTTCAAAAATCTCAGTTTCATGGGAAAATTTTCCATTCTTGTCATGTATAGACTTATTTAATTTGTGGATTTGTTTCTAATTATTTCTAAGTGATTCTACAATTAATTTTTTTTAATTCCATTTCTGGCATTTCTTCAATCTCTTCACCTTCACATTCTAGTATTGATATGTTCTTGTGTTTTGGGAGGCACTGTGTTTCTTTCTTATTCTTGTTTCTTGAATTTCTGCATTTATTTTTAGGTATTTGTGGAGATACTTGTTCTGTTTTGCTTTTTTTTTTCCTCTGATGCCTTTTGTCTTTGGACTGTGCCTTTGAGGCTTAGTGAAGTGTCTGCTCTTTCAGTGAATACCCAGAGGTGTATGCTGGGTGTGGCCAGGGAGCTCGGTTCAATGCTCCAAGGTGAGGGGAATATTCAAGGTGACACTGAAGTTGGGCATGGTAGATCTCTTTTTTTATCAGAGGGGAGTGTTTTATCACCTCTGTTGGCATAGGCTCATCCTCACATCCTCTCCTTCAGGGAGACCACTGTCTTGGTGTTAACCCCAGTGGGTACAGTATTCATCCATGCTGCCATAAGGACCACACACAAAGTATCCATGCAGTCTTCAGTGCTCACACAGTAGCAGTGACCCATCCCAGTAAATCAAGGAGTGCCAAGCTTGTGGATTCACCCACAACAACTGCCCAGAGACCCAGCCCACACCCTGTGCCCTCCCATGCAGCCACAGTATTTCCTCAGTCCCTGCACACAAGCCTCCCACAGTCACAGCATTGCAAGGGTTCACTCTGACCTGGCAATCTGTCCCATCCACAGAGAAGAGGAGAACTTCCCATAGCCAGCCACCTGTTGGAACTCTGCCCAGGCAGCCTAAGCCCCAGAGCCTGTGATGCATTGGAGGCTAGAGGCACTTCACAGTCCTACGTGGCACCTAGACCCTGTCAATCCTCCCAGCCAGACTCAGATGTCTCCTCTTGGCTGATTGCTGGATGTACAGACACAGGCTGGCACAGATGTTATATATGTCCAAAGTGGCGCCCACCCTCTCTCTGCTAGTTGTAAGGCACCATTGTCAGAGGGTTGGGGAGAAAGAAACATGCCCCTTTTTTCCCTCAAGGTTGGCAGGTACACTGACCCCCACAGGGCTCCAAGCCAGACTCACACCAGGCTCTCCCCACAGCTTTATCACCAGTGGCTTGGGCTGCTTCAGTCTGGTCTTAGTCAGAGAGCTGGTTTTACTCTCCAGAGCTGGTGCTGAGTATCTCGGTTGCTGGAGTCCTGTGTTGTATCCATGCTCATGCTGCACATCCACACCCTCCGCATAAATCCAAAGCATCCCTCCAACTTCCATGGAGTTTCCACTGCAGTTTTACCACTAACTCTTCCTTGATATTTCATTCTCACCACTCTTTTTTTTTAACCTATCTTCCCCTAGACTAGAGCAGTAAGCTCCCTCCCTATTCTGCCCTGTCCTTAATTATATAAATGTGCTGTTGAATTTGATTTACTAGTATTTTCTTAAGGGTTTTTGTATGTATGTGCATCAAGGATGTTGGCCTGTAGTTTTCTTTTTTGCTGTGTCCTTGTCTGGTTTTGGTATTAGAATATTGCTGAGCCTCTGGATTGAGTTTGGAAGGATTCTTTTCTTTCAGGACTTTGGATGATTTAAGGAAAATTGGCGTCAATTCTTCTGTAAAGGTTTGGTAAAAATTCATCAGTGAGACCATCTGGTCACATGATTTTCTTTTTTAAGAGACTATATTTTTTTTTTGACAGGCAGAGTGGACAGTGAGAGAGAGAGACAGAGAGAAAGGTCTTCCTTTGCCATTGGTTCACCCTCCAATGGCCGCCGTGGCCGGAGCACCGTGCTGATCCGAAGCCAGGTGCTTCTCCTGGTCCCCCATGCGGGTGCAGGGCCCAAGGACTTGGGCCATCCTCCACTGCACTCCCAGGCCACAGCAGAAATCTGGCCTGGAAGAGGGGCAACCGGGACAGAATTCGGCGCCCTGACTGGGACTAGAACCTGGTGTGCCGGCACTGCTAGGCGGAGGATTAGCCTAGTGAGCCGCGGCGCCGGCCAAGAGACTATATTATTGATTCAATTCTTTCTTTTTGTTCTGTTTGGCTTTTCTGTCCTTGTAGTTCAATTTTGGTAGGTTATTTGGATCCAGAAATCTTATCACTTGTTCTAGGATTTACAATTTGTTAGCATAAAGGTGTTCATAATAGCCCCTAATTATTCCTTGTATTTCTTTTTTTTTTTTAACTTTTATTTAATGAATATAAATTTCCAAAGTACGGCTTATGGATTACAATGGCTTCCCCCCCATATCGTCTCTCCCACCCGCATCCCTCCCCTTTCCCACTCCCTCTCCCCTTCCATTCACATGAGGATTCATTTTCGATTCTCTTTATATACAGAAGATCAGTTTAGCATACATTAAGTAAAGATTTCAACAGTTTGCTCCCACACAAACATAAAGTGAAAAATAATAGATGATTTTTTAAATGATGATGAAATCAGATCAGACCTATTGTCATGTTTAATCCCAGTGAGAGTCAAGTTGGGAATTGATAATTTCTTCTTCTTCTTTTTTTTTTTTTTTTACAGAAGATCAGTTTAGTATACATTAAGTAAAGATTTCAACAGTTTGCACCCCCACAGATACACTAAGTGAAATATACTGTTTGAGTACTCATTATAGCATTAAGTCTCAATGTACAGCACATTAAGGACAGAGATCCTACATGAGGAGCAAGTGCACAGTGACTCCTGTTGTTGACTTTACAAATTGACACTCCTGTTTATGGCATCAGTAATCTCCCTATGCACCAGTCATGAGTTTCCAAGGCTATGGAAGCCTTTTGAGTTCACCGACTCTTATCTTGTTTAGACAAGGTCATATTCAAAGTGGAGGTTCTCTCCTCCCTTCAGAGAAAGGTACCTCCTTCTTTGATGACCTGTTCTTTCCACTGGGATCTCACTCACAGAGATCTTTCATTTAGGGTTTTTTTTTTTGTTGTTTTTCTTTTTCTTTTTTTTTTTTTTTTTTTTTTTTTGCCAGAGTGTCTTGGCTTTCCATGCCTGAAATACTCTCATGGGCTTTTCAGCCAGATCGGAATGCCTCTAGGGCTGATTCTGGGGCCAGAGTGCTGTTTAGGACATCCACCATTCTATGAGTCTGCTGAGTATCTCACTTCCCATGTTGGATCACTCTCCCCTTTATTTAATCTATCAGTTAGTATTAGCAGGTACTAGACTTGTTTATGTGCTTCCTTTGACTCTTAGTCCTTTCATTATGATCAATTGTGAACTGAAATTGATCACTTGGACTGGTGAGATGGCATTGGTACATGCCACCTTGATGGGATTAAATTGGAGTCCCCTGGTATGTTTCTAACTCTACCATTTGGGGCAAGTCAGCTTGAGCATGTCCCACATTGTACATCTCTTCCCTCTCTTATTCCTACTCTTATGTTTAACAGGGATCACATTTCAGTTAAATTTCAACACTTAAGAATAACTGTGTATTAATTACAGAATTAAACCAGTCATATTAAGTAGAACAAACAAAAAAAATACTAAGAGGCATCACAATACCAGATTTCAGGACATACTACAGGGCAGTTGTAATCAAAACAGCATGGTACTGGTACAGAAGCAGATGGATAGACCAATGGAACAGAATTGAAACACCAGAAATCAACCCAAAAATCTACAGCCAACTTATATTTGATCAAGGATCTAAAACTAATTCCTGGAGCAAGGACAGTCTATTCAATAAATGGTGCTGGGAAAATTGGATTTCCACGTGCAGAATCATGAAGCAAGACCCCTACCTTACACCTTACACAAAAATCCACTCAACATGGATTAAAGACCTAAATCTACGACCTGACACCATCAAGTTACTAGAGAACATTGGAGAAACCCTTCAAGATATTGGCACAGGCAAAGAATTTCTGGAAAAGACCCGGGAGGCAAAGGCAGTCAAAGCCAAAATCAACTATTGGGATTGCATCAAACTGAGAAGTTTCTGTACTGCAAAAGAGACAGTCAGGAGAGTGAAGAGACAACCGACAGAATGGGAAAAAATATTTGCAAACTATGCAACAGATAAAGGGCTAATAACCAGAATCTACAAAGAGATCAAGAAACTCCACAAAAACAAAACCAACAACCCCCTTAAGAGATGGGCCAAGGACCTCAATAGACATTTTTCAAAAGAGGAAATCCAAATGGCCAACAGGCACATGAAAAAATGTTCAAGGTCATTAGCAATCAGGGAAATGCAAATCAAAACCACAATGAGGTTTCACCTCACCCCGGTTAGAATGGCTCACATGCAGAAATCTACCAACAACAGATGCTGGCGAGGATGTGGGGAAAAAGGGACACTAACCCACTGTTGGCGGGAATGCAAACTGGTCAAGCCACTATGGAAGTCAGTCTGGAGATTCCTCAGAAACCTGAAGATAACCCTACCGTTCGACCCAGCCATCCCACTCCTTGGGATTTACCCAAAGGAATTTAAATTGGCAAACAAAAAAGAGGTCTGCACCCTAATGTTTATTGCAGCTCAATTCACAATAGCTAAGACCTGGAACCAACCTAAATGCCCATCAACGGTAGACTGGATAAAGAAATTATGGGATATGTACTCTTTAGAATACTATACCGCAGTAAGAAACAACGAAATCCAGTCATTTGCAACAAAATGGAGGAATCTGGAACACATCATGCTGAGTGAAATAAGCCAGTCCCAAAGGGACAAATACCATATGTTCTCCCTGATCAGTGACAACTGACTGAACTCCAAAAAGGAAACCTGTTGAAGTGAAATGGACACTATGGGAAACGGTGACTTGATCAGCATAGCCCTGACTGTTAATGAACAACTTAATACATTATCCCTCTTAGTATTTTTTTTGTTTGTTCTACTTAATATGACTGGTTTAATTCTGTAATATTCCTTGTATTTCTATAGTATTAGTTCTTTTTTTAAAAAAATATTTACTCATTTATTTGAAAGTAAAAATTACAGAGAGAGGCAGCAAGAGAGTTCTTCCATCCACTGGTTCAATCCCCAACTGGCCACAATGGCTGGAGCTGAGCTGATCCAAAGCCAGGAGCCAGGAGCTTCTTCCAAGTCTCCCATGTGGGTACAGGGGCCCAAGGACTTGAGCCATCTTCTGCTTTCCTGGGCCAGAGCAGAGAGCTGGATTGGAAGTGAGGCAGGCGGGTCATGAACTGGCACCCATGTAGGATACCCACACTGCAGGCAGCAGTTTTACCCACTACACCACAGTGCCGACCCCTATAGTATTACTTCTAATATCTCCTTTTTCCACTTCTGATTTTATTTTCTTGGGTTTTCTCCTTTTTCCTATTAGTCTAGCTAAAGGTTTGTCAATTTTGTTTATATTTTCAAAGAACAACTCTTCATTTCACTGATCCATATTGTTTTAAATTTGTTTCATTTATTTATACCTTGAGATTTTTTTTTCTTTCCTTGTGCAAATTTTAAGTTTGGCTTGTTCTTGCTTTTCTAGCTCCTTAAGTTGAATCTTTAGGTTGTTTACTTGAAAGCTTTCTATTTCTTTGATGTAGGCACTTTCTACTATAAACTTCCTTCATAGTACACCTTTTGCTGTATCCAACTGTTTGGGCTTGCTATATTTTCATTTTTATTTATTTCAGTTTATCAGTCATTCAAGAGACTATTTTTTTAACTTTTATTTAATGAATATAAATTTCCAAAGTATAGCTTATGGATTACAATGGCTTCCCCCCACCCCATAACTTCCCTCCCACCCGCAACCTTCCCCTTTCCCGCTCCCACTCCCCTTCCATTCACATCAAGATTCATTTTCAATTCTTGTTATATACAGAAGATCAGTTTAGTATATATTAAGTAAAGATTTCAACAGTTTGCACCCACATAGCAACACAAAGTGAAAAATATTGTTTGAGTACTAGTTATAGCATTAAATCTCAATGTACAGCACATTAAGGACAGAGATCCTACATGAGGAGTAAGTGCACAGTGACTCCTGTTGTTGCCTTAACAACTTGACACTCTTGTTTATGGCATCAGTAATCAAATCACCCTAGGCTCTTGTCATGAGTTTCCATAGCTATGGAAGCCTTTTGAGTTCACCAACTCTGATCATATTTAGACAAGGTCGTAGTCAAAGTGGAAGTTCTCTCCTCCCTTCAGAGAAAGGTACCTCCTTCTTTGATGACCTGTTCTTTCCACTGGGATCTCACTTGCAGAGATCATTTAGGTCTTTTTTTTTTTTTTTTTTTGCCAGAGTGTCTTGGCTTTCCATGTCTGAAATACTCTCATGGGCTTTTCAGCCAGATCGGAATGCCTTAAGGGCTGATTCTGGGGCCAGAGTGCTGTTTAGGACATCCACCATTCTATGAGTCTGCTGTGTATCCCTCTTCCCATGTTGGACATTCTCTCCCTTTTTTGTTCTATCAGTTAGTATTTTCAGACACTAGTGTTGTTTATGTGATCCCTTTGATTCTTAGTCCTATCATTATGATCAATTGTGAACAGAAATTGATCAAATGGACTAGTGGGATGGCATTGGTACATGCCACCTTGATGGGATTGAATTGGAATCCCCTGGTATGTTTCTAACTCTACCATTTGGGGCAAGTCAGCTTGAGCATGTCCCACATTGTACATCTCTTCCCTCTCTTATTCCCACTCTTATATTTAACAGGGATCACTTTTCAGTTAAGTTTCAACACTTAAGAATAACTGTGTATTAATTACAGAATTAAACCAATAGTATTAAGTAGAACAGACAAAAAATACTAAGAGGGATAATGTATTAAGTTGTTCATCAACTTAAGAGACTTTTAAATCCCAAATATTTGTACAATTTTTCATGTTCTTTTTGACTTCTAGTTTTGACTTCTAGTGTTTAGAGAAGAAACATGCTATGATTCCTTTTTTTAAAAAATTTATTGAGAGTTGTTTTATATCCTAATATGCGATCTATCCTAGAGAAAGTTCCCTGTGCTGATAAAAGAAATGTGTATTCTGAAGCTGTTGGATGAAATGTTTTATTAATGTTTATTTGTTCCATAGCGTAGTTTAATGTTTCTTTGTTAATCTTTTGTCTAGATGATCACAAATGTGAAAAAGACATATTTCCATTATTTTGCTAAATTTTTTGACTATTTATATAGCATTTGTTTCTTTCTTCCTCTCTTGTGATTTGATGGCTTTCTATATTGAGAGTCCGATCATCTTCTTCTGCATTGTGTTTCTGTTTTACTATTGAGTTTTATACTTTTGCATGTGTCTATGATAGTAGTTATCATCTTTTGGCTTCTAGCATAGGACTCCCTTAAGCATTTCTTGTAGGGCCAGTCTGATAGTATGTGAATTCTTTATGACTGACTTAAAATGACTTTATTTCTCCTTTGTTGGATATAGTTCTCTTGATTGGCAATTTCTTTCCTTAAAGGCTTTGAATAGATCACCCCATTCTTTTCATGCCTGAAAGGATTCTGCTGAGAAATATAGTGTTATTCTAATGAGGATTTCCTCTTATGTGACTTGATGCTTTTGTCTTACTGTCCTGATATTCTTTATTTTATATTTTTGACAGTATAATTATATTATGCCTCACAGAGGATTCTTTTTGATCAAATCTATTAGGGGTCTTTTGGGCTTCCTGGACCTGGGTGTATCTTTTCCAAAACTTAAAAATTTGAGGAATTCAGAAAAGCTTCCTATGCCTTTTATCTTTTCTTCTCTCACTTTATCCCCTATACTGCAAATGTTTGCTTGCTTTATGGTGTCCCATAAATCTCAAAGGCTTTATTTTTAATTTTTTTTCTTTTTATTTATTTTTAATCTGGCTAGGGGAAAGGGAGTGGGAAAGGGGAGGGTTGCGGGTGGGAGGGACGTTATGGGGGGAAGCCATTGTAATCCATATTCTGTACTTTGGAAATTTATATTCATTAAATAGAAGTTTAAAATAAATAAATAAATAAATAAATAAAAAATCTGGCTAGTTTAAAAAGGCCTGTCTTCCAACTCAAAAATTCTTCCTTTTGCCTGCTCAGCACCACTATTGAGTCAGTAGCTATATTTTTTAGTTTACTTATTGAGTTATTTTGATGATTAATTGTTTTTATGATTATTTCTGCTGAATCTCTCGTATCACGGATTATCTTCCTTATTTAATTAAATTGTCTATCTATATTCTCCTATATCTCATGGTTTCCTTGACATCATTCTGTTGACTTTTTTGTCAGGCAATTCCTTGATTTCCTTTTCCTTGATGTCAGCTGCTGTAAGTTATTGTGTTACTTTGAAGGCATTGTGTTCCTTGGTTCATGCTTCTTTTGACCATACATTGGTAGTATGCATCTGGCAGGTCAATTGCTTCTACTATAATCTTGTAGGGTGACTTTAAAAGTATAAGACTTTCTCCTGATGATATGTCCTAAAAGTGTTAGTTGCATAGGTTGCATTGGAGTTGTTTCCAAGTGAATACTTTAGCATGGTAACCTGCTTCATTTATAATCAGCCTTTTTTATATCTGTTACCTAATCCCCTTGGTCATCAGTTTCTTCTTGGGTACTGTGAAAGAGGTGGATTGAAAGACATCAAATGGGGGCCAGTGCTGAGGCATAGTAGATTAAGCCTCCACTTGTGGTGCTAACATCCCATATGGTGCCAGTTCAAGTCCCAGCTGCTCCACTTCTAATACAGACCCTAGTAATGGCCTGGGAAAGCAGAGGAAGATGGCCCAAATGCATGGACCCCTGAACCCATGTGGGAGACCTGGAAGAAGCCCATGGTTCCTGGCTTTGGATCAGCCCAGCTCTGGCTACCGTGCCCTTTTAGGGAATTAACCAGCAGATAGAAAACCTCTCTCTCTGTCTGTAACTCTGCCTTTCAAGTAAATAAGTAAATATAAAAAAAAAAAAAACTAAAACTCAAATGTAGTTTGCCACTTTAAAGTACTAGGAATACACCAGAATGAATATTGCTTTGTGATGCAAAATCATCCAGATACCTCCCTGGTTGAGCATTTTGCTGTTTTATCGTTGATGGTAGAATTTAGCCCATGGAAGATAAAGCAGTCCAGGGCCAGTGTTGTGATGCAGATGGTTAAGCCATAGCCAACAATGCCAGCATCCCATATGAGTGCCAGTTTGAGTCCCAGTTGCATCACTGCAAGGACTGTGCCAGGAAAAGCAGTGGAAATATGACTCAAATGTTTGGGCTGCTGCCACTCACATGGGAGACCTGGATGGAGTTTCAGGCCGCTGGCTTCAGCCTGGTCCAATCCTGGCCATTGTGGCCAATTTGGGAGTGGACCAGTGGATTGAAGACCTCTCCCCTCCCCTCCGCCCCTTGGTTCTCCTCCTCTCTGTGTAACTCTGCTTTTCAAAGAGGGAGGAGCAGCAGCAGCTAAAGTGGTCCTACTCCTCTCACTAACTCAGGGGCACCATGGGTGTGAGCATCTGTTGCCTTTATCTTTTGCAGACATGCTCAGGGATATGTTGTTCATCTGTGATCTGCTTTTTTGGGCATTAACGTATCTACTTTGAGGCAAGATCACAGTGCAGCAACCTCTGCCTGAAGCCAGGAAAATTGAGGACGTTATAAAATTTGAAAAAGGAACCCTCCACAGCATGCAAGCCTTTTGACTTAATAGAACCTGAATTATGCATTATGCACACAGATCTATAACTAAAAATGCTCCAGGCTTTTCTCTTACTATGGAAAAGAGAATTTCTTTGCGTAAATTTGCTTTGTAAAATTTGCCTATAGATTTTTACTACACTTTTCTAACACTTAGAGACTACTTAAGTTTGGATCTTTAAAACAGCAGAAAATATTTTAATCTATTTAAAATCCTCTCACTTTGAATTGTACTTTTCTGAAGCCATCAGAGCCAGAAAATACAGAGGGGGTGACCAGGAAATAGTGAGATAAGAAACAGTTATAAGAACTGGAATTCATTTGTTAACTCAGTGTCTTTTTTTAAAATTTATATACCGTATTTGAAAGGCAGAGTTACAGAGAGAGAGAGACAGAGAGATCTTCCATCCTCTTCCATCCTCTGATTCACTCCTCAAGTGGCCACAGTGGCCAGAGCTGGGCCAGACTAAAGCCAGGAGTCAGGAGCTTCTTCCAGGTCTCCCATGTGGATGGCAGGGGCGCAAGCATTTGGGCGATCTTCCTCTGCTTTCCCAGGCACTCTAGCAGGGAGCTGGATCAGATGTGGAGCAGCCAAGGCTCAAACTAACACCCGTATGCACTGCAGGTGGCAGCTTTACCCTCTATGCTACAGTGCCAGCTCCTAATACTGTGTCTTAAGCAAATCGTCCACCCTCTGGCTTTGCTTCCTTGCATGTTATTTGGACTGAAGATAGTCAGTCTTACAGTGCCAGTCTTGCATTACTCTTGAGTGGCACACACATAGGCAAATTATGAGAAAGCTTCAATGTCACATGTTTATTTGTCCATATCATTAAATGATCTGCATTTTCTTTTTCTCATTTCTTTCAAAGGATAACAGTTTCAGCCATGTGCTTTATGGATTTCACCAGGTTTCCTCTTGACACTCAAAATTGTTCCCTTGAACTGGAAAGCTGTAAGTTTTACTTCTTGATGGAGTGAGTACACATCATCTGAACATACCATCACATATTTGTATGCAAATACTCACAGACATGATTTTTAGCAAGTATTTAAAAAACCTTGACATAGTTGTCTAAAGGAGTTGTAAGTTTTTATCTTTTTGGGATTTTCCCCCTAAGGCTGACTATAGTATCTGTCTCAGAAGAGAAGCTGTAAAAAAAAAAAAACAAAAACCAGTGGTTTTATAATTACATAGTCTGCAGTTTCCACAATGATTATAAAGGAATAGCTCCCTAAAAAGGTATGTTCAAGCTAATGCTACTGCATTGAATAACAGGTTCACCACATTTGAAAAGCTCTTGAATTCATGTTCCTGAATGAATCATAATTCTGAATTCAGTGTATTTGGACTCCCCTGGGGAAACCTACCTCTAGACATAACCGTATAATCAAGGCACTGTCACAGGATATCTGAGCCAGATTCCTGTCAATTACTTTGATATATTATTATTTTTGAGATGACATCTTAACAGCATATTCATAATGTGTCTAAAGTGATGAGAATTCAATGGATATCTACTACACAGGTACTTCTCTCCAAATCCATTAGAAACTTTCTCTATCACAATTTGATTTTAGAAAATAAGTCTTTACAATCCAGGCCCATTTTTTTAAAATTTTGCCCAATAGTACTGAAGAGCCAAGGTGGACTATCATTCTGGAATCAAGTCTGTGAATACGAGGCAATGTCATGACATCACTCTGAGTCCTGGCTTAATATTATAAAAGGATGAGCACAGATAAGGGAGGTAGCTGTTTGGACAGTTTCAACTCACTGTGTGGGCACAAAAGAAGCCTCTACACTAAACAAGTCAATATTTTTTTTTTTGGAAGATGTGGGTGTGATCAGTTTACTGGCAAACATATTTTTTGGCACCTAATATAGTCATGTCATTTGACATGCTTGAGATAGAGAACTGCATATAATGTGGTTGTGGACCTCAAGGAGCATATTCCTATTATCAGAATGTCATTCTTTTGTTATAGATGCCTATAGTGAGGAGGATCTAATGTTGTACTGGAAACATGGAAACAAGTCCTTAAATACTGAAGAGCACATTTCCCTTTCTCAGTTCTTCGTCGAGGAGTTCAGTGCATCCAGTGGATTAGCTTTCTATAGCAGCACAGGTACAGTGTTTTATATGGATGACTCACTGGCATTTATTGATATCCTGTTGTTTGCAAAGCACCATAACATATGAAGACACCTGAATCCAAACAAATGTGGAATTTGGCCGATAGCATCATCCCTGTCCTTCCACAGACAACTGCCTCTTCATGTCCAAAGTATCATTTCTCTCCCCTTTGTGCAACCACCTCTAACTAGCTGCATTGCTTCCACTCTTGGCCCTTCCAGACCACTCTCAATACAGCCAAGTGATCTTTAGAAACATAAAGATCACAACTGTTTCCTGACCAAAAGTCCCCCTATCTAGTGTTTACCATTGCACTTACAACCAGATTCAGTGTTCTCAACACATCTATCTCCTGCCCAAAGCTCTGACCTTACCAACTATCCCTGCCCCTCCACCTTATCTTACCTAGCCATTTTGGTCATCCATCGTGTTCTATCTGTAGGGCTTCTGCTTGGATCTTCTTTTCTCTCTGTCTGGAATGCATGACCAGCTCCTGCACTTTGCTCAGAGCTTTGAGCAAATATATTCCCACCCCACCCTGTCTAAAATCAGCCTCCTTTTTTGGCATTCCCTGCCTCTATTTGTCTTCACAGAACTTAGCACTACCTGAACTACATACTCACTTGACCTCTCTGCTGCCTGAGTGCCTCACTAGAAAGAGGGCAGAGAATCCTTCTGCCTTGTTCTCCATTTCTGCCCTCAGCTCCTAGAAGGTACTGCACATGATAAGTTCTCAATAAAAACCAGCTGAATCAATCAAACACTGTATACTCTTTGCTGCGATAGATATGTGTTTGATTTGGCAATATTTACCCAAGGCATTTGCTAACATTACACTTGACCTTTATTAACTTAAGGTAGAAGCATCCCTCTCTGATCGCCTCTACCGCACTCCATCTCCTTCCATCAATACCCTGATTGTTGTTTGTATTCTTGGTCACTTTTAAACAGGATCTATACAAAATACCATTTCAGATTCAATGAAGCCAGATTCAGGCCAGAAATTTTGCCAATAGCTGCCCTGAGGTTCAGAGCTGTCCTGGCTAGGGTCCTTTACTTACTCTGTTTTGCAGTGGTACACTTTCCCCTCAAAGGTACTTGGCTCTCTTCTTAGACATTGAAGAGGAGTTATGAAGTTACATCTAAAAAGTCTGTATCATTAATAGGGAAACCAAAATTTGCATCATGGATGAACTAAGCTACTTTCCAGGATGAATAGCCATTTAGCTGTTTACTTCCAGAAGAAATGCTCTGTTACACCCCATTATTTGTCTACATTGTTTGAGAGTCAGCAAATGGTATTATTAATTTTAATGATGTTTATTACTTTTGCTGATTATGGAAGTAACACACATTTGTTTGTTTTGATATCTTATATATCTCTGGCTCATAGTACATGCTCAAAGGCTAATTATTGAAAGAACCCATAAATGTAGATAATTTGAAAAACACTCAGAAAAGTTCAAAGAATAAAGCTTTTGTAACTCCATAAGGATAAACTTTAGTTAATAATTCTTTTGATATATTTTTCTTATCTTTTTTGTATTTGTCATTCTCTATATAAACAAATACAGAGATATTTGTATCAGCATTTTTAATGTTCTTAGTATTAAGTTGATGTTCTGATAAAAGAATGCATGCAATTAGTGATGTGCATATAAAATGTTATTTATAGGATTTTTACCTTATTATTACTATGACAAAATAACTTTGGCACATTACAAGTTGTGAATAGAACTGTATAATATTCAATTATAATATAAAGTAATTACTTGTGAAGCATAGAAATCCAAGAGTTTCCTATGCAGAATATAAACAATAACATGATGGCATGTCCATTAACATACATCCAGCTACCTTCTTAGAAGAAGTTAAATTTCACTTCCAAATTCTAACTTCACCACTAAGTTGTTCTGTTTGTTCCCCTGTCTCTTTGCTTGTGCTTCTCAGTCTTTTTGACCCTGCAAGGCAGTTCTGGTCATGTTTTATTGTCTGTATAAAGCCAAAAAGAATACTTGCATTGAGAAAATTACTGCTCATAAAGATGCTTTGAAATAAACTACAAGTCCTTAATATTCAGGTGCAATTATATTCTTAAATAGCATTTTGATTCCTAAGATAAATGAGACAACATAAAATCAGGTTATATGTGTTTTGTGTGGCATGAAATGGAGAGTTATATACAATAATTTTTTAATTGTATACCTTTATTAAAATACCATATACAGGAGTCATTCATGTGGTACAGTTGGTAAGGCTGCTGCTTGGGATACCTGCATCCACTGTCAGAATGATAATTTGATTCCTGTCTACTCCACTTCCCATCTGGCTCCTTGCTAATGCACCTGGAAAGCAGCAGATGATGTCTCAGTTGCCTGCATTTCTTCCACCCACATGGGAGACCTGGATGGGGTTTCTGGCTCCAAGCTTCAGCCTAACCCATCCCCAGTTGCTGGGGGGACTGGACCAGTATATGGAAGATATCTCTCTCTCTCTCCCTTTCTTCCTTTCAAATAAATAATAATTTTTTTCAAATAATAAATACTATACATTGTATTCCATAAATATGTACAATGATTAAGTGTTAAACATGCTGACTAACCCAATTTGATCAATACACATTGATTACATGTTCTCATTGAATATACTGTATCCCCAAAGAATATACAATTAAATTAATGATAGTAGAGGAATTCCTTAAATTCCAAAAAAAATTTTAAAGCAAATTGCAGAAGAATTATATGTATATAATATACATATCATAATTCTTCATTTGTTATTAAAGAAAATTTATACTCTGGTTTCTCTTCAGATCATATAAATCTTTTGCCTTTTTAAAGAAAGTATTTGTATATAATATGTATGTATGTATGAAAGTACTCATAGAAAAATGTAATTAAAGTGTTTATTTTGGTACAAAATTTTTTTCAAAACTTAGACAGTTTTGTCATAATACACATTTCCATGAATTTTAGGAAGATCCTGCATGTGTATAATCTCAAATTTTTGAATCCAGTATTTATTTTCATTTGAAAAGCAGAAAGACAAATAGAAATCTCCATCAACTGTTTCACTCTCCAAAATCCTGTAACAGCCAGGCTGGACCAGGTTGAAGCCAAGAGCCAGCAACTCAATCTGGATTTCCCACATGGGTTGCAGGGACCTAATACTTGAATCATCAACTGCTACCTCCCAAGATGTGTATTAGCAGGAAGCTGGGTTGGAAGCAGAGGAGCCAGAACTCAAATCAGATACACGGATGTGGGATGTGGGTATCTGAAGCAAATACCTGCCCTCATCAAAATTTTTTGCACCAAAAGAAACACTTCAATCTATTTTTTTCAAAAATGTTTTGAAGTTTCCAGATGTACCTATGCATAAATATATGTATGCATATGTGTGTGTTGCATGAGCACAATCTAGAAAGAGTAAGAAGAATAATTCTGAGATATAAGTACACATTGAAGAAATTTTTCATTTTATTTCAACATTTTTGTCTTTTTTTAAATTTGTGACAATGTACACAATTTTTAATAAGACAAGAATGTGTTCTTTTTAAATTTTTAATTAATATAAAGAGAACCAATTTTACACAATCCATAGGTAGACTTCCAAGAACACAACCATACTTCCCTCATTCCCCTATTCTTCTCCCAGTGTCTTTTCCTCCCTCCTCTTCTTCATCAGTAATGGAAAGATATAATTTTAATCCACTATATATTCACAGCCTTTATAAATCACTAATCATTATATTCAACAAGTAAAAAGTAGGAATACCATAGTTCCACAAAAGTATAGATAAGAGCTAAAAATGACAATCATATCCCAAAGTGACTATTTTATTCCTACATATATTTTTGTGTTCTGTGGTGTTAACTGCCATGTATCAGAGAAAATATATATTTGTCTTTTTGAGACTGGCTTACTTCATAAAGCATAATGGTTTCCAGTTGCATCCGTTTTGTTGCAAAAGATAGGATTTCATTCTTTTTTATAGCATAGTATATTTTTTTAAATCAGTCTTCAGTTGATGGACATCCATCTGTACTGATATCCTATCTTAGCTATTGTAAATTTAGCTACAATAAACACAGGGATACAAATAACTTTCATATGGTGATTTAATTTCATTTGGGTAAATTCCCAAGAGTGGGATATCTGGGTCATATGATAAATCTATTTTCAGATCTCTAAGGAATTGCCATACTATCTTCCATAATGACTGTACTAGTTTACATTCTCACCAACAGTGGATTAAGGTACCTTTTTTCCACATACTTGCCAGCATTTGTTGTTTGTTGAATTTGGTGGTGATAGCCATTCCAGATGGGGTGAGGTGACACCTCATTTTGTTTTTCATTTGCATTTCCCTGATGGCTAGTGATCCTGAGCACTTTCTCATGTGTCCGTTGGCTATTGTATTTCATCCTTGGAAAACTGGCTTCTCAAGTGCCCTTTGCCCATTTCTTACTGGATTGTTTGTTTTGTTGTTGTTGCATTTCCTTTACTTTTTATAGATCCTAGATATTAATCCATTATTAGTTTCATAGTTTACAAATATTTTCTCCCATTCTGTCGGTTGCTTCTTCACCTTGCTGAGTGTTTCCTTTGCAGTGCAGATTCCTTTCAGCGTGAGATAATCCCACTTGTCTATTTTTGTTTTGATTGCCTGTGCTTTTGGGATCTTTCCCAAGAAGTCTTTGCCTGTGCCAATGTCTTGCAGAATTTTCCCAAAGTTTTCCTCTAGTAATTTGATGGCATCAGGTCATAGACTTAGATCCTTGTTCCATTTTTGAGTTGAATTTTATACAAGGTATAAGATCTTGTTTTGTGCTTCTACATACATAGATCCAGTTTCCTGTACCATTGCTAAAGAAAATGCCCTTTCTCCAGGGATTGATTTCAGCTTGTTTTTCAAAATTAGTTGGTTATAGATGTGGGGATTAATGTCTGGGCTTTCTATTCTGTTCCATTGATCTACATGTCTGTTTTTGTACCCATACCAGGCTGTTTGGATTGTAACTTCCCTGTAGATTGTCTTGAAGTTTGGTAGTCTGATGCTTCATGCCTTTGTTTTTGTTGTTTAAGATTGCTTTAGCTATTTGGAGTCTCTTGCATTTCCATATGATTTTTGGCATCATCTTTTCTAGATATTAGAAGAATGTCATTGATATTTTAATGGGTATCATATTGAATTTGTAAATTGCTTTTAGTACTAGGAACATTATGATTGTTTTTCGGCCTTTTGGCTAAGATCAAGTGTAGGAACATTATGATGATATTAATTATTCCAATCCCTGAACATGGAAGATTTTGCTTTTCTTTGGGTATGTCTTCTTCTATTTCTTTAATGTTTTATGATTTTAATCATAGAGATTTTTTACATCCTTGATTAAATATAAATTTTTGTAGCTATTGTGAATGGGACTGATCTTAC
Organism: Oryctolagus cuniculus; assembly: GCF_051225735.1. Classification (NCBI taxonomy): domain Eukaryota; kingdom Metazoa; phylum Chordata; class Mammalia; order Lagomorpha; family Leporidae; genus Oryctolagus; species Oryctolagus cuniculus. Next base: position 52,444,955 of record NC_142870.1, on the reverse strand, counting down.
AAGTTCTTTCTCAGCCATAGAATGGTCTGTATATACAATGGCTGTTAATTTTTGTAGGTTTATTTTGTATGCCACAACTTTACCAAACTCTTGTATCATTTCCAATAATCTCTTAGTGAAATCCTTTGGTTTCCCCTATAAATTGGATGCTGTCATCTACAAACAGGAATAATTTGGATGATTTGACTTCCTACTTCTTTTCAATTTCTATCCATTGGATTTCTTTTTCTTGCCTAATGGCTCTGGCTAAAACTTCCAGAAATATATTGAATAGCGGTGGTGAAAGTGGGCATCCTTGTCTGGTTCCCCATTCAATATAATGCTGTCTGTGAATTTGTCATACATTTCCTGAATCATATTGAGGAATGTTCCTTCTATACCCAATTTGCCTAAGGTTTTTATCATGAAATGATGTTGTTTTTATCAAATGCTTTCTCTGCATCCACTTAGATAATCAGATGGTTTTTGTTCTTCAGTTAGTTAATGTGATAGATCACATTTCTTGATTTGCAAATGTTGAAACATCCCTGCATATCAGTAATAAATCCCATTTTAGTCCAGATAAATGATCTTTCTGATGTGTTGTTGGATTCAATTGGCTAATATATTGTTGAGTATTTTTGTGTCTACGTTCAACAGGATATTGGTCTATAGTTCTCTAAGTTGTATCTTTTTCTGGTTTTGGAGTTAAGATGCTGCTAGCCTCATAGAAGGGGTTTTGGAGATTTCCCTCCTTTTTAATGTTTTGAATAGTTTGAGGAGAATTGGAATTAATTTTTAAATGTTTGGTAGAACTCAGCAGTGAAGCCATCTGATTCTGGGATTTTCTTTGTTGGGAGGGTCTTTATTACTGATTCAATCTCCATCTTAGTTATTGGTCTGTTTATGTTTACTATGTCTTCATGACTCAGTTTTGATAGGTTGTGTGTGTTCAGGAAGCCATCCATTTCTTCTATATTTTCCAATTTTATGCAAATGGCTGTTTGTAGTAGTTCCTGATGATTCTTTTTATTTCCATAGTATACATTGTTACATCTCTTTTTTCATCTCTCATTTTATTGATTTGGATTTCTGCCTTCTTTTTTGTTAGTTGGGCCAGTAGTGTATCAATTTTGTTTATTTTTTCAAAAGACCAGCTTTTTATTTCAATGATCTTTGGTATTGTTTTTTGGTTTCAATTTTGTTTCTTTCTTCTCTAATTTTAATTATTTATTTCCTCCTACTAATTTTTTGTTCTTATTTTTCTAGTTCGTTGAGATGCATTGATAGCTCATTTATTTGGAGCCTTTCCAACTTCTTGATGTGGTCACTAATTGTTGTAAACTTCCCTCTTAGTACTGCTTTTGCTATGTCCCTTAAGTTTTGATATGTAGTGTTGCCATTTTCATTCATTTCCAGGCATTTATTTTATTTCTCTTTTGATTTTTTATGACCCATTGTTCATTCAGGAGCATGTTGTTTAGTCTGCATATGTTTGCATATTTTCTGGAGTTTCTTAAGTTGTTAATTTCCAGCTTCATTCTATTTTGGTCAGAAAAAAATACATGATATGATTTCATTTTTTTTTATTTTGTTGAAAATTGGTTTATGTCCTAATATATGGTCTATCCTAGAGAAAGTTTCTTGCACTGATGAAAAAAAAGTGTGTTCTGCAACTTTAGATGAAATGTTCTGTAAATATCAGTAAGGTACGTTTGGTCAATAGTATAGATTATCTCTGTTGTTTCTTTGTTGATTTTCTGTCTATCTGATCTGTCCATTGATGAAAGTGTGGTGTTTATGTCCCCCATTATTATTGTATTGGAGTTTGTGTCTCCCTTTAGATCCATTATCATTTGTTTTAAATAGCCAGTAACTCTCCCATTGGGTGCATATGCATTTACTATGGTTACATCTTCTAGTTGAATTGATCTCTTAATCATTACATAATGCCCTTCTTTGTCTTTGAACAATTTTGTGTTAAAATTATTTTATCTGATATTAGTATGGCTTCATTTGCTCATTTTTGCTTTCCATTACCCTGGAATATCTATTTCATTCTTTCACTTTCAGTATGTATGTGCCTTCATTGCTGAGGTGTGTTTCTCATCTGCATCAAATAGATGTGTCTTGTTTTTTTATTCCATTTAGCCAGTATATACCTTCTAATTTGAGAATTTGGGCCATTTACATTCAAAGTTATTATTGATAAGTAGCAATTTGGTCCTACCATTTTTCCATAAATATTGTATGCTTTGGACTTCCTTTGACTTTTAATAGTAAATTTTCTGCCTTTACATTCTTTCGTAACTATGACTATCATTTTCTGTATAGTACATCCAAACAATCATTTGTAAGGATGGATAAGTAGTAGCAAATTTCTTTGATTTCTGTTTGTTTTGGAAGGTCTTTATTTCACCCTCATTTATAAATAAGAGCTTTGCTGTTACACTATTCTGGATTGACAGTTTTGTTTTTTTGTTTGTTTTTTGTTTTTTTGACAGGCAGTGGACAGTGAGAGAGAGAGAGACAGAGAGAAAGGTCTTCCTTTTCTGTTGGTTCACCCCCCAATGGCCGCTGCAGCCAGCCAACATGCTGTGCCAGTCTGAAGCCAGGAGCCAGGTGCTTCTCCTGGTCACCCACATGAACCCCGGGGTGCTGGCACCGCAGGCGCCGCAGGCGGAGGATTAGCGTATTGAGCCGCTGCGCCAGCCGACAGTCTTTGTTTTAGGACTTGGACTAAGTCTCTGAATTCTCTTCTAGCCTGCAGAGTTTCCAACAAAAAATCAGCTGTTAGTCTAATCGGGGGTCCTCTGAAAGTCATCTTGTCTTCCTTGCTCTTGTTTGTTGTATTTCTGTGTTTACTTTTAGGCATTTATGGAAACACTTGGTTTTCTCCTCTGATGGCTTCTTTCTTTGAAATGTGCCTCTGTGGCTTAGTCCTTGTGGCTTAGTGGAATGTCTTGTCCTTCAGTGGATATCCATAGGTGTGTGCTCACTTCACCCCCAGCCAGGGGAGTCACAGGTGGTGTCTCAAGCTGCTGCCGTATGTTTGTATTGTCCATACTGCTCCATGACATCTCTCTTTCAGTAGAATTTCCACTGCCAACTTCTTTCCTAATCTCCCCTGAAAAAAAAAAAAACATCTTTCCCCTATTTAGCTATCTTGGAACTTGTTCTAAAAGTAGAAACATGCAAGAATAAAACATTTTGACTGTTGTATTCAAAAAACAAAATAATCATTACATCTGGGTTCATTTAACCATTCCTTAGATTCTGAAAGGCCACATTTAGAAACTTATTTTTGTTCACCAGTGTGTGATAGCTCTGCCTTACATTCTCCATGAATTATTAAATATAATGGTCTCTTGAGAGTTAAATTTAATTGTCTTTCTCATATTATTATCCTGTTAAGTATATTAGCTTCATCAAAAATAATTTTTGAAACTTTTCTTCATTCCTATCATTACAATTAACAACCACAGCCACCACTCCCAAATCAGCTATACATCTACCTCTGGTCACAGGAGCTATAAATACAGGTACAGAACTTTAGTTTCTATTTGATTGCTAAATCACTGGTTCCTCACTTTCTTTTCTTGGCATTTCTTTCACCACTATTATTGCCATTGTTCAAAACTCACCACCACCTGGCAATATTAGCAAGCAGGGGAGGGTGTCTATCCTTCATGACTGTCAGTATGTTTCAAAACCATTCATTGTGGATTTACAAAGTGAAAAGAAATTAATTCTTACCCTAACAGATGCATTGAATACTTATTCTTGATCACAGCATAATGTAGTGGCTAAAAGTCTCAAGTACAGGTGCGCCTGAGTTCAAACCTGGCTTTATTACTTTTTAGCAATGTGACCTTGGACAAGTTGCTTAATCTCCCTAACCCTCAACTTCCTCATCTTTAAATGGGTTCATTAATACTCTGTCTCACAGTGTTGTAAGGAGCTGTAAGTTAACACATTGAAGTGATTTCAAATACTGTGAAAAAATAGCATTGAATACTGCCTGTCATATGGCAAATGCTCAATAAATATTAGTAGCTATCTTGATCAATACCATCATTTTGATCCTTTGCATACAAACTGAAGATTTACTATCAAAAGTTATTGGAGACAGTCTCCAGATGTAGAAACCTTCTTGAATTTTGTCTTGGGATCATTTCATTCAATACTACCCGTCTCTTCCATTTTCCTAGCTTCCAATACTCGAGTATTTTTTTTTTTCATGAATTTCCTTCATCCTACTATGTGGTAACCTGATTGAGACAAGTAGATCAACTCATCCCCCAAATTTGATTCAGATGTCAGAACTGGTGATGCCACACTCATAATAAGGAATATATTACTCACAGAGTGAAGCTTTCTAGAGAGATCAGCACAACCTGCCAAGCAAGACGGAAGATAGATTTAGAAATCAGAGTGGGGGGCCTGACTTTGGAGTCTTATGGTGATTAGGTCATACATTTAGGGGAAAAGTCCCCTTATGAAGGGCAAGACTTGAATGGTTTGAACTTTTCACAAGTACCAAGGAGTGTACTCTCGGGTATTTTATCAGCTTGAGCAGAAGTGGATGGGGAAGCAGAAGTTGGCAAAACATCAAAACTAGAGACAGATTCTTGGTTACGCTACCAAAAATGAGGATTCTGCCCCTTTTCAAGGCAGTATTTCCTTCCCTGGTAGGTAAAGGGACTCTTGGTCTGAAGCTTCAATCACAACACCACTTCTACTCTTCCCCTCCCGAGAAGACCACAAGGCAGAGCAACGTTTCTCCTTTCTGGTTCCCTCCTCGCCCTCCCCCCAGAAAAGATAATTATTCTTCATCAAATCATGAGTAAATAAAGTAAGCAGTTACCTAAACTTATTTCCAGACTTAATAATTAACAGAAAGCTATATATATAATAGTAGTGTCTTTCTTTATGAATACCTTTCCTAGGTTTTCCTTATTTATTTTAACCTCATAATAATTAGATGAAGCCATAAGATCAGATATATTGTTATCAGACTCTAGTGATAATCAGAACTCCAACTGCACTCAATAATAAAGTGGAACTTAGACATGCTTAAGGCAGAACAATGAGTAGCTTTAAAAATAATGGCTATTTTACATTTAGAATGAATATACTATGTGGTATATCTTTTATTATCCCTGGTAATGAGGTTGGTATTTCTGAAGCATATATCAACCAACAGTGAGGGAGAACCTCAGAACCAGGTAAGAAGTGAAGAATGATGAGCCCTCTATAGATAATAGGATATCGGGAGTAGAGTCCAGCAGTTCAGTGTGGGGACAGTGAGGTGTCTGTCACAGGTCAAATGCTAAAATATTTACCTGAGGGTCCAATGGGTTTTCCAGCTTGGATTTCCTAAGAATTACTACCAGGATTAGTAAAAAGTTCTTTCACTTTGGAATATTTTTGTTTTATAGTTTTTTGTTTTATAGTTCTTAAGCTATCATCCCTGTGTTTTGAATTATTTTGTCTTACGTAACCTGCACTTATCATATAAAAATTAACGTTATCACTTATCCACAAAAATTGTAGTTTCGTATTTGTCCATTTGATCAATATTAGTTTGGTAAAATTTAAGATTGGCATTGCAGTTATTGTTACATAGAGCAAAGTAATATAAATTAGAAATTGTTTTGAGAAAGAAAACTGAAAAACAAGGCTAATGTACTTTATGTAACCTTGTATGTGGTAATCACAGAATGGCATTCAGAGAAGTCCTATAGATGATTCTAAATCTTGGCTTTAAGCTTCCTTTAAAGGCAGTCAATGTGGAAAGAGAAATCGGAACAAGACATGTTTGTGGGTGTGACCACCACTGGGGCTTTTGATCAGCATGAATAATCAATATTAAAAGCATGGGTCTATATAATTCCAACAAGATACAAAGAAGCATCATCATTTGGTTATGTTTTTATAGATTTTTCATAGACAAACTATGATATCCAAGATATTTTAAAATAAAAAATATTTATGAGCGCCCTTTCAGCTCTCCTGAATCCTTCACTGTCTAGACCCCTGGATGGAATCCTATAACCTAGTACTTCATGTGAATCTTTTCTTTCAGAGGAAATGTTTCTCTCCATTTTTAGAGCTAATAAAAGGTTTATTGACAGTTGCATGCAGTTATCAGCCATGTATTGAAGAGTTTGTCTCTTGCAGAAATACTGCAATATATTGTGGAGAAAGGTCTTTAAAGGCAACCGTCTGAACTGCAGCTATGGAAGTTCAGGGGGACTTTGAGTCAAATCATTAAGCAGATTGCAGTGCAGGTAGTTGAACAGATATTGATCGAGTGACAACCCCAGGGGCCAGCTAGCAATGGATAAACAGAGGTGTGTATGTCAAGTTCTGTGTCCCCTAAGAGTTAGGAGTCCAGGAAGGAGGTCATTTCAAGTGTGGGGGAAAAGTGTGAGGAAATCTGTTCTAATGAATACTCTGGCTTTTCCCCAGGTTGGTACTATCGGCTTTTCATCAACTTCGTACTCAGGAGACATATCTTCTTCTTCGTACTGCAAACCTATTTCCCAGCCATGCTGATGGTGATGCTTTCGTGGGTTTCATTTTGGATTGACCGAAGAGCTGTTCCTGCAAGAGTTTCCCTGGGTAAATCTTAACACACCTTGGCAAAACGTTCATGTGGGAGAAAGTTCAAGGGAGGTAAATAAGGTGATGGTGATACTTGGGGAGAGAAAGAGAGTGGTGAGTTAGTAGGGATAGTGAGCTGTGCTTTCAGGTTAAAGTTTTCTCTTGGCACTTTCAGAGGCAATTTATAATTGGGCTCTTTCCTCGGAACCGCAGACTTTAGGGATGAAGACTGTGCTGACCAACCTGGTAGGAAGGATGATAAGTAAGGAAAGGGTGACATTATGAAGCACAACACCTCAGTTTAAAAAGTTACCTCTTTTCCCTTTCCAGGAAACTCACCCCCCACTCACTGCCCAAATACCCAGGTCCATTTTGCTTTTCATGACATACCCTTACATCACAGAAGGAAGAACTCCAAACTCATTCACATTATATTGCTGGTAAATTGCCTTGGGGTGGAGCAGAAGTGAGGGTGAGGGGATGTTATATGAATTCAGAAACATGAGTGCTGATTGATTATAAATATAGGGCACAAAGCCCAAAAGCAGAATCAGCCACAGCGAAAGTTTAGGTTCTACAGCACTTTGGTTGGCAGGAGTTTTCAGGGGGAGAGACATTGCTGGCCTCGTTAAGTCACCACACAGGGGTGATTATCTACTCCATCTAGCCTGCTATATGCCACTGTCACACACTCTGATTTACAGGAACTATTTCAGACCCACTTAGCACTTATTGAGTCCTCACAGAGTGGAAGGTGCCAAGCTAAGCACTTAGATGACACATTCCTTAATGAGAACCTGAGAGCTGATCCCACTTGCCTTCTTGGCTGCTTCAGGGCAGAGCTCCCTCATTTCATCTGGTTTTGTTCTTTCACCTGTAATGCTCTGTCTAAAGAGAAGATTGTTATAAGTAGTTCACAATCATTGTAATTATCACACAATTCACTCCAAAAGGGTGGTTTCTAAATTAATGTTCACAAATTATGTGCATACTTCAAAAGATCATTCAAAAGGCAGAAATTATTAATATTAATAATTTGTTCACATCTTTCCCCTGTTAAAAGTTTCTGTCTGCAAGCATTTGAAGTTGGAATATCTTCAAGGAAAAAAGTACCACCTGAATGAATAATTAAATTATTTTGATTGTTTCTTTTTGAGCATTTGTGCCCTGACCTCACTACTGCAATGGGCAGCATAGACTGAAAGAGCAGACTGAAGGCACACTTACAGCCCCTGAGACCAGCTGAGAAAGACAATCGGTGTTTAAAAGTTGATGAGCATGATTTTTTGGTCACACTCTTGAAGCTGTCTGCCCTGTTCTTGTGTTGTGAGGATGACAGCAATAAGAGCTAGTCCCATGACAGTCTTCAGGAAATGGAGAATACTGAAACACTGCCTGTGTCACTCCCCCTGAAATTCTGTGCTGCTTTTATCCACATGGAGCCCCTAGGAGAAATTGCTATGAAGATATAAGTAAAATGTATGCAGATCAGAAGTATCCATCACCCTCTTTTCTTCCTTAAGTAAATAGAGCCGCAGTATTCTCACAACACTACCATACTCCCAGATCTTGGCTTCTTACCACCCTCAAGTCTTTTTCCAAGACACTTTGCTCTCTGTTTTACTCACTCCAGTGCTATGCTACGGGAGCTTCTGGAAGGTCCCTCAGGCAATCTTATTGCCTATCCCACTTGCTTTTGCTCAGTGTTCCTGCACTACTTTCTCCCAGGCATTTGCCATTATTAGGCATCCTCTCCAAATCTGGGGCCAAGTGGAATGGTCAAGAGGCCAGCCTCATTTTCCTTACTAGCAAAAGAAAATCACTAATATCATACTACTGTCTAAAGGTCACTGTAAGAATTAAATGGGAGAATTCATGTAAACTGTCTATCTTGATGCCAAGACCACGGTGTTTGATATAACCAACCATGCAGGGACAGTAGGCTAAGCTACCACTTGGGACATTGGCATTCCATTTTGGAGAACTACTCTGCACTTCCCAACCAATCTTATTAATGTTTCTGTGAGGCAGCAGATAATGGTGCAAGTACTTGGGTTCCTGCCACCCTTATAGAAGACCCAGATGGAACTCGGTGTTGGTCTGCACCAGCCCTGGCTGTTGTAGGCAATTGGAGAGTTTACCAGCAGATGGAAGATATCTCTCTCTCTCTCTCTCTCTCTCTCTCAACACTCTGCCTTTCAAACAAATATTTTTAGAAACCTTTTATTTAATGAGTACAAATTTCATAAGTACAACTTTAGAAATATAGAGATTCTTCCCACAATACCACCCTCCCACCACCACCACTGCCACCCCACCTCCTCCATCTCCCATTCTCAGTCCCATTCTCCATTAAAATTTGTTTTCAATTAACTTTATACACAGAAGACCAACTCTATACTAAGTAAAGATTTCAACAATTTGCACACATTCACACAAAATATAAAAACTGTTTGAGAACAAGTTTTACTATCAACTCTCATAATACAACTCATTGAGGACAAAGATCCTGCATGGGAAGTTAAGTGCACAGTGACTCCCATTGTTAACTTAACAATTAGCACTCTTATGTTTGATATCAGTGATCACCCGAGGATCTTCACATGAACTGCCAAGGCTATGGAAACTTGTTGAATCCACAATCTCTGTCAGTGTTTAGACAAGGCCATAAGCAAAATGGAAGTTGTCTCCTCCTTTCAGAGAAAAACACATCCTTCTTTGATGGCCCCTTCTTTCCATTACTCTGAAGTGTGGTTCTCATTTCTGGGTGGGGGGTGTGGCGAGAGGCCCCCACAATTGATGGGAGTGTGCATGGGGTGTAAAGGCAGCAGTCCCCTGCTTATGTTCAAAAATGTAAACAAACAAAATTATTTCTCCCAGCCGGCTGCAGGTCTGGTTAGGGGGAGGGAGGGGATGTGGATGGGCAGAGGGGTGCTTGACCTCTCTGTTGGAATATATTCCAACCTCTATACCTTCTCATACCTTCTCTTTTTTTCCTGAGTGGAACTTCAAATGCAGTTTACCAAGCTCCTCTTCCCACTGCTGTCTGCAGCTCAGTGGACCTGCGATTTCCTATCTAACATATTCTGCTGGGGGCTGGCACCAGCCTCCCTATTTTGTGGCTCTGCCTCTTCCTTTTCTTATTTGCTTCTTCAGCATGGACCTGCCAAGTCTCTGGGCTTCTGGTCATGAATTTCCCATGGCTCTATCTCCAGCATGTATCCTCTCTCCTTTTTAACTATTTTTTGGTTCTTCCTGTTGCTATACCACCATCTTGGGACCCCTCACCATAAATAATTTTTATTGCTTTATAACCACCCATGCAAGTAATACACAAATTCTCTTTACTCTTAACTAGCCTAGTTTTTCTCCTTCATTAAGCTTTCCTTTCTCTTCCCTGCTCTTTACTTCTTCCTTCCACTCCTTAAATGTGGTTTATTCTTTCTCAAGGATTTGCTCACTTTCAATTTTCTTATCAAATGCAACAAGACTATATTCCAAGTACTCACCCTATGGAAGTAAATCCCAAATCTGTATCTTTATCACAAACTTTATTATTGACCAACACTGTTAGTCATTTTACTTGAAATTTTAGGCTAACTTTTCTGCTTTGAGAAAACGTCTAATACTCAGATCTGATCAACTGTAATATGTTTTGAGTTGTTCTTAAAAAAAACTATTAATTTTCATTTGATTTGCAAGATAGAGAGAAAGATCTTCCATCCACTGGTTTGCTGCCCAAATGCCTGCAGCTGGGACTTAGCCAAGCAGAAGTCAGGAGCTGGGAACTCAATCTGGGTTTCCCACATGGGTGACAGGGGCAGAAGTACTTGAGTCATTAACTTTTGCTTGCTCTCAATACTCTCAGCTTGGAATCCAGGGGTCCCCTGAGGATTGCCAGATGAACTATAGGATCCTCTGTTAAATCTGAAGTTTAGATAAGTACTAAATAATGTTTTGATATAAATATATTCCAAATATTACATGGACATAGTCATACTAACAGAGTATTCATTGTTCATATAAAAATTGGATATCCTGCATTTTTACTTGCTAAATATGAAACCCTGTCCCTGTCCATATATATTTACACTAAGCTTTAGCCAGTTTGGATATTGATTAATCTCAGAAAGGTCCCCATGCTTAACTACTTATCTGGCCTCTGTATGTTTGTCTTGGCTCTCACTTGGCCTAGAATACCCACCCTACTTGTCTTTGTCAACATCCTACTATCTCTCCATGACTACAGCCATCAGGGAGAGCTCCAAGCACACATGAACACTCCCAACTTTGAACCACTTTGTATGTCTAAGATATCTTATTTCTTTTATTTTGTAGTTGGCTATAGAGCAAGGGTAGCCTATGTTGGCAGCTCCTGAGAAACAAAGATCATTATTGCCATCCTTTTTATCCTCATTGTTCCTGAAGTGACTGGCATGGTGCCCTACACATCTTTCATGCTCCATGCATTGGCGCTACATTGCCAGTGTTTTAGCCCACCACATTTTCAATAACTGTTTTCAGTTACTAACTGGAAACAATAAAGGATGATTCATTTAGCTGGTAAGATACTCTCACATCTGTCATATTTCAGGTAAAGAACAATAGAGGCTGAATAGCATAGAATTGTTCATTGTAATGAGGCAATTCTCATAGGCGATAATAACTATCATGATTTGGAATATAAATGCAATGGGTCAAAAATATTATTTCTTTCCATTTGATTTAGTGAGGACAGAGCATGAGACAACTACAAAATTTTTAAAGGATGCCCTCTCATTTCTATTTCCCTCTCTTTTCCCAGCATCCACCATTCTTGTCTGGGCATTATGCATGGGTGTGCCATTCCCTGTACATTGTACTAATTAATGAAGTCACTTACTAGAAAACAGATGTGACAGAGGAAGGCAATCAATTTTCAAACATGTAGTGTCTCATAGAGAAAAATGTCTCCTAACAGAGGATATGCCTGGAAAAGTGACTACTTAGGGAACTGAAGAGTAATTCATTTAACCATCACAGAGCTTATCAGAACTTCTAATCACAGTGGATGCTGGCACCACCTTTGTGGGAAAATTGCTAATAGTTTCTGTCCATAGTGCAATGTTGAAGTACCCAGCCCATCTTCTTTTCTCTTGTGTCTCTTAATATATTTTCCTGCCCAGGCATACAGGGAAAATATTTTGATTCCTTTGATGGCAAATTTAGATAACCCTTCCTTTCAAAAGAACTTCCTATGCTACAACTACTAAGAGGGTGAACAGGTTCATAATAAGTGTTGCTTGTCTGCCCTAGTGCTATCAAACAGGCTAACAAAACTCTCTAAGAAGTATAGCCAAAAATGGCCAATGAAAGGAGGGCATTGTGGTGCAGAGGGTTAAGCTGCAGCCTGGGACCTCATATCCCATATTGGAGTACCAGTTTGTGTCCCAGCTACTCTGCTTTTGATTCAGCTTCCCACTAATGCATATCCTGGGAGGCAGCAGGTAAAGGTCCTCATGAGCCAAGTACTTGGGTCCCTGTCACCCGTGCAAAAGAACCAGATGGGGTTCAGGGCTCCTGGTTTCTGTCTGTCTGAACCCCAGCTGTTGTGGACATTTGGGGAGTGAACCAGCAGATGGAATATCTCACTCTTCTCTCTGTCTTTCAAATAGATAAATCTTTCTTTAATTAAAAAAAATCTTAAATGGCCGTTGGAACACAGATGACTAATTCTCCCCAGACTGTCCTTAACTGACCCCATGTGTGTCCTTAAAATCTAATATGGTGAAGTTGCAAGGGCTCAGGGGAGTTGAGTCAAATGGACCAGTCTGAATATTTTCTCATAACAGTTTCCTAACTATGCATAGCAATATCAATAGGTGGGAAGATAATTTTCTAATCCCAACACATGCCCTCTCTTTGATTAAATGGTCACTTCATATAATTCAAAAACCGTTTATTGGGATGTTAACTTTAATGGGTTTGGAAGGAGTGCTATTTGTCAAGATTAATGTATTTCCGAGGGGTGGCTCAAGACATAATAAATGTGTTTAATGAAGCTGTAATACTCCTGACTTCAAGTCCCCTTGCCTCAGGAATTTATATATCAGTTTTCTCATCATTCACTCCCTACCACTCAACAATCCCTCTGGACTCCCCTCTAATTCTTTTTTATTATTATTATCATCGTTCGTCTTAAACAAGGGAAATCTAGAATACTGGTTTTAAAATAAATAAAGCTCCAGTAAATTAGTTGGACTAAGTGCCATTTTAAAGAAAATGACTGATCATTGCTGTCTGGTAGATATAGATAATGCAATTCCTTTTTATTAGCCCGATAGCCATCAATTTCAAATACATGATGAGACCTGTCTGGCAAGCACACTTGAGTGTTTGTTTTAAACCCTTACTTTGTTCACTAAGCCCATGTTACTGTCTACTGAAACAAATATCAAGTTCTACTTTCCATATATTGGACAGCCAGTAAGAGAAGATATTTTTAAATTTTTGAATTAATGATGTGAGCTACTAAGTAGGAGTACTGCCTCAGGATTTCTTCAGTTTACATGAGTGAAATCTTGAAGGGAACAGACTTTTGGCCTATTGAAAATCACTAAATACCTTCCTTATGCTCCTTGACATGATTCCACATCAATATATATAGCATCTCATCTCAGATATCATCTATATAGAAAAATTAGTTTAGCATCTTTACAACAAAAGGAAATTCCTTTTACAGGTCCAGAATGAGAAGTGGCAGGTTTTCCAGTAAAAATCCCAGGTTCTGCACTCAGAAGGAAAGGGTTGAATCCTGCCCCTGACAAAATTTGGGCTAATTACTTAGCAACTCTTAACTCATATTTCTTTTCTGCAATGTGTGGATCATAGTATTTATAGGTAAATATTTGTGGAGGATAAATACTTGCTAAAAGCAAGCAAGTTTTTTATTTAATAATCTTGACTTCATTGTCCATGTAATGTTAATGAAAACTCCATATCTCTATGTAGCAAGTACATTTTAAAGATGTATTTTTATTTATTTGAGAGGCAGAGTTACAGAGAGGGAGAAACGGAGAGAGAGGTTTTGCGTCTGCTGGTTCATTCCCCAAATGGCTACAATAGCTGGAGCTAGGCTGATCCAAAGGCAGGAGCCAGGAGACTCTTCCTGATCTCCCAAGTGGATGCAGGGATCCAAGTACTTGGGCCATCTTCCGCTGCTTTCCCAGGCCATTAGCAGGGAGATAGACCAGAAGTGGAACAGCCAGGACTCAAACCGGCACCCATATGGAATGCTGGTGCTTCAGGCAGAGACTTAACCTGCTGCTCCACAGTGCCAGCCCCAGCAAGTACATTTTAGAGCCAGGAGATGAAAATGGCACCCACTGATCTGATGTTTCATCCTTGTGGGTGGAAAACCTGAAATTCAATCGGGCATATTAAGAGCTAGAACAGAAGTTTTGTTTCTTATTCTAGAGTTCAAATCAGTGGCAAGGTGAAATGCCAGGTCCTTCCAAGGTGAATGTCAAATTGCCAAATTGTAATGATGTTGATCACACAAACTAAAAACTTTCTTTGAAATCCAATGGCCCTACCGAGTTGTCATTGTGTTTGATATGGGACTCCCTTGGATGAGAACCTCACAGAATTATTGTAGAAAGGATGGAAATGTGTTGGTGAAAGCTGTCCACATGCTGCGTCTGTACATTTAAGAGTAAATCAAAATGCTCTTCCTGCTGTTTGGGACTCTGTCTGTTGACATTAAAATGTCCTCACAACTTATAAAAATCATTAAAGATTCCATTTGCACCTCCCTAGTGGGAAATTAAGAAATAAAACCATGCCAGCCAGTGTGCATTTCAAATATTTACAGTTCTATACTCTCTCTCCAGGCAGTACTCCTGCAGGATCCCTCTGAGAAATTAGTGCAGACACAGAGTGGTCTTCCCCCAGCCAGTGTTTTATTAAGGAAATCTCATCTTGTTCCATGTCCCCCAGAAGCACCATCTCGTCACCTCTGATGCTCCTGCTAGAGAACAAGCACAGGAACCAAAAAGAAGGGGAAGATGGCAGGAAGGCAAGAAAAAGGGTGCTGTGCTCAGTTTGTCCCTGTTCTCAAATGGCAGGAATCACCACGGTGCTGACCATGTCCACGATCGTCACCGGCGTGAGTGCCTCCATGCCCCAGGTGTCCTACATCAAGGCTGTGGACGTGTACTTGTGGGTCAGCTCGCTCTTTGTGTTCCTGTCAGTCATCGAGTATGCAGCCGTGAACTACCTCACCACAGTTGAGGAGCGGAAGCTATTCAAGAAGAAAGGGAAGGTACAGTTTTGCTTTGACTATCAGATCCCTTTGAAAGTGTGCAAAAGACTGCCCTCATTTATACCCTGTCCTGACAGCGTTATAAGCCCTTGTAGAAAGGTAATTCAGAAAGTTCATGGAAAATAGAATTAAAAGGTAAACTTGATTTGCTGCAAAACATTTTGAAAGTCACCATAGTTTTTCATAGTATGCACTTTCCATGAACATTTTAAAGACTGGTTTTATTAAGTCCATGTGCCTTAGCAAGTTGCAAGTTTACAGCATGGTGACAATTTAACATTGAATTTTAATCTCTGCTCTTTGTGAGCTGGTTTCTTGGCATGCTCATTCACCTTTGCCAGGACTAAAGAATTTCTTCTACTAAGTTCCCTTCCCCTGACTGGACCTCTTGTGTAGCAGGAGTTGATGTACAAGGCACGTTCTTTCAAGTGGGTGATGATGATGATAGTTAACATGTAATGAGTGTTCATTATATATTGGCATTACACCACCACCTAAGAATATTATGTCATTTAATTCTCACAGTAAACCTGACAGGTCAGTATTTTATCACCCTCGTTTCACAAAAGTGACATCAGTGCAGATGGGTCATAACTTGGCAAAAGTCAAACAGCAAAAGAGGTATCAGGGTTTGCTTCTGGATCTCCTTGACTCTGAAGGCTGTGCTGTCAACCAATAAATGATATGTTGCTCACCACTAAGAGCCAGGTTTTTTTTTTTCTTCTTATCACTTGGAAGAATGGCAGAACATACAGAGAGGAACTTCTTCCCACAATATCCTAGAAACAAGGTACCATCTGTGCTCACATGCTTTCTGTGACATTGCTTAATAAATGTGGATGGATTACTCTGTATCCGCTTCATTTTACAAAGGATTTGGACACCAGTTTCCGGTTCTTACAAGAAATGACATAAGATATACTCCAGACACCTGACCAACAAGATTCAGTTGTTTGTTTGCCAGCCTAAAGAATATATGTATGTAATATACATGTAATTTTAATGAAATGTATTCACAGTGGTTTAAGAAATTCTTATGTGAACACTTATATACACCCAAATATTATTTAATATTTTTATACTTCTAGAAAAAGCATTTCAGAGTGTGTTTATGTCATTTTCCCAAGCTAAACCTTCATATGAGTTCTCCAGTGTAGATTTTTCAGAGATTACTAGCTCTAAAGACACAGAACCTCAGTGAAGTGATTTTCCTACAGATTCACAGCCAACACAGCTGCAATTGCAACTCGGAGCTCCTGGAATGCTAACTTCATTCTCTCATTTTCTATCCTTGGGGTCAAAGCTCCAATAAGAACTGATTTTGTCTTAACTGCACATGCTTCCATTTCTTTTGTTGACAGCATATGGCTGTGAGTACATGTCCTATACACACCCACAGAGAGTGTGTGCAGGTTAGGAGAACTAGGGGCTTAAGCCCAGCACATCACCTAGGCTCCGGTTAGAATACAGTCTTAGAAGGTTTGTTGGGGGCAGAGGCAGGTGGTAGAGGGGTGGGAGACAGAACATGAGAGCTTGGATTTCTATCCAACTCCAGGTGATAATGTCAGTGCTGCTGGTTCATTACCCACCTGCAAACAGCAATGATTTCAATCATCATGGAGTGAAAGATGGCAGGGAAAAAAACGTGTAAATAAGGAGAGAAATTTTTTCTGGTTTTGTTATGTTTTTACATAAGGTATAGCTAGCCTAGGATAGAGGCACTGAAGCAATATTGACCACCTTCACCTAGTCCTTGGACTCCAGTTCTGGAGTCCAATATCTGTGTCTGCTGCCCCTACCTGGCATACAATGCATGTGTTCATATTAGCTGATTTCTGTTTCACAATCTTCTTGTGGACCACTATGAGACATTCTTTTGAGTTGGTAAGCATGCTCTGTATAACATTCTTTTTGAATTTTTAGTTGTGGTGAAATACATATAATTTGGGGCCAATGCTGTGGTACAGTGGGTTAAACTACTGCCTGCAGTGTCGACATCCCATATAGGCACTGGTTCAAGTCCTGGCTGCTCAATTTCTGATCTAGCTCCTTGCTAATGTGCCTGGGAAAGCAAGAGAAGATGGCCCAAGTGCTTGGGTTCCTGCACCCATGTGAGAGACCTGCATGAAGCTCCAGGCTCCTGGCTTTGGCCAGGTCCCACCCCGGCTGTTGCAGCCATTTGGGGAGTGAATCAGTGGGTGGAAGATATTCTCTCTCTCTCTCTGTAACTCTGCCTTTCAAATAAAAGTTGTTTTTTGATCTGGAACATTCATCAAAACCAAGTTATATTAAAAATGAAACAAGAAAAAAAAATACCTCTGCTTATGGCCTGGCTCCTAACTTTGGCCTGGCCTAGCCCCAGCCTTTGCACCCTTTTGGGAGTGAACCAAAGAATGGAAGATCTTTCAGTCTCTGTCTCTCCCTCTCTCTGTAACTCTGCCTTTTGAATAAAATAAATAAATCTTTAAAAAAACAGACATAGCTTAGAATTTATCATCTTAACCCTTTTTACATGTATAGCTCAGAGTGTTAAGCACATTTGCACTATTGTGTACCCAATCTCTAGAACTTTTTCTGCTTGAACAACTAACCCATTAAACAACAATACTCCACTTCATCCTCACCTCAGCCTCATGGAAACCTTCATTCTAAGCATCCCCCTTTAAAGCAAAATTATCTCCAAGAAATGTTTTACTTGTCATTTATATATGTGAAGGACAAAATGAAGAAGTGATTTTAAAGTCAGAAGTGGTGCTGAACCAAACTTCAGCACTTTGTAGCTTTGTATTCCAACCAGGTCTTATAAACTTCATTATGTGTTTGTGTAACAATGTCGTTTCTGTCCTATTTTATCAAATGGTGTTGTTGTGAAGATCAAATGTTATAACGACTGGATCTGGAATCTTTACTTAGCAAATGTAGATTCTGCCTGTGAGCCACAGAGCTCACCCTCTGGAGCTACATGCATTCGCATAAGGCCAGTGGAAAGAGGTCGTCTGAAATGAAAGGGTGTGATGCTCCAGTGAGCGGAGGGCAGAAGGAGGCCTCTGTGCTTGGGGCTAATGAGTAACACCCATCTCCTTTATGCCTAAGAAACAAGTTGTAGAGAACCAGAGAGACAGACACCACAATGTCTCCTTTCTTATTTTTTTTTTAAGTCTGGTACAGAGATTTATTTAGTGAACCAAAAAAGTTATATTTGATTAATTTAGCAGTTTAAATTTATGAGCCATCTTTTATCAATAAGTCAATTAAAACAGCTCTTAATAAATTTTCCCATACAATACGTATACATGTATAACAACATACAAGATAGAACAACAAAGCAGTTTCAGTAATAGCTTCTTAAAATTTTTAACTGTTTTTTTTAATTACCACCAATCAATTAGAATTATTTCCTGCTCTTAGAAAATTGAATTAACCATACTTTTTCTCAGTTGGAACCTGAGATATTGGCTTTATTTGCTTACAGAACGGTCTCAAAGTACTGAATACAATAGCAGCCAGGGAAAAAAGAAGTCCTTTGGAGCCTAAAAGAGACGTAGTTAAACACAGAACCAACGATGTTTTAACTTCCATGATCAGTAAATGTGATTTTTAGTGTTTGGAGAATACAAAACTCTGGATGACAAAAGACTTTAAGTAGCTGTGTTTAAGATTATAAATTCATTAACCGACAAGAAGAGTCACTTGCTTACTCCACACAATATTTTTGAAAGCACCTGTAAGATTTTCTAAAATATTTATCCCTTGTAGACCTCGGCCTTTCTCATTAAGATAACCATTATGTCTGATAACAACACAAGATCATTAGACTTTTGTAACTTTTGGACATTTGTTTCAGTAGCACCACTTCATATCTTGACAGTGCCTTTAATATAATCCAAATAGCTTTATTAGTTAGTGTCTCTACAGGAAGAGAGATATATCCTTTGATATTTCCAAGGAGCCCAGCAGCATTTCAGCTGTCGAGGTCTGGTGTCCAGCCAAGAGGCCGCTGGAAGCACTGGAATGTAGCCCCAGCCAGAATCCGTCAGTTGTCTCAAGGCCTTCTCCCAGTCCCACATGAAGGGCTGATCCACGCAAGATGGAGAGGAGGTGATTCACAGCCCAGTGCCCACACAGTCTTGTCAGGGACTGGGGTCCAGGGAAGAGATTTTCAGAACACACTGGGGAGTGCCCTGGCCAGAGTTCCCCGATCATCTCAAGGCCCTTTCCCAGTCCCTTACAAGAGAGAGGGGTTAGAATAGAGCCTCAGCACCAGGGGATTGCTCTAGCCTAATCAGCAAGCCTGGCCCCAGTGTCTTAAGGCCTGCAGCCACACTAGTTGCTTTTAACTGGTTGACAGGGACCCGGCGTTTTTGAGAAAATGAGAGAGTTACTATGGAAGAGAGTAAAACTCTGAAAAACAGAAGCAAGAGCGGTCCACATGCTTACCCATCCAGTAAGATGATCCGATGCTGGGTGGAAGTGAACTCGAGCAGGATCCTAGTCACATTGGAGTTGCTGAGTCATGGCACCAAAATGTTATGGGTGAAATGGCAGCAGAGAAAGGATTACCTTGATTCTTTGTCTCACATGGAAGAAGAATTTCCAGGCA
Organism: Oryctolagus cuniculus; assembly: GCF_051225735.1. NCBI lineage: Eukaryota > Metazoa > Chordata > Mammalia > Lagomorpha > Leporidae > Oryctolagus > Oryctolagus cuniculus. The sequence goes on along the minus strand of NC_142870.1, from coordinate 52,425,465 downwards.
GACAAGGCAGAGAGAAAAGCAAAATGTATTTAAAAGCAAAATTTGTTTAAATCAGAGACCTCCTGGTGGAGTGGCCAGGAAGGGGGCTCCAAGAGAGAGTGGAGTATGTTGCTTAGATACGTGAGCAGGAAGGCTCACTAATATAGCTCATCGCTGACTTCGAAGTGCTTCCTCTCTTGGTCATGGCAAATCTACACAATTCAGGGCTGTGCCTCTAGGATAGTCTCCATTTACCTCATTTCAGACAACAAACCCACACACCAATGCACATCCCAAAGTGAGGACTCAGAAGAACCTGAGCCACACATGTTAGTAGCTCCTCCCAAACCCTAAGTTGGAGTGATTGAAGGATGGAGAGAAAATCCTGAAGTATTAGGCCCATGAGGCTCCTCCCTTTGAAAACATGAAGTCAGGAAAAGCTTCTTTCCTATCCTACTACTGTCACTCAGCATCATCTACCACCACCATCAACAACTTTCATCTCTGCTGCCGCCCACCGTCATCACCACCACCACACCTCTACCACATCTACAACCTCTACCATTACCACCATCAATGCCTCCACCTCCTACAACCACCAGTACCCACTACATCCACTTCTCACCACCACCCACTGTGTCTACAACCTCTTCCACTACCAACATCAACACCTCCACCTCTTACAACCACCACTTCCCACTACTTCCACTTCCCACCACCACCTGCCACTACACCTCCAACACATCTACAACCTCTACCACCATCAAAGCCTCCACATCCTACAACCACTACTACCCACTGCCACCACCACTTCCACCTACCACCATCACCACCCACTATTTTCACCCACTACTACGGCCACCTGCTACCACCACCACCCACTTTGATCACATACACAGATTCCCAACTACTACCCTATCTTGATACTGAAGTCTGGAAGAACAACAAGGGCCATGGAAAAATTATCCCTAGTGTTGACCATGGCCCAGAAAAGAGAAAGAGACTTCATTTCTTCTTTTATCCAAATGTTTTCCTGACTCCAGGGCCTAAAACAATCACATCTACAGTTTAGATAGAATATGACTCAGCTATATGCTTCTTTGTGGGATGAAGTGAAAATTTAAAAACCAATTCTAAAACTGTTCCCCCCCCCCAAAAAAAAAAAAAAACACAACATAAAACTTGGAGCAAATAGCAGCCTATTGATACACTGCACACTGTGAGATTTCATCATATGGATAGATAGTTCTAGATTATCCTAATGGAAGAAAATGCACCCTTGTTCTTCAAAAAAGATGGTTTTCTTCAACACACTAAAGGAATTAAAAAAAGTAAATGGCTCCCTCATTGTTCTATATAGCTAAGAAAACCTGCAGACTGTGAAGTTTTTCTATCTCCATTTCCACAGTTCAATCAAGTACTAATATCATTAGCTATTCGAGGTTTCCAGTCTTGATATCATTGTTTACTTTGTTCATTTTCATTTTATTATAGATAATTTCTACAATTAAAAAAAGTAATTACACATCTTAAATGTGGATTCCTGGTTACTTCATGTCTCTTGAATCCCTGTGAACCAAAAGCACACTCTGACAGAATTTACCCTATGGCCTGCATTTTGAATTCTGTATAATTTCATCTAGTAGTAGCCTCTCCGTATTTGTTCATCTTTTACTTTCCCTGTAGTTCAAGAAGTGATTTTGTTTTCTAAAAAGCAATTAGTAGGTAGCAGCTGCTTCCGAGACACCAGTGTATACTAGTGAGAACTGCTTTCTCCCTTAGCAGAAAATCTTCAAGAAAACTTTTAGTTTAGATTCAGGCAGGCACAGGAGCCAGAGAGCATTGATAATTTACTCCTTCAGAAAAATAAGCCTATTTCATGTTGTTTAATTGGGCTATGTTAGCATCATTTGTAGGTGCTTTTACACATAAATAGAAAAACTGGGCCAATTTGCATTTAAAAAGAGCAGCTAAAATTATTCCCTCATCCCTCCTCAATTTAAGCATAAGTGGATCACCAGATGATATTGTTCTGTTTTTGGACAAAATCACACTGACTAGGCATACTTCTGTATTCTTCATGTGGAGAAAAAAATAAGCTGAAAAACAAATCCAGTTGGCTTATATTGATGTTCTAATAAATCATATTCAATTTCCACTCACAAACTATGGCAAACCATTCATACTATTCAGAAACCAAGAGAAAATATGTATCTTGTATAACAGTCTATTGGGCCAGAATGGAATTAGAAAACATTGAGACTGTAATTGTGTAACATTCACTTGCATGATGTTCAAATATCTTACGGAGATAAAAGCAAAAAAATTTAATATAAACTCCTTACTAAATTCCTGTTTAAAACAGGGTCTGTAAAAGCTTGTTTCACATTTATTATTCTAATAACTTTTAGTCAGACAGCAAACCCAAAACTAGAATACTATTTAAAACAAACAAAACATTTTTAGTAACTATTTAAATTATGTATTTAAAAGATGATTTACATTTTTGCTATAATTTCTATTCATAAAACTGTATTCATGACCTACTTAAAAAAGTATTTTTGACAGATTTCTGGAATGTACAACATTGATGCAGTTCAAGCAATGGCCTTTGATGGTTGCTACCATGACAGCGAGACTGACATGGACCAGACTTCCTTTTCTCTACACTCAGAAGAGGACTCCATGAGGGGAAGATGCACAGGCAGCCCCAGCACAGATTCATCTCGCATAAAGAGAAGGAAATCCCTGGGAGGACATGTTGGTCAAATCATTCTGGAAAACAATCACGTTATTGACACCTATTGTAGGATTTTATTTCCTATTGTGTATATTCTATTTAATTTGTTTTACTGGGGTATCTATATGTAAAGAGGAATTTTCAATGCATAAAACTTGTATTGGAGTTGGATTATGTTTAAAATGAAAACCTCTTAAATGCAGGTTGGACTATACTAGATTGAACTGGAAGAGAACCAGTCAGGTCTCCTGACCTAAGGAAGGTTTGAAAGCTGAGTGATTTTAGGAGGTTAAGATTTTCAGAGAGACTTTGACTCCATAAATAAGAGTCATAGGCATGTGTATTATGGCAAAAAAATTTTTTCCATAGGGAAGGGTTTTTTTAAACTACTTCATCTGAATCCTTCTCTCTTAATAAAAATATTCTTTAACTGGACTAAAGCTAGACTTTGCAATAATGCAAGGATATTTTATTTCCTAGTGTCAGCAAAGTGCCAGATTATATTACACCACTGACTTCTTAGGAAAGAACTCTCCATCAAGAGAGAGTCTTTCACACTCACAGAGGCAAGAGTCCTAGGAAGAACTTCCCCCGTTTCCAATGATGTCTTTGATCTTATTCAATTAAGTTTCAAGTATTATTGGGTTCAAGGGGGAAAATGATCTAATCTTCACTCAGTCTTCATTCTTAAAGTTAAATTAATATTTTAGTTATCTTGTACTTTGTAGATATGATATAGCTTTCATAGCTTTTTGGAGGTATTTAATTACTTTATTTAACAAATGTTTTTGATCACCTACCCTACTTAGGTACTTATAAGGTGTTATGTACTGAAGTGCGAATATGAAATAACACTCCTGTGTTGCTGACTGCACAGCTTAGCAAAAGTGGTGCACTGGTAGCTATAATGAACACACTGATGTTAAAACAGTGGTGTGTGCACTGTGCCATGGCTGATCTGAAAGAGGGAGGAGAATATCTATGAAGGCAAGTGGACTCTCAATTTATAAATACTTTGGAGAGATTTCCAGCTACCTGGGTGAAAAAAAAATGAATTAAATTTATATATCCCAAAGTAATCTGTATTGGCTGAACCAATAAATTAGGTCAAGTGGGTATTAAATAAATGTATGTTAGGCAAGAAAACCTTCCAATGATCAGCATTCCTTTTGCAGGTCAGCAGTGTGCATGCTTTTGTGTGGAGTATTTTGTGAAAAAGATTGTATTTTGAGAAAAACCCTTGTCAGGAAGCATGAAATAGTCCCCTTCCTGTTTTAATTGCTGGGATTGAATTAAAAGGAATAAAGTAAATGATGTATTATTTTTGATATATTTCTTTTTATTTCACTATAAACCTCAACAATTTGAATTATTTTATACCAGATGAGGAGACAAATAATTTCCTTCTTGTTTACCAATACCGTCGGTTTTGCTTTTCTGTTGTCAGCCAAAAGGTTCTAAAAAATCACCTTTCTCTTTGGTTCAAAAGATTAAAAGGAAAATTATTTCTCTATTTTGACTTTAGTTATGAGCATACTAATTCTGGAATATTTTGTTCTATTTCCTTAATAAAACTTCTCCAGTTTTTTTGTTGAAAAATTTGCAATTAGTATGTTTTTCCAGGATAGTGTCCAAAACTGATCTAATATAATTTATTTGAATGCTTCTTCATTTAATTGTAGTTAGGTAGTAAATACATTTTAGGAACTATTTATTTAATGGTTTTTAAGCTTGATTGAATAGGGAAAGTATTTTGCTAGGATTATATTTTCAAAATACAGCATAGATTAATACCCTACATGGTTGAGAATTTGTAGTTATTATTTAGTAGAGTACTATGGTTGGATTACATTTCTGATGTTGAAAAACTCTATATAAAATTGATGTGTGAATAAAATTTAAAAAAGAAACTACCTACAAATGAACAGAGTGAATTTACCCTGTTCATTTCTGATTCTCTGCTTCTACAGACAAAGCGGTTTTTCATATACTTTGAACTACAAGATTGAAGATGTGAATGCTTTCCCTGGGCATATTCATTTAGTGTTTTAAATGAAATACATCAAGGCATACATCTGGTAACTGAGGTTAGAAGAATGGATCTCTTCCACAACACCACACACACACACACACACACACACCCCTCATGAGGAGCATTCATGCACAACTGTTGGCCCATCAAATGTGATTTTTGCTAATGTTGAGAAACACAGGCATTGCACTCATCAGTAATAAACGTCTAACCCTGAGAAGTAAAATCTGTTTACTGCCTCAGGGGAATTAGGAGAGCATTCAGAATGAGCTCCTAGGATTTTAGCCAGTTTTCTTCTCAAATCCATGGCTTGTGAAGACAGAGCTGTTCCTGTTATCTTCATTTCTACAAGCATGCCATAAGATTTCTGCTTCAGTTCTAATTTCAAGGAGAGTGAAACCACAGTACCTGGACAATATCTGAATGGCAAACAGCATACAATAGCCAGCTCATTTTGATTTTCACTTCATTTCCTCATGACAATCCTGAACAGACTGTACATGATTGTTCACTGATGGATAAGCCTGGATAAAAGGCAAGGATTTCACAAAATAAGCTGCTTTCTAAGATTAAAAAAAAAAAGCCAACCAACTCTGTAAACTGTGTAAATACAGAAATGTGCTATTTTATAGAGGCTACTCTGAAAAATCTATGAAAAGCTATGTTTCAACTTAGATTTATTGCTTTTATTCTGAATAGAAAATAAATAGCATTATTAATAAAAATTATAAATACCATTGATGGAATGGGTGTTATGGCACGGCAGGCCTACAACACCAGTGTCACATATTGGAGCACTGGTTTGAGTCCTGGTTGTCCACTTGCCATCCAACTCCCTACTAATACATCTGTGAAGGCAGCAGAAGATGGCCCAAGTACTTGAATCCCTGCCACCCACATGGAAGACCTGGATGAATTTCCAGGCTCCTGGCTTTGGACTGGCCCAGACCCAGCCATTGCAACCATTTGGGGAGTGAACCAGCAGATGAAAGATCTCTCTCTCTCTCTCTCTCTCTCTCTCTCCCCATTCAAATAAATAAATCTTTTATAAAAAATTAAAAATCCCATTAAACAGTTAACATTTTAGTATATTCTTAAAGGCCTTCTATGTGTAACATGTTTTATTCTAATGAGACTAGTCTGTGTACACTTAATTTATTAATTTAAGCATTTATGTTGTTCCAAACACCATGCTGTGAACTGGGGATATAGTAGTGAACCATGAATATGTTTCCTGCTCCTACTGAATTACACTCTATTGGGAAAGTGATCTAAATTATGCCATGTGTTGCTTGATATTTTTCTCTGAATTATAAACAACTATTTTTATTTTAAGATGTACTTATTTATTTGAAAGGCTGAGTTACAGAGAGAGAGGAAGATCTTCCATCTGCTGGTTCACTCCCCCAAATGGCTGCCACACCTAACACTGCACCTGACAGAAGCCAGGAGCCTTGAACTCCATCTGGATCTCACACATGGGTGCAGGGGTCCAAGCACTTGAGCCATTATCCACTGCTTTCCCAGGCACATGAGCAGGGAGCTGGATCAGAAGTGGGGCAGCCAGGGTCAAACCAGTGCTCATATGGGATACCAATGTTGCAGGTGATGGCTCTACCCACTGCACTACAATGCCAGCCTCCATTAATAATTCTTTTTACCCTTTTTCCTGAAAACTAAGTTTTATATGATGTGAGTAGACTACTGAATGGGAACATCATCATTTACTTAATCCAGCTCCATCTGTGAGACATTAACATTCTTTCATGTGTGTGGTACTACACTGAGTGGCAATTAGTGATATAAAAATACTTAGAAGTTAAAGTATTTTAGAGAAGCCGGTGCTGTGGCACAGCAGTTTAATGCCCTGGCCTGAAGCGCCGGCATCCCATATGGGCGCTGGTTTGAGACCTGGCTACTCCATTTCCTGTCCAGCACTCTGCTATAGCCTGGGAAAGCAGTGGAGGATGGCCCAAGTCCTTGGGCCCTGTACCTGTGTGGAAGACCCAGAGGAAGCTGCTGGCTCCTGGCTTTGGATCAGCACAGCTCTGGCCGTTGTGGCCATCTAGGGAGTGAACCATCGGATGGAAGACCTCTCTCTCTGCCTCTCCTCTCTCTCTCTCTGTAACTCTGACTTTCAAATAAATAAATCTTTAAAAAAAATTAAGTATTTTAGAAACAATTGATACTTCCAGACATACTCATACTTTTTGCCACTGGAACCTGCTATGTCAGTCAATTGCCTGTCTGCCCAGGAGCATATAGAGTATCGAATACTGTAACCAAAGAAACCTTTTGTTCTTAGATCTTTCTCCAGTCCCCAAACAAAGTAGAGCATTCATTATATAATTACTTGTGGGGAAATTAGTTACACGAGGGAATTCAAAGATGGCGCCCAGAGGAAATAAGGTGGGCAGAATCCAAAGTTGTTTACCACCAAAGCTAATTGGCTGCGCAACATCAAGGGAAGTGACGACAACTGATAACAAGTGTATAGACATATGGCTAGTCCTATAGAAATCGCTCCATAAAATGATCTTTTAAGTGATTGGTTGGTCCTTATGCCCTGCCCCAATGACTCTGCAGTTTTGTGCTTTAAAAGGCTCTGTTATGCAGGAAATAAATGAGTCCCTGCTTGACTTGGCTCCCCGCTGCGTCTGATTGTCTCCGGGATCGGGAGACTGGGGACCGGGCCAGCAGCGCACTTACCTTTCCTCATCCATCCTGTATGGGTGGACTAAGACCCTGCAATTACTGAACTGCATCTTCGTAGTGCACGTTTCATCACTGTACAAAGCACTTAAATTAAAGCAGAACTATTCACTGAAACCCTGCTTTCCCTTCATTGACTGCTGTTTCCACTATCAGCCTTTGCCATCTTTGTAAGTAGGGGAATAACTAGGATTACACATAGCTGCATATGAGTTGCCACAAAATCACAATTTGTGACCTTGCAAGTGGGTTAGTATTCATGAATAATATTTATTGTTCTTTATTATGTCATCATCTATTTAAATCACAGGTGCACACCCTATATATACATATTTTCTGATTAAAAGTTATTTTTTTACTAGAGGGAGCATGCTCCCATCTGTTGGTTCACTCCCCAAATGCCCAGGAGTTGGTAACTCAATCCAGGTTTCCCATATGAGTGACAGGTACCAATTACCTGCTCTCTCCTAGGGTATGCATTAGCAGGAAGCTGGAATCAGGAACATAGCTAAGACGAACCCAGTCATTCTGATATGGGGTGCAAGTATCTCAAGCAGCATTTTTTTTTTGAAAAAAAAAAATGTTTCTTTAATGTTTTGTTTGAGAGGGACAAAAATCTTCCATCTGCTGGTTCACATCCTAAATGCCTGAAACAGGCAGGGCTGAATCAGGCCAAAATCAAGCTCCTGAAACTCCATCCAGGTCTCTCACATGGGTGGCAGGAGCCTAAGCACTAGAACCATCACCTGCTGCCTTCCAGAACACTTTAGTAGGAAGCTGGCTCCAGACTGGGGGGTCCGGGACGTGAACAAGGTGCACCAATATAGAGAAGCAAGCAGCAGCTTTAACCCCCTGTGACACAATGCCCACCCCTCTCTATATATAATTTTCAGCATGAAGATTAATGAGGGAAGGAAATAAACTGAATTCTATAATCATTACTAAAGTCAAAATCCCAGTTAGCTCAAATAATACCCTCAAAGAAGCCAGAGAAAGCAGGAAGGAAATTGCTATCTCAACTACAATTCTGTCCCTGGAGCTGCTGTTATTTCCTGGCAGGGCCTAAGCAGAGCAGTCAAGGCTACACTCCCAACTACATTGTTTATGGAATGGAGCCACATACTTTTTCTCTATAAACACTGCTTTAAAACACTCCATCGTGCTATAAAGTTCTGCTAAATTTCAAAGTCATATCACTTTCCAACAGCAATTTGACTCTAGCTTTTAACCAAGAACTCAAACATTTTTTCTTTTCTCTTAAAAAAAAAGTGTGAAAGATAAAATACTGGATATCTAAGGAGATTACTTTATTCAGGCTATTGCAATAGGAAGCACATTCATTATCGAAGAAATGTCTCAAAGAAAAGGAAGGGGCTAAGAATTTCAAAGAGGCAGGAAAATAAGAGTTGTATTCACTGAGGAATGGTAGAGGTGCATCTTATCTTGGAATATTTGAGGGCTGAGAAGTCATTTCTCAGAATATAAAATTGTGGAAGGATTTCTTGATCTTCACTACTTTCTAAGAACACAGGGACTCAAAGTTCAACATTTTGAGAACATTGTCAATTGTTCTTTCATTTCAACCCAGTGCTGAATCATGATACTTTTTGGTCAAAAATGGGGCTAAAACTAGGAGATTTCACAATGTTAGAGAAAAAACTCTGTGCTTTTCAAAATATTGACACCTAACTTATTATAGGAAACACTGAGTGGTGTCTCATTATCAGGTCATTTGAAGGTTATGATAGAACTTTTAATCCTAAGGACAATGCAATTCACTACAGAAATTATTTTCTGTAAGAATGCCCCAAAAGATTTGTACAAAATTGGGCTGTTGACCACTCCTTGTCTTAAGCAATCCATAGCAGATGAAGTTATAATATATTACCATCTCTTTTCAAATTTCCCATTATTAAATACTACATTTTTAAAGGTTTGACATATAAGACTGTGTCCCTTAAAAATGACAAATAGGTTCCAATATTTCTAAAATTAGCTAACTTCACAAGGCACCCTAAAAAAGGAAGGAAGTTCTTCCAGCCTCATTCATTTTCTTCTCTTACTTCATTAAATAATCTTAATGCAGGTGCTTTGAAGGGTTTTACACTTTGACACTTCGCATAAGTGCTATAAAAACAAACCCATGTGTTAAATAAATTTTTAGAGCAACCACACCACCTCAGAATAACTTAAAATATGTTTTGTTAATTGGGTTATGTCTTTGGTGAAGTCATATTTAGGTTAAATCATGAATCAGTAGAAAGGAGCCTCAGGATCTGCTAAATAGCTCCTAAATGAAAATGAACCTGGGTAGACAGAAGGAAGATGAGGGTTTCCTGAAAATAAGCTCTAATAATTAGATGTGATTCATAAAGAAAATATGAATTAAAAGTAGTAAATAAAAATAAGGCAAAGGAAAGACAAGAGTAGAGCTGAGAATGTAGTTGGTTTGCAAAATGATCTCCTTGAAACCCCATAATGTACATCCTGGGGGAAGATTTAGATTTGACCATAGAATAAATTAGATTTGATTATGTTGGATAATGTCCTGGGTTATAGTAATGTACTCAGATGATTACAGCTCATTTGTGTAAAAGATTGTGTACCTCTGAGCAATCAATTGCATGTTGGTCACCAAGTAATCGATACAATGTGTCATCATGGCTGAAATAATCAGCCCATTTCAAATTTTTAGTTGTTTGCATTATTTGATTCTGTCATGAAATCATTTAGCTCTTTATAATTTCTCAAAGTATTTGCATTATTTGATCCTGTCACGGTATCATTTAGCGCTTTTATGCAGTGAGTCATATTGATGGAATTCCTGGTGAGCACACTGGTTAATGTGGGTAAGTTTATTATATTGCTGACCCATATTAAAAATGGAATAATCTGAAATTCTTGGGAATACAGACAGAAAATGGCAAATACAAACACAAGAAGTGACATACACATAGGGTGAAACAATAAGTGTGCTTCCTGGAGTTGTGCAACAGAGTATCACCATAAAATAAGATTTAAACACAAAAATATAAATGTTAATCATTTTGCAAGATTATCAGCGTTTATAGAGTGAATGATTCCAGAATGACTTTTTTTCCAATGCCTTGAGGAAATTAGTACACAGACCCTTAGGCTTATGGAATTTGAAAGGCAATGCGGGGCTGGCGTGCTGTGATTTAGGGGGTAAAGCGCCGCCTGCAGTGCTAGCATCCTGTATGGGCGCCAGTTCGAGTCTTAGCTTTCCCACTTCTGATCCAGCTCTCTGCTCTGGCCTAGGAAAGCAGTGGAGGATGGCCCAAGTCCTTGGACACCTGCACCCACGTGGGAGACCTGGAAGAGGCTCCTGGCTCCTAGCTTTGAATCAGTGCAGCTCAGGCCCTTGCGGCCAATTGGGGAGTGAACCAGCGGATGGAACTCTCTCTCTCTCTCTTTGCCTCCCTTCTCTCTCTGTGTGTAACTCTGACTTTCAAATAAATAATTAAATCTTTTAAAAAAAAAAAAGTCAATAGGGGCATCACAGTATGTCTAGTGCAATCTCACTTTGTAAGTGAGGAAACAGCATTAGCAAAGAGAAAATTGTCCAAGTTTATATGTGTTCCCAATGTCAAGTTACTTCTAGTAACTATAAAAAGTGCATCCACACACTATAATTCTCAGATTCTTTGTACCCAGCATCATCTGATGGGATGTGGGGATAGAATGCGTCGCACATTTGCAGCCTACCAAGCTGAAGGAAAGAAAGGAGAGAAAGAGAGAAAGAGAAAGAAAGAGAGAGAGAGAGAAGAAAGAAAAAGAAAGAAAGAAAGAAAGAAAGAAAGAGAAGAGAAAAGAAAGAAAAATAAAAAGAAAAGAGGTTTTCAACAAAGCAACCCAGAGTATGAGCATAAAATACCTCTGCAGGTTTGTAACTTACTTCTCTAAGAATCAGGGATAAGTTTATTTCAGCGTTTATGTCTGAGACAAGGTATAGAAGGAATTCTCTTCTCACACCTGTCTTGTTCCGCATCCAGAGGAGGCTCTCGGGCTATTGATCTAGAAAGCTAGGGCAGTGGGATGTGGGAGTGAGGAGAAGGTTTGCAGGCTGCCCTGGACAGATCTGGGGAAGATGAGTCATCTGGGACATTATTTTCAAGAGAAAATGAGTTACAGACACACAGTAACTGACTTTTTAATGACCCTTTGGATAACCTGAGGAGTGAATAAGAGTCTGCTTCCTGTCCTCTGGAAGAAAAAAATTATAATTATGACCTCTATGAACAGGTACATACAGATTGTTGACTTTTTTTTTTAAATCAACTTGTAAACTTGTATTGCAAGTTAAAAATGAAGTTGTTCACAATCTCAACTTGACCAGATATGAAACAGTTTAAAACTTTTAAAGGATGTGTTACGAAAAACCAGGCTCTGGGGCCAGCGCCATGGCTCACTTGGTTAATCCTCTGCCTGTGGCAGATGCTGGTTCTAGTCCCGGTTGCTCCTCTTCCAGTCCAGCTCTCTGTTGTGGCCCAGGAAGGCAGCGAAGGATGGCCCAAGTGCTTGGGCCCCTGCATCCGCACAGGAGACCAGGAAGAAGCACCTGGCTCCTGGCTTCAGGTTGGTGCAGAGCCGGCCGTAGCGGCCATTTGGGGAGTGAACCAATGGAAGGAAGACCTTTCTCTCTGTCTCTTTCTCACTGTCTATAACTCTACCTGTCAAATAAATTTAAAAAAAAAGAAAAACCAGGCTTTAAAAAAAAAATCTTTTCATTACCAAAAAGAAATGTACTTAGCTAAAAATAAAAACCCCGTGCTCCATAGATAGTACAGATAGTTCTAGTGATCTGGTCAATGGGCCAAAAGCAAGCACTTAAGAGTGTCAGCTGTGATCTTTGGTTTATTTCTTATTGCTGGAATTTCATATTCATCTCTTCCTGTTGGAGGATTAAGCCTGATGACAATAGGGATGGTTGCTAACATTTACTCAGCCTTGCTCTGTTCAGTTTCAGGTGGGATGAATTCTCAGCTACTTTTGTTTCTTTGCCATCTTTTTTTTTTTTAAGATTCATTTATTTACTTGAGAGGCAGAGTTACAGACAGCCAGAGGGAGAGACGGAGGGAGAGGTCTTCCATCCACTGGTTCACTTCCCAAATGGCCAAATGGCAGGAGCTTGGTCAAAGCTAGGAGCTAGGAGCTTCCTCTGGGTCTCCCACGTGGGTGCAGGGGCCCAAGGACTTGGGCCATCTTCTACTGCTTTCCCAGGCCATAGCAGAGAGCTGGATCAGAAGAGGAGCAGCTGGGACATGAACCAGTGCCTAAATGGTATGCCAGCACAGCAGGTGGATGCTTAACCTTCTATGCCACAGCAAAGGCCCCTGTTTGCCATCTTGAGGTTTAGGTTTTTCTGAGTGTCCCTGTGTAACCCTAACCCAATCCTAACCCTGATGCATATTCAGCCTCACCTGTCTACCATATTCTGCTTGTCCTGGCTCTCAGCACCGCATTACATCTCCCTACTCAGGAAAGCTGAAACACTGAAGTTGTCACCCATGGGTGTCCCTGCAGGTTGGAGGGTGGGAAGCGTCTCCTGCCATAGGACCACATGGTTAGGCCCGGCCTTCCTCTGATCCCTCCTCTTTTCCCCACTCTCACTATGTTGGGAATTCAGCAGGTCATTGCAATGATTACGGTGTGCTGTGCTGTGCTGTGCATTTACTGCTAGAACTGGAATCTCACCAGGTCCTGCAGTATTTGCTGCCTCTACACCCCTTTCTCCATCAACAACATCCAGCCCCACAGTCTCTCTATCCCCTACACCACGAGGGGACTTCCTGGGATTACTCTTCTCCAGGGCAGTCTGGTGTACAAATATGTCTTCCTTGGTGTCAATCCTGTGGAGGAAACTATATCTGCTCTTTACATTGAACCATTTAGCTATTCAAAAATCTTTGTTGCAATGACTTTTTTATCCCTGTGACAGGTTCCATGACTTCCTGTGTTGCTCATGGTGCAGGGCTTGTGTGGCGGTGCTGAGGTTGCTGTGGGCAGGTGGCTGCTGGGTCTATATCTTGCTGCTCTAGGTTGCAGTGATGAAGGCCGGGGCAGCTACTCCAGCAGCAGCTCCTCCCGGAGGCGTGATGGTAACTAGGCCAGCAGCTATGGAGCTGCTCCGGGTCTTCTGCAGTCTCTCTCGGCTCCCGCACCCATCAAATATAGGAGGAGCTTTAAACTCAATAGACCAAAAGCAAAAGTAATAAAACAAAACAAAAACAAACCTGGAAACAGTGCCTGCAATACATTAGGAATATGATAGCTCCCAGGAGCATCTTGGTCAAAATAAATGGATCATCGGCTATGCCCATCCCATTCCTCCCCTACACTCTCACAGTCTCTCCCTCTTCCTGTTTTTTCACTGAGATGGCAAGGCACAGAAGAGGAAATGATCATCATGGGCTTTTCTGTTTGCCATACTAAGTATCCTGGATTATAACGAAAATGTCAGAACATATTGAAAGACTAATTTTGCATTCAAGGAACTCCTATTCAAGATACATGGTTTTCCCCAGCAGAGATGGCATCAATGTGGAATGTTCTGTTAGACATCTTAGGACTAGTGTATCTTCTGGAAAATGGTTGCTTGTGTTGAGATTGGGATATTTTTTAAAGACTTATTTATTTGATAGGCAGAGTGACAGAGACAGAGAGAGATCCTCCATATGCCCTCCCAGGCGCTTTAGCTGGAAACTGGATCAGAAGCAGAGCCTGCTGGGATATGGGATACCAGTGTCATGGGCAGCAGCTTAACCTGTTACACCAGGCTGCTCCCAGGACTTTATTTTAAACCTTGGACACAAAGTACTAAAAAAACAAACAAACAAACAAACAAACAAACAAAAAAACAAACAGATACTGGGCATATCCCTGTAACATCACTATTGTTCTATGTTATTTGTAAGATTTATTATTTGAAAGGGAGAGTGATAGAGGGAGAGATAAAGAGATCTTCCATCCCTGGTTCACTCCCCAAATGGCCACAACAGCCAGCACTGGGCTAGGCTGAAGCCAGGATCCTGAAACTCTATCTGGGTCTCCCATGTGGATAGCAGGGACTCAAGTAGTTGGCCCATCTTCCCTTGCTTTCTGACACCCATTAGCAGGGAGCTGGATTGAAAGCAGAGCAGCTGGGATTCACCCAGTGCCATGATACAGGATGCTAGTGTTGCAAATAGGGGCTTAACACACTGCACCATGCCAGTCCATTCTGTATTATCTTGAGTAGATGTTTTGAAGTCAAAATAGAAACAAAGTACATTATCAACATCAGGTCCAGTAGTTTAGAGTGTGCATATGTAGTGTTTTATCTAAAACCTAAATTTGATGTGAACCCTGGGTTGCTTTGCCAAGAATGCTGCTGGAGGCTTGCTGGTGATCATGGGAGGCAGTAACATCGAAAAGGGACCATGGTTAGCTGACTTGTTGGCTCCAGTAGTGTTTCTACAATTTCTAGCTGTGTGACCTTGAGCAAGTTACCTAACCTCCCCTGATTTCGTTTCCTCAGCCGTAAAATGGAAGTAATTACAAGGCTGTGATGAGAATGAAGTGAGAAGTCTGTGAAACACCTTGCAGATAATAATTCAAGGCTTGTATTCTTAGTAGTTTGGAACAAAGATTAGAGAAAGGTGTACTGTGTTCCCACTGGTTCCGGTGTACTAGAGCATCACAAATCGCCAGCATTGTGATGTAGCGAGTTAGCCACCACCTGTGATGCTGGCTTCCCATGAGCTCTGATTCCAGTCCTGGCTGCTCCACTTCCAATCCAGTTCCCTATGAATGTGTGTGGGAAAGCAGCGAAGATAGCCAAGTGTGTGGGCTCCTGCCACACACATGGGAGACCTAGATAGAGTTCCCAGCTCCTACTTTTGGCGTGGCACAATGAAAGATATTCCTCTCTCTCTCTCTATATATATATATACATATACATATACATATGTATATATATATACATATAAGCCTTTAAAGTACATAAATAATTCTTAAAAAAAAGAAACAGCCACTGGTCTCAGTCATCTTGACAGAATAAAATAACAACCTCCTGTCAATCTTCCTTGACTGTTTCCAAAGCAAAGGCACAGGCCAGACACAGACATGCCATTGATCACCCTGTCTAAGCATTTGTGCTTCTCTATCCAGACATTCCAGATAGTAAGTCAACAGGAGAGAGTTGCTAAATATATTTATAAGAGGGCATTGATCCAGACTCAGCCCCTGCACTGGGTCCAACAGACCAAACCAAGGAAGAGTTTATTCACAGCAACTGAGCTTTCACTAGTTGCAGAAGGCCTTATAGCCAACTGACATAGCTGTAAACAATTAATTTGTTAAACTGTAGCTAGTGAAGCTGTAACCAGTTGACTAAGCTGTAGCCAATTGAGTTGTTTTCTATAACTTCATTTTTCTATAAATGTTGTCAGATCATTTTGTTATTTGGGGTTCTCAGGACCTGCTCTAATTCTGGGGGCTACCTGATTCCTGAATCATTTGCTTTACCCAAGTAAACTCTACTAAGTTTAATTGATTTAAAAAATTTTTTAACAGGGTGATAGGCCAAAGTTACTTAAATAATTGCATTTTTCCTTTGTTTCTATAGCCATGATCACAAAGAATTTTCAATTTAAACCAGAAATAATTTTTTCTCCACAGCAAGAATGAATTAAAGTACAGTTGACTTGGTACAGAGCAGCATAGCAGTCATAGAGTCCTTGAGAAAGTGATGAGAGATAAAAAATGGGCTAAGGATATGAACAGGCATTTTTCATAGGATGAAACACAAATGGCCAACAGACACATGAAAAGATGCTCAAGGTAAGACTAGCCATCAGGGAAATGCAAATAAAAACCACAATAAGGTTTTACCTCACCCCAGTTAGAAAGGCTACCACCCAAAAATTTAAAAAAATAACAAATACTGGTGAGGATGTGGGGAAAAGGGTACCTTAATCCACTGTTGGTGGGAATGTAAACTAGCACAACCGTTATGAAAGACAGTCTGGAGATTTCTCAGAAATCTGCAAATAGTTCTACCATATGATCCAGCCATTCCACTCCTGGGAATTTACCTAAAGGAAATAAATCAACATCTGAAAGAGTTATCTGTACCCCCATGTTTATAGCAGCTCAACTCATTATAGCTAAGTCCTGCAATCAACCCAGATGACTGAGTAGAGAAAGTGTGGTATATATACAGGATAGAATGCTACTGGGCCATTAAGAAAGAATGAAATCCTATCTTTTGCAACAAAATAGACACAATTGGAGACCATTATGCTTGGGGAAATCAGCCAGTCCCAAAAAGACAAATACCTTGTTTCCCTTGATTTATGGTAACTAATACAAAACAAGTGAAATCAACATTTTCAGATCTGATTATTGTTTATTGCCCTTGTCTATACTCTTGAGGAATAGTGGTTTTTTTCACTATTTGTTGAATTCTTTATTTACTGAAAGGTTAAGCTTGTGCTGATAAAATAAGTTGAAAGTTTGTCATTGTAAAAGTTAGAAAGAAAATTAAGGAGGGTGGAGGGTGGAGGAGAGGGAGGGTAGGGTGCTCTACATATAAAATTTGTTCCCTTTTTATAAATTTTAAAAATTATTTTTAAAAAACCAATTCCAAAAAGACAGATATGTTTTCCCTGATCTGAGGTAAGTAATAGAGAACCTAAAATGTAATGTATTGGAGTTAAATGGACATTTTGAGATGTGATGATTGTTCACAGCCATTGTCTCCACTATTGAAGAACAATGTTTTTTTTTTCTTCCATTTGTTGAACTCTTAGTGTAGGATTAACCTTACATGTGTGAACTGGAGAAAGATCTTTGTAAAAATTAAGAGTAGGAATAGGAGAGGGAGGAGGAGGAAGGGTGGCAGCGTGGCCGGGAGGGAGGGAAGGGTAGAGGCAGAATGACTGTGTTCCTAAATCTGTCTATATGAAATGCATGAACTGTATACCTTAAGTACAATTTAAAAAAAAAAGCAATTGGAGAGACTGAACCCTCAGCTCCCCACACTTAAGCAGTTAGCGTTCTTTCTCAGGGCCTCAGTTTCTCCTTTACAAAAGGAACCCGGAATAGGAAGCCATGTCATTCCCAATCAAAACAAAACTTATTTCCTTTGATGTATAAGTACCGCAGAACTCCTGGGTTGCCCGGGCGCCAGAGGCGGGGTCCCAACTGGGACACGCCCAGAAGCCGACGGCACGCGCCGGCCGGGGGCGGGGCGCGGAGCTGGAGCACCGCCCCGGAGCGTGCGCACGCCGCCGGGCCCCGCCCCGCCCCGCCGCCGTGCCGCCCCGGTCCGCTCGCGGCGGCGCGCTCTAGGCCGTGCCGGGTGAGTGGGGGCTTTCTCCTCGCCGGGGTTGTTTGTAACCTCGCAGGCCGCGCTCCTCTAGCTCCTGGCGCAGGCGGGGTCTGGATGGGAGCCGCGGTGGGGCTCAGACCTGGCCGGCGTTGTGGTTGCGGGGCCGGGGACGCACGTGCCGGACCGTGAGGAAACGCCGGGTCTGGCGCGAGGCGATTCGCGAACGCGTTGGGCTCGGAGAGGAACACACAGGCCAGGCCCTTGGTCCTTAGCCTGGGACGAGCAGTTTGGGGGCTTGGACGAGGGCGCGGCCGACACGTGGGCCGCACCGCCCCGCCTAGGCCAAGCCCCAGAGCCACGCGGTGCCGCCAGGGAACCTGAAATTCTGGCATCCGGGCGGGGCGAGCCAAGTGTCTCCTGGCACTCCTGGCCTTTACACCACAGCCCATCTTCCGGTTCTTGCTGTTACTCACAAATCATCCTAGAGCGGCTACTGAAAGGTTCGTAGGAGCAGGTGTCCCTGCTTTCGGCCTGGGAGTGCAGAGGACCCGATTTTCCCACTGCCCCGCTGACTCGGACCCCATCACCGGGTGGAGGCGCCTGGCTTACTCAGCTCCTTCCACCATCACGTGGGTGGTATTGCTTGCCCGGGGCCCTCATCCCTCGTAACCTCTCGGTCACCAAAATACCTAAGGAGGTACCGCTTATTTTCTCTCTCAAATTAAGCACCAAAAGGATGACAGACAGTCAGTTGTAGGCAACAGAACGTGTCTGCAATGATTAAAAAAAAAAGTCTGTGGGCCTAAAAGACTTGCTTCGGTAAGCCTGGGCAGCCTTGTAAAAGCAGTAGATAATTTCTGTCAGATGCGTGGTGTTTGTGTTTAGCAGGGGTCCACTGGCGGTCACTGTTGGTGGATTTTCTGCTTCATCTGGAGAACTTGGATATGCCCTTGCGGGTTTCAGTGTGCCGGCCTGCGAAAGTGGCGACCCCGTAGGCTTTACCTGGGAGCCAGAAGTTTGTTAAGCAGCCTTGCTGGTGATGCTGCAGACTGTGCTCAAACCCTGCTCAGGTGTAAACATTCCTACCTCTTCCCCTGGCGTGTAATAACCACTGATGTCAGTTACCTGTTAGCTCTTAAGATAGGCATGTACTTCAAAAAGTTTGGGGGGGAAATTAAGTTAGAAGGTGAGTTTATTTTTGGTCCCCCCAAAAAGTGAAATCTATAGTTGTTTTCCTGATAGACATTTTCTCTGAACCCTCTTAGGATCCCCAAATCAGCAGCCATCAGAAGACCCACTGCAGGAAGCATCTATTTACCTTGTATGGGCCTTTGAGGTTTTTAAAAAATTTTTTTAGATTTTATCTATTTGAGAGGTAGAGTTACAGGCAGTGAGAGAGAAAGGTCTTCCTTCCGTTGGTTCACTCCCGAGATGGCCGCAACGACCAAAGCCAGGAGCTTCTTCCAGGTCTCCCATGCAGGTGCAGGGGCCCAAGCACTTGGACCATCCTGCACTGCTTTCCCAGGCCACAGCAGAGCTGGTTGGGAAGAGGAGCAGCTGGCATTAGAACCTGTGCCCATATGGGATGGAGGTGCCACAGGCGGAGGATTAACCTACTGCGCCAAGGAGCCGGCCCCTGAGATTTTTGTCTACAATTGTATACAGACAAAAGATGATAAAATGAGAAATTCAGCAAATATTTCTCCCAAGTGTCATGCTTGCTGAGTTCTAGGAATGTGCAAATAGCTGTCCCTTCCAGAAGCTGGTGTGACTTCCTGGTCATTACTGTAGAAAAGGAATTTAGGACACCTTAAAACTATGAAGATGGTGTTTGCTGACTATGATGTGGGCATCAGTATTGATTCTTGGTAGAGTTTTTGTGGGGCAGTTACCAAGGAATAACTGATGCGTTTGGCTTACTCTTTACATTTTAATGCTGATAGTCAACTCATTAGAAACAACTACTTTTCTTTCTTTTTTTTTGAAGGTTCTCACATTCTCAGAGAGCCCCGCTTTTTCTTTTTTTTTAAATTTATTTGACAGGTAGACATATATAGAGAGAGAGACAGGAAGGTCTTCCTTATGTTGGTTCACTCTCCAAATGGCTGCTACAGCTGGCGCTGCACCGATCTAAAGCCAGGAGCCAGGTGCTTCTTCCTGGTCTCCCATGCGGGTGCAGGGCCCAAGCACTTGGGCCATCCTCCACTGCCCTCCTGGGCCACAGCAGAGCGCTGGAGTGGAAGAGGAGCAACCAGGACTAGAACCTGGCGCCCATATGGGATGCAGACGCTGCCGACGGAGGAGTAACCAAGTGAGCCACAGCGCCAGCCCCAGAAACAACTACTTTTCAAAAGCTTTTCTTCCTATGGTTTCATAGAAATATTTGAATTTCTATGTGGGTGGTCTGTGAGATTTATATGCAGGATTGTGTTGGCCCTATAATGTAGACAAAGCATTCTTTTGTTTATTTCATGGAGTCTTACACATGCATTTTTATTTTTTACTATTTCTGTAACTGTGATTTGTCTTAGCACTTTTGTAAGTTTAATATGATAGGGTGTGTCATGTCTTCTCCATCCTCCAAAACATGTCAAAGGAATTTTCATCTTATATTGTGAGTAGTGTGAGAATCACAGGAATAGTATGCTTGTCCAGTAATCTCTAAACTGGGTTCTAAGGAACTGAGCCTCAAATCATTTCAACATGAACCTAGAGAAACAATAAATGGTGTCACTTTTGGCATTATAAGGAATGAATTTTGTATTCTAACCAAAGCATTTGTTATGCAGTATTGGCAGTATTGGGGTGTATTGTGTTAGTCATGGTAGATGGGAAAGTTTCCCTATGAAATTTTATTTTGGCTGAAGTGTTTGGTACACTTTGTTTAGCATAGTTTCTGGAGATGTGCTTGTCCTCCATTCGTATATTATACTGAGAGAAAACAAGCCTTTCAATTGTATCTTCACGCTGCTTACAACTCTTTTAAACTGACCAGTTGTGAAGACGAGATGTATGGCTAAATGTAAAATTATTTTATAGGGTACTACTAGTGAAACAAACATAATAAGCCAATCTAACAACGTGTTTTAAAAACTAAATGAGTGATGTGTTGGGATCCCCAAGACTGTCTTGATTATCCCCAATTTGTTAGGAGGACTGCTGATTTACATCAAGAGGATACCAAGTGCGATTACCAGGGAAGAGGTACATGGTGGAAGTCCTGGGGAGACTGGCTGCAAGGCTGCAAGAGTCTTCTCCAGGTTGAGTCACTGGGGATGTAGTTAATTGCTGCAGCAACGAGCTCTGTCCACATTTGTAAGATGTTGCCCACCTGGAAGCTCATTAGAGACTTAGTGCCCAGGGATTGTACTGGGGCTAGTTAGGCAGGCAGCCTCTATCTGGCACAAACCAAAATTCTGCACTTCCAGAAGGAAAGCAGATAGAGGCTCAGGACAAATTGCCTAGTTTAGGCACAGGAAGCTATGCTTAATGGTGGTAGAACCCTCCTGAAATCCAAGTTCACAGTAGTCAGCCCAAGCTGGGCTTGCTAAGGGTGGCAGGCAGGCCTGCTATGGTAACTCTTTTCTGTAACATAGTACAGAATGTGAATGTGTTTTTGTATTTCTGCTTCACTTAAGAGTTCCAAGTACTAACAAAGTTTTGCCTCTGTGAAGCTCTGACTCTTGGTTTGGGAATTCAAGCTGGTCTGTTGGCTTAAAAGGAATAGGCAATATCAGAACATGAGCACATATCCCAAAACAAAGGTTCCCCCCACCCTGCCCCAAGCATAAGCCCTTGCACTTGTCCTGTAGGCTTTTAGTGTTTATATTAATTTTTCTACTGTAGTCTTGTGTGTCTTTTGAAAAACAGTAGTTTGTGAGCACATAATTTAGAAGCTAAAAGGAGACTTTATTTTGATTATTCTACTTCTCAATTCCTTTAATTTCTATCTAGTTGCATCCTTAAAGTTGTTTTATAATTAATTGCTGCAGTATGTAGCACATTATTTTAATGTGTTCCAGGTCATAACAGTAACCCTACTCAGTCTGCAAGCTCAGTCCACCACCTAGGAGAAAATAGTAGAAAATGACATTCTTGCCATTCTGATAACAAAGTAGAAACCATAACATTTTAAATAAGTCATTAGGCTTTGGAAAAATTTGCTTAAGTACAGTGATTCTTAACATTTCTTGGGGTCAGGGAATCCTTTAATGTGGTAGAAAAAGTCCTTCTCCGGGAGGGCAAGGCGGGGAGGGAGTACAAATTGAGCATCCCTAAACTGAAAATCTTGAATGCTCCAGAATTAGCAACTTTTTGAATGCCAACATGACAAGTGGAAAATCCCACCCCTTACTTTGTGTTACAGTCAAAACACAGGCACACTGAAAATAATGTGTAAAATTACCTCCAAGTAGTGCATATAAGATGTGTCTGAAATATAAGTGGATGTTTAATTTAGACTGGAGACACATCCTGCATTTGTCTCATGTCGTATTTCAAAATGTGAAGCACTTCTGGTCCCAAGTAGAAGGGATACTCATCCTGAATAGCATTTTGCAGGGGTGGGTATTTGGCACAATGAGTAATAAGTTGCTTGGGATGCCTGTATCCCCTATTGGAGTACCAGTTCCATCTGCTGGCTAATGTGCACCTTGCGAGGCAGCAGGTGATAGCCCAAGAACCTGGGTGCCTGCCACCCATGAGGGAGTCCTGGATGGAGTTCCAGGCTCCTGGCTTCAGGCTGATGTAACCTCTACTGTTGCAGGTATCTGGGGAGTAAACCAATAGATGGGAGATAATCTCTCACTCTCTCCCTGCCTTTCAGATAAGTTGTATTTTGTAGTTTCAAGAAAGTTAAGTAATTTGAGTTGCAGTTTTTTTTACCCAGAAGAGGCAGGCCTCCATTGTGAGTGTGGGTCGGGAGCAGTTCTGAAAGAGGCCTTGGGAGTGTTGCTCCTGCTGCTCCTCAGAAACATGCCGTGGACCAGGAACAGCACCATCCTGTGAGAGCTTGCTAGAAATCAGACTCTCAGGCCCTGCCGTGGAGCTAGTGAATCGTAACCTGCACTGGAACAAGATGCCCAGCTGATCTGTGTGCACATTCGAATTGGAAAAGCACTTGTGTCTGAGATTGCATCTTAATCATGTCTTATTTCAGTTAAAAAGTCACTGCCTTTTAAAGGTTTGGCCTTCGATTTTCAGCCCTTAGTAAGTTCTTACTAATTTTGTTAAGGTGGAGGTGGGGCGGCAGGGGGTGGGGAGGAGAGGGGGGTGGTTCTGATAATGTGGCGATTTTCATGAATGAGTTCTAGTTTGGAAGTGAGGAGGCTCAGGTGGTTGGTTGGGAGGCAGGCAGCTTCTCCCTCCAGCCACCAGGTGACACCACAGGTCCAGTGCTCATTGGCTTTTTCCTGAACAGCTGTTGGGGATGATGCTGGAGGGAGGAGAACCTGTCAGTGAGCAACTATTGGTCATTTTCCAGTCAAATGTGTGTAACTTAGAGTGCATCTAATTAGGTTTCAGATCTGATATTGACTATAGCCAAAGTCAAGATTTTTGACTTTGTGGTGTCAATGGCTATAGACTAAACCTGACTAGACATTGCTGCTGCAGTTTAATTTGGGATAATTATACCTCCTTATAAATAATGACTTAGTGCTTGTGTACAAGAGAAAGATGTTTTCCTTTAGGTGAATATGTAATCTGAGTGGTGCTTGAAGCTGAATCATACCTTGGAAGAAAGGACATTGGCATAAGGCTGTCTCACATCCTGGAGGAAGTAACAAAGTTGTCCTGGTCATGTGCATTGTGTGTGTATATGATCCACTAACACAGATACTGGCACTTCTTATAAACCTAACCGTATGTATTTTGTTCCTTTGGTAGGTTTTCATTTCCTCTTTGCCTGGTCTGAAGATACAGCGATGCCAAAGAAAGCAAGGCCTGCAGGAAATGGGAAGGAAGAGGGGCCTGTTCCCTGTAAACAGGTGAAGGTGGAGGTGGCTGATGGCCTTTCCACTTTAAACTTTGACAGCCCCCATGATCTCTTTGAAAGTCTAATCTCACCGGTCAAGATAGACACTTTTTTTAAGGAATTCTGGGAGCAGAAGCCCCTTCTCATCCAGAGAGATGACCCTGCACTGGCCACCTATTACCAGTCTCTGTTCAGGCTCACAGATCTGAAGAGTCTGTGCAGCCGGGGTATGTACTATGGAAGAGATGTGAATGTCTGCCGATGTGTCAATGGGAAGAAGAAAGTCTTAAATAAAGATGGCAAAGCTCACTTTCTTCAACTGAGGAAAGATTTTGATCAGAAAAGGGCTACCATTCAGTTTCATCAACCTCAGAGATTTAAGGTAATGGGCTCCCCCACCACCACCACAGAATTCCCATGTGTATTAAAGGCTAACATTTGGCCCATTTGGCCTCAGATCTTCTAAGGGTGAATATGTGGGATGATGATGATGATGATGATGAAGCTGCCTGCCAGTTTGCAAATGCTACAGAGATCCTGCTTCTCTCTCTCTTTTTTTTTAAAAGATTTATTTATTTATTTATTTGAGAGGCAGAGGCATAGAGAAAGATCTTCCATCTGCTGGTTCACTCCCCAAATGGCTGCAATGACTGGAGCTGTGCCTATCCAAAGCCAGGAGCCAGGAGCTTCCTCCAGGTCTCCCACATGGCTATAGGGGCCCAGGGACTTGGACCATCTTCCACTGCTTTCCCAGGCCATGGCAGAGAGCTGGATTGAAAGTGGTGCAGTGGGACTCGAACAGGCACCAATATGGGATACCAGCACTGCAGGCAGTGGCTTTATCCGCATGCCATGGCACAGGCCTCTCCTGTTTCTCTTTAAGCACATTCTGACATAGGAGATTCCTGAATACTTCTTGGTTAGAACCTCCAGGAACTTGGTTGGACCTTGTTAGAGGTCATTGAGCTCCAGAAGCTACATTGTATTGCAAGTTTAGAAAGTTATTAAAGTAGCATTATACCTCTAGGAGCATGATTTGAGGGCTGGTTTATGGTTATGTATAAGGTAGACACTACTGTTTAGTTTGTCCTGTCGTAATTTAAGGCATGTTAGCATCAAGGTGATTGTGTTCCTGAAGTTGCCTCCTTTTACTGCCTACATCTGGGTATGTAAGTGGATGCTTCAGATCACATACGAAGTTTGGGTTCAGTAAAGGGACTTAACCCTTATAAAGCCAAACCAGTCATAATGAGGGGCACAGTTCTGGAACTGCTCCTGGTGAGGCAATCATGAGTGGAAGATAGCTTTGGTTTTTGAGTTCAGATTCTTAAAACATTTTAACAAATATTTAGGACACTGATTTGAGTAGCAGATAGAGAAAGAATGTCTTCATTCCTCTGGTTCATTCCCCAAATGCCTGAAACAGCCAGATCGAAGTCAGGAGCCAGGAACTTAAAATGAGTCTCCCACATAGTTGTCTGGGACCCAAGTACATGAGCTGTCACCTGCTGCCTTCCAGAGTGTGTATTAACAGGAAAATGGAATTAGGAGCAGAGCTGGGATTTGGACCCAGACATTCTGATAAGGGATATAAGTGTTTCAAGCAGTGTGTTAACTGCTATGCCAGACTTCCAACACAATAATAAAATTTTAATTTAAAAATTTATTTAAAGTTTTGGTTTATGGGGCTGACACCGTGGCACAGCAGGTTAACGCGCTGGCCTGAAGTGCAGGCATCCCATATGGGTGCAGGTTCTGGTCCCAGCTGCTCCTCTTCCGATCCAGCTCTCTGCTGTGGCCTAGGAAAGCAGTAGAGGTTGGCCCAAGTCCTTGAGCCCCTGCACCCATGTGGGAGACCGGGAGGAGGCTCCTGGCTCCTGGCTTTGGATCAGCACAGCTCCAGCAGTGCGGCCATTTGGGGAGTGAATCAGCGGATGGAGGATCTCTCTCTGTGTAACTCTGACTTTTAAACAAATAAATCTTTCAAAAAAATATTGGTTTATTTTGTATCAGTGATTGACATTTGGGAAATAATTCATCTCCTCTGCTCAGTTTCTATATTTGTGAAATGCAGATTTAGCATGAGCTAGTCTTCTTTTCTAGAGATTTGAAATCTTTACATGGCAGATGGCCCAGAACAGTTGAGGACCTGTTCTGAGTTTTAGGTAAAGCTTTATCTCCACTCAGAAACCCACCTCTGTGACTCATGGCTGAATCAGAATGGCAGCATTGTTGGAGAAAGGGGCTAGTGAGGGTCCATGTCGAGAGGAATGAATTCTGATACAAGGGGTCCTCACATTGTTCATGGGAAATTGCAGATTATGAAACAGCTATTTGTGGATTTCGAAAGTTTTTCACCAAAATAAACTCATTTTTTAATTCCATTTTCCCATAAGCTTTTTGAAGTCCCTTCATATTGCTAGTCCCTGAGTCTGTGTCAGTTCCCAATTGTGTTGCCATGGTTCAACTCAAGAGCTGCTTGTTAGAGCCTCTTAGGGCTTGTGTTGGATGCCTCTACTTTTCTCATCTGGATGAATAAAATATGCTAAAATCTCTCAAGGCAAATCCTGATTCCAGTTACTCCATCTGAAGCGATCATAAGTTAAAATGTCCTGAAAATGCTAACATTTTGGTTATGGCACCCAAAAAGGATTTAGAAATTATTTGTCAGACTGAATCATGATTTGAATTCAGAAAACACACATCATGGATAAAATGATTCTGAACTAGGCCTCAACTCTTTACCTGACTAGAAGTGGAATGATATTTTTTTAATGTTTATTTTTATTTTCATCTACCTGAAAGGCAGACACACACACACACACACACACACACACAGATCCTCTGTCTTCTGCCTTACTCCTCAAATGGGTACAACAGCTGGGCCAGGCTGAAGTCAGGAGTCAGGAACTTCATCCAGGTCTCTTACACTGGGGTTGGGGCCCAAGCACTTAAGCCATTATCTGCTGCCTCCCAGATGAATTATCAGGAAGCTGGATTGGAAGTGGAGGAGCTGGGACTTGAACCAGGCATTCTAGCATGGATTACAGCCATTCCAACTTGTGTTTTAACCTGCTATGCCACAATGCTCACCCTCTAGTACACTTTTAAGATGTTTTTAGAAACCTAAGATCTGTGACAATACAGGGTTTCAGTGAAGTTGATGTAATTTACTCATAAACTGGTAGAAACTAATTGTTTGGTGTTCATGTGGGGTCCTCTGTGGCTGCCACTTCTGTGAGGTTTTGTGTGTTTTTTTTTTTTTTTTTTTTTCCAGCTTATTTACTTAATTCTTTGAAGGCAGGGCAACAGAAGGAGAGAGAGAAAAGAGAGGTCTTCTGTCTACTGATTGACTGCCCAAGTGGCTGCAGCAACCAGAGCTGGGCCAGGCCAGAGCCAGCAGTCTGGAACTCCATTCATGTCTCCCACATGGGTGACAGAGCTTTAAGCACTTGAGCCATCATACACTGCCTCTGAAGATGCATTAGTAGGATGCTAGATCAGAAGTGGAGTGCTGGGCCTTGAACTGGCACTCTGATACAGAATGTGGGCATTCCAAATGGTGACTTAACCAGCTGCGCCACAGCACTAGCCCCCGGTTTCTATGACTTTAGAATCCTTTGCCCCGGTGCTTTTCTCTGCTTGTGCATTTAAGCCCTGCATATTCCTCCTTCAAGATTCCGGGTAGCCAGGAACCCATTTCCTTTGCTCTGTTGACTTTGCTCTTTGGTCAGCTTTATCGGACAAGGAAGGATGAGCTTCCTCAGCCCAAATTCAGCCCCCAGACTGGACTGGGACACATCTTGTTATGGTCCCTCATGGACCATTTGCCCTTGGAGACCTGTGAGCTGTAGGTACTCAGCCTGCCATGCTAGACCCTGGGTTCTAAATTCTGTAGCATGAGGAGAGTTAGTGCTCCTTGTGTGTGGGAATGGGTATATTTGCATCAGAATAGAGAAAACCTTAGTGTCCAGGTTAAGACTGGTAGAGCAGTTAGTCCTTTGTTTAGGGGGTTTTAGGCTGTGTATACCCCATTAGTGTAGTTAGTCTGAAATGAGCAAGGAAGTAACCAGAGAGCCATAAAAAATTCCCCATATGTTTTGGATAATCCATAAAGAGGTCGGGGTGAGGGGAATAGTGATGACTATTTTCATTTTTTATAGCACGCTATAGTTCACCACACACTTTCATATGTGTTAAGTGTGGGACCTTCCACATTTCACATTTAAAATAGGGCTGCCATTGTGGTCTCCATCTCATGTGGAAAAACGCGTTCACAGATGGGATTTTTGCATAGCTTTTAAGCTGGTAAGGGTAACGGAGTCCAGATTTGAGGCATTTTACTGCTATACTTTGAAAGATGTTCTTTGAAGTGTAGAAGAACATTTTGTGTGTTTGCCTTTGACTAAGCATTTGGCCTTCTGGCCTTTGCCATAGCATTCAGTTTTGATTCTGTAGGGTGGGAAGTGGAGAGGTGATTATACACAGCCAGGAGATAGACTTCCACTTGCCTGCATTGACTGCTCTGAGTTCTCCTCCCTATCTCTGGACATAGCTGGGAGTCACACAGTAAAGAAGACAGATCTCAGGAGCCCTGGGCTTAGTTTGGGGAAGCAGTGGCACTTGTGTACCGCTTTGCAGCTCTAAGAGGATTGCATTCAAGGCAGGTGGTTTCATGCTGCTCCCCACAGTCTGAGGGTGGGAGCGGTAATATCTTCAGCTTATAACTAAGGAAACTAAGGAAGTCGCTTCTCTTGTTACTACAGCTTGGCCCCTGTGGATTGACCCTAAACCTCTCTCTAGCAGCCTCATTTGGCAGATTCAGAAGTTGAAGTTCCAGGAGAAACTGGAGAATTGTACAATTGAAAGTGCTTTTGGTAACTTTTTAGAAGAAAAAAGACATATTTATCAGTTATGTGTCCTGATGCTTCAGTTGGGAGCCAAAAGGTCACCCGTACAGTCCTGAAGGACTTAGAGTGAACCCTGGTTTTTGGTGGTTCCAAGGACTGTATAAATATAATTACAGAACCAGGTCCCACTGGCCTCTGCCTGAAATAAGTTAGGCTCCTTGGGAGCTCTGATAAGTGTTTGGAGCTACTTGGATACCATTAAATTATTTTTCCTGTGCTAAGCGGAAACTCTAAAATCTATAAATATAGAAGCCCACTGGACTATATAAAGATGTCTCATAAAAGTTTGTTCGTACTGACCAAATACTTTCTTACCTGGTATTTTTAATATTAAAGATCCTTTTTTAGTCCTTTGGTAGAATTGACCCCAAGCCATGGTCAATGGTTTGCTTGGCAAATATTTTTTATGATATTGTCATGTCTTCTGTGCCAGGCACTATGCATCCACATAGATAGAAGTTTGTTCTCTTTAGTGTCCTTTGTGATTTGTCTTTTCTTAAATTTTCTTAAAGATATGAACCCTGGGGCCAGGCATTCTGGGTTTGAATCTGGCTACATCATGTCTTTTACTTAGAAGCAGTGCCTGGCACATAGGAAGTGCTAGTGTCTGCATAGCCTGCTTGCTACCTCCCCTCCTCTCATCTACCTTGGAAAAACCAGATCTCTTTCTCTCATAGGTCTGTGCAGCTCTTCTCTAGTCCCTTCAGTCTGACGGGAGCCCTGAAAAGCTGATGTGATTAGAGAGGGAACATTACTTGGCTCTATTCTTCCCTCTCTGTAGACGTTCTCTGTCTTCCTTCAGCCTATACCCTCTTTCTGGGTTATCAATTTATGTTCCCATTGCTTTTTTAAAAATTTTTTTTAAGATTTATTTTATTTATTTGAAAGAGTTACAGGGAGAAGTAGACAGAGAGGGAGAGGTCTTTCATCCGCTGGTTCACTCTCCAAATGGCCACAATGGCTGGAGCCAAGCCGATCTGAAGCCAGGATCCAGGAGCTTCTTCTGGGTCTCCCACGAGGGTGTGGGGGCCCAAGGACCTGGGCCAACCTCTGCTGCTTTCCCAGGCACTTTAGCAGGGAGCTGGATCAGAACACTGCCCATATGGGATGCAGTGCTGGAGGTCAGGGCCTTAACTCACTGTGCCACAGCGCAGGCCCCTCCCATTGCTTTAAATATCCACTGTGTGTAGGCATTTCCCCGTGTTAGTCTGCAGCCCTTTTTTTTTTTTTTTTTTAAGATTTATTTATTTATTTGAAAGGCAGAGTTAGAGGCAGAGAGAGAGAGAGGTCTTTCATCCACTGGTTCACTCCCCACATGGCTGCAATGGCTGGAGCTGCACTGATCTGAAGCCAGGAGCCTGGAGTTTTTTCCAGGTCTCCCACGTAGGTACCGGAGCCCAAGGACCAGGGCCATCTTGTACTGCTTTCCCAGGCCATAGCAGAGAGCTGGATCGGAAGTGGAGCAGCCGGGACTGCAGGTGTTTGCTTTACCCGCTATGCCACAGCACCAGCCCCATGCAGCCTTTACTTTCTGCCAGAACTTCATGCTTAGCACCCCAGACTTAACATTTCTGCTGTAGATCTTTTTTTTTCCCCTTCCTGAAAACTTGCTTTTTAGCAAGTCTTTTTAGTGGAACCCGGAAGCTAATAGCCCAAGCCAAGATCCTAGGAATATGTTCTTATTCCTCCTATTTCTGGACCCCTTCTTTCATCCAGAGTGTCCTTGCAGTGCTGCTTCTGGATGCATCCTGACTTTTCTGATTCTCTCTACCCCTCTCCCACTCTCAGTAGCACCCAGACTTGTCACTCCTGCTTTTCTACAACCCATTCTCCCCACAGTAGCCATAGCAAGATTTTAAAACCGGATCAGCCATTCTGCTTAAAATCCTTCCTGACCTCCTGTTGCCTGCCCTACCAGTCTCATTTTTATGCTCATGTCTTTCCCATGGGGCTTTTCCACTAGAATGGAAGATTCTTGAGGGCAGAGGTATGGGGCTTGTCCTCTGCTTAATTCTAAGTATCTGGCCTACAATAGCTGTGCACTAAAGATTCCCTAAGTGATAAAGATAGTGTCTTTTATTTCTAATGCGTTTTTCACTTTTCTCCCTTGTCCTTTTTTTTTTTTTTTTTTTTTTTTTTCCTTTTTTTCCCCTTTCTTTAGGATGAGCTTTGGAGGATCCAGGAGAAGTTGGAATGTTACTTCGGCTCCTTGGTTGGCTCGAATGTGTATATAACCCCTGCAGGATCTCAGGGCCTCCCACCCCACTATGATGATGTCGAGGTAAGAGAGGAAGAAAGGTGCCTGGTGTGAGACAGGAGTGGCTGTGAGTCCAGAGCAGTGGAGTTCTCAGGGTCGGTTCCTGTTCTCTTAGGTAGGGCCTGGGTCCGCTCTTTATGCCCAGTCTCCTCTAACTGTTGGGCCAAAGAAAATCACACCAAACTGGTTTCCTGCTGCTTCTCAAGGGAGAGATTGTTTCCATCCTCACTAATATAAGGAACCACACATTTCTTTGAAATAAGTATCCACTGGCTTCATGTATAGGAAAGTGAGATTGGCCTCTTTAATTTCACGAACTCTGGTCCTTAATAAGGTTAGGTCACGAATTATCCTTCCATCTGCTTTCATTTTGCTCTTCAGTAGCTGCCAAAAATATGCATTTTGTTCCATTTGTGAAAATCTTGAAGCAGTTTGAATGAAGGTCCTGGTTTCATTTAAGCACTGGCACCAAGACAAGTGTTGATTTCGCTCATGTGGTATCCAGAAAAAGTCAACTCTTCAGCTTAGGTATTTCATAGCTTACTTTTTGTACTAACACAAGGTGTGAACATAGAGTTACTACTAAAAAGTTCCTTTTTTCCCCTTTGAGAGCTATTTGATAACAAAATATTTTCCAAAAGTTTTTATAAAATATTTCTATTAGGGCAGTAAAATATACTTGGCAGAATAAAGAATAAGAAACTTGAAGTTTTCCTGTCTGCCAAAGCCCTTTCAATGTTCAGGGTTTTAGCCATTCAGTAATGTCTGAAGCTCAGCTTTCCTGTCAGAGATTATGAGATTTCAGCTGTCTGATAGAGGATTTAAAGGAATGAGATGGTGGGATATAAAGAACTAGGCAATGCTCTAAGAAACTGCAAGAAGGAAGATCCAGTATCAGTATTCATGATTACCTATTTTCAAAATGGAAACTAGTGTGGCAACTTAAATTAAGTGTTATATTGGCTTGTATGTCTGATCTTTCATTTGTATTTTTTATCTGAAACTTGCTCTTCCAGGGCTAGTATTCTGGAAGCACTTAGCTCATCAGTTGTCAGGAAGCTCTCTGATACTCCCAGGACTTTCGGCTTTTTATAGGTTTTTATCCTGCAACTGGAAGGAGAGAAACACTGGCGTCTGTACCACCCGACAGTGCCTCTGGCTCGGGAGTACAGCGTGGAGGCCGAGGATAGGATTGGAAGGCCGACACATGAGTTCACTTTGAAGGTATGGGCTGGCTGTTGTGGGTACCTCTTCTGAGTTGGGTTTTCTATGTTGCTAGGACAGCTTCAGGTTCATGGTTTAGAGTTTGTGTAGGATCCCCATGGGAGTGAACCTGTGGGTCTTGGGGCAGGAGGCTCTTCATTGCAGTTAGCAGTACCATCACGTTCAGTTTCTGAAGGAGCCTTGGTGGTTTGTGCTTAGCACAGTGAGCTGAGATGTATTTTGTTCATTTTTCCAAGTAACTTGTCCCCATGCATGATCCAAAATCAACAGGGATGAACTGAATTTCAGTGAACCACTGACTTCTTTAGGGTAAAAGTGGAAGGTTTGTCCTGGGGCAGCTTCTCCACATATAAGACAGAAGATAGCATGGGTCTGTAAGTTGCTGAAGCAGAGCACAACTAGGACTCCCTTAGTTTTTCTCTTGCTACAATTCCCATATGACCCATTTTCCTCCCGATTATGTAGCAGTTGTCTGTGCCCCTGCAGGTAGTCATCAGAAGAGACGTAATTATGAAAGCACCTCCTCCAGGGAGCCAGGTGCCTTGATGCTGTGCAGGTTCCTTGGCTTTTTGCTGCTGAGAAAAACCTGTCTTAGAGTAGTTGGCCTGCATGGGAACATAGCTGTTCCCAGCAGGAGAGAGTGTTAAGAAAAAACCGAATGGGAGAGGAATAGCTCCATAATTAATTTTTATTCCCTTTCTTTAAAAATATGTTTAATTTCCTGTAGTGGCAAGAAAACAGTAGTTGACTCAAATCATTCCAAAGATTCTACCAGTCTGATGTGTTTGCATATGTTATTGTTTTTCTGTTTCTTGCATCTTGAAGTAATAGTGTCTAATTCTTAATATCTTGTCTTTCTTGATTTTAAAGTCTGCTTGCCTGCCAATAACTGGGAGAAACAGTCTCCCTTCTTCAGGTGGCGCCTGTATCACAGGGGACTTCCACTAACAGATGACCAGTAAATGTAACTACCTTGGTTGTTTTATGCTCTTGGTCAGCAGTGACCCAACCACTGTCAGTGGGCCAGAATCTGGCCTGCTGCCTGCTGTTGTAGATCAGGTTCATGGAGCACAGTCCTGCCTATTCCCCAGTGTGCACTCTGTGCACTCCTGCCACCCCAGCAGAGTCAGTGAGCTGCCCCAAGGCCTCAGGGTCCACAAACCAAAAACAGTTACTCTCTATATTTGGCCCTTCACAGACAGAGTGTACTGACCTCTGCTCTTGGGGAAGCATGTTTCCATAGACTTCTTGGTTTACTCTTCATAAGCTAAAGGCTGAGACAAGATGTCTGTGGTCTCCAGAGCTGAGCTTCTTGGGCTGATGACTTGGTTACATGCCCTGCCTGAGAAGCTGAGGGTTTATCGTGGTCCTCAAGTGTCGTGGGTGTGGATGCTTTGTGCTGTTGCCTTGACTTGGAGGAGAGGAAGCAGATGCCCATTAGACACTCAGGTACTACACAGTGCTTCAGAGAGGAGCCCTGAGTCTCCTGGAAGGAGAAAGCGTGGTGCAGTGCTGTGTTTTCCAAGTGTGTATGTGCACACTCACGTGTGGTCTCCATTGGTGGACCTTTACAGGTGAGGTTATGTGCAAGTGCCCCATATATGCCATAGGAAACTGAGTCCCTCTGGTGGAGGCACAACGTGGGGCCCACAGTGAGGGTCTGGAAGCCTTTTCACCCTTTTCCCACCAATCCAGTGTAGCCTGTGCCACATGTCTACCAAACCTAGGCTTTCAGGGTAAAGACTTCTCTGTAATGGAAACGCCACACTGTTCTTGCATTCTGACACAGCTGGGTTTGAATTCAGCTGGTGTCACTTACTAGCTGCATGTCCTAAAGTGGGGTATTATCAGAGTCTTAGTTTCCTGTTTATTAAATTACAGATTGTAAAACTATTACTTTGATTTTATGATCAAATTCTTTGTATTAGTGTGATGTGTTGCATGAGTTAAAACGACAGAAATTTATTGTCTTATGGTTCTGGAAGTAAGAAGTCCAGACTGGATCTGATTGGAGTTGGCAGCACTGTGTTCCTTCTGGAGGCCCTGGGAGGAAGATGGATTCATTTCCCTTTCCAGCAAGGGACGGGGCATTGGTCAGTGCTCGTGGAGTGAACCAGGTGTATATCTGAGGGCATTGGTCAGTGTCATTTAGTGAATGATAGTCATGAGGGTACTCAAAAAGTTCTTGGAGAAATGGAATTAAAGCAAGTTGAATGGCAAGCATTTGGCATAGTTGTTGAGACACCAGTTGGGATGTCTACATAACTGTACTGGAGCATCTGGGCTTCAGACCCAGATCCTGATTGCAGCTTCCTTCCAGTGCAGACACCGAGTGGCACCAGTGATGATGCACATGCTTGGGTTCTTGCCATTCACAATGAAGACCAAGATTGAATTCCCAACTTTGGCCCTCAACTGTTGAGGTCATCTGGGGAGTGAAACATCAGACGGGAGCATGTGTTCACTCTCTGTATTTCTCTCTTTACCTCCCAATAAATAATTTTGATGTTTCTTTTGGTGCAAAAACATTTTGATAGCCATTTATACCTGGAGTCTTCATAAAGTCCATGGAAGATGTGAATTATTAAACTGTGTTTGGATTTCAAAGTTTTTGCACTATAATAAACTTTTTTTTTTTTTTTTGACAGGCAGAGTGGACAGTAAGAGAGAGAGACAGAGAGAAAGGTCTTCCTTTTTGCCGTTGGTTCACCCTCCAATGGCCGCCGCGGCCGGCGCACCGCGCTGATCCGAAGGCAGGAGCCAGGTGCTTCTCCTAGTCTCCCATGGGGTGCAGGGCCCAAGCACTTGGGCCATCCTCCACTGCACTCCCTGGCCACAGCAGAGAGCTGGCCTGGAAGAGGGGCAACCGGGACAGAATCCGGTGCCCCGGCCGGGACTAGAACCCGGTGTGCCGGTGCCGCAAGGCGGAGGAGTAGCCCAGTGAGCCGCGGCGCCGGCTAATAAACTTCTAATTCCATTTTTCTACAAAATTATTAAAGCACCCTGTATTATTAAAGCACCCTGTATTGCCCCCTGTCTTGAGGAAGATCTTAGTTATTTTAGGATGAGAGTTCTTGATTTCTCTTTCCAGGACTGATGGTCTTAACTCTTGAGCTGCAGATGGGAGAGGGGCAGCTCAAGAGTCCCTCCTCTCCTGAGGCACTTGTTACGTAGAACCCATAGGTTTCGGTGGGAACAGGGAAGAGGAAGCACAGGGCAGGAGTAGCTTGGGGGCACCATTTCAATCCACCAGCTTGGAAGAAAAAAGGCATAGGTTGGAAGAAACTCAGCTGCCTCAGAAAATGACCCATCTTTAGCTTCATATTTTATGTTCAAATAAGAGTTGTACAGTTTTTATCCATTCATCTAAACATTTATTGGTCTAGGCTGTGTGCAAGGTGCTAGGTTAGGCTCTGGGAATGTAAGATGTATGAGAAACAGACCCTGCCTGGAAGAGCTAGAAAATGAAGAGGAGGTTAGGGGATGGTAGGTAAAATAATGAACAACCACACACCCATCGTTGCCCCAAGAGCTTTGGAAACAGCATCATCTTTAATCGTCACAATAGGCCTGTAAGGTTTGGGGCCATTCTCTCCATTTTACAGGTAAAGAAACTGAGGCTTTGAGCTATGAAGTACATTTTCTAGATCATTGGCCAGTAAGAGGCCGTGACTGTGAAGCTCTGAAACTCTACTGTTAACCACTGCAGAATTTGAGAGGCAGGAAGCAGGTTTCCCAGGCACAGGATGCCATCTGCCTTGAGTCAGGGCTGGGTAGTTGCAAGTTTTTCTGGTCTCAGCTTGAGAAGAGGGGTGGTGACTTCTGGTACTGTGAAAGCCTCTGCTAGATTGTGGTTCACGCTGATAAGCTGGAGGACAGAATAGAGCTAGGCTAGCTGGATACCACATGAACTCAGCATGCAGACTGCCCTGTGAAGCTGACGTTTCTAGAATGGGGAACTGAAGCTCAAAGCTGAAATGTATCTTTGTACAACAAAGAGGACTGTGAAGGTGGGCTTACTAACCTCTTCTCCCCTTTTCTCCTTCAGCCAGGAGATTTGTTATACTTTCCCAGAGGGACCATTCATCAGGCGGACACTCCTCCAGGGCTGGCCCACTCTACTCACGTGACCATCAGCACCTACCAGAACAAGTAACCACTGCCTCCCTGCCCAGCATCCTAGGATAGCTCTGAGTTAAGGCTCACAGCAGCCATGTTCACAAGGGGCACAAGGGAACTGGCCAGCAGCTTGCATCCAGACCCCAGGGCTTCTGTCTCCCATGCTGACTTCCAGATTCTTTTGATGACCCAGGTGCTGAGTGGCCCGCTTGAACTTCTTCCTGGGCAAGTCATGACTCTCACTGTATTAACGATCCTGGGAGTTGCCCAAATAGAGTCCCATGGTTTGGAAAGAAAAAAACTATAGCTGTGGATATGTGGGTGTGTCAGTGATGCAAAGCTGGCCTTGCAGTCCCCCCCCCCATTTATTTATTATTGTGATAACAACATCACATAACATAGCCATTTTTAACCCTCTTTAAATGTACAGTTTGTTGGCATGAATTATATTCATGCTGCATGACGCATGAAGCCACCATCACTGCTCTTTGCTTCCAAATGTCTTCAGCACCCCTGGTAGAGGCAGTCGAACTCTCTTGTTCTCTACTTTTTGTAGTCCTTGAAATTAAAGTAGGAAAGGCAGCGTGAACAATGGGAACAAGAAGCATGTGCATGTGTTGGAAACGATTCCCATTAAAGTTATGTTCTGTTTCAACAAGTGCCTTATCACATGACAAGTATGGGGCGGTGGCTTTGTAAGAGTTATTTCCAAAAATAACAGCCCCAAATCACATTTTAAAAAATAGCACTCATTAGTTAATTTCAGACACACACTAGACTCTGTGGTAGTTGCTGGGGCTCTGGGGAAACCAGTGCTTTAGAAGTCGTGAGAGGATGGGAGACGGACATGTCAGCAGTTACCAAACAGTGGGATAAATTTTGTGGGAGGCCTGCAAGGAGCTTCTTGGAACATAGAGGAATGCACTTAAGTTAGCTAAGCTGGGCATCAGGACAGGTTTCAGAAATGACTTGACACCAAAACCCAGTGAGTCTTAAAGGACAAGTCAGCAGGGGTGGGTCAGAAGGTCAGTGCAGGAGAGGACATTCCAGGCCCAAGGGGCAGCAAGTTCCTTCCTGCCTTCAAAGCCCTAACTTGAAAAACAGGTTAGTGAGCATACCTCTGCTTGCTCATGTGACTTTTCAGTATGAAATTCACGCCAGTGCCTAGGAAACTTAGTGGAGGAACTAGTTGAGCCTGGTCTGAGGTCAGTGCTGTCTTTGCCCACAGGTAGAAGAAGGCCACGCTTGTGTTACTAGACTTCTCTTTTGAAAAATACCCTTGTCACTGTGGCTAGTTTGGTTCCCTGCAAAGTTGATGAACAGAATGACACTGAAGCCAGCTTAGGAAGAACAAGAACAAACGAGGGAGTGAGTCCTGGGAACCATAGAAGGGCTAGGTGACAGAGGGGCTGGAGACCAGAGTTCACTCTGGACCTTGGCAGCCTCACAGTTGGTCCTGTGAGTGACCTTGCAGCTTTCAGTGTCTGTCATTAGTGCTGCCAGCCACCCCTCGTGCTCTGCATGTCTCATCTGTCTGTCTGTCACCAACGGGTTTTCTAATGCATCCTCCCTTACTTGCTCAGCTTCTGTTCACTCACACCTAGGCTCATTGTGAGCCAGCATCTGTTCATCCTTAACCCTCCTTTTTTCTCACTCAATCCACTAGCATTTGCTTCTGCTGTTAAGTACCTGCATTTCTTTCTCCTTCCCAGCCCCTGGGTCCCACCCACCCTTCCCTAGTCACCTGGGGCTGGGGAAGGTCTTTCTGTGTTAACAAGTTGCTGACCAGGGCTTTGGATGAGCACTGCGAAGGAAGGATGTGAGTCTTGGTGGTGCTGGAGCAAGAATGGGCAAAATGTACCTCGAGGACCAGTGCTTCCCAGAGAGGCTGCTGTGCCCTGAGCCTGGTGGTGCTCCCTCAGCTACCGTGGTTGGATGAGGATTTGGGGCTTCTCCCTAACCCCTGTTAAGTTTGTGTGGTTGAAGCATTTGGAGCTACTTGTATGGGACAGAAGGCAGTTAATTTGACTGTTTTAACAAAGTAAGCCTCTTAAGAAGTATTATTTTTAAATTTTGGAAGGTTCTAAGATATGCCTTCCCTCTGTAACCCTGCAAAGGAAGCATGTAACTGTGTTCCTGAGAACTGCATGTGTTTTCCAGGTTGAAGTTTGAAAAAAGAAGGAAGTTCAAGAAGCATTATGTGACAAAGTAGTGAGGCCAGGTAGAGGATGTCTTGGGGAATGTGGCTCTCAGGTGACACTTGTCTTCCTTTGCCACTTTTCTGGGAAGGAAGTATACAAGTGTTAATTTTGCTTACTGAGAGAGAAGCAGAAGTTACACTGTGAATTTCCATTTTGCACATAGCTGCCAATTTGAGATCCACTGGTGACACAGGAAAATTTTGAATGGCTAAGAAGTATTTCAGGAGAGTATGTGCCCTAGATTAGCATGCATTCTGGCATGAGCCAGTTCTAACTCAGCCCAGAAAGAGCAAAGGTAATTGAACACTGGCACTTAGCCCCACATGTTAGTTTTGGCCATTGGTTTCTACATTCTACCCCAGTAAAACCAGAGATATGTTTTTCTGATGTTATTGATGGTGGTGGATATTTTACTGATGGATGGGTTCCCTCCTTTATTAGTAACAGAGGAAAACAACATTTAACTGTTCAGTTACACAGTTCAGAGGTCTCACTCTTACTTTAAATGTGTTTATATTAGATGTTTTTACACATCAGGTTTTTTTTGTGTTTTTTTTTTTTTTTTTTATGATGAAAAAATTTCCTGTGAAGCTTTCCAAATACACATTAGTTAACAAAATTTGGTCCTTTAA
Organism: Oryctolagus cuniculus; assembly: GCF_051225735.1. Classification (NCBI taxonomy): domain Eukaryota; kingdom Metazoa; phylum Chordata; class Mammalia; order Lagomorpha; family Leporidae; genus Oryctolagus; species Oryctolagus cuniculus. Next base: position 52,386,352 of record NC_142870.1, on the reverse strand, counting down.
GCTTCCCATCTTAGGACTATGTAAGGTTAGTTTTCTACTATCTTTAACAGAAATCATGGATGAAGCCCAGCTTCCCACCTTTAACCTTACAAATGAGTCTCTGGGAATGGGGAGGAAGGGAAGTTGATGGAGGCCTTAGGTTTTTATACTGAGTAATATGAAATTAATTGAAAGTCAAAATTCCTGGACAGGGATATCAGAAACCAGTGTGTAGCTTCTGTGTTTATTAATGATGAGTAGTTTATATATATATATATATGTGTGTGTGTGTGTGTGTGTGTGTGTGTATATTCACTGCTGTTTTTTTTTCCTTCATGCGTAATCTAGTTCATGGGGAGATTTCCTTTTGGACACCATTTCGGGGCTTGTGTTTGATGCTGCAAAGGAAGATGTGGCATTGCGGGCTGGCATACCGCGGCAACTTCTCCTGGTAAGGAGGAATAAAAGGCCAGTGGCAATGAAGCCCTACCTCGTCAGGACCCTACAACCCTTCTTCCCAGATGAGCCACACTTGTCTCTTGTGCTGGCCTCCCGAGCCCTGTGATTTCCATAATGAACGCAGTGCTGTGTGTTACTGTGACCTGAATGCACAGTTCTTTGTGTTTCTAGCAGGCAGAAAGCACAACTGTTGCAACCAGAAGATTAAGTGGTTTCCTAAGGATGCTTGCAGAGCGGCTGGAAGGCACCAAAGAACTGCTTTCATCAGACATGAAGAAGGATTTTATTATGCATAGGCTACCCCCGTACCATGTAGGAGATGGAACAGAGCCGACAATACCAGGTGCAACTTGCTGTTTCCCTTCTAGGTGGTTAGGGGCAAATGTGGGATATTCGAGGCCTTCCTGGGTGGGCTCCTTTTTGAGCAGATCAAAGTTTGAAATATATTAGTATTAATGTGGACCTACATGTGTTCTTAGCCTGTGTGGTTGGACTAGATTTGTTGCTTCAGCCTGTAGCATCTTGAATCTCCCAAGTCATTTGCAAAAAACCTGTATCGCAGCATGATGAGATATAAGATTCCTGTCTTTGGGGGGGGGTGAGAAATATTATGTGTACTTTTGAGTACTCTGGTGTTCATCTTTAGGAAGTTTTACAATTTGAACATTGAAGTAATCTTGTATTTAAGGCAGGAATGGATAAAATGTTGCCATCAGCAGATGAAATACAAGAATGCCCAAGGTATCACTGATCTTCAAGTCAGTGGCTAATTTTGACAGGTTTAGGCTGTCATAATATAACATAAAATGACATCATTCACTCTTGGATGGACGATGTCAGTGTCCTGTAGCAAAGACCACCAAGAACACATTCCTGAACTCAAGAGTTGCATTTACTGACTTGTTGCAGTAGAAAAGACTGCACACCATTGGGAACTGTGGGGCAGTATGGTAAAAGTGCATTAGAGGCCGGCGCCGCGGCTCACTAGGCTAATCCTCCGCCTTGCGGCGCCGGCACACCGGGTTCTAGTCCCAGTCGGGGCGCCGGATTCTGTCCTGGTTGCCCCTCTTCCAGGCCAGCTCTCTGCTGTGGCCAGGGAGTGCAGTGGAGGATGGTCCAAGTGCTTGGGCCCTGCACCCCATGGGAGACCAGGAGAAGTACCTGGCTCCTGCCATCGGATCAGCGCGGTGCGCCGGCCATTGGAGGGTGAACCAACGGCAAAGGAAGACCTTTCTCTCTGTCTCTCTTTCTCACTCTCTCACTGTCCACTCTGCCTGTAAAAAAAAAAAAATAAAGTGCATTAGAAAGGATTTATGTGAGTTGAGCTTGATTAGGTAATTTTGGAGAGTTCAGAAGCTTGGCTCTGGATCCATGCTATCAGAAAATAAAAGGAATTCTATGATTGTAGGCAGGAGGAATGTCTGAAGCTAAAGTTACGGAAGTAGCACTCATTCATGTTAGCCAGGGAAGGGGATGTGTGGTTATTGTGGACAGTGTTTTAGTCATGTTCTGTTGCCATTACCGATTATCTGAGGTTGGGTGATTTGTAAAGGAAAGAGGCTTATTTTGGCGTACAGTTGTGGAGGTGAGGGAAGTCAAGCTAGCATGTACTCAGCTTCTGGTGAGAGCCATATGCTGTGTCATATCATGGTGAAGTGCAGAGCCGGGAAGAGTGTGCATGTGAAAGGAGCACAGTGATGGGCTAGGAATACAAAAGCCAATCATTCCCTCTTAATGATCTAATCACCCTATGGAAAGCCAAACCTCAGTATGTGTTTTGGTGGGGGCAAACCATATTTAAATCATACTATGTGCTGTTCTTGTTTTAGCTGGAATTGAAATGTGTTTATGGTGGTGTTTTTTGTCTTGGTCTGAGATGGTCACAGAGTTGTCTGATGTTGGTATTTGGTGCACTTGTCTGTGTTTAGCACAAGAACAGTAAGACCAGGCCAGCTCTTGGGTTGTCTTTTTTCCCTTCTCAGGAGGGCTGAGTGAGAAGAATAATTTTAAGTTTGTCTATTTCAGATTCTCACCTGATAAAAAATCAATAAGGTCATCTTTTTATAAGATTTATTTTATTGAAAAGGCAGAGTAACAGAGATGTAGTCCCAAATAGCCCACGAGGCTGAAGCCAGTAGCCTAGAATTCTATCTAGGTCTCTCACGTGGGTGGCTGGGACCCAGGCATGTGGGCAACCTTCCACTGCTTTCCTAGGCACATTAGCTGAGAGGAGGATTGCAAGCAAAGGCTTAACCTGATGTGCCACAATACCAGCCTCTATATGGTCACTTATAAGATTGATTCTGTATATATTTTTATTAGTTTTTAGGAAGATTTTTATTTCAACTTTATTTTCATTTGGTTTGAAAGGCAAAGAGACCAAAAAAGGTCTTCCATCTATTGTTTTACTCCCCAAATGGCTGCAATAGCTGTGAAAAGGGCATGCTGAAGTCAGGAACCCAGAATCAATCCAGGTCTCCCATGTGGACAACAGGAACTCAAGTACTTGAACCATCACTGCTGCCTCCCAAGGTGTGCATTAGCAGGAACCTGGAATCAGAAATGGAGCCAGAACTTAACCCAGGCAGGCAAGATGAGTCTTGGTGTTTTAGGTGCTGTGCCAAATGCTCACTCCTGGAAGTTTTAATGGGACATGTTCAAAATAGCAAATGTTTCACCAGCAGAGTTTGCCAAGTACCAGCTTATGCCCCAGAACGTATTATCTGACGCTTTCCTTGTCTTAACTATTATATGAGGGACTTCAAAAAGTTTTTAAGGTGGGCATTTGGCATAATGGCAAGCCTGTGTCCATATTCAGGGGCCTAAGTTTAAGTCCCAGCTCTGTTCTCAATTCCAGGTTCCTGCTGAGAGGCAGTAGATGGTAGCTCATGGTTGGGTCCCTGCCATCCACTGGAAAATCTGGATCGAGTTCTTGGCACATGGCTTTGGCCTAAGCCAGCTTCCACTGTTGCATCTGAGAAGTGAACCAGTGGATGGGAGATACTATTCTTTGCCTTTCAAATCAGTAAATTTGTGTTTTAAACTTTGCAGAAACATGGAATGATAAAAATGTTTTGGTGCAAAATTTCTTAAAACCCATCCATGGTTTTCTTCACAATACACTTTTTTTTTTAAGATTTTATTTATTTGAAAGAGTTATAGAGAGAGAGAGAGACAGAGAGGTCTTCCATCTGCTGGTTCACTCCCCAGATGGTCGCAACGGTCGGAGCTGCCAGGAGCCAGGAGCTTCTTCTGGGTCTCCCACATGGGTGCAGGAGCCCAAGGACTTGGGCCATCTTCCATTGCTATCCCAGACCATCACAGAGAGCTGGATCAAAAGGGGAACAGCTGAGACTAGAATCGGTGCCCAAATGGGATGCTGGTGCTTCAGGCCAGGGCTTTACCCCACTGCGCCACAGTGCCAGCCCCAACAATACACCTTTTCCATGAACTTTTTAGAAGACCCTGTATATTCAGTAAAGTTATGATCCTTCTAGCCTCTTTCTCCATCCTCATGACCCTGTACAGTTAATCTGTTTTCAGTGGCTGCTTTTTCTCTGTTAAATCCCATTTAGAAAATAGTAGATTCTTACCTGTGAGCTTATTGGATGATGCGACCTACATATGCTGAATAATTTACCATGGTCACACAACTGGTAGTTGGTGGGGTGGTACAGTCTGAACTCAGGTGGCCCTTCCATAGTGCACATGTGGAATAAAAAATGTGTAGAAGACAGAAACTGGAGGAGTGTTTTGTGCAGAAGGTACCATGGCCTGCTTTTTGTGATCACTATCTGGTTTCAGTGGTCTTAATAAGCACACTAAATCGGTGTCATAAATAACTTTATTTTTGCAAATTGTGTGTCTGCCTTCACTCTAAGAATGAGCTCTAGGATATAACCTGTATTTGTTAATACACCAAATTGGGCTTTGTGAATACTTGTGTTGGGGAGGGCGCTGTTTGGATTCACTGGCAAATTTGCAGTCAATTTGTCATTTCTTGAATAGTGGCCCTTTCTAGCATATTTGAAGCTGCTGGTTTCCTTTTCTGAAGGCTGGGTTTTTCCTTGAGGTTTTATAGGTGGAGAGTTACCACGACTGGACAGCACAGTGAGCCTGCAGTTTAGAGACCACATCATCCTCACAGTAGGGCCAGATCAGGACCAGTCCGTGAGTATCCACAGAGGAAGTTTCCCCTCAGGGAATTTGCATCACAAGCCATGGGTTGTCAGATTAGCCAGAGATTCCTGCTCTTCTCCTTCAGGAATCCATGTGTGTTCACAGGTTAATGCCATCATGTCACCCCAAAAAATACCCAAATCTCACTGTGTCGATTCTGACTTTTCCTGCCTGTTGGCCTTTTGAAACCTTCTCATCCCCACTGAACCCTCCTTCATTCTCCTTTTGTGATTAATGCCTGTCCTTTGCTTCCCATCCTGCTACAGGCCCTGTTCATGAGTCCTCTGCACAGATCAAATATATGTGGTTAACAAAAATCTATATTCTATGATCTTGCCACTTGGCCCAGCAGTTCCAAAAACTGATTGGCTATCATAGAATCAACTGTGAAGTTTTAAAATTTTAAATTCTGGGGATTCCTCTGATCTGGGTTAGTCTCTATGTTTATATTTTAGTAGAAGTTCTTGAGTACAATCCTGTGGGTTTTTGGAATTATCTCATAGCCCATCGCTTCACTCTGCTCTCATACTCTCTTTGGAGATAATGCTGAGAATGATCGCTTATGTGTCTCTCTTCCCTAACCAATGTTCTAGCCTTCAGGGCCATACCTGGTGTATAATACATATAAAACCTCACAAATACACACTCCCATGTTTTATTAAAAAAAAAAAATCCTTGTTATTCAGATAATCAATTAGTCTGAGACATCGTCAGACCAAATTATCTAAAGGAATGACTAAAGGTTCTGGAAGATATGATAAGTGGAACTGCAGGTCAGGAGGGTGGGTAAGGAGAGGGAAGTTAAAACTATTTGAGAGACTACTGTAACTGAAACAATTTTTTTTTAGAGATCACACAGCTGGTATTGTTTAAGAAAATTGTCAAATTATACTAGGGATATCAAGATCATTTTGATGCGTATGATGAAAAGGAGTGTTTCATGATTAAATTGTTACTTTTTCAATTAAATCTAGTTTCTGAAGATGCTCTAACGGATAGATGTAGGGCACCCATTAATTGCTATGTAGAAGTAGCAGTTCATAGGAAAATGGAATTAGGTGTATTTTGGTATGAAAAAAACTAAGATTTTCCAAAGTTCCTTTGATGTTTGGGCTTGAAAATTTTTTGCTCCAAAATAGAAACATTTAATTCTCATAAAATTTTCAAAAAGTATCCTCATTTATACGTAGAACTTAACTTTTTGCCCAAAAGATTGTTTACAGTATTCAGTTGCTGGTGACCTTTTGGAAAACTCTAATACTTTTTTTTTTTTAAAGGATGAAGCTCAAGAAAAGATGATTTACATCTATCATTCCTTAAAGAATAAGAGAGACACACACATGATGGGAAGTGAGGAGGAAACAGAGGTTTGTTACAGCTAAACACAAGTGGCTTTGCTGTGTGCTCTGGGTGGTGACTGAGAAGAAACATTTTATTTAAAGGTTTGCTTTTTGTGGCTGATAAATAGACTTACTATTCACATGATTGACAGGGCTGTGATCCACACACCCCAAGTTTTAAAATAGTAACTGGGACCTATGGCCTCACAGGAAAGCTATACTATAATAAATGTGAGGCATTTCAGAAGACCTCTGTCACTTACTACATAAAGGAGAATGGTTCTTATGAAATCTAAGCTTTCATATGGGAGTTTGCAAATCGCTTACCTGAAACAAATTTCATAATTAGGAAAGGTATCAATCTATTAAGAATTGGGGAAGTTTAAATGGCAGTGCCACTTAATTGCCTAATTGTTCCTTTTGCAGTCTCATGGACTTCGCTTTCCTTTGTCACATATGGAGGCACTGAAGCAAATCTGGAACACTTCAGCTATTTCAGTCAAGGACCTGAAACTTACTACAGATGAGGAAAAGGAAAGCCTGGTCTTATCCCTCTGGACCGAATGTTTAATCCAAGTAGTCTAGCGCCTTTATACAATCCAATTCTGTTTATATGTACATTCTAAAGAAAAAGTAAAGACTTGATAGTTTTGTAGCTACTGTTGTTTTAATAGAATAGGTAGAAGGAATGGTCATGAGGGCACTTGGTTGGAAAAAACTGAGATCTATAATTATTCACAGGATACATTTTAAGAGTTGAAACCATGAATTTAACTTTCCTTACCTATGTTTCTATGAACTTGAGACCCACCTGTTACCATGTGCTAACAGGGGCACAGGAAAGAAAGAACAGCAAATTAATATTCCTCAAAGTGAAAAAACCATACTTTTAACAAGTTTATTTAATCCAGTGTGGTACAAAAGGCACAACTCCAATAAATGTATCATTTAGAATTAAACGTCCTTATGCTGGCTTGTCTTTGTTCTTTGGAAGAAACAACTTCTTTAAAGAGCCTCCTTAGCTCTAGGAAAATTTTAAACAATTAACACAAAGAAGAAAGATTCATAACTTGGTTTTTTACAGTGAAATTATCATACCTTTGTCTATACACATGTTCACCAGTTAAAGTTATCTCTATAACCTAAGATTTATTAAATAATACTGCCACACCATTGAGAGGCACTCAACATCTGTGGGAAAGGGACTTTTACAGATGCTGCTTAACAGATGACAAGAGAAAAGCCTGAGATTTAAGGGAAAAACCCAGTATTTACATGGAAAGACCAAGTCTATAAAAATACTCAAAATAATGGGTCTCTAACCATTCACTGTTATTTTACATTCTAAAGTGCATATAAGTTGTTATTTTAGAAAAAACCATCACAGAGTTTATTCTTTCTATATAAAAATAGAGCATTTTTCTGCTTTTTGTCAAAAGGTAGGAGAGAATGAACTGCTGGCTCAATGTAAGTTTAACTCAGAAAGGAAGAATGTGTGGGAATTGTGACGGTACAAGTGGTGGTGATTAATGGAAACCAAGTCAAAGATGATTTCTTACCTGATTTTGCTTAAATGAAAGGTATTTCAAATGGGATTGTAAAACTAAGTTTTCTGTCCTTTAGTTAAGAAACCAACTCCACCTTTACTTAAAAATTAATCAAATGCTACTTTGTTTTAATTTGAAATTTCCCTTTACTTCAGGCAAAGAAAATTGTTGACTGGCACTTCTGCTTGAGGGCAGATCAGGCAAAATCTAGGGCTCAGACAGTAATAGGGCGGTAACCACTGTTAGAGTGCAAGGTTGGCCATAGGTTCTCTGTACTTTTTTTAGCTAGAAGGGCTAAGGAAACAATGACCACAGAAAACACTCCAATACATGGGCCTTTTTCCTGACAAAACTAGGTCCCTCCCCTAGGAGCAGTTACAAGTATAAATATTCATGAGGTGCTTCAATCAGAAAAGCCTCATAGAAACTTCAGGGTTTAATGCAGCAGCTTAACAGGAAGGCTTAGTAAATAAATCTGCAGATAGTGCTAAAATTACTCATCTTTTTGCAAAAGTATGACTCACAGGAATTAGTTTCCCTGTTCCTTATACTCATACAAGCATGTAGTAGGACGTTAATAACTAGCCCAGGTGACAGAACCAGTATCCTGTAATCAGCTAGCAGGGATTCATGTTTGGTGGACTGGGGGGAAAAGAGAGATTTCAGGAACTTTGCTCACCACAACTGTAGATCAGTCAGGAAGAGAGAATTTTTCCCAGAAATAGTAACATTTCCTTCACAGGAACACTGAGTGACTGGCAAGGATATTTTGAGCTTTTCCATGGTTAAGAGCAACAGTCTTGGATGGAACCTGGAGAGAGTTCATTCCGCTCAGTGATCCCAACAGGAATGTGCTGACAGCAGCTTCCTTCACACATGCGCAAGGCAAAGGATGTGCGGTTCCTTCTTCCTTTGCTCCTTCTAGGGATGGTGTTGATTCTCACAATATTTCAATGTCCCACTGCTGTGTTGTTTCTCCCTCCAGGGGCTGGTTTACAATGACATGAGTCTTGTCACAATAATTTCCTACTACAACAGAAATTCCAAGAGAAAAGGTTATTTGTTCATGCAGCTGCTGAGCAAGTTCACAGTTTTCACAAGCTTTTGCTCAGCCCACTGTGTAGATTAATTGGTCCTACACAAACAAGCAGTCTGAGATGGGAAACTGAGTTCCAACAGACTTAGCCATTACTCACCTCCTATTGGACCTTATGACTCAAATTGAAAAATTAAAAGGTATAATACATGATCATATAAGCATTGATCCCTAACAATGTGATTCTTTGGAACAAAGTGCTTTGACAGAACTTTGGCTGAATGTCAGGTACTGTGATTTTTTTTCCTACACCAACAGTGGCTGTGACTAAACCAATTAAAGCAATAGCCATGGATAATATTGGCCTTGTCTTTGTTGCATTCACAAGCAAGTTTAATTGATACCTGCCATAAATTTTAACTGAGGGCTTTTGATAGCTGTGAGAGTTCACAGCAAAAAGTTTAGATGTTTCTCAGAAACAGAGGACATTTATTCTTTGGTTTAGGATGCTTCAGGTGTCAAAGTTTCTCAGAGCCCATGTAGCAAAGGAAAACTTTACAACTGCACCAATGAACAAAAACCTACACCTAAGTTTTTTTTTTTTGCTTGATCCAAATAGCTGTTTGCAGAACTGCATATCCTAACAATTTCCAAGCATACTATAAAATGACTATGATTTTCTTCTCTAATACATGAGATGGTCTTTTACCTAGGAGGAGGAAGAGGTTTGGAACTTAAACTGATATTCAGGAAATAAACAGCACTGGGTGTTATCCATGACCCACCTTTGACATCAAGGACAAGTTGATCACTGAGGTAAGAGCTGATGGTTCCATTTTTATTTAGTCTCCACTTCTGCCTCAACTGCCCATGTTCAGTCCATAGGGCTACCCTAGCTCCAGGTATGTCCCGGCCACCAATCACATCGAGACATGTATCACTGGCCTGAAAGGGTTCAGAAATAAACTGTCAGTACCTTGTTTGCTAGAACAAATTGGATTGGGTCCCTTTTCTTTCAGGTGAACAAATCACAGACATTAAGGGGCTGTGTCTCACCCAAAAAATACTATATATAATAATTCCAGCAAACCACCTTTTGAGTCTTCCTTATGGCTCAGGGGAGGTGAAACAAGTAACCCTGAAATAGAAGTACTTGTTTTTAAAAGGATGACTGCATTTGACAGTAGTTATTCAATAAAGGCTTGCTGAATTGAAATTAAATGTTAAATCCCTATTTAAAATTTATTACACTGAGCTTGGTTTTCTTATATAAACACAGGGCGATGTGCTAAAGATATCCAGACAATAATTTCGTCTAAATTTTTGCTTTTCATATTTGAAGCATGAGAAGTAGAAAATCCATGGGTGATAAACAATAAAATGCAGTTTTAAGTGTTTTTAAACTAGTGCTCTATGGCATCAAACGTAACAGAGGAGTCATAGAATTTAATTTCTACTTTTCAAAAGACATTCCAATAACAGCTTCTTTCTTCTACCTCATTGTGTATTTTGCAAATGGAAAGGTTTCAACATGTTTATAATCACCTAGTTGATTTTATTTGAGCCATCAAATAAGGAATGTCTCAAAAAAGCATACCGTGCAATCAGATCCAAAGTCTTGTGCCGGCGCCGCAAGGTGGAGGATTAGCCTAGTGAGCCGCAATGCCGGGCTACATAATTGGTTTTAAAATCATTTTCGTGTAGTAAATGATACCTGCCATAAATTTTAACCAAGGGCTTTTGATAGCCATGACAGTTCACAGCAAAAAGTATAGATGTTTCTCAGAAACAGAGGACATTTATTCTATGTTTTCACTAATGCTGAATTTTCTAGGTCAAAAACCACTCAATTCAATTTTATAATACATATCAGTTTTGTTACAATTATACAACGAACTGTTTTTAGGAAGCTGCATTATTTTATCAGGCTGGTTGACTTGGCAAGATTCTAGTTTCCAAAAGGAAATCAAGGACCAAAAAAAATGGGGTACTCATCCGAGGGGTTATTTACCTTGGATTTAAAGAGTCCTCGACAGTAGTGCCAGATCTGAGTGTTCTTTCCACTGTAGGGGGAAATGCACACGGAAGTTGCCCTCGGGTCAGTTATATTTCCAGTGACTGTTAGATACTCATCCTGGGCTCGGTTCTTTATTCTGATGTATACAGCAGGCTGTGTTGGAAGAAACAGCCATTTAGAAATAACTTTTTGAATCTGCAAATCAGTCTTTACAAAGAAGGAAAGCTGAGAGGTTACCAGCTTATTTGTATTTCATTCACTGTTATTCCCTGTCACAAATACAAAGAATAATTTTACTGATAAATTCTTGAGACTATTGAGCAAAACACTTAAATTGTACAATCTCTATTACACTTTCTGAAAAGTCCCCAGTGAAAGTATTTTTGGTCAAAAGCAATAATTGCATCCACTAGAATTATAAGTGGCAGACGGCCAGCTGATGAGAACTTAGGGACTTGATGAGTGCCTCAAGTGTCTCAGCCTGGCACAGGACAGTAGGGGTGTGGAATAAATACCTGCAAAGGTCTTAGAGTTCAAGAAAGACGAGTACAGTAATCAGGAATACTGCCTTGAGCTATGTTAATTGTCACAATACTGCTGTGGAGGATCCTGAAAAACCAAGACAGCTGAGAGATTCAGTAGCAATGACAACTTTTTAAAGATTTGTTCATTTATTTGAAAGGCAGAGTTTACACAGAGAGAAGGAGACAGAGAGTGAGAGAGATCTTCCATCCTCTGGTTCACTCCCCAGGTGACCACAACTGCCAGAGATGGACCAGTCCAAGACCAGGAGCCTCTTTGGTCTCCCACATTGGTGCAGAGGCCTAAGGACTTGGGCCATTTGCTGCTGCTTTCCCAGGTCACCAGCAGGGAGCTGGATCAGAACTGGAGCAGCCAGAACTCAAAACAGGTGCCCATATGGGATGCCAGTGTCAAAGGCAGTGGCTTTAGCCACAATGCCAGGCCCCCAGAGACAACCCTTGTTTACATAAATCTTCATGTTTCTTTTAGGGACAAGACTATGTTTAATCATGCCAATTTTAAAAAATTGGGTAACCAAGGACGTTGTCCCTTATCCTAGAGTATGTTCAGGAATTTTTAAAATATTTAATCTGGAACTTGTGTCTAAGGATAATAAGCTAATAATTATGACTACTTTAGTATATGTAAATCAGTAAGATAAAAGCTTTCTGTGCCGCTGTTACTTGTCAGAATAAATAACCAGAACAACCCTTTTAGTATAACAGGCTGGTGTTGTGGCATAGAGAATAAAGTTGCTACCTGTGATACCACACGGCATCCCGTAAGGGCACCAGTTCGAATCCAGGCTGCTCCACTTCCCACCCAGCTCCCTGCTAATGACCTGGGAAAAGCACCTGAAGATGGCTCAAGTGCTTGGGACTCTGCTACCCACATGGGAGACCTGGAGAAAGCTCCTGGCTTCGGCTTTGCCAGCTTTTGTCACCATTTGGGGAGTGAAACAGCAGACAGAGGAACTCTCTATTCTCTCTGTAACTCTTGACTTTCAAGTAAAATACATAAATCTTAAAAAAATATGTAATTATGACCCTAGTTTTACAAATAAGGTTAACAATGAATGGAGGAAGCCAGATCTGCCTATAATAAAACCCTTCCTCTTAACCAGAATGTTCCAAGGCCTATGCTAGAATAAGAAACTAGTCTCAAAGATGGCAGTATAAGGCAGTTAAAGAGCAGGGCACATAACTAAAGTTCAACAGAACCCATTTTCTAGCCCATGACGTAGGCCTCCAGCCCTAATAAAGCAAAACACAGGACACCCAGTATCCCTACCTTTGGTTGGGTACTGGGCTCCCAATGAGAACCTGGGCTAAATAAAAACAAAGGGTCTGTTACTAAGACTTTGACTCAGAAAAGGAAGTGCTTAGGTAAATTCAACCTGGCATTATGGTTAAGATCACCAGTGAATAGTCTGCTTTTGCAGTTTAGATCAATGTGAGGTCTGATGAATTTTGGTAAATTGCTGGATTGTTTAGCTTTCCTAAGGACTAAATATTCTGAGCACCTAAGCAAAAAGAAGGGCAAACTGGTCATTGAAAGCAGGTGAACAAGATTTAGCAGAATGTTTTAAATGCTTCTAAACACCTTCCACATTCATAACGTGCTTAAATTTCTGTAACTCGACTTGGTCTTATAACCATTATTAATTCTTGAAGCTTAAGTATGTCTTTATTATATTTTCACTACTTTGTACATGTAAAAAAACAGGTATGCCCTTCACAGACGACAGGATTCCAATTACTTTAGGACCAAACATCAGAGTTGTAATCAATTAACTCAAACAAGGTGCTAATTAATTACCCTTGTTACACATTGGTAGTCTGACTCCCTTGTTGTTATATGGGAAAACACTGATAGGTGGTGTAAGTACCTTGGTGATTTCCAAATCCCCAACCTGACAGAGGATCACATTTTAATCATCTCTGATTTTCTAAATAATATGAGCTAAAGTAATACTAGTACCCTAAATGTGATCTACCAGCTACCATTTTAGAAAGCCAAAATTCCTTTGCTGAGTTTCAAAGCTGTGGCCTAAATAGTCAACAGTGAAATCTACTGACATATTTTACACTTAAATGTTTAATCAGGGTAGATGTTTAATCAGAGTAGGAATCATGTGGTTCCTAAATTAAGGCACAATGTAATCATATTTTTAGGGGCAGGTACTGTGGCACAATGCACTGGGACACCTGCATCCCATATTGAAGTCCAGTTTGTCTTGGCTACTCATTTCCTGTCCAGTTTGCTATGCACCTGGGAAGGCAGCATATGACATCCCAACTACTTGTGTCCCTGCAACCCACATAGGAAACCCAGATGGAATTTCTGGCTCTGGCCTGGCCCAGCCCAGGCTTACTTATAGACATTTGGGGAATGAACCAGTAAATGGAAAAATCTCTCTTACTCTGTCTCTATCTCTGTCTTTCAAATAAATCAATCTTGAAGGATCATTTTCATTGTCAAAAAACTTCCATGTAAAATTAGACAGTACATAAGTTATCCTTTGTCTGAGGATCCTGACCAGTGGAAAGGAACATCCTTCCCTAGGGAAGGAAACACCATTCAAAATTGAGGAAAATACTGTCAGTGTTAAGCTTGGCTACAAAGTTTTTAACAGAATAGGATTTGCATTATTATGTAGTTAGTAAGAAATAAACGGAATTCCTGTTTTTACACCTTGCTTTTTCCTATGGCTTTCCAGTAGAATTATCCATCATCCCACATGATTGATTACAAGGGAGGAAAAAGCAACATGCAGAGGTCATGCGATCCCATGCCCAAGAATGACACTAAGGATTTAGTAACCCTCAGAAGAGTGCCTCTGGTTCTCCCAAGTGGCACTGTAAATAACACTTTCAAAATAAATGTTATCACCACAGGAAAATGAGTCAGTTGTTACAGCAGAAACTGGACATCCACTATTTTACTTAAGCCTCACAATGAGACGGACGCAGTGTGATCATGGTTTTACCAAAGAGAAATCCAAGATGCCAAGAAATGAAGTGATTCACCAAGGTCACACTGCTTACAAGCAGCACAGCCAGCGTAGGCCAAGAGTTGTGGCAATGAGCTAGGTCGTGTGTGTGTGTGTGTGTGTGTGTGTGTTCGTATGACAGGGATGAGAAGACAAGTTAGGTTAAAAGTTTCTGGCTACTGTTTAACGTTCTGTGAAGTCAGCACCTCTGAGCCTCAGCACCTACATCCCCCGGGCTACACTTAGCTCAGCGCCTGGAATACATTGTGGGACTCTCAAGGCTGACCTTATTTTAGAGGGAAGAAGAGTGTGGGTGCTTTATATACAAAGATTTTTAGAAACTAACACATTCAGGTTCAAACACTCACTTAGATACAACTTCCTCAAATGTGCTTTACCTCCTAGCCTTATTTTTCCAACTAGAAAAATGGGGATAATTCGTACTTCAAAGGACTACAGTCCAAATCCAGTGAGAAAGTGTTTCTAAAAGGAGGTAGAAACAGCAAATCCACTGGACCTCACACCCAAGGACCTCACTTGAGCTTTCTACCCTCTATAAACTCTTCCCACTGCCAAACACAATGAGACTTCCCCTCTCTGAACCAAGCCCTGCCTGTGGTTTTTGATGCTTACATATCACTTTTTTTTTTTTTTTTAATTTTACTACTTTGGATATGTTTTACACTTTATTTTCATTTTACTTGCAAGACAGAGGATCTTCCATCCTCTCATTTACTCCTTCAGTGCCTGCAGCAGCTAGTGCTGGGCCAGGCTGAAGCCCAGAGCCCAGATCTCAATATGGGTCTCCCATGTTGGTGGCAGGGACCCAAGTCCTTGAGCCGTCAACTTCTGCCTCCCAGGGTGTGCATTAGCAGGAAGCTGGATTAGTAAGCAGAGCCAGGACTCCAGCCCAGTCAAGCTGATAAAAGATGGCAGGTATCCCAAGCAACATCTTTGTTTTGTTTTTTTTTTTTTGACAGGCAGAGTGGACAGTGAGAGAGAGAGACAGAGAGAAAGGTCTTCCTTTGCCGTTGGTTCACCCTCCAATGGCCGCCGCTGCAGCCGGCGCACCGCGCTGATCTGATGGCAGGAGCCAGGAGCCAGGAGCTTTTCCTGGTCTCCCATGGGGTGCAGGGCCCAAGCACCTGGGCCATCCTCCACTGCACTCCCTGGCCACAGCAGAGGGCTGGCCTGGAAGAGGGGCAACCGGGACAGAATCCGGTGCCCTGACCGGGACTAGAACCCGGTGTGCCGGCGCCGCTAGGCGGAGGATTAGCCTAGTGAGCCGCGGCGCCGGCCCCAAGCAACATCTTAATTATTGTGCCAAACACTCACTGTGAATTGGATGTGTTTCACCCAATAAAAATTTAAGCTCAGTAAGGTAGAAATCAGAACCAGCCCTTGAGGCATTCAGATCCAGCTAAAAAACCCATGAGAGTATTTCAGGCATGGAAAGCCAAGCACTGTGGTAAAAAAAAAAAAAAAAAAAAAAAAAAAAAGGAGAGAGGAGAGAGAGAGAAAGAAGACGACAGACAGACCTACAGAGAGATCTCTGAGAGTGAGATCCCAGCGGAAAGAATGGGCCATCAAAGAAGGAGGTACCTTTCTCTGAAGGGAGGAGAGAACTTCCACTTTGACTATGGCCTTGTCTAGATAAGATTGGAGTCAGCGAATTCAAAAGGCTTCCACAGCCTTGGCAACTCATGACAAGAGCCTAGGGTGATTACTGACGCCATAAACAAGAGTGTCAAATTGTTAAATCAACAACAGGAGTCACTGTGCACTTATTCCCCATGTAGGATCTCTGTCCTTCATGTGTTATACTAGGTGAATTAATGCTATAACTAGTACTCAAACAGTACTTTATACTTTGTGTTTCTGTGTGGGTGCAAACTGTTGAAATCTTTACTTAATATATACTAAATTGATCTTCTGTATATAAAGATAATTGAAAATGAATCTTGATGTGAATGGGATGGGAGAGGGAGCAGGAGATGGGAGGGTTGTGGGTGGGAGGGAAGTTATGGGAGGGAAAAGGCTACTGTAATCCAAAAGCTGTACATTGCATATTTATATTTATTAAATAAAAGTTTTAAAAAAAGATGAATGGAAAAAGGGTAGAAATTATGTATATCATCATATGCTTTGTATAATATCAAATATTTATTCATCCAGTTATACATTCATTTCTTCATTTAGTAAATAATCCCTGAATATCTACAATGTGTGAGACATTGTGTCAGGCACTCAGTGTGCAGCAATAAGCAAAATATATGTATGGTCTGTACCTTCATGAGGTTTTCAGTACAGTGAGCCCAGGTGTCTTTTTATGGGTATCTCCTAGGAAAAGAACCATGTCTTTCAGGATATAAAGACAGGGCGAGGGAGGCATCCAGGAGGAGGCTTGCACTGAATTCAGAGATGAGGAAGAGCTCACAGGCCAACAGTGAGGGAAGTGTGTTCCAGGCAGCAGGCACAGCCTATGGTAAGAGCCTGAGTGGGAAAGCTACATGTGCTGCATGTGGCACATCTATGTGGGTGGGAGAGGGCTGAGAGAGATGAGGCTGGAGAAGCAGCAGGAAGGCAGATCCCACAGGCCACACTGCGTGCTGTGGGAAGCTGGAACAGAAGACTGACAAGCAGTAGGTGTGCAGTACATACTATTTTAATTAAATTGCCAGAATCCATCCTGAGTATTATGTAAGTAAGGAAAAAAAAATTCCAGATACTTAAAAAGTAAAACTAGAGTAGCATCAAAGTTCATTCCTGTCCCCATTGTTTGCTAGAGCTTACGATTCCTTATTTTTCGAAAGGAAGGGAGCATGGCCAGTAATACTTGGGACTTAAACCTAAAATCCAGTGTTGATTTAGATGCAGTTTTATGAACTGGAGAAAATCTGCAAGATTCCTCCAACACAATATGTTCTTCCTGCTATATAAATGGCAAACTAAGTTAAAGGTTACCATTTCAGACGCTGTGGTTTATGACATTTCTACCAGAAAATTCAGGTATTTTGGATCTTACAAGTCTTTCCTTACCTGTTTCATAGGACGCAGGGAACCAATTGTTTTCCACCCACTGTACACTGTCCAGTTTGGGATCTCATTAGACTCAAGTAGTATTTGTCTCCCTAAGAAATTGGATCCTTCATAAGCTATCCATCTATAAGAGAGCAGGAAAAAAAAAGTGAGGTACTTCAAAACACAAAAGCATTCTCTTATCAAAGATACCTGCTATCATACCTTTAGGGTTTGCTCTTTGAAACCTAGACATTTGCATATTAAAAAATTGCACTTTTTTTTTCTTAACAGAGAGCAGAGAAATATAGGAGAAAAATCACTGAACTGGAGTTAGAAGATCTGGGTTCCAATTTGACTGCCGATTCCCTTACTTCCAAAGTGAATGCAAGGCACCCTCCAGCTCTTGAAATTGCATGTTCCTTTGATAACACTTTTTTTTTAAAAAATTTATTTAATTTATTTATTTGAAAGTCAGAGTTACACAAAGAAGGAGAGGCAGAGAGAGAGAGAAAGAGGTCTTCGGTCTGCTGGTTCACTCCCCAATTGGCCTTTTTTCAAAGCATTTTAACATTCAAAGATAAACTAAGTTCCCACTACTACCCAACAGAAAACCATTCTCCCACCCTTAGGAGCATCATCACACGTCCCTGACGGCCTCACAATGAATCTCCAGTGACCCCACCAGATGTTTCTTCTACAACTCCCTCAACATCCCCATGGTCCTGTGGACTTAAAGAGATCCACAGATGTCTCCCACTCCCTGTCACTCTAAGGCCCAGCCTCTTTGCAAATCCTCCCGGATACTCTTGGCTTCCACTCTGCCTGTGTTAAAGTGTGTAAAGGTGTACAGGGCCTTGAGGTCAGGATCTGGCATTTCAAGGCTGACTTAGTGAAAACAGTCAAGCCCACTGCTTCCCAGATTGGTTATGGCTGCTTCTGCACCCTCACAGCAGGCTGAGTAGTTTTGACAGCGAGGGATACCCCTGGACTGAAAGGCCTGCCTGGCCCTTGACAGAAAAAAGCGGACTGCTCCCCGCATTAGGCACTTTCAAGCTGGATGGCTGAGGAAAATAAACTTGGGTCACCAAGAGGACCTGGAGTTTTCAGCGAGACTGGAGGTCACTGCGGACAGCACTTTAAGAAAGAAGTGGCTGCCTTGCTTGCCTCAGAGAAGCACCTAGAACTGCAGCAGAGGTTGCCCTGGAGTTGAGCTGCCTGCACTCAGAGGGGCTGGTTCTCAGGAGCAGGCTGGTCCAGGGCTGCCGACACAGCTACAAAGGTTTGCTGTGGTGCTGCTAGGGCAGTGGTTTCAGACCTTCGGTTTTCCACATGAACACTCAAAGGGCAGTATTCCTTAGGGACATGCATCTCACCTAATGCAGGAAGAGACATCAACTTCATAAAGCTGAGGGGAGAAAGGAGAGATTCCAAGTTCGGTATATGAAAACTCTGGATAAAGATTATGTACCTAAGTTGACAATTATTAGGGGAAATCCACCTTGCTATCCACAACCGAGATCAGGCATGGTCAAATTCTGGCTAGAAGGCCTTCCCCGGACCCCTTTTTTGCAAACTTAAAGCTGAACCATCAGAATGGTGCAGGGGTTGTCAGCAGGGCCACAGAGAGGCTCAGCTGCTTCCCTAGCGTCACAGGTTCTTCAAGTTGCATTTAGAAAATTTAAGCAAGATTTTAAGAAACTGCATCGATACTGATTTAAATGAATTCCCTAGTTGGAAAAGCTGTGTGGGATGGTGCGCTAAAGCAGGCCCTCATTACCATCACAGATCAAAGATGTGACATAACAAGGGGATTAAAAAGAACACAACTTGTCCCTGGAGGTAGCCGGCTGTGCAGTAAGCAGCATCCTGCCAGCTGTTTGTATAGCCCAGGAACAACTTCTGAGAGAGGGTCTACTGTTCCTTCATCTGCATGTCAGTCTCTACAGAGATTCTGGACCAGAAGGTAGATAATAAGCCAAAGAGGAGACATGAACACTGTCGAGGTAAAGTGGCACCAGTTTTTGAGAACAGAGTGAAATAGAAAGTGAGAAATTTTTGGAGGTGAGTCAAGTGTTAGTTTCACTCAAGAATAAAAAGACAAGAAATGTATAAAAGTGCTGTGAAAGTCCTGTATTATGAGGATGTAAAATTTAGATCATATGGACTTCGTTAATTGGGAAATAATACACAAGAACCTTAGCTTAGCTAGAGTAAATCAATTTATTTTAATAAACACCAAGCCATGTGAAATGCTTTGCAGAAGGAAATTTAAACTCTTATGTGAATAATATAAAAGCCAGATATTGTAATAGTTGACTTCATTTTCAATTATTGGCTTTATCTCTCATTAGCCCCCAAATATTTAAACAAGCTGAGTTAATGATCACATAATTCATAAGCCATCCTGAATAAAAGCAGCCATTTTTATACTAACCACTGAGAGCTATGTGTTTTTTTAAGTTGGCTTTTGGTACCAAAGATACCAGCAGTGCAGGAGGAAGGGCTAGCTTATCTGCCACACTCTTCAGAAATGGCCAGAGAGGCAGATTTCCCAGGAATTAAACAGCTTCAATTTCATGGCCGCTCACTGGCAGGCCTCTCACCATGTTTGTTCTAAATATGCAAGTTTATACCCACTTTAGGTAATCATTGTTTAAATTTTTTTTTCTTGGCCGGTGCCGCGGCTCACTTGGCTAATCCTCCGCCTGCAGTGCTGGCACACCGGGTTCTAGTCCCGGTTGGGGCACCAGATTCTGTCCCGGTTGCTCCTCTTCCAGTCCAGCTCTCTGCTGTGGCCCAGGAGTGCAGTGGAGGATGGCCCAAGTGCTCGGGCCCTGCACCCGCATGGGAGACCAGGAGGAAGCAGGAAGCACCTGGCTCCTGGCTTTGGATTGGCACAGCGCGCTGGCCGTAGCGGCCATTTGGGGAGTGAACCAACAGAAGGAGGACCTTTCTCTCTATCTCTGTCTAAATCTGCCTGTCAAAAAAATTTTTTTTTTCTTAAAGGTAACTTCCCAAATTTTAAAAGGCAGGCCTCACACAACCTGACAATCTGAATGTATGAGCAACACGGGCCGGCAGGCCAGGTCCACAGGTGTACTCCAGAATGAAAATGAGTGCCACGAAGGGAAGCACTCCAGGAGAAGCAAGCTGTCAAATCAAAATACACAGCACTCTTCGTCTGCCCTGAGTCACTTGCCTTAGCAGACGATCTTCTTAACTAGTTATACTTGCTGCATTAAGGGACTTTCTCCTGGAAGGAAAGTGGCACCAGGAAAGGTCCTGGGGTCAACCGACTGTGACAGGGTGGTAGCCCTCCTCTCCAAAGGGCTCTTCCCCCAGGCCACTGCTACTACACACCTACCGGGTGGCTGGCAGTCTTCTCCAACTGACACAGAATCTACTGTTAGTCCACTGACAGAGAAAAGGCTACAAATACCAACAGATCCCAACAACAGCAACTGTGCAACTCTGTCCTAAAACAGTGACCAAAGCAGACCAAACTCTTCTCCCGTACTTACAGTCCGCTTTTTACCCAAACAGACTGGGTGTAGAAATGCAAGTCTTTGTTCAGGACAGAATTCACAGCCTCTTCGAGATGTAGCTCTCTTCCCTCACAATGTTCCAGTGCAAAAAGGCTGATGGAGGGCTCTTCAAAAACCTAACAGCACAGGAAAGAGAAAGCACCGTCACACGGGGTAGGCCCAGTGCACTGACAATCCTGTATGGACGCAGGGGACCCTGGCTACATTACATTCATAAGTGCCTGGGATGTAGTACTGTGCCCTTTAAAGATACTATATAGTCAGAACTGTGCCCACAAGATTAGATTCTGTTAGCAGTTTTTATTTGTATTAAAAATGAAGTTATCAGAAAAGCAGTCCGTCTTCCAATAAAAACAGACAACTGGTTGGGGCTGGCATTGTGGCATAGGGGGTTAAGCTGGCACCTATAACACTAGCATCCCATACGGGCGCAGGTTTGAGTTCCAACTGCTTCACTTCCTATCCAGCTCCTTGCTAGTGTACCTGGGAAAGTAGCAGAGAATGGTCCTGGAGCCCCTGTACCCACATGGGAGACCTAGAAGAAGCTCCTGGTGCCTGGCTTTGGCCGGGCCTAGCCCTTGCTATTGTGGCCAACTGGGGAGTGACCCAGCGGATGGAAGATTCTGTCTAACTCTGCCTTTCAAATCGATCAATCTTTTTTAATAAAAAGGGACACCTGGTTTAAAATTATGCATTATGTCTTGTGCTACAATGTGGACAACATATTGGTCCTGCCAGTAGTTTTCGATGACAATAGAACAAGCATGGAACTGCACAGCACCCTCGTTTCCCAGCAGGTCATAGGAACAGTCACTGGGAAAGGAAGACTTCATAGCTCCAAGCTTGTAAAAACATTCCTAGAAGGGAGGGGGAAAAGTCATTTTTGAAAAAACCAGAACAAAACAAAACTGGAATGAGCAGGGATGGGGTGAGTTCTGCATATTCACCACTCCATCACTTCAGGTAAGAAGAGAAAGAACGTGGCCCTTTTTCATCATTAGTGTATGCAAGACACCATGCTAAGAGGTGTTTAGGGGATAGGAAACCAGAAGAAGGCACCATCCTTGTGTTTGGGCCATTACTAACTAGTAGCTAAAGGAAAAATGCACAGATATTGTAATGTAATCCACGGTAGAAAAGGATATGCCCTGTAACAGTACACAGCAGAAGGCAAGACTATTTTTAGCAGAAGGGAGCAGTAATCAAGGGCACTTCACGGCTGCACTGCAGGGTGTACTGCAAGGGCTGGAAGGTACTCTGTGCACAGAAAGAGAGACACAAACACATGGGGCACGTGCGTGCAGAGCCAAGTAGACCCTTCTAGTAGAACAGAGTCCAATGGGAGACAATGCCGACTGCTCCCATGGCTTGTGTCTGTGGATCCAGTTGCCTGCCTCCCCTCCGGCACTGACGGGACAGGGAAATATGCCCATGGGGAGTCCCTGAAGGCTTCTGAACTAAGGAGTAAGACTGGGCTGAAGTATCTAACTTGCTAAAGAGAATCAGAGTACTAAGAGCAGGGATTGTAGATGGTCAAAGAACAGTAAGTAAATGGACAAAATGCAACTGGGTCTTGCCAGTAACTTCCAAATATACCCACACACAGGAGCAAAACAACTCACGAAAGTTATTCTTCAAGGCAGTTTGGAAATAGCAAAGAGAATGGTTCAAATGCCTATCAAGAGGGAGCTGGCATCCCATTTGGGTGACGGTTCCTGTTCTGGATGCTTCTCTTCTGATACAGCTCTCTGATGATGGCCTGGGAAAGCAGTGAAACATGGCCCAGGTGCTTGGGGCCCTGCACTGGGAGACCCGGAAGAAGCTCCTGGCTTTGGATTGGCTCAGCTCCAGCCTTGTGGCCATATGGAGAGTGAACCAACGGACGGACGACCTTTCTCTCTCTCCCCAACTCTACCTCTCAAATAAATAAATAAATAAAATCTTTTAAGGGGCGGGGAGGGGAGCTGACTAAGCTACAGTACATTGGTAGAGAATACCACAAAGCTATAAAAAAGTGATAAAAAAGGTATGAAAAATTGCTAAGCTCATATTTTGTGGAAAATGCATATTATGAGAACTATGTGGCTGGCGCCGCAGCTCACTAGGCTAATCCTCCACCTTGCGGCGCCAGCACACCGGGTTCTAGTCCTGGTCAGGGTGCCGGATTCTGTCCCAGTTGCCCCTCTTCCAGGCCAGCTCTCTGCTGTGGCCAGGGAGTGCAGTGGAGGATGGTCCAAGTGCTTGGGCCCTGCACCCGCATGGGAGATCAGGAGAAGCACCTGGCTCCTGGCTTCAGATCAGCGCTGTGTGCCGGCCACAGCGCACCGGCCGCGGCGGCCATTGGAGGGTGAACCAACGGCAAAGGAAGACCTTTCTCTCTGTCTCTCTCACTGTCCACTCTGCCTGTCAAAAAAATAAAAATAAATAAATAAAAAATTTAAAAAATGAGAATTATGCATGGATTCAAGAACTGTTACAACAAAATCAACTTATGTTGTTTCTTTTTTAAAAATGTTGCGAATACACTTTAAAAAAAATATTTATTTGAAAGAATTACAAAGAGGCAGAGACAGAGACATCTTCAGTCTGCTGGTTCACTCCCCAAATGGCAGCGACGGCCAGAGCTGGGCTGGCCTAAAGCCAGGAGCAAGGAGCTTCTTCTGGCTCTCCAATGTGGGTGCAGGGTCCAAGCACTTGGGCCATCTTTCACTGCTTTCCCAGGCACATTAGCAGGGAGCTGGATCAGAAGTGGAGCAGCTGGGGCTGGAACCAATGTCCATATGGGATGCCAGCACTGCAGGCTGTGGCCTCACTCACTAGGCCACAGTGCAGGCCCCACACTGTGAACTGTAAATAAAGAAGAAATAAGACTACTGGGAACGTTTTCCTCACAGCATCAAATCCTTCCTGTGAGGAGGAAGAGGGTGGCTGAGAAGAGGTCGTTTGTGTTTGGCAATCCGGAGCCCGCTGGCTGTTTGCAGTGACTTGGCGGAAGTGAGCAGTGGTGAGAAACTGCATCGAGGTATAGGGAGCACTTTCCTAAAAGAGGAATTGGGTGAGGCGAAGGAGGGAAATGGGGCAGTGGCCTATCGGCGTGCTGCTGGGTCCGGTGGGAAGCTGGGTGGTACAGACACTGCAAGGCAGGAGCGATGATTCCAGGGAAGGAGACAGAGGCTGTCTGCGGTTGTTCCTTCCGGCTGGAACTCAGCTACGAGGGAAAGGAGCACACTGGAAAATATGAACTGATCTTCTTTGAAAGGAAAGACAGACAGGGATGCTGAGAAACTTCCATAAGATGCGGAAACGTGAGACACAGCGGCTCCGGGAGGTCCTGACCGACTGTTCAGTGGGACTTGTCTGCTGTGACAAAATGCCGTGCATCTGAGCTTTCCAGCACGGTAGCCAGGCGCACCTGAAAGGCAGCTTGCAAGAACAAGGGACTACATTCCTTTTGTTTAGATAGTGCAGAAGGGGGAACTCCAGGATTCTGGAAAAGAATGAAACAATCACTGTGTGCAGGGAGGCGGCAGCAGAGAGGGAAAAGGCTGCCAGGGCAGTGACTTTCCCTCAGGAAACACCACTGACTGCAGGACCAGAAATTCATCTCCAGCCACGGAGTTAGGAAGCGACCATGGGCAAGATTACGTGCCTCTTAACGCTGCCTAAAATTCGAAAATTGGAAGCATCCCAAGAGTTTACACAACGAACTGAAAGTGAGTGAAAATGAGCCAGTAGTCAAGATCCACTGCTAAGCCCCTGATTTCATTGTTGGGATTTTTTTTTAACCTCTTCACCCTCAAAGCTGCTGGCTGAGTTACAGCTGATGAAGAGGGCTGACAGGCGTGGAGCCTGGGATTAGCAGCCCAGTGAAGAGCCTGGTGTGCTAACAGCAACCACTGCCTCCATTAAAGGCACTTGAAGGCCACATGATGCAATTGTTTTATGTCCCAGAGCAGGGAAAATGACAAGCCTATTATGAGCATGGAATTTAAATGCTAAGCATTACTCAAGGAAAATGGCACCTCTACACCCGTTCCTTCTTTTTTGAGAATGCCCACAAAGGCTTTTAAAAAATGTCATTGCAACTCCATTGAATTCACTCCCTTGACCTAGTAATTCCACATCTAGAAATTTATCGTACAGAAAGATGAAGTTTCATGAAGGGGACCAACAAAAAAATGTTCAAACATCTATATATTTTAAGAAATACTGATGCTGACAGAATGAGGAAAAACAGTTACTCTCTCTGTCTAACTCTGCTTGTGTAATAAAAAAATTTTTTTCATCTGAGAACAGCTATTACTTCTAAACTCAAAGTCACTCCCCCTCTAAAGTTTTGATATATACTCTAACTTGATTTGTTTCTATTTTAAATAGTTTTAATTCATAAATATACTTAGATTATAAATGCACTTAGAGGTTGGCAGGAAGGTCAACACAGTATTGATCTGAGCAGGATGGTGAGGGGTGTCAGGAGCTAATCATTCAGAAGAACCACTTTAAAATCCCATGTTTTCTGAACCTTTTCTCAATCATGAAAGTGGGAAGAGCTGTCAGCCAGTAAAGACGATGACAGAGTAATCTGAAACTTGCAAGAATTTGATGACAGTTCGAGCCCTAGTAATGTCCATGTTAACTGAGAAGACAGCCAAGCATCTGGGACTAAGGCTCTTCCTAGGTGTCCTCAGTGAGAGGGCATTCCTGCTAGGCCATGCAAAGTGGATACGATTTCCAAAGGAGAGTGTGGTAATCAAAGAGGAAGAATACTTGAAAAAAAACTGTGTACATTAACATCCATTAAAGAAAAAATACTCTTTGTTCCTCTTCATCCTACCAACTCAAATAGTATTTTAAGTGATAATAATAGTAATAACTAACAGAGAGTACTATGTGTCAGGCATTATTGCTCAAAGTGATACGTGTACGTATACACACACACACACACACACACACATTCCATTGAAACCCAGAGTGTTCTACAAACAAAAATGTCTGGGGCCAGAATAGAGGCCCAGCAGGCAAAGCCACAGCCTGTGATGCTGGTGTCCTAAATCAGCAGAGTGCCAGTTCCAGTCCGGGCCGCTCCAGTTCTAATACAGCTTCCCGCTACTGCCTGGGGGAAGGCAACAGAAGACGGCCCAAGTTCTTGGGTCCCTGCCACCCATGTGTGAGATCTGGATGGCTTTCAGCCAGGACCTGGACCTTCCGCCCAGGCCATTGCAGCCATTTGGGGAATGAACTAGCAGATGTAAGAACACTTTGTTTTAAAACATAAAAGCAAAAACAATTGTAAAAATTCATCTGGCACCAAAACTCAATCTCAATAATGGCTATTTATAATGTTTATCCAATTTGTACAGCCATACATAGATTTCACTATACAAACAGAAGTGTGCCTAATTATGGACTGCTGCCCAGAATCATGCTGGGGGTTTTACCTTATAGGCTACATATGAACCCAATTACTATTTAAAGTTTGGAAAGTTGCATATTCCCAAATACATTCAGATTAGGGTTGCAGAACTGTACTCACTCATCTAGTCCTTATAATCTAGTTTTGACATGGGTACTATTAGTACCTCCATTTTACAGACGAAAAATCAACATACAGGCTACACAGTCAGTGGATTATCTAGCATTTGAATCTAGACAGTTGGCCCCACAGACTGTTCATTATAACCTTTATGTTACTGTTCTAGCACATTCAAAGTACCAATAATTGTATAATGTGGAATAGTTGTGATTGGCAGGCGTGGTATTACACTTGACTTCATCTTGCTCACCTGGTAAGCAAGACCTCTGTTAGCTATTCTTACCTACCCATAGCCTTAACACGTCTGCCACTGGAATTTGAAGCACTGAGACCCTACTTCAGGCTGCTAGAATGACTACATTTATATCGACAAATCTTCAATATAATTGGATAAAAAATTTCTTAAACATTTATTTATTTGAGAGGCAGAGTTACAAAGAGAGAGGGAGGGAAGGAAGGAGGGAGGCAGGGAGTCTTCCATCCGCAGGTTCACTGCCTAAATGGGTGCAACCACCAGAGCTGGGTCAATCTGAAGCTGGGATCCAGGAACTTTTTCCGGGTCTCCCACGTGGATGCAGGGGCCCAAGCACCTGTGCCATCTTCTACTGCTTTCCCAGGCCCTGCACAAACTGGCACCTATACGGGATGCCAGTGCCTTAGCAGAGGCTCAGCCCACTCTGCCTGCAGTGCTGGCCCCTGGATAAAATTTTAAACTCTAAGTACTAATTTTTGACATAAAAAAAACTAAGACTGGGGCTAGTGCTGTAGCACAGTTAGTGAAGATACTAGCTGCAGTGCTGGCATCCCATGTGGACACCAGTTTGCATCCCAGCTGCTCCACTTGTGATCCAGCTCCCTGCTAATGACCTGGAAAAAAGTAACGGAATATGGCCTAAGTGCCTGGGCCCTGCTACCCATGTGGGAGACCTGCAAGAAATGCCTGGCTCCTGCCCTGGCTGTTGCAGCCATGTGGGGAGTGACCCAGTGGATGTAAGATTCTCTCCCTCTCTCTCTCTGTAACTCTTTCAAATAAAGTCTTTTTTTAAAAAAGCCCTATGACCTGCACTTTGGCAGAGTACATTTCTTCAGGTTTCAAATCACCACTGACAAGGAAAAGGTGTTGATAGTACCTCAGGGTCATACTAATAGGTTAGGCTGCAAATATAACATTATTTCTGAAATATTCTGTCATCAGCCACATCTGTACAGCCAAAAAACTGTACATCACCCCAATCTTTGCCAAATGAATCAAGGCTAAAAAAGTAAATGCAGTGGACAGAATGAAAGGAAATTAACCACAGTGGATGCCTCAAACACCGTTTAGTTCCAAAGAAATGCCAGATTGCTGGCGAAAAGCTTTTCCAAATAATAAAAATTTAATTGAAGGCTTATGAATCTCTAAAACGTTTAATCTGGAATATTCTCGGTTTGGTTTATTAAACAAACTCAAATGCCTGTAGCCTGTGAAGGTTTAGTGCTGCACAGCAAATAGGAATTAACTATTGTCCAAGAGTTGTTACAACTCTACTGAGTACTTATCATGTAATAAAGGCTTCTGTACCTGCTCATTTAATCCTCACATGTTATCAGATGAGAAGGCTGAGGCTGAGAGTGGTCAAAAACCATGCCCATGAGTCGGGACTTGAACCAAGTTCTGTCAGACACCCAAATCTAACTCTTCCCTAGTAAACGATAAGCTTTCTCATAGAGCCTCTTTCATTTGTATTAAAAACATCAATTTCACTTTAGAGCTAACTTTCTTGCTGGCCTTTGCTTTTACTTTTTAAAAAAACTAAAATACATATCAAAGAGAATAAATAACATAGTAGATAGCCATATGCTCAATACCCAGAGATATTACATTTTAAATTTACAGTGTTTGTTATCAATTTTTTTCTAAATAAATGAAATGCAGCAAGTACAACTAAATGTAATCCCTCCAACAGGGCTAACCACTGTGCTAAAGTTGGGACTCCTTCCAGCTCATATTTTTAGATTTCCACTAATGGTGTGCATCCCTTCATTTTAAAATGTGTGGAAATGTATCTTACTGTGACGTCTTCAGCAACCTGCTTTTCTTGCAGTTGTGTTTGTTCGTGCACAGGGTTTTCCGTTTATTAGGACTACCGTCCTGCAATCCTTTATATGAGTGTGTTGTAGTTTCACCCCCCAATGCTGCAACATTTTAATTTTCTTAAAATTAAGTGTTTTAATTTAATTGATGTTTCTTACATTAGCTGTACATGAATATTTCTATTTCCTTGTAATTAAGCCAAACCTTAGCATTGTCACACTTTTAACTGTATAGAAAGGAAGTAATGTCCCCTCATTATTGGTATAGTTTGTATTTCTTTTTTTTTATCATTACTGAGGTTTAACATCCTTTTTATGTCCTTATCCAGACTTCCCTCTCCTATGAACTATTTTAATCCTCTGCCAGTGTTTGAAAAGAATTTTTCTCAACTCCTCTGGGTTTGTCTTATATTCTGTGCATGAAGCCTCAGCAGTTTATATGAGCTGCAGACAGAGTTTTCCAGTCTGTGATTTGCTATAGGAGGCTGACTAATTAGTGCTCTTGCTCCAAAATTTTCAGCCTCTTGAAATCTGTGAATGCAGTTGTGTTCACTGACATGGTAAAAGGAGACCTGACAGATGTGATGAAGAATTAAGGATCATTCTCAGGGTGGGTGTTTGGCACACCGCTTAAGCTGCCACTTGGGACTCCCGGCATCCTCTCTCAGAGGCAGGTTCAAGTCCAAGCTTTCCCCTCCCTTCCAGTTTCCTGCACATGCACACTCCAGGAGGTGGCAGTTGATGGCCCAAGGGCTTGGGTCCCTGCCCCCAGGCGGGAGACATGGATGGAGTTCCCAGCTCTTGGCTTTTACAAGCAGTTGAGGAGTGAAAGAGCAGATGGAAGTTCTCTTTCTGCCTTTTAAATAAAATAAATACATTTTAAAAAGAGCTAAGCGTCCTGAGATGGAGGATTAGTCTCTTTATCCAAGTGAACCCCATGTAGCTAAAAGGGGCCCTGCAAGATGGTGGCAGGAGGGTCAGTGATAGAGAAAGGACAGAGAGCAGAGGTTGGAGTGAAGCACACTGGAGTGAAGGAACACTGGCAGCCTCTAGAGCCCGGAACAGGTTCCAGAGAGAACTCAGTCCCAGCCGCAGCTTAATTTTACCCTTCTGAGTCCCATTTCTCCAGCACTATTACACAGTAAACTCCTGTAGCTCTAAGCTATGAAATTTGTAATTTGTTCCAGCAGAGCCATGGTTTGAATGTCCCTACCTAAACTCATGGTGAAATTTAATCCCAAAAGTTAGGTATCAAGAGTGCAAACTTTTTTTTTAAATGGACTGCTGGCT
Organism: Oryctolagus cuniculus; assembly: GCF_051225735.1. Classification (NCBI taxonomy): domain Eukaryota; kingdom Metazoa; phylum Chordata; class Mammalia; order Lagomorpha; family Leporidae; genus Oryctolagus; species Oryctolagus cuniculus. The sequence goes on along the minus strand of NC_142870.1, from coordinate 52,356,819 downwards.
CTAATTAGCTAGCTTTTGTTTGAGATTTATTTATTTGAAAGGCAGAGTTACAGATACAGACACACACACAGACACACACAAAGGTGAGTGGTGCATGGGAGAGATCTTCCATCTGCTGGTTTAGATTCCCAAATGGCAGCAATGGAAGCTAGAAGCCTGGAATTCCACTGGGGGCTCCCACATGGGTATCAGGGGCCCCAGCACTTGGCCATCTTTCACCACTTTCCCAGGTACATCAGCAGAGAGCTGTTTTGGAAATGGAGCAGCTAGGACTTGAACTGGTTCTCAAATTTGATATGGGCCTTGCAGGCAGCAGATCAACCCGTGGTACCATAACATCGGCCCTAAGAGAGTGGAAACTTAATCCAACAATGATACTAGAAAGTACAACTTTGGGGCCATAGGTGGGGCCCTAATCCAAGGGGCTGTGGTTTTAAAGGAAGAGGAGGAGAGACCTGAGGTAGGACACTCGGACCGTCTTGCCATGTGCTGCCTTGCACAACCTCAGGACTCTGCAGAGTTCACCAATGGGAAGGGCCTCAATTAAAGGCCAACCCCAGACATCGAATTTCCCAGGCTTCAGAGCTGAAATTTGGAGAACTTCATACTTCCAAATAAGCTTCACACTTCAGAGCCGAGCTAAATAATGAATAAACCTGGCCGGTGCCGTGGCTCACTAGCCTAATCCTCCGCCTTGCGGCACCAGCACACCGGGTTCTAGTCCCGGTCAGGGCGCCGGATTCTGTCCCGGTTGCCCCTCTTCCAGGCCAGCTCTCTGCTGTGGCCAGGGAGTGCAGTGGAGGATGGCCCAAGTGCTTGGGCCCTGCACCCCATGGGAGACCAGGAGAAGTACCTGGCTCCTGCCATCGGATCAGCACAGCGCGCCGGCCGCAGCGCGCAGGCTGCGGCGGCCATTGGAGGGTGAACCAATGGCAAAGGAAGACCTTTCTCTCTGTCTCTCTCTCTCACTGTCCACTCTGCCTGTCCAAAAAAAAAAAAAAAAAAAAAAAAAGAATAAACCTCTTTATAAATGACCTGGGTTGGGGTCGGCATTGTGGTATAGTGGGCAAAGCCACTGCCCGAACACCTGCATCCCATATGGGATCCAGTTTGTGTCTCAGCTGCTCCACATCTGATTCAGTTCCCTGCAAATGTGCCTGGGAAGGCAGAGAAAGCTGGCCCACGTGCTTGGGCTCCTGCATCCACATAGGGGACCCAGATGAAGCTCCTGGCTTCAGCATGGCTGACTCAGCTCTGGCTGTTGCAGCCATCTGGGGAATAAACCAGGATGGAAGGATCCCCCCAACTCCGGTCTCTCTAAAACTCATTCAAAAATCTTTTTAAAAAATCACCCAGGTTGTGGTATTTAGCTATAGCGACAGGAAGTAGACTACGACAAGCAGCAATAGCAAACTAATAGGCTTGCATTTTACCTTTTTTGACTTATGCATCTGTGTTTAAAGAAATCCATTCAATATCATTAGGATAGTTTTCTATTTTTACTTCTAAGTTGTAAAGTTTGCTTTTCAACTTTAGGTTGTCATTAATCCCTCTAGAACTTACTTTGGGGTTTAAAGTAAAGTAGATTTCTAACTATCTTCTATGTAACTATATTCAACTGTCTCAGCACCATTTATTTAGTAGTCATAATAGCTCCATTGTAATGCTATTCTGGCATCTTCCAAATGCTATTATTATGTAGGTCAGTTTCTATGCTACCCTATTCCATTTTTTCATTTGTCTTTCCTGGCACCAATACCTACTACAATAACTACTATTGTATGATGCAGTATAGAGAGAAAGAGAGAAAGATAAGTGATCTTACCTATTGTTCTTAGAAATTATCTTGGTGTTGTGGCTCCTGTGATACTGAATCGAGTTCTGGCTGCTCTGCTTAGAATACAGCTCCTTGCTAATGCACCTGGGAAAGTAGTGGATGATAGTCCAAGCACATGGGCTTGTGGAAGACCCAATTGGAATTCTGGGCTCCTGATTTCCAGCTGGCCTAACCCTGGCCATTGCAGCCATTTGGGCAGTGAACCAGCAGATGGAATCTCTCTCTCTCTCTCTCTCTCTCTCACACACACAAACACACACACACACACACCCTCCCTCCCTTTCTGTCATGCTGATTTTCAAATAAATCTTTGAACAGCAACAAATTGCTAGGAGAAAAATTAAGAACACATCAGCTAAAGAAGAAAGGAACATTCTCAGAACCAGAGTGAGAAGTTTGATGGACTCTAACACAAATGATAAATATTTAAGGAAATGGAAAATGCTATCCCAATGTGATCATTACACTTTATATATGTGTATCACATTACCACACCGTACCCCATAAATATGTACAATTAAAGAAATAAGGGCCGGCGCCGCGGCTCACTAGGCTAATCCTCTGCCTTGTGGCGCCAGCACACCGGGTTCTAGTCCCAGTCGGGGTGCCGGATTCTGTCCCAGTTGCCCCTCTTCCAGGCCAGCTCTCTGCTATGGCCAGGGAGTGCAGTGGAGGATGGCCCAAGTGCTTGGGCTCTGCACCCCATCCATGGGAGACCAGGATAAGTACCTGGTTCCTGCCATCCAATCAGTGTGGTGCGCCGGCCGCAGCGCGCTGGCCGGGGCAGCCATTGGAGAGTGAACCAACGGCAAAAGGAAGACTTTTCTCTCTGTCTCTCTCTCTCACTGTCCACTCTGTCAAAAAAATAAATTAATTAATTAAAAAAAAAAGAAATAAGCAAATTTTAAAAATTTATCTTGACTATTCTGGACTTTTTAAAACAACAACTTAATTTTAGGATGTCTGTCATTTTTTACCCTTAACCCCAACACAGGCGAAAAACTTGTAAACAAGGGGGTGGCATTTGGCCTATCATTTAAAGCACAGCTTGTGATGCCAACATCCCTTATGGAAGGTTTGAGTCCTGGCTCCACTCCAGATTCCAGCTTCCTGATATTGTGTACCGTGGAAAGAAACAGTGATGGCTCAAGTGCTTGGGTCACCACCACCCATGTGAGAGACCTGGATTGAATTGAAAGCTCCTGGAATGGGCCTACCCCAGCCTTGGCTGTTGTGGCATTCGGGGAATGAACCAACAGGAGATATTTTTCTTTCTTTTTTGCTCGCTTGCTCTCGCTCACTCTCTCTTTCTCGCTCTCTGTCTCTGTCTTTGAACTAAATAAAACTTTTAAAATAAGAATAATTTTCTTCGAATCATATCAATTGGGGGAACACTGTATTCTTATATTTTTTTCATTCAGACAAAATTATCTCTTTTCATCTTTTAAGTCCCTGAATAAAACTATAATTTTCTTTAGAAGGACTCACTCCCTTGAATTAGCATTATTCCTATGGTTTAATTGTTTACTTATCTTGTATCCAGCATCTTTTAGCCCTCATAATTCATCTGTTGATGCACTCGACAATTTTGTTTCTTCCAATAACCTTTTGTTGTTGTTTTGACCCTGTTAAGCTGGCTGGGACTCCAGAATCCTAGTGAACAGAAGTGGTGAGGTAGAGACCTTTTGTCTTCTACTCAAAGGGAAATATTTCAAATGTCTCACTAGAAAGCGTGATGTTTACTGTGGCATTTGTTGGCCTTCATTTTCAAAATGTACACAAGAGTTAATATGGATTAGGCCACAAAGTGCAACAGTAACCGAATCCTTCGGCTTTATAAACTCACTGCTTCCTCTCATTCTGCAGCTGGATGTACTGCCTCCCTGTATTTGAAGCTGTGCCTCTAATGCAGTTCCCTTGCACGGAAAGAATCACTCTCTTGCCAATTCCTATTCCACTTCTTCAGAACATTTATGTCCTCACTAACATAATTTCATTTGAAGCTTTTCTACAGCCTTGTTACAGTGTTTCTTTGGCTCTGCCAGTTGACAGCTGCCAGCACTGGATTATTACTTCAAAGAAGCCAAACCTCCACGCCAAAGCACCATGGAAACACATTAGAGCAGCCATGTGCAGACTGCTGCTCCCACTGAAATGCCATAGAAGCAGGTTACCCCACACGTTACTCAGCCAACACTTAAACACCTTACAGAGTGTTCTGAAACTCGCAGTTACCACCTTCTTAGGTCTATCAACAGTTGCTCATGTATCCTGACTTCATCTGTATGTGTCCTTTTTTCTTTTAATATACAGTCTGACTTTAGAGTACTTCTTCAGTAGCCAGCGGCTGCAAATTACTTTTTTAAACTTGGGTCTCCCCTTACCATCTCCCAATGCCTACAACTATAATCAAAACATTGTAAGTGGGTAAGACACACAACTCACTGTAAGTCCAAACTTCTAACCTCTCATACAGAATGAAGTAGAACAAGGAACTTTATATAAGTACTGTCTACTTTAAGGCCCAAATAAGTTAATTTAGTCTACTTACTACACTATGGATTGCTGATATCTTTATGGCACTGCGCTAAGCAGAGTGGACAGAGTGACAATTCAAGGCCACAATATATCTACATCTTTGCTCTCAGTGACTTCATAGGCTCAGTACTTCTGAGGTAGAAAGAGAAAACATCTTGACGTGCGAAGAATATTTGGAGCAGATAAAAATCACTTTAAGATATAAGGATCGCTGAACACTTCCTACAGTTGAAGCCTTTAATTCAGACATTAAAGTATTTGGTTGGAGAATGCAAGATGCATTCTGTGCTTCCACATAAGCAACACAAATGGAGAAAGCTGAGGAAAATGGGGGCAGGATGTAGCTTTGTGAATGGGATACATGAAGAAGATTTAGCAATTATAAAGAAAAAGTACACTGAACTTTGACTTAGTGTCTGGAATTCATCAGATTATAGGCTCCAAGTTGCAAGGCGAGAGGTGAAAGGAAGAGTAGTTAAGTGGCCATCCCAACAGTTCAAGACAGAATGAAGCTCTGGACTTGATCATGGTAGTGGGAAGGAAAAGACAGGAAAATGTTTAGACCTATCAAAGGAGCAGAATAGCCAATACCTAGCTACTGACTGGATGTTGGAAATCAGGAAATAGGGAGAATCAAAAATGAAGACAGACTTTATGGCCATGTGATGGGGGTAACAATGGTGTTTTTGAAAGCAAATGAGGGAGAAAGGAACAAGACTAAGAAGGTTGCAGATGAACATCCCCCTGGAATCTGGGGCATGGAGCTCAAGGATTAACAGACTACGGCTTTCTCTAAAGATCTGGGCATCATGTAACCAACAGAGGTGAGAACTGAAGTTATGACCACAGAAATTTCCAAGTACAAAAGAGAAAAGGCCAGAAGCAGATCTATGAGCAACATCTACACTTCAGTGACCAGGAGGAAGATGAGATTTGGATTTGACAACACAAGTTCACTATGTCATCTAATTCTTTTTAAAATTCATATTCAGTGTATATATAACACAATATTTGGTATACAGTAGATGCTCAATACTTGAGGTTGAGCAAATAAATATAAAATGCATATTCAGCAATGTTGTCATTGTGGAGCACTGCTGGTATTTATCATAAACAATCCAACTACCTTAAATCTTCTTCTTCAACCAAAGAGTAACTTTAAATTTTCTTCCCCCAAATTGTGAATCTGTCGTGTTTTTTCACTGATAGAACCCTATGCTCATGTACCAGTCATCATCTCTGGCACTTTGTCATCATATTGCTCTTTCACACCAGTATAATTATTTCTAAATATAGAAGTCTTTGGTTTCTGGTTTCAGACTAAAGGAAAAAAAAAAAAAAAGGCTCCATCAAGCCTAATATTAAACCCCTCTATCGTAAAAGGTCATCTTATAATCACACTTAACACTTACCAAACCAAAATTGATGAAAATCTTAAAGAGAAACAAATCAATAACAACTCACTCCACTGTGGACCAAAATAGATATTTAGGTGTATTATCAAACACAGAAATACAATTACATATCCTGTGAAGAGCCTGACGAAAAGCTGGGACTTCATTCATTTTCCCAAGGCCACTTACCATGGTATTACTTTTCTCAAAATGTTCACACAGAATCGTCGTGGCATGATTAAATTCCACAATATTAAATTAATCAATGATTTTGGAATTCTGAATGCATTTTGAAAGGGAACTGGAGACCATGTGCAGAGACAGGCCCTTCTGCTTATCTACCACACATTTCATTTGACAGCCAGTGAATCACCTCCACTAAAAAGCAGTACCAATGATTTTTTAAAATTGAGTTAGCTCTGGTACAGCGGCAGAGAGAATAAATACAAAATGCTTAAAAAACCCAGAATCTGGTAACATAGAACACCTCCTTCAGTTTGTACATTTAAAGTAGAGTAGATTACAGTTCGGATATATTTACTCCAGCCGCTTCAGCCCTGCCCCAGGGATGCTGAACTTAGTTTTATGACATGTTTTTGGCAACAGCATGAAGTCTCAAATGTGACTCTGCGGTCAGGGTCTCTTTCCCCCTTTTGTTCTATCATGAAAATAGGTTTGTCCCCAACTAGGTGCTCCCACTAGGCCTGGTCTCAAAACAAAGTATAGACTGAAAGTGTCCCTAAAAACCAACTGAAGCCTGGGATGGACATGAAACAACTGTCCTAAAATGGCTGAAACAAAAGATGAAGAGAAAAAACCCTCTTGTTATCCATCACTGAGATTGTGGGAACTATTTTTTTCCCTAGGATGTATTTATTTATTGAAAGGGAGAGATACAGAAGGAGTGGAAAAAAGGAGGGATGGAAAGAAGGAGGTAGAGAGGAAGATCTTCTATCTACTCCTTCACTCCCTAAATGGCCACAGCAGCCAGGGCTGGGCCAGTCTGAAGCCAGAAGCTTCATCTGGGTCTCCCACATGGGGAGCAGGGGCCCAAGAACTTGGGCCATCCTCTGCTGATTTCCTAGGTGCTTTAGAGCAGCTGGGACACAAACTGGTGCCCATCTTGGATGCTGGCACCACAGGGTGTGGCTTACCGTGTATGCCACCACACCAGCCCTCAGATTCAGGGAACTATTGTGAAAGGTAGTAGATGATCTTCTTCCCTCAGATTGTGCGAATTCTAAAGCTGGATTCTTTTTCATGTCCAATTCGAAATATGAATACTTATTTGCAAAAGAAATGAAGGCTGTCAAAGATCTGAAAATTCATTCTCTAACAGTTTATTACAGATGAGTTAGCTGAGGCCCAGAAAAATTAAGGGATTTTTCCAAGGTCACATTAGTTAGAAATAGAACTGCAAACTATGCCCCTTTCATTCTAAAATAATTGCCGCACTGCAAATTATGCATACATGCTCCTCTAGACTGTAACCCATGACTGCACCACTGCAAGTCAGCCTGGAGCAAACTGTCATTTGCAAAACATACCGATCTTATTTGAAGATGAAGCCTTAACATTCCTCACTATTGCACCATTATGATACTGAAGCACTAAGTCACGGCATCTCTGGGAATCCCAGCTGCAGGCCACAACCTCAGGATTTTATGGTTATAACTAGCAAAAGCAAAAGCAAAGGATTAGCCAAGCATATATAAAGTTAACTCAGCTGGGCAGAAACATTTCTAAGAATGAATCCAGAAACCGAGGCATAGGCAGTGGTGCTAACAAATTTATAGGGAAAAAAAAAGTCTATCAATTCCTAAGAAAGAATACAGTGTGTATGTGGAGAGCAGAGTGGGGGCTGAGGGATGCAAAAGGAAGCAGAGAAGAAGAAGGGGTGGAGAGTGTCCAGCCCTGTATAAAGAGATGTGAGCAGTTATGATCCAGGGGAGCGGGAGGAGTCTCTTCAGTGGAGAACATTAGCCTACAAACCTCAACAAGACATTTACCGTATTCTGCCCAAATCTTCCACTCAGCATTGTGATACCTAACTCAGCTGCCCATGTTCTCCCAGAGAAGTGGAAAAATGCCTGTGACATTGCTCAAGACCTCCAATCACTAGACCCCATTTAGTACAGATTACCTTCAGGTTTACCTTATCAGTCTCCCTAGCTCTGATCAGCTCAGGGCCTCAGAGTCTCCAGGGTGAAGCATGGCCGATGTCACCAAGGTAATACTACCTGTTGAGGCACCTGTATGGTCTGTCTTTGAGTCTGTGCTGGGACGACCGCATTTCATCCTAACTCCATTTCAACACCAACCTGATGCCCTAAGAAGTCTTCCTTCATCAAACACCTTTCAACAACTTAAAATATACCAGGAAAAGGAATCTGAAAAGTAATATGATGCCCTTCCAAAACCAAAGGCATGCTTCCGCAGGTTCTGGAGTAGAAGTGTACAGATTCCGAGTGCTTCCCAACAAGCACTTTCACCTACACTGCCTGGCTATGCATCTAGGGACATGCAAATGCACATGACAACATAGAGAAAAATATTTCTCTCTGTGTATTTTCAATCCAGATTTTAATTACTCATTTTACATTTCCTGAATGTGTAAAATTGTGACTCTTCAAAGAAATAGTAATACTCATTAATTCTGACCCCATTTCTATAATGTCCTCCCTAGATATTAAGTTGGTTTAGTTTCCTGAATTAAGAGTTCTGGAAAAATCCTTTCAAGATGGTATTTTCATAACTTAGAATCTTACTGCTGTTAGTATCAAATCAGTACCTGTCTATTGATTTGACCACTAAAAACTAAGAAAGTTGCTTTCCCAGTAAGTGTAGATTCTTTCCTATTTTTTTTTTAGAGTTATCAAAATCTGTTGAAACCGACAAGATCACAGTCTTTTTTCTAACCAGTTTTCCTGTGACAGATAAGAAGCATCACCAGCTACTTACTCTTTCCAAGTTGGCATCTACAGGGCCACTTAGAGACCAGGGACTATTAATATTCTTGTTCCTGGGCCAAGACTCTATTTTTAGCCTGATGCCCAGAATACTCTATCCAGGAATGCCTTGTGAAATAAGATGACACTGCCTAGGTTGAGATCAAAGATCTTGAGTGTGGTCATTAGCCCTGGAATCAGTTCTAGGCAAAAGATCTGAGTCACTCCTTCCCTCCATTTATTGCAAGCTTTGGCCAGACATATCCTCAGAGAATCATCCTAACTAAGCATCTCAACAATATCCCTGAACCTCACTACCTCCCTCGACCAGAGGCCTGGAACTAATTCCCCAGAACAGTGACCCTGTTTTCCTGAGACTTGAAATTCTGAACAACTTTGTTGGAAAGAATAACCACTTACTCCATAAAGTGGGGTTCCACAGTGACCCAGACAATTCTGCACACACCTGGCAGAAAAGCCCTGGTGCCCCAAAGGCTTGAAATCACTATCAGTGGTGATCCATGCCTTAAAGTAACATGTAGCAAATCACATGTGACTTACCTAACAGAATAATTAAGGTGGTCAGGTTACTGTTTTTGATAGTTAAGCAGTTATAACAATAATATCCATGGTGCTAACAGCTAACATTGATAGGGTACTCATCAAGTGCAGGGTATTTTACATGCACTATTTCATTTAATATTAGAGGGGCCTCACTATTATTTGCTGTAGATTAGGAAACCAAGTCATTTTGCCAATGTCACCCAAACTAGTTAAAGTATCAAACTTCAAGCATTTAAGCCCAGGCCTATGTTGCCTTAGTTCTTGAGTTATACATACTTGCTTCAAAATAAATAAATTAAAAATAAAAATATTGCATTCTGGTTAGATTCATGAGTGAACCTTAATTTTACAACTGGCAAGATTATTCACATTTTTTACATTTTGATAATCTGATACTGTCCTTTGTATCGTTTCTTCCAGCTTCGTATTTTCATCCAGTGGTGAAACTGGACAAGGAAAAGGGTCTCATAAGTATGTATTCAGCGAAGTACTTACATAGTCGATGGGCTTGAGGGCTGTGACTCTTGATGTTGGGCAGCCACAGGAGGTGAGGTCGGCATACAGGCCTTCTTCCAACACACACTGATGATCACAAACATCCTCCTGGTAATACAGGAGCCAGCTGCAAAACAAGCAATGTGACATTCAGTCACTTGCAGACAGCTGGCAGTACAGTCTCAGCAATCCTGTGGAACGAGGTCATGGTGCTAGCCAGCACACATTAAAAAACTAACAGCTATCACTAACCAACAGCCACTACATGCTTGACATTAGACTAGTAACTTTACATATATTATTTCACTGTGTCCTCAGTAATATTACAGATTAGAACATGTCCTTACTTTTATGGCAACAAAACAGAATCTGAAAGGTTAGATATCTGTCCAAGGTTCCCCAATCTATTAAGTGAAAGAGATGAAATTTGAAGAAGACATGGATTCTAGCTAAAGATATTAGCGACTTCAAAAAATGGGATTAAATTATGGTGATTAATGAATACTTGAATGAATTAGAAGTTCTTTTTCAGGAAAGCCAAAAGTTTTTGTATCTTATTTCATCATGAGTTTGTGTTCAGCCATGGTGGGTACAGAAGTAAAACCCCTAAAACCACACAGTTACATAAAATCTGTCATCTAGGGGCAGGTGCTGTGGCCTGAAGTGCCGGCATCCTCTATGGGTGCTGGTTCAAGACTGGCTGCTCCACTTCCAATCCAGCTCTCTGCCTGGGAAAGCAGTAGAAGATGCCCAAGTCATTGGGCCCCTGCACCCACTTGGGAGACCCGGAGGAAGCTCCTGGCTCCTGGCTTCGGATCAGCGCAGCTCCAGCTGTTGCAGCGAACTGGGGAGTGAACCATCGGATGGAAGACCTCTCTCTCTCTCTGCCTCTCCTCTCTCTGTGTAACTCTTTCAAATAAATAAACAAATAAATCTTTGAAAAAAATCTGTCATCTATTCAACTGATATCTAATGGAAATTGCTGCAATCTTCAACAGTGAGTTATCTTCAATATAGTATTCATCAAAAGCTCAGTTAAGGCATTCCTTTTGAAAAGAAGGAGCCTCAGGGAGAAATTAATTGGCTATTTTAATTTTGGTGTGTTTTAAGTTCTAGCCCTTCAGATCACAGGTACTATATTCTAGCTAGACCTGGTTAACTTTGGATAGCCATAGGAATGTTTGGTGACGTTATAATGTACTATCACGTCTTCTATGTAATAAGCAATTTGCAGCCAACACTTATCAAAAGTTTTCAACGTGCCAGGCACCAAGCCAAGCCTTTAATTTATTTAGTCCTTCTAAGAATTCTTTGAGGCAGATATTATTGTCATCCCCCTTTACAGATGAGGAAGCAGAGGTTCAGAGTCGACCCAGTTTACCTAAGGTTACACAGCCACAAGTAATGGAGCGAGCTCACATCTAGAGCTCTCCAGGTACTTACACAAATGCCATGATTCTTACAGTCTTTATTAAACTGTCATTGTACAATTTGTACATGAAGAAACATGTGTGACTAATTTGTTTTGAACTTCATGTCAGAAAAATTGGTTCTCCAGGAAAACGTCAATGCTTCTTTTTTTCAAAAAATGAAAATATATTTTGCTGGTCAATTTCTTTTTTCTTAGTGGAGCAGAAACTCAGAGCCAAATAATAGTGATAAAATTATTTCAATTCTTTGGTACATATTTCTTATTAAAGAGTTGCAGGTAATCTATTTAACTTATGGTGCCCTATATAATATGTATTAATACTGTAAAGCTCTCATATCCTTTGTGTAATAACTATAAGAACAAATACAAAGAGGCTCAAAGCAGAATAGCTATAGAAAATATGAGAGGGAAAAGACTACTTGAATTATGGCTAATCAAGAGGATTATTGAGGGAATGGGGATGGACTAAGTCTTAAAGGATCTATGTAGGCCAGCGCCGCGGCTCACTAGGCTAATCCTCCACCTTGTGGTGCCGGCACACCGGGTTCTAGTCCCAGTCGGGGCGCCGGATTCTGTCCCGGTTGCCCCTCTTCCAGGCCAGCTCTCTGCTGTGGCCAGGGAGTGCAGTGGAGGATGGCCCAAGTGTTTGGGCCCTGCACCCGCATGGGAGACCAGGATAAGCACCTGGCTCCTGCCATCAGATCAGCGCGGTATACCGGCCGCAGCGCACCAGCCGTGGCGGCCATTGGAGGGTGAACCAACGGCAAAAGGAAGACCTTTCTCTCTGTCTCTCTCTCTCACTGTCCACTCTGCCTGTCAAAAAAAAAAAAAAAATCTATGTAGATAAGCGAGATAACAAACTTACATACCTGCAGGATGTTAAGCAGGTCATGCAAATGAGTAGCAGGCTGGGTGAAAAAAATTGGGTATGACGGTGGATGTGGCACACTGGGCGCACACTCACCGTCTACTCAACACCAGTAAGTACTGCCAAAGACAAAAGCTTTCCTAAAGCCTTCAAAAATCTTCTGATTGTTTAAGGAGACAGTCAGAAACAGATTCTTCCGTAATATATCCTACACTTAAGTAGTGATATAAAAAAATTCATTTAGTGTAGTATATAGGCCAAACAAATAGCATCTGCTGGCTAGGGTTAGCAGAGATCTAAAATCTGTTACAGACCAGGATCAGCAAACTACAGCTGGTGGGCCAAATGGGCCCCGTTGCCTGTTTCCATACAGCCCAAAGCCAAGAGACGCTTTTACATTTTTAAATGGTTTTCAAAAATTAAAAGGCTATGTCATGACATGTAAATATTAGGTACAATTTGAATTCCAATGTGCATAATTACACTGGAACATAGTCATGCCTGTTCATCTGTGTATTGTCTATGACTGCTTTGTGTAATCTAATGCAGTGCTGAGTAGCTAGGACAGAGCCTCTAGAGTCCACAAGGTCCACAATAGTTACCATTTGGCCCTTAAGAAAGAAAACAAATTTGCAGGCTCTTGGGGTAGATGATAAGGAGGGAAACAAATGGCTAAGTAAACTCGTTGGAAGAGGGGGAAACAAGGCACAGGATAAAGACAGAGAATGAACAAGGAATACGAGAACTAGCTGATGGTAAAGGATGAAAATGGAAGTTTGAGCTTGGTCTGTGGTACCAGAGAAAGGCCATGGAAATTAAAGCCGATTAGTAAAAGTATTAAACTGGATTTTACAAAGGCTTGGGCTATGATCACTCTGTGGTAAACACTGGAAATAAGACTCCGTAGTAAGGAGTAATTGGGAGATTCAAGTAGGAGACCCTCTCTACTGACCCAGGAAGAGCAAGGAGGAGCGCTGACAAAGCCAAGATTTTTCAAAGAAAAAGGGAGATTTTGCTGGGTTATTAGATAGAGATATACTACCTAGAAACCATAGAGAATCACATAAAGTTTTCTGCACATGTGAGAAAGATACAGTATATTGTTATAGTTAGGGAAATATAGTATTTTTTTTTTTGACAGGCAGAGTTAGTGAGAGAGACAGAGAGAAAGGTCTTCCTTCCGTTGGTTCACCCCCCAAAATGGCCGCTACAGCTGGTGCGCTGTGCAATCTGAAGCCAGGAGCCAGGTGCTTCCTCCTGGTCTCCCCGGGCCACAGCAGAGAGCTGCAGTGGAAGAGGAGCAACCAGGACAGAATCCGGGGTGCTGGCGCTGCAGGCGAAGGATTAGCATAGTGAGCGCAGCACTTGCCAAAATATAGTATTTAAAGTTAAAAAAAAAAAAAACACCAAAGCAACCCCGGGTTTGGCACTTGGTTTGTGAACTTGCGAAAAACACTCTGAATCTCATTTCCTCATCATTTCACAAATGGGAATAATGAGTACTTTAAGCAAACATGAAAAAGTTTTTTTTTTTTTTTTAATTTTGAAGTAGAGGCTGGCATTGTGGCATAATGCATTAAGGCACAATGATGCCAGCATCCTATATGGGTGCCGGTTGAGTCCCAGCAGCTCCACTTCGGATCCAGATCCCTGATAATGCACCTGGGAAACCACTGGAAGATGGCTCAAATCCTTGGGCCCCTGCACCCACATGGGAGACCCAGAAGCAGCTCCTGGCTTCGGCCAGCCCCAGCCACGGTTGTGGCCATTTGGGGAGTGAACCAGTGAAGAGAAGATCGCTTTCTACCCCTCCCTCCCCACCCCCTCTCTCTGTAACTTGGCCTTTCAAATAAATAAAACAAACCTTTGAAAAAATTTACAAGTAATGTGTCTTACAAGGACAAAAAGAATAGTTACTCTTTACAGCATTCTATACCATGCTATACCCATAAAATACATTCAAAATATTTAGAAAGCAATTAAAGGGAACAATGAAAAACAAAGCCATTAGAAGGTGCCCATTGCATTTTTCTATATTCCACTATGAGTCAAATTTATAGGCAAGTTAGCAGTTGAGCAATGGTTACATTTTTTTTAAACTCACTTTGCATGCAGAACAGAAAACAAGGCAAACCTCTGTAACTTTAAAAGAAATTTAGTTACTAAGTAACAGTAGAAAACACTCAATAAACATACATACCAACCCCGAAGAACTTTAAAAGAACGTGGTGTGAATGAAGTCAAATGAAAAATTTCATTTGTATAATCTATACATTCACCTTGGAACCCAGGTTTACTGAATGCTTTGAGCTGCAAGAACAACACAATAATAATTAAACACTTCAATTTTTTACATCATCATAGGCAAATAAAAACCTTTACTTCCATGTACTTTTAAAAATTTTGCAAAATATTAGACTGGTATTTTATCTATGTTGAAGATAGTGATCTTAAAGTCACACTGTTCTTCCTACATTTTCTCAGCAAAGGAGGTCACCATTGTTTACCACTTTCATACAACTCGTGCACCATACTGTGGGCACAGTGCCCACACAACAATGCTACCTACAGAATCAAGGACCACTAAATGTGGTCCTTGTCCACTGTGTCAAATGACTTTTATCCACTCTGGGGAGATGAGATGCATACAAGAAGAAGCAATTTAGCGCTAAATAACGAAGCGGTTTGGATTACTCTGGGGACCAGCTAGTGTGTCGTCTTTCTCCCAGGTTTTCCTGACTCCCAGTTAGGAGGAAAGGAGGGAACATGCGTGCCTAGGAGAGCAGAAGCGGATGACAGAGGAGATAATAATGATGGGATCAGTGTGAGATTTACGGTGAAGAGAGAAACATGTCTCTGGTGGGTCTTTCGGCTTACAGGCTTCGGTTTTCTGATAAGGATTCCTTAAATGCACAGCTTATAGTTCTAAATAGCTATGATTCTACTTTGGTCCCTTCTATCAAGAAAAATCCAGGAAATCTCAACCACAAGTCCCTTTAGACCAGAAAAACAATAATTTACAACTCTCGTGGCCTTGGATCTATAAAATAGGAAAGAAACAATGAATGAACTGAATGAGTGTTCCATAATACACTGGAGACTTGGAATAATATGGGCCCGGGGTCCACCCTGCACTGACAGGCCTGACTGCAGCTGAGAAGCTTCGCAATGAATGGTCTGCAGCTTTGTCCTCTCCCCTGCTTGCGCTGTCATGGAGAACAACTGAGCAGTGGATGTTCACCTCCTCCAGTTTCCCAAGGGTCCTCTTAGTGAAATTGTTTCTTGACTATCTCATTCTGCTCTGTCTCTGCTTGGTCTGATGTCAAAGATCGGCCAAAACCAAAGAGGTGAAAGAACCAATTCCCCCCTGAGCAGCCACAGCTTGTGCAACATGACTTCTAATGTGAAATCACACCGTAAAGGGACTCCTTGCCTTAAGGAGATGTGATCCAGCAAGTTCCTGTCCCAGTCCTTCTGCTGGATACAGAGGACAGCAGCAGTAAGCCCAAAGTTAAGACAGAAGTACATTTTTAACTAAAAGTTTGTAAAACAGGAAACTACAAAGTCAATCACTTTTAACTTCCAAAAATGCAGCAAAATCTCTCTTGCTTGCAAATGTTACCTTAATTCACAGTAATAATTGGAACAGCCATACGAGAATGGTGACCACAGCTGTCTTTGTACTACTTGTACTCACAGCTACTTGAATTATTTAATTTTATATTGCTGAGTGTAAGATTTATACTTCAACGCTGTACCATGAAGCTATAAAACACCAATTTTTGGACTACTGACAATGCAGGTTTATCGTTATCTCAGATAAGTATACATACTAGCCATCTCTAACTTTTAGTCTGTCTTCATATCCAAAAATAATTAAAATTCACACAAGTATAAACAAAAAAAATCTGTCATATTGTAACTTTTTGATTTGCTGGCTTAAAATGTTTTTTGCCCAAACTTTAAAAACCTGAATTTAATACTTATCTGAATTTTATTTCTACCTAACCCCAAAGTGAAAAGCAGTGTATAGTTCACTCAAAATCAGAACAAACCCACAAAAGTAACACCTCATTTTGACTTCCTTGTAAATGCTTCAGTCTAGAACAATTTTCATAATAATGTTCTGCGGGTGGTTCACATAGAAACCAACCTTATTCTTACTAATTATAGCAATTAAATTATGGTTTCAATTATAGATAAAATTAAATGACAGTGCCTTAGTAAAATTAAGTTTTCAAAGAAACACTAACTGGGTAAATCACTATGTTGATTTCCCTTCCAGATCAATGGAGAAAAACAATGTACAAATCAACTCAGGTTGCTGAGAGCCTAGGCAACAATCAGATGGATAAGGCATGAATACTTTTCAAACCACATCCACCCCTCTGTGCCATGTGGCAGTGTGACTTAATCCCTACACATCCCTCATGTGGAAGTGTATAGAAGCAGGCAGAGGTACCCCATTGGTGTGTAAGGTAACTTTTCACTTGTATTAGAACTACCCTGTGAGGCAGAAATCACCACTTTATCATGATGTTGTATAAAAGCCTTTCACTGTAATTCTCACTTATCATAAACATAAATAAAATGTGGCAACAGGTCTCTCATCCAATATAAGAAACTAACAACCTCCAAAGTCAATTACTGACCAAACACAGAAGCCAGGCTCAAAAACTTATTCCATCATCTTTTAATATAATTTTATTTACTCCAATACTAAAATAATTCCTATGAGAAACTTTCTTTCCCCTTCTGCAGCTCTTTAGACTTCCCTCATATAAACATGAGAGTTGTCGAACAAAGAAAAGCCTTGTTTCCATTCCTTATGACATCACACCTTCCGCACAATGTAGTATTATGCACTTCTCACAGCAATTACGCATCCTACAATAACTATTTCCCTGTTCAAAGGCGGCTTTCTTTATTTAAACAGTTCTTCCTATTTCCAGACCTTAGATTCTATAAGCTGGTCACAGTATCTCCCCAACACAAACACACGAAAGTGTTTTCTTTCTATTCCTCTTGCATCTTACTAATCGATGTCTAAAAGTCACTTTACTATCCCCACGCATGACAGTAACCACACAACTGTCATCACTGTAAAATTCAGGGTGACTAAGTTATTCAATGTAAGAGAAGACCCAGACGTTTTCCTTGGCCAGGAACATGTATAAAATGGAACAGGGTCTGAGTATTCAAAGAAATCTAAAATTTGGCAATTTGCTAATTTACTTGAAAAAAATTCTAGGAATGCCAGGTACTTGGTTGGGTCAAAGGTGGGAACTGCTTAGAATTTTCCAGAGAATGGTGCCTGACTCACACCTCCCCTGGAAACAAAATTCACTTCTGCAAGATGTAGTCCAATAAGATTTCAGGACTCATTAAGAGAGAGATGATGACAATATGAAGACAATTCACCTTCTGTTTGGTTTCTGTTTTGCTTAGGAGAAAAATTAAAAAAAAAAAAAAAGCTGCCACCTGCTAATGATGAAATTTATAATGACCCATATATATATATAATGTCTTGAGCTGAAATCCGTGACATCTTTAGCTTTTTAGAAAAATAATCGCCACGATAAAAGGCAGTGTTCCTTCAGAATCCCAAAGAATCCCTCGCTCCTCACAAGATGTTTACAACTAACCAGCAACATTTTCATCACCAGAACCTTCACAATGGAGGTTAACCTCTGTGCACACATTTTTTCTGGCCTATTCCCTCTTAAGTTGCTTGAGGAATTCCTCTTAAAATCATCATAATAAAAACTTCCTCTCTCAGTTGAACTCCTTATCTCTCACAGAAGGGGAACACGAGCACCCCCAAGGGAGCAGAGCATCTGTAGGCCTGGCTGTCACAGCTACCTGAGAAGGAGAAAATACTCCCTAGTTACTGAATGGAACACCAGGCCACCTGCCAGGACACCTCTGCTTACATCTAACTGCATACAGACAAGGAAAACGCCCCAGCATGAAGCCACTGAAAATAACAGGAGCTTTATTCTGGGTGAACTAAAAGGGCATGGTATGTTTGTTATCCAATCTCTGTTTATCATAAACCTGTCTGAAACGTGCAGTTCACAAGGCAGGAACTGAGGCAAACCCAGAAAAGTGAAGTAGGGGCCACGGCACTGGGCGTCTGCTGCTGCTTCCTGTCCCTCCAAGTTGGACTGGAAATACTATAAAGAAAACCCTCCCACAATCTGGCCCAAAAAAGGAAATCCATTAAAAAAGAAACAAACAAACAAAGAAACCTGGGAGGGAGGCAGAGAACCAGAGCTTACAAGAATGGGACTTTTCATCTGTCCTTAAAGTGCAATCTGCAGCTTGAAATTATTCCTGTTTAACTCTTTTATCTATTCCTGTTATTTTGAATCCTGTGAAAAAGCACTTTAAAAATCCACAGTGGGGAGTTTCCACAAGTCCAAAATAAAGATCTGGCAGGAAATAGCTCTAAATACAACAAGTCAATTATATTCAGAAGGGAAATGTTCCCAACAGGCCTGAGCTAATCATAAAATAAAACCTCAAAGCCCTGTGAATGGAAGCCTAGTTAAACTCAGTGCATCTGAGATATATAAACACTGACATGAATACAAAAAACACAGTTTCAGAGAAAAGACAGTGTTATGTAAAGGTAGCAAATGCCAAATATTTACAATTAATCACTACATCTGGCTCTTTGACAGTAACTTTTATGAATGTGTTATTCAAAGTGAAATAGAGAAGGCAATGGCTGTCATTGCCTTTTCCTCCCATGGTTGTACTGCTCACATGTCTGTCTGTGAAAAACCCTGAAAATCTGGTTTTGTCAATGTCAAATACTAGAAGAGGTCTACTTTGCTACCTCTAACTGTGATATGGCACTTGCTTAAATTCTGAATCTCAGTTTTGTTATTGATAGATGGGATTATTAATGACCTTAGAGTCATTAGTAGCATAAAACAGGCACAACTTCCAGCCCTCAATGGAGAAAGAAACATTAGGCTCCAGAGTATTGTCCACTCCCCTTCGAACCATGAACACACTGTGAGTGAAAAGGTAGGGTTTCCACTTCACCAAGTGCATGTTTTGATACAGGTATTAGAAATCACATGCAGGATAGACAGGTGAAGACACTCTCCATTCTATCTACAGTCAACTGTGCTATGCCAAGTAAGCGTGTGACATGGAAGAAAGAAAGGGGCAGGCGCTGCGGCATAGAGGGTAAAGCTGCTGCCTGCAGTGCTGGCATCCTGTATGGGCGCCGGTTCAAGTCCTGGCTGCTCTACTTCTGATCCAGCTCTCTGCTATGGCCTGGGAAAGCAGTAGAAGATGGCCCAAGTCCTGGGGGCCCTACACCCACGTGGGAGACCCAGCTCCTGGCTTCAGATCAGTGCAGCTGTGGCCGTTGTGGCCATCTGAAGAGTGAACCAGTGTATGGAAGACCTCTTTCTCTCTCTCTCTGCTTCTCTCTGTAACTCTACCTTTCAAATAAATAAATAAATTTAAAATAAATAATCAATCTGAAAGAAAGAGAAAAAAAGAGACAGGCAGGCAGGCAGGCATGCACAGGTTCAAAATGATCCCAAAGTGGTCAGAGCTGCAGCTCTATCACGTAACACAAAAGGAACTGTGTGACAGCCACAAAGATGGACACTCTCCTGCTTAAGGTACCAATACACACAAAAGTTATCCGAGGGAAAGAAAAAGATTTGAGAAAGGGAATGAACACTTTTAGTAAACTGTGTAACAATGGTAAGTGAAGAATATTTTTCAACATACCAAATGTGGAGGCTCATTTATCCCAAGTGGTTCCTGAAAAACATGTTCAAACATGTTAAACAATGCAATCATGTAATCTGAGGTGTCTTTTCAAATGTTTTGAAAATGTCTTTTGAAAAACAAATTTTGAATGCTCTGAGCAAACTACTAGATTCCTAGAACTGCCTATGACCTTCAAATAACATACGGGACTCTCTCATAATAATTTTAGCACTTATGACTAATTCATTTTGAATAATAGCTAGGAAAAAAAATGTGCCCCAATGCCCCTTTGAAAGACAAAGTTCGAATCTGTGATCATTATCTCATGGGTACTCTTATTCTTCTGTGTTATCCAAATACTATACAACTTCCTAACTTTCCACACACGGAGATTACTCTGGCCTTGTGGAATGCCCTTTCTGCCGGAAAAATATTGCTTTTATCCTTAAAACATCACTCAGTACACCCTGACCCTCCCCAACTGCCCAGGCCCACTCCTCTCCCTGACTCCTCAGCCCTGCCTAGACACACCGTCTTTACTTGTCTACAGATCTGCTTCCCCTTCAAGACTAAGACCCGTCAGGGGAGTCTTGTTTATCTTTTATCTTCAGTGATCTATCTGACACAGCAGAGGCGCTAGATAAAACTGTTGAGTGAACTGTTCAAATTACAGTGTCGTCTCGTTCATGTGCTACTATCCACACTACCTCTCTATGCAGTGTACACAAATGCATATTATGTCTCATTGTCTGCATTTACACATATACACATAATTCAACATTTTCACTTTCAAAATGTCCACTCCCATACTCACTTAATATACCATTACATGCCACTGATGTGGGTTGGCTTCATATTTCACTTACCAGCTGGATAGGTCGTATTGACATAATTATATTATTGGATCCTCCCCAGTCAAAAAAGCATTTATATTTCCCCTTCTCTAGAATGTACTGTTCTCCACAGAAGAACTTCTGCTGGTAGGCAACCCATCTAGTGAGGGAGGGGAAAAAAGATCAATCAAGCAAATAATACTTTTAAACACCAGTCTCTCAAGGTTCTTAACATAGGGGAAACTTACACTCCACTTTTAACATGAATGGATCTTGTTTCACTGCCAAAGCCAATTTCTTCTAAGTCAGGAATTTCCCGATTTGTAATATCAATAAACTTCCCACTTTCTAGGTCAGATTCAAACAGTGTGATAGAAGATTCTATAAAATTCTAAAACAAAAATAGGAAGAGGAAAGTTTAAGAGAACAAGCATTTTGTTTTATGCACTGTTATGTCTGAGCACAAGTCACACACTACTGGGATCATTTTTGCACAAATAATGCCAGGAAGAATCTTAAATTGTACAGGAAACAATTTTATAGTCACTACTCCTAAACAGTTTAAAGAAACAAATAAGCCTGGGTTTACTTTAAACAGGAAAACCTTTTCTATATAAATGAAAACTGGGCAAAAATTGGTAAATTGCTGGGACTTACTGGCTATCCTGTGTAATACTACTTATAAAGGAGACTAAATTCTCATTGTGCATAAAGACCAAAAGTTACATGAAACAAAACTAAACAATGTACTGTAGGCAATGTGGGAGATGACTGATGAGCTGAAATGTAATCTAAAAAACAAGTAACATTCACTTAAAATTATTTAGGGCAGATGTTGCAGGTACAGGGGGTTAAGCTGTTGAGTGGAACCTTCCATCCGATATCAAAGCGCCTGGTTCCAATCTCAGCTACTCTGCTTCTAGCCCAGTTCCCTGATAACGCATCCTGGAAGGCAGCAGATATTGGCTCTGGTGTCCAGGCCCCTACCACCCCTGTGGGAGCCCCAGATGAGACTTCCATGCTCCTGGCTTCATCCTACCCAGCCCTGGCTATTATAGGAATTGGGTAGTGAACCAGGAAATAGAATCTCTTTGTCACTCTTTCAAGTAACTGAAAATAAATAATACTTAAAATTTTTTATTAAAAAATCAAAATGAGAATACATTATTAGAAAAAGGTTGGTAGGTTAGGTAACTTATGTAAAACAAAGACATCTTAGAAAAACTCTCAAGACCCAAATAGATAAACCAGCTAAAGACAGGCAATTCATAAAAAACATACATGCAAGTGTCCAATTTCACTACTAAATTAAAACTGAATTAAAGTAATTAGACAAAATTTCTACTCTTTAAAATTAAATTAAGAAGGATTAAAAATCCAGTTTCTGGGGCAGCACTTGGGGTAGCAGTTAAGGTGTAGATTTGGGGGCAGACACTGTGGCACAGTGGGCTGCTCCACTTCTGTTTCCAGCTCCCTGCTAATGCACCTGGGAAAGCAGCAGAGGAAGGCCCAAGTGCTTGGACCCCTGCATTCATGTGGGAGACTTGGAAAAGCTCCAGGCTTCTGGCTTCACTCTGACCTAGCCGAGGTCATTGCAATCCTTTTGGGGAGTGAACCACTGGATGGAAGATCTCTGTCTCTACTTCTTTCTCTGTAATTCTGCCTTTTAAACAAGTAAATAAAAACTTGAAAAAAAAAATGCAGATTTGGAAGCCCAAGTCCTGTGTTGTAGTACCTGGATTCAATTCCCAGATCAAGCCTCTGATTCCAGTTTCCTGCTAATGCATTTCCCGAGTTGGCAATGAAGCTCAAGTGATTGCGTTCCTGTCACTCACATAGGAGACCTGGCTCCCACATTTAGCCCCATCCACAGGCCCTTGTGGACATTTGGAGAGTAAACCAGAGGATGAGGGCTCTTTCTGTCTTCTTTCCCTCTCTAATAAATTATGAAAAAATAAATAAAAATCCAGTTTGACCAGAGAACATTGTTCGTAGAATACAAATTAAATAACTATTTGAGAAAGTAATTTAGCAATATATGAAAACAGTTAGAATGGTTCATTCTCTTTGACCCTAAAATTCCCATTTAAGAAAAGATTCCTAAAGAAACTAAATGATGAACTGTTTATATACAAAGATGCATTATTCAGAATAGTGAAAAGCTATTTTACACATATGTACACATATACATTTTATAATGCCACTTTCCAGATGAAGAAAGTTTTTAAAGATTTATTTATTTATTTGAAAGTCAGAGTTACACAGAGAGAGAAGGAGAGGTGGGGGGGGGGGGTCTTCCATTCACTGGTTCACTCTCTAGATGGCCACAATGGCCGGAGCTGAGCTGATCTGAAGCTAGGAGCTTCTTCTGGGTCTTCTCACGTGGGTTCAGGGGCCCAAGGACCTGAGCCATCTTGTACTGCTTTCCCAGGCCATAGCAGAGAACTGGATCAGAAGTGGAGCAGCCAGGACTTGAACCAGCACCCATATGGGATGCCAGCACTGCAGGTGGAGGCTTTACCTGCTACCCCACAGCGCCGGCCCCCTGAAGAAAGTTTTAATAGCCTGTAAGTACCCTAAAAGTCCCAATAATAAGCGTCCCAGCTAGAGTATTGAGATATTTAAAATCTGAGTGCCATACTGGCAAACCTGGTTATATACTCACAAGCCTCCATCACTCAAGGCATCTAGGCACGCCTCTCCTTCCAACCATGCTAGAGTAGAGTGTTAACTAGCTCAGAGGATTTGTTGTGGGGGCCCTGTCTGGTCCTGCTCTGGAACTGTAAGCCAGGGGTGGGTAGTTCTCTAAGCTCCCTCTTGAAGACAGGAACTCCTCCACCACTCTGGTGATTCTGGAATTCCCCATCTTTATGTCTACTTTTTCTGCCCCTACTACCACCTGCTTTTTAGTCCCTGCTGCAGTAGCAGGAGTAAAGGAGCAACTCACATGTTCTAGGTCATGTGAGCCTAGTCACACGGCAGTACCCCTGCAGGTGGGGTGGGGAGTGTCACACAAATAATGGTATAAAGCATGCAAAGAAGATAAATTCATAAAATAAAAAACTTCTAACTGCCTGCTCCGAAAGTGACCAGAACAAGCCTTGGGAGTCACAGAGAGGTTAGTAAGTTATGGCCATCCTTACTTCCCTAGGCACAGTAATGCTGCAAGTCCCACAGATTTAAGTGGAG
Source organism: Oryctolagus cuniculus (assembly GCF_051225735.1). Classification (NCBI taxonomy): domain Eukaryota; kingdom Metazoa; phylum Chordata; class Mammalia; order Lagomorpha; family Leporidae; genus Oryctolagus; species Oryctolagus cuniculus. The sequence goes on along the minus strand of NC_142870.1, from coordinate 52,332,978 downwards.
TTCTAATGCTGAAGAAGAATGAAAAATAATGGAAAAAAACTTTAAAAATTGCATTCAATCTTATATTTCAAGGCACTCTGATAGCTTAGCACACTCTTGAGTGCAGCATGCCTTGCTGTTAGATAGTTGCTTCAGGCCCAAAGACAAGTCTTAAGGATCAGTAATTGGGTTGCTTTTAAGTTTCATAATATCCCTCAGTTCTCAGGCCCCTGAGCTCTTGCACTACAACTCCTGGTGGGTAGTGTGATATGGGCCCCAGTGGAGAGCTGGTGCTCCCAGGAGGACAATGCAAGGTCTTGACTGCATACCGTCTAGTTTTAGAGCCCTAAAGAGACACCCAAGACTGAAAATCCTAACAAAAGCAAATCCAAATCCAAATGTTAAGCTAGTATAAAACTGACAAAGAACAAGCACACCAGGCAAATTTTATTGAGGACGCCAAGGAATAAAAATTCCTTAATCCCCAGAACTCAAATATTGCTGTATTCCTTTGGTCCTCTCTCTTTTTTTTTTTAAAGTCTCAAGTCAACAGCTCTGAATGACTCATGTGGAAACAGGAACACATTTCTGGTTGTCCTCTCCAAAGTACTCCAGGACACAGATCACTTTATCCCTAAGGAAGATGTCCGGTATTTGACCTTAGTATATCCACAGTGTTCCATACACTAAAGCCAGGACGTGTGGAATCTGCATTACATTATGCAGTTTTTCTATCTGTCCTCTTGTTTAGTTCACATTACACTTCAACTGAGACTGCGGCTGTAGTGCTTCACTCTTTCCCAGGTTCGACACATCTGGGATATCTCAGAGCTTTCTCACGTCAGCTCTACCTACTAACTTCTGTAGGTATAGCAAAGTCACAGGACTACATGCTCTATCTGGGTAATGTGTAATTTTACAAAATGTAACATGATAAGCAAATTTCAAAGTATTTTCATAATATATGTGAGGGATCCTCAAAAAGTTAGTGGAAAAAGCATTCTGTGAAAAAACTACATGTGCATTTCAAAAAACTTTGGCATCAAAATAAATTTATCTTTTTAAAAAAATATTTATTTGGTAAGCACAGTTAGAGAGAGAAAGAGCAAGAGAGAGAGAGAGACAGAGAGAGAGAGGACTTTCATCTGCTGATTCGCTCCCCAAATGGCCACAACCAGAGGTAGGCCAGACTGAAACCAGGAGCTTCTTCCAGGTCTCTCACGAGGGTGAAGGGGCCCAAGCACTTAGGCCATCTTCTGCAGCTTTCCAAGGCACATTAGCAGGGAGCTGGACCAGAAGTAGAGTAGCTGAGACTTGAACTGGTGCCCATATGGGATGTTGATGTAACTCATTACACCACAATGCCAGCCCCCCAAAATTTATCTTTTAATTTCATTTTTTTCACAAACTTTTTTTTAAAGAAAGACAGCTTTTTCAAGTTTTATTTTATTTACTTGAAAGGCAGAGTTAGAGTGAGAGAGTGGGAGAGGTAGAGAGAAAGAGAAGTCTTCCACTCTCTGGTTCATTCTCTAAATGGCTGCAACAACCAGGAATTGACCATCCAGGTCTTCCAAGTGGGTGGGAGGGGCTCAAGTTTATGGACCATGTTCAATTGCTTTTTCAGGTCCATCAGCAGGGAGCTGGATCAGAAGTAGAGTAACAGGGACTTGAACCGGGGCTCATATGGGACACCCGCACACAGACAGCAGCTTAAACTGCTGCGCTACGGACCGGTGCTGTGGCTCAGCGGGTTAAGGCCCCAGCCTGTAGCACAGGCATACCATATGGGTGCCGGTTCTGGTCCTGGCTGCTCCTCTTCTGATCCAGCTCTCTGCTATGATCTGGGAAAGCAGTAGAAGATGGCCCAAGTTCTTGGGCCCCTGCACCTGCGTGGGGGACCTGGAGGAAGCCCCTGGCTCCTGGCTTCGGGTCGGCGCAGCTCCAGCCATTGCAGCCATCTGGGGAGTGAACCAGTGGGTGGAAGACCTCTCTCTCTGTCTCTACCTCTCTCCGTAACTCTGTCTTTCAAATAAATAAAATAAATCTTAAAAAAAAAAAAAAAAAACTGCTATGCTACAATGCCAGCTACCCCCACAAACTTTTGAATTACCTCCATACATGTGTTAATTTTATGTTGTATATAGACCATTTTTACTATATTTCATCTGAAAATATTTTAGTGTACATTTAAATTATAAATAATCTGAAAATCAGATACTTATCTTTTAATATGTGTGGCCCTACATTAATAGGTGTAAATGAGATGTTAATAAGCCTTTGACCAAATGAAATTGTTTTCCATTGTTAAGGTGCTTTTTAAGTCTAATAAGCATTTGGAACAAGAAAATGGATAAAATGCCATGGGCTCCAGGGTAGATTTGCCCTTATATCTCAGTTCTACACTTTGGCACAGTACCTAACCTTTAGTTCCTCAGCTTCTGTAAGAGAATATCTCACAAAGTTCATGGAGTGGCAAGTATTTGGTCTTGTCAATGTCCTCATGCCATGTTGAGCAGCTCAGATTTTATTTTTCTTGACAATGAGCCACTGACAGATTTTAAGTGGTTTAGAAAGACTTTTGTGGTAACTACATCAATAGTTTGCATGGACTGAGGAAGATAAAGCTGGAGGCGAAAGGTTCAGAAAGTGACAGGACTCCAGGTAGACACTTAGAAGGCAAGTCTTTGGACTTGCATTAAGACACTATTTGGGAAACAAGCACCTCTTTTCAAGAGTACTGGGTTCCTGTGCCAGGTCTGGCTCCCAATGCTGCCTTCCTGCTAATACAGAGGTTGGGAGTCAGAAGATAAAGGCTAAAGTGGCTGGGTCACTCCATCACATGGGAGACTTAGACTGAATTCTGGGCTTCCAGCTTCAACCTGGCCCAGCTCTGGTATCTTCAGAACTCTCTAACATCTGTGCCTTCATAAGTTTCCATCTGGAGTGCTATAGCATTCTGAATCTTTCACCTCCAGCTTTAATTGTAATATAGGCTAGTGCACTGGCTCACTTGGCTAATCCTCCGCCTGTGGCACCGGCACTCCAGGTTCTAGTCCCGGTTGGGGTGCCAGGTACTAGTCCCTGTTGTTCCTCTTCCAGTCCAGCTCTCTGTTGTGGCCTGGGAAGGCAGTGGAGGATGGCCCAAGTGCTTGGGCCTCTGCACCCGCATGGGAGACAAGGAAGAAGCACCTGGCTCCTGGTTCCTAGCTTCAGATCAGCATAGCTCTGGCCGTAGTGGCCATTTGGGGGATGAACCAACGGAAGGAAGACCTTTCTCTCTGTCTCTAACTCTCACTCTAACTCTGCCTGGCAAAAAAAAAAAAAAAAAAAAGTAATATAGTCACCAAAAAGGTCTCCCTAAACCATTGATCTAATATGTTCACTAGGTCTAACGTCTATCGGTGGCTCATTGTCAACACAAGGAAAAAAAGAAAAAAGTCTGAACTCCTCAACATGGCAGAGGACGTTCACTATGTGGCTCTAGACTCACTTCCTGAAGGTCTCCCCAATTTCCTTATTCAGTCCCAGTTCTCCAAGCACACCACAATCTCCCTTACACATGAGTCTCTCGACTTCAGCACTATTAACATTTCGAGCTCTGTAACTATTGCTGGGGGTTGTCCTTTCCATGGTAGGAGTTAACAGCACCTCTGTCCTCTGTCTACTAGGTCAACCCCAACCCCAAAGGACAATCTAAACCTTCCCCCAGACACAGCCAAATGCCCCTGAAGTCCTAAAATCAACCCCAGCTGAGAACCACTGGCTTACAGCCTTGACTTCACACATCAATGTGTGTTAATCTCTTACTAAAAAGCACCTACTTTCCCCTCTCACTCTCACTAGAAATTGTCCACTTGGTTAATTCTTTCTTGAAACTTCAGGTCAGCTATCATCTCCTCCATGAAACTCTCTCTGCTCCCAGTGGGGTAACTGACGAGCTGGCCTTTTTTCTGGGTACTCCAAGCACTTTGCACTTAATCCAGTCATGGTCAAACACCTCAAGCTTTGCAAAAGTGCTATGTTCTCTACCAGACTGCCTGCTCTGGGCTGTTGGGACTGAATTCCTGGCCACTATATTTTCAACATCTGATGCTATATGAAGCAAGTGCTCAAAATATGATGGAATTAATGAAGGGAAACATTTATATAAATATTCTATATTATGACAGTTAAGAAAAATGGTCAATATAATCCGTGAAGTCTGACGCTTTCAAACATTAGAAACTTTTTATAGTCTCATGTTCTATCAGTAATCATGCCCAACTTTCATGAAAAGATAAACAGGTAGAGAATGAAAGGTAAGGAAGCTAACTTACAGCTTGTAAGTACCGAAAAGACAGGATGGGAGCACTTAATGCCCCGTAGGCATTACTGTCTTCAAAGTCTCCTTCTTCAAGCAAGAACTGCTGGCCTTTGAAATGTTCCTTCTCATAGGCAACCCACCTGGAAGCACATTGGGTACACAATGTAATAAGCTATAGTCAACATCAAGAAAACTACAGTCAAGAGAGCAAAAGAAAAAAATCATGATAAAGCACAGATTTGTTCATCTCCATATTTGAAAAAACCCTACTTGCTATGTTTTTATATACAAAGACAAATGGCCTGTGCTTCACAGATCAATCACTTTTACAGTCCACAGGCTTTTCCCAACAAATCCTAACTACAGAACTGCAACAGAGCAATATTCTCTACATGTTTGTGGCATGACTTGATCCATCCCAATGTACTCAGAGAACAGTTTGCTAAGTAAAGAAAAAGAAAATATAAAGCACATATTGACAATGAGAAAAGTTACAAACCACACTGAGATTCAAAGATAATTATCCTTATTTTACTGATTAAGCTTTCTGCCATCACAAAATGACTACTGTATTAAAAATGATTTTGGGTTTAAATCAAGCAAACTTCTCACCGCTTCCAGATTAAAAAACAATAAAAGAGTTCAGTAAACAGCAACTGGGAAATGAGACAGAGCTGGTATTAGCCCCAGTGACCTAACTGGTGCCCTAAATGTATACAAAGACGTCTATAAATACTTATGGGTGGAAATGCTGGTCCCACCATTCTATCAGTGGCTATTATAGAAACAGGAAGCACTGTGGCAGAGTATTTTCCAGCAACAAGGTTCCTTGCCTTTTTTTTTTTTTTTAAGATTTTATTTATTTCAGAGGTAGAGTTACAGAGAGATAGAGAGGTCCTCCATCTGCCAGTTCACTCCCCAAATGGGTACAATGCTTAGAGCTTAGCTGATCTGAAGCCAGGAGCTTCTTCTGGGTCTCCCACACAGGTGCAGGGGCCCAAGCACTTGGGCTATCTTCCATTGCTTTCCCAGGCCATAAGCAGAGAGCTGGATCAGAAGAGGAGCAGCCAGGACACGAACAAGTGCCATATGGGAGACTTTCATATGGAAGTGAAACAGCGGATAGAAGACCCCTCTCTCTGTCTTTAACTCTGCCTCTCAAATAAATAAATCTTTAAAAAGGAAAAAAATAAAGTGGAGCAGCTGTAATACAAATTGGAGCCCATATGGGATTCTGGCTTTATATGTGTCAGCTTTATCGGCTATGTCACAACAGCCCAGAAACTCATCTTTTTTATGAATACATAGTTTCTAATGAAACATGGACATAGATGGTTCATAAAACATGATGACTTGCTTAAATATGCCTCAATTGTACTGTTTAGTGAGAGAGGGACTCCCACCAACTAGGCAGATCCCAAAGATGCCTGTTCTGAGCTCCAGGGTTGGGGACTTCAGAACTCTGGAGCTTGACAAAAAAGAAGGCTAGGAGGGCTACCTACTGTTGTTTTTACTTTCTCTACTAGAGTTGCAAATATATAAAAAAACAGTCTAAAGAGTTGTTTTCATGGAGCACAAATAATAATGTTCAATACCATTAGCTCCCTCTTGCTTTCTGTGCGTAAGCATATGTACGATTTGGTCAGGGGTAAAGGGTGTTCACCTGAGTTGGAGTAACCCTATAAACATGAAAACAACTTAGTTCATGTGTAGTATATAAAGATACCAACACTGTTTATTTATTAAACTATTTGTGAAAATAAAATTCGCAAGAAACTTCACAAAATTCTAAGCTTACTTTTATAAAGCAATGTAACTACTCAAAACATGCTTTAATTATATGTGAATGGAAAAAGGAATAAAAGGTATAAAAGACCTTAATGTTAAAGGACAGATTATAAGTAGTAAATCTGTTACATAATGAGAGTTCAAAAGCCTTCTGAAGATTTTCTTAACAAAGTTTTGTTGAAGATTCACTTTATTTATCAACCTTAGATAATTAAATGTACATGTTATCTGAGGAAAATTAAAAAAAAAACAACAGTTGCACTTTCCCCAGATTCCACAGCAATGAGGAACAGATAAACAGTAAACAAAGCAAAAAATAGAAGTGGTAAAAAAGTAATGAAGTCAGTTGTTCATTTTTGAGAAGGGACATTTAAATTTTTCTCCTGTAGTTGTCATATAAAATAAAAATGTGTGTACTGTATTACAGTCAAGACTTATTTTCTTTAGATTTCTATAAAATAGTTGCAAAAATCTTAAGAGAAAAGCAATGTGCATCATTCTGAATTTTAGCTGATAATTTTTTGTGAAGTAGACCAGTTTTAAATTGATCTAGTTAATAGGAAAAACATTTTTATCCCAAAGGGTGAGGGAAATGCAAAAATATTTCCTAGCAGGGTTAATAACAATCATGTGTGTTCACAAACCAAAGAATGTAACAAATAAACCCAACACAACAAAAATGTGTTCATCCAAACCATATTCGTTCTTCTAGCCCTGGAAAGTTTTTCTAAAATTCAGGGACAAGGAATTAAATTATTACCAGTGTATCAGATCAGTTACTGATATGATGTACCTACGTATTACAGTGGTATATATTATACATCAGTCTCCTACCTTTAGGCTGGGATGACTGTCAAGTAACTTAATGTCAGACATTGCCAAGTCTAAGTTCTAAATATAGACACTTCAGTGACCTTAGGCAAATCATTTACATCCCATGAATACAATGATTTTAGTGCTGCCTTTGGTAGAGTAGTATAAACAAGTTGTAATATGTTACAGCAAACATCATGAGATACTGATGCTTAAATTAAAATGACCCAACTTCCAAGACAACCAGTGTATCAACAATGAGACAACAAAGGTTGCAGGCAGATTCCAGCACTGGGCTGACAATGCCAAAGAAGCTATGAGGAAAGTTTCTTCTCCGCAGCTTTATCTGCCAGGACACGAATACAAAGACACATCCCGGCTGAGCTGCACGTTTCGTGGGATGTCTGCCCCAGGTACTGCTGAGACTGAAGTGTGTCAGCGATACTTATATGTGTGCCGAGACTGTACCCGGCGTTCTTAGAGGGATTCTTCAATAGCTGCTCATGGGAAAACGGCAACCAATGTCAAAGTTCCCCTTGAATGAGGAAGAGCCTACTAGCAAGGTCCTTGGTACCTGAATCATCTCAGATCAGCAGAATAGAGAATAAAAACTGGACTCCTACTCATGCTCACAACCTGTGAAAAACTAATTTTATTCTTCAATTCTTTGTTTCCACACTGTGTTTAGAAATACTAAGTGTTGAAGCTTTAGAAACTTTTATATTTAATCTATCTTAAAATCTTTGATACCAACAAGAGTTCACAGAAAGCCATCAGTAACTAATATATTTTTAACTCACCATATTACAGAAAGGATATATATTTTTACGCTAATACAGGGTGCTTTTGCTCTGCCTAGTGCATTTTCGTGCCAATCTTCAAAAACAGGCTACTAAATCAAAAATTGAAAATATGACACTCACACTCCACCAATGACACGAATTGATCCAATTCCATGAAAGTCATCATTTTTTAAAAAATTAGGGACAGAATCTATATGTTCACTAAACTCTTTGTATTTCCCATGGAAGTGAGGTTTTTCATAAATAATAACCTGAAAAATATAAAAAAATTTAACATGTTCATATTTTAGGACACATATTACTTCAGTAACAATAAAGACCACAACATATATACTTAGTGTCTGATATTCACAAGGAATGAGTCCTTATCATCATAAAGGTAAAATATCTTAATTTTAATGCTTCTCTCATATGAACACTTTAGTATAATTATATTGCTCTGGTCACCCAAATTCTAGGACCAGCTCAGAGAGTAAACTCGTAACTGATTCTTGGATGCTGGAATTTATTTGAACAAGAAAGCTGTCAACTGGAACAGGAGTTGGAAATGAAAATTTATTTTAAAAAAATAATATCAACATAAAAACAGCCCAAATGGGGTATGGTGCATGTTATATCCTTTCCTGTGGAGGAGAGCAGAGAGAGAGGCAGCTGGAAGACCTTCAGGCTGCCCACAGAGTTCAAGTCTCAGCCTCACAGCATGCCCCCTTGAAAGCACCTGCTGAAAGGTTTTTCAAACCTGAAAGCTCACAGAGGTGGACTTAGAAGGCTTCACAACAATGGAATGTCTATGACCTGCCAAGATTCCCACGGCAGAGAGCAGTGTCCTCCTAGTGCTGCCTCCACACTCCAGCCACTGACGAGAGCCACCCCCTGAAGACTGTAAGAGGCCAGTGTGACCCAGAGGACAATGAGGACGGCAAAAAAGACATGGCTTCTTGTCTTTCCCCTGCCTGGGAGTCAGGGACAATCAATGGAACTTGGCTTAAAATCAATGCTCTGGGCCAGTCATGGAAAGACTTATGCAGAACTGCAGCTTTCATTTTTTTTTTTTTTTAAGAAAGTTTTTTTTTTTTTTTAATTTGTGCTACGAACAGCGCTGCGCCGATCCGAAGCCAGGAGCCAGGTGCTTCCTCCTGGTCTCCCACACAGGGCAGGGCCCAAGCACTTGGGCCATCCTCCACTGCCCTCCTAGGCCATAGCAGAGAGCTGGAATGGAAGAGGAGCAACCGGAACTAGAACCCGGTGCCCATATGGGAGGCAGATGTCACAGGCGGAGGATTAACCAAGTGAGCCACGGCGCTGCCCCTGCAGTTTTCATGTTTAACAAATCTTTTTTTGTTTTTAAATCACTGGCTTCTACAAAAATCTCTCCCAATAGATCATCAGAGTCTGTACAGCAGCGAGGTTTTCAGCAAGAACGGCCTATGAATGGCGGGAACCCATCCTCCCGCAGGGCAGAGGAGACGGTTAGCTCTTAAAATGAGGCTCCTGACACATCCCCTTTACTCTGGGTGAGGGCTACTGTTTTAAGATTCATTTATTTATTTTGAAAGAGTTGGGGAGGGGAGAAGGAGGGAGGGAGGGAGGGGAAAGGAGAGAGAGGATATGGATAGAGCGAGAAAGACATCTTCCATCCCCTGGTTCACTCCCCAGGTGGCTACAATGGCCAGGATCCTCATTCACGTCTCCCACGTGGGTAAAGGGGCTGAAGCACTTGGGCCAATCTCCACTGCTTCCCCAGACCTTTAGCAGGGAGCTGGGTGCCAAGTGGAGCAGCTGGGATACTAACTGGTGCCCACATGTGATGCCAGTAGCATTGCAGGCTGCTTGCTTAACCCGCTAGGCCACAACACTGGCCCCACGACTGCTGCTAAAGACACAATGGCACATTCACACTGAGCAGCAGTGCAGGAGCTGATCCTCCAGGGTTCTCCTCCTCATCCTGAATTTCTGAAATCCTGTCTGTTGAGTGAAGGATCTCAGCAACGAGATCCAACGTTTTGCCCGCCCCCGCCTCCACACCAGTTGCTTGATGGATGCGTGGGTGCCGTTGGAGACCACGCAGAGGTACTGCGGGGCCACGTCCGTGCTTGGCTTCACCACTGTCAGGCTGGCGCCCCGGCACAGGCCGGCCTGAGGGCTTCATTCTCCCGCGTGCAGTTGGAGACCGACGCCCGCGGCAAGTCTCGTTTCGATTTCATGGCGTCATTTTCTGCCTTTCCAGCCCGTTTCGTCCGTCTTCAGCTCCACGTGCTGCACCACGGATTCCAGGCCTTGGAAGTAGCTTTCCTCCTTGGCCAAGCTTTGCTTCCTAATTTCTGCTTGAGCGTCCTCACCGTTTCTGCTGGAAACCTCCCTCAGTCAGCTTGCTTCTCGGAGTAGACTTTTCATCTTTCGGGCTTCCTAGCTCGTCTGCAGCATCCACACATGCCCGTTTCCCAGGGACTCTCCGGCAAGCCACCACGACTTGGGGTCTCTCGGCGTTCACGGGGGTGAGAGCTCAAGCGGTGTCAACTCCGTGCCTCAGGGCAACGCGTTGGCCGAGACCCTGGAGTTGCGGATCTGCCCCGCGGTGGACCGCAGACAGGTGTCGTCATCCTCCTCTTCCTCATCCGCAGGTGACCAGCCTTCCAAAAAAGGCTGCTGACAGTACAGACCACATGCCTGGGTTTGGGGGGCTGGGGATTTGTGGTCAAATCCCAGCGGGTGCCTAGAGGCTTCCTTTGGATAAACTCTGTTGGGGCCCCCATCTTCTTTGGACAGGCTGAGGTTCTTGGTTTTCAGAAACTGTTTTAAAAGAGAAGGGACTGGCCACTTCAAGACCCTCCAGTTTATCATCATCGTCGTCGTGGTCCTTGGGAATGACCAGGCTCTGGGCTTGGGAGGACATGGGCGCGCCTGGGAGGTGCCGGTACCTGACACCGCAGTGGGCCCTGGCCGGCAGCAGAGGCCCCACAGGGCCTGGCCGCCGCCACTCCTCTAAGCCTTCTCGGCTTATTTGTAAAGTCTGTCCTGCTGTTTAGAGTACAATGCAGACTTGCCTTATATTTACTGAATTTTCCCTATAAGAAAACCTCCTGAGGTTCCAGGGGATAATGATAAATTATCCACTGTTTTGAGGAAACATAATATGGTTTCTTACAACTACTAACTGCTTCTGTAGTTACTGCTCTTCTCTAAGAAACAGGCGAAAATGCTTGAATTTAAACATAAAACATCCCAAAGATAAGAAATGGTTGGAAAATTACAAATTTTAAAAAATGGATATTTGATCAAAAGGGGGCTGTTTGTAACAACTTTGGCAGAACACAAGTTGTTAACATTCCACTTATTTATTTATTTTGACAGGCAGAGTTAGACAGTGAGAGACAGACAGAAAGGTCTTCCTTTTCCGTTGGTTCACCCCTCAAATGGAAGCTACGGCCGGCGCGCTGCGCCGATCTGAAGCCAGGAGCCAGGTGCTTCTTCTGGTCTCCCATGCGGGTGCAGGGCCCAAGCACTTGGGCCATTCTCCACTGCCTTCCTGGGCCACAGCAGAGAGTTGGACTGGAAGAGGGGCAACCGGAACAGAATCCAGTGCTCCAACCCGGACTAGAGCCCCGGGTGCCGGCACCACAGGCAAAGAGTTAGCCAAGTGAGACGCCATGCCGGCCAACATTCCACTTATTTTAAACTTGGATTGGTGCCGTCCTTTACTTCTGAAGTACCATCTGCCTTCAGTTTGCAGAAGTGCTAGTGATAATAGCATCACTCTATCCACATTCTATCACTTGGCCCTATTATGCTAATGATGTAATCTGTGCACAACTGGCAATCTGAGGCCCTGGCGAATAAGACCCCCTGCTAATAAACACACTTACCTAACAAGTTATATATTCATATTTCTAAAAACTGATACCTTTATAAAGACTGAAAAAAATACATCATGCCAATCTGCTGTTTTCTACTATATTTTCACAGGGTGCTGCATTTGAAATGATCAAAGTTTGATTTGGGTTCAGTACATGTTATGTAAGATGAATTAAAAGCAACTCTTTCATGAGGAAGCCATAAAATAATACCCAAAGTTTGCAGATTGGGATGAACTATGATACCCAATGGATTCATATACACGTACAAGTCGTCAGACTGCAAACAGCCAAGAAGAAAGCATGGTGCTCTCCAAAGTTCCGATTCATCAGACTGGCGGACTGACAGCGGTCATTCTGAGAGTGTCACAGCTAATTCTGCATCCATCACCGCAGTAGTCTGCCACTCTGGCTGCATGTCAGAATCCTTTGGGAGCTCTGAAACCATTCTGACCACATCCACAGTGAAAACAGTAACTCAGACAGTGGAACCCCGGAACCCAGGCATAAGTACTTTTTAAAACTGATACATTTGATTCCAAAAACCTATAGTCAAGGGGTGTTAGATAAAAGTGTACTTCAAAAGTTCAAGGAAAATGTGCATTATCTGTTAATACCATTTTCCGAACTTTCTGAATTATGCCCATACACTCAAATGCATGTGACCCTATCTATGTGACTGACAGAATGATAGCTCCATAAATTAAGAAGCCCCCAAAAGGGAGGGTTGGAGGAGTTATGTCTTGTTTTGAGAAAGAAAAGGATAGGTGCATCCCTGTGTGCATATCTGCCTTTGGGGGTGCTGCCAAAGGAGGCCTGTTTTCATCTTTGCTCATCTCACTGGTTTTCTTCCTCTCTCTCTTCACATACATTCTGTAATTCTTTTCCCTTCTGTGTCTCCCTACATGTACCTCATCAGTGTGACTGATCCAAATGGGCACCACTGCCACCCCCGTGTTCATTACATCCATTACATTTCATTACATCCATCTGGCAAGAGCCTGCTATCACCTCCTTCTGATCACTCTTGATCTCTTTCTTGAGCATAACTTCTGAATCTGTAAGATTCACCCACTCAAGTATCTAAATGCTATCTTAAGCCCTGACCTCAAATAAACCAACTCAAAACAAAACAAAACCTATCAACTGTCCACACTGCAGTAGATACTTGCGGTTTGACTGGGTTGTTGGCACAGACCTCCATCATTTCAAGTTGACCCCACTCCCCATGCCTACCCACATGCAGGCCCCCTGCAAACATCCTGTGCAGCCACTTCCCTCACCCCAACATCCATTAGCTGGTTATTATCACATAGCAAGCAGCTGCTTTATTCAAATAGTACACAATAGTTAATGATCAATACTCACACGTTTTTAGCTCACTACAAAAGCCATTCAAGACTTACCTTTAAGTTCATAGGCATTTCCACTTTCAGTCCTCCCTAAAGATAACAAGATATTTTAATATTAGGTATATAAATATTTGAAAGTAAGTGACATAGGTAGGTTATATTAAAATCTGACTAGTGAAGATTAAATACCAAATTTAAATTGTGGTAAATTTTAAATTCTAACAGAACTACAACTCAAAACCAAGCCAGGCTGTTCTACCTTGGTGTATATGGGGCAAGCCATCTTAAAAGGATGCCCTGAAGATTAGAGCTACTACAAGGAAGGTAATCAGGCTTCGGGCCTTGAGCACAGGTGACCAGTTAATGTAGTCCTGTTGCACAGTGTCTGAAGAACCGAACTGCAAGCTGATTTAGAAATCTCACGGGGCACAGTACTCTTCTGAGTCATTTCAGTGGTCTTTCCTACAGTTACCTGGGCCTTCTAAATTACAGCACTGAGCTAACCCCACTTGTCCTCTCCACACTTTTTAATCACACTTGATGTCTTTGTGATTTCACAGTTGTACTGAATTAAAAAAGAAACCTATTCCTTACCAAAAAATCTGAATTCTATTAGTTTTCTTCTTCCAAATGCCATTCAGGGCCGGTGCCGCGGCTCACTAGGCTAATCCTCCGCATTGTGGCGTCGGCACACCGGGTTCTAGTCCCGGTCGGGGCGCCGGATTCTGTCCCGGTTGCCCCTCTTCCAGGCCAGCACTCTGCTGTGGCCAGGGAGTGCAGTGGAGGATGGTCCAAGTGCTTGGGCCCTGCACCCCATGGGAGACCAGGAGAAGCACCTGGCTCCTGCCATTGGATCAGCATGGTGCGCCGGCCGCAGCGCACCGGCCGTGGTGGCCAGTGGAGGGTGAACTAACGGCAAAAGGAAGACCTTTCTCTCTCTCTCTCACTGTCCACTCTGCCTGTCAAAAAAATAAATAAAAAACAAAACAAAACAAATGCCATTCAACAGGATCATGTTTCTTAAAACTTCTTAGTTTTTCCTGCTATTTCTTTAAAGGCATAGGACAATCAAAAGTGGTTTTGACAGAGCCAACATTTAGTTGAACAGTTCGCCACTAAAAATGCTTGCAACAACAATAAAACTACTGCAGGCACTTTTTATCTTTAGGGAAGTAAATATTGATGGGACTGTCCATTCATTATTAAGGCTGAGCTTGCCATTCATTACTGTTGTGGAAGAGTATAACTTACTACATTTAATTTTCTAATAAGCATCAACAAAACAAATTTAGAACTTCATGAAATATTCAGAATTTTCAGAATAATGCTTGTAAGGAAACTGCCATGTACAGTAATTAATTTGGCCAAGTAAATTCAGAAATGTATCACATGTATTCTCTGTAATATAAAGAAACAAAATTATACAGTTTACCAATCAGATTGCTCACATATTCATGTCTGGAGATGGGGATGAATGAGCAATTGTCACAGTGACTTAATTGTGGAGTCATGAGTTCTTTAGAATGGGAAGAATGCTGCTTCTTTTTTTTTTTTTAAGTCTGCTTACCATTTGAAGAGGTTGCAGTGACTTCATTTCTGTTGCAGAAATCTCAAAGAGCCCATGGTCTTCCTCCAGAACTGTAGCTTGCCCCTTAAAATTAACATCTGGGTAGGCAAGCCAACTAAATATGAAAAAAAATGGTCATTTAAAAATATAATAACAACATTTTAGTCTGGCTCAGTAAGCAAAAGACATTTAGATTCTCTATCACAGACTGACACTAGTACAACACAAAGTGATTAACCAGATAGCACACCAAAACAACACTGAACATGTTACTAGGTATTTACATTGATACACTATCCATAATAAGTCTAATACATTTGCCAAGTGCCAGGCATTAGTTTTCCTATAATTTTTCTAACACCTAAAACATGTGGAATCTTTAATTCATGTAACTGGCAACTCAAAACCATTCTAACACATTCCACTGTTTTTTTAAACTGGGGCAATTAGAGTGGGGATCCACTAGGCATTTTACATTTTGACCCAGATTTTTAGAATTGATGTCAGTTCTACCAGTTGCTTCAGGAACAGTATTTTAAATAAGATTCCCAAAAGACCCATCTATCTTCTAGACAAGCTGGATAATTACAGACATTTCCCATGGATGGGGCAATTACCAGGTCTACCAAGAGTTCTAATTCACAGTTGGAGGAGACACAGACACATGCTCCCCCCCATCATTGGAGCAGATAAAAACAGTGCAAGGGAGAAGTCCATGCTGAGCCAGGCATCCATAGGCATTTCTGAGATGAGACAATCCGGGGTTGAACTTAGAACTATGGTCCTACAGATGCCTTTGGAACCAGAGAAGCCTAGTATCAAATGTATGCTTAACAGCAGGTACTCTCATCATTATTATCAAGATTACAGCATCAGCCGGTGCAGCAGCTCACTAGGCTAATCCTCTGCCTGCGGCGCCGGCACACTGGGTTCTAGTTCCGGTTGGAGTGCTGGATTCTGTTCCGGTTGCCCCTCTTCCAGTCCAGCTCTCTGCTGTGGCCCAGGAAGGCAGTGTAGGATGGCCCAAGTGCTTGGGCCCTGTACCCGCATGGGAGACCAGGAGAAGCACCTGGCTCCTGGCTTTGGATCAGTGCAACGCTGGCCGTGGCAGCCATTTGGGGAATGAACCAACGGAAAAGGAAGACCTTTCTCTCTCTCTCTCACTGTCTAACTCTGCCTATAAAAGAAAAATTACAGCATCACCTACTTATTAAAACAGAGGAATAATAACCAAAAGATAAGTGACATATGGCTAGCACAGCAGAGGAATTCAGTAATTATTAACACTTAGGCATCCTGGAAGGAGTTCAGGGTCCAGGATTCCAGGTCAGGTATGGTTTTTGTTTCTTAATTCCAAAGTTCTAGGAGTGAAGAGACAGTGGATCCATCTATTAAGAAAGCCATCTGAGAATTTTATAGCTACTCCTGTGAGTCATGTATCAAAGCCTTAACTCGATCCAAAGACAGACAGAATCTGTTTTAATTCCTACAGTTGTCTTTCTTGGATATACAGGCGTATAAACAAAATTAATAGGCTAAAACTTCAGAAATATGCCTGTTGCCTATTGATTTATGAAAATAAAGCTACCGTTGTTGGTCATCAATCACCACAGCAAAGCAAAACTGATACATACACTCCTGACTTCACAGTGAAGGACACAGACTTGGGGATATTCAGTTCTTCCAAATTGGGCACAGCTCGCTGGATGAAGACGGGACAACATGCTGGGTCAGACTGTGGGCAAAGTTCTATCTCTGGAATGCTGCAATCCTGGAAAAAAAAAAAAAAACACAAGTAATTTGGCTTTTAAGTTTTCAGGAGACACACAGTCCAGTATCAATGCCCTGGATACCCAGTCACAATTATTCTCCTTGTTAACTTTCTTCACAAAAAAAAAAAAAAAAAAGTTGGGGAAAGGCATTGTTTCAATTTCTATCTATTTTAAAATAAGCTTTTCTAAAGTGATATGCTAATAACATGAAAATTATAAACGTTATGGATGGGAAAATTATTCTACAGATTTTTTTTTACACTTTTTTAAGAACTTACACCATGAAGCAGTATTCAGAGTTAACAAACTATTTGAGTGCCAAATGTCTGTAAGTCTTCCTTCTTCGAAGCATAACAAAGCCAAAAAGGAGGAAGGGAGTTAAATAAAAGCTGATCTCATGGGGAACATTAAAAAATAAATAATGGAGAGGCACTACCCCTTCAGTGTGTTTATTTAATTTACATTGACAAAAGAAGTAGGAATCAGAGGTGAGGGTCAAGGAAATCCGTTTTCCTACTTGTGGGACTCTATTTTCTTCAGTGCAAGTTGTTTTGAAGAAAGGCATTGTGAAATATGACCCTGCGCTCTGTAATGGGTCTTTAAAAATTATGGACCCACTGTCACCATGTCCTGTCAAGCTTCACCTTATGATTTCACTTGTGTGTCACTCACTTCTTCCCACCATCATGGCCATGGTGAAGCCCAGACCATGGACCAAGTCACAGCCACAAGTCAAGCACTAGTTGCTCTTTCTACAACTAAACCAGTTATAATTTCCCCTTGACACTCCTGGCTTCAAGACCCATCTGCACCACATTCACATGTCTGCCTTATAACACAGCACCATGCTGGTGAGCTACTCGAAGTCCCCACATCTCTACAGCCAGGCCAGACTCCAAGCGGTCTCCACCTCTATTTTGGCCTTGCAGCTTTGTTGATGTTTCTCCAATCTCAACAAGTGGGATAATTTTCTATATTCTTTATCACTCGAAAATCTCTTATAATAGCCAGGTTCTAGTTTTAGAAAGATTTTATCCTTTCTTAGATAAGAATCAAAGCCACAAATTTTCCCCCTTCTTTGAAATTACAGATATGCTTCTGCCTGAAAACACAATCTATGTTAGCACTCAGAAGTATCTAATTGCATAATGCTCACCTACCTATAACACTGTGAAATTCAAATTAATTTGCCTTAATAAAATAGGTAAATGCAATGACAATCAGAGATGGCACTTTTTAGAGATTGAACAATATAATTTTTTAAGTTTTATAGTTTTAAAAACATAATCTGATCTTTCAGCCTTTTCTTAAACTAAGTTCTCAAGCACTGTCATCAATATGTAAAAGTTTATGTCTCATTTCCAGAGAATTAGTTCTAAAATGCAATGTACTATGATGTGTAACCTAGAATTTTCCATGGAATAAAAAAGCATATTTCCTTTTACAGTTTCATTTCAGAACTATCCAGAATGTCCAGAACAGTCACCAGTCAATCTTCAAGGCTCTTTAGTACGCTATTTATAATAGAAATCTAGTGTCATGATTTTCACTAACACCCTATGAATGTTCCCCTAGGGACCTGAGGTAGAGAGTAACAGAATACATAACCAAGTGTCTCACACAAACAAGTTTCCTCTGCATTGTGTTATACAAACAATGTTTGGGTGGTGTACTTTCAAAGAGAAAAAGCTTAGAGGCATTCAGGAGTCAACAACACAGAAGGGAAAAGCCTAACAACAAAAACACGATGACAGTGTGGAAAAATGAAAACAGACAAAGATAAGAAGGCACAGGTTCTCATCTATCTTTACTAGAAGTAGACTGAAAAGTATTTCACAGGGAAGTTTTGTTCTTTTCATGGGAGAATCTTTGGGAGGACTTGGACAATTCTCCATGGACCAAGGTAGTCAACATGAGCAACTAGTGGACACCTTGCAGTAACCTAGCAAAAGTAAGCAGTTCACTCTAAGACTTTTTTTTTTTTTTTTTTTTTTTTTGGACAGGCAGAGTGGACAGTGAGAGAGAGAGACAGAGAGAAAGGTCTTCCTTTTCTGTTGGTTCACCCCCCCCCCCCAATGGCCACTGTGGCCGGCGTGCTGCACTGATCTGAAGCCAGGAGCCAGGTGCTTCCCCTGGTCTCCCATGCGGGTGCAGGGCCCAAGCACTTGGGCCATCCTCCACTGCACTCCCGGGCCACAGCAGAGAGCTGGCCTGGAAGAGAGGCAACCGGGACAGAATCCGGCGCCCCGACCGGGATTAGAACCCGGTGTGCCGGAGCCGCAAGGCAGAGAATTAGCCTAGTGAGCCGCGGCGCCAGCCTCTAAGACTTCTTAAGTTCACGTATGACTCCTCCCCAGACCTTTCTAGTCATGTTGTACTTTACAAACAAATCTTGCTGAAACTTGTAGGTTTATACTATAAAGATAATTCAAAAACACTTATGGAAAATTGAACTAAAAGTTGATTTTAGATGCAGTGCCGGCATCCCATATGGGTACCGCTTTGAGACCCAGCTGCTCCACTTCCGATCCAGCTCTCTGCTATGGCCTGGAAAAGCAGCAGAGGTTGGCCCAAGTGCTTGGGCCCCTGCATCCACATAGGAAGACCCAGAGGAAGCTCCTGGCTTCAGATCTGTGCAGCTCTGGCTATTGCAGCCAATTGGGGAGTGAACCAATGGATAGAAGACCTCTCTCTATTTGCCTCTCCTTCTCTCTCTGAGTAACTCTTTCAAATAAATAAATAAATCTTTTTTAAAAAAGTTGATTTTGTACAAAATTTATGAAATCCATTCATAGCTGTTTTATAATACAACTTTTCATGAGCTTTTTGAAGACCCTTGGTATGCATGGATTATAAAATCTTTTGGCACAGAAGTAATCTTAACTTCATTTTCCATAATTTTTTTGAAGTATCCCACATTACAGTATTAGCAGGAATATGGGAGGGGAAACAGGGTAGAAATAAATTACACTTAACAAAAACAGAAAGAAAATATATTTTTTTCCACCTTACTTAAGACACCTCCAGGCTGTGATCTAACAACAGATCTCTCTCTTGGTTCATTAGTGAAGGCCAAAAGAAAAATGTCATATCCTTAAAAAAAATGCTAAGTATACAGGAAACACAGTAATTTGCCATACTCATTTATTCTAATTTGAGAAAAAATTAATGGCACTGCCAACCCCACCCCCAATTAATTCCACTGGAAGCAAAGATGACACCTAAGTAGAATCTGTAACTGTTGATGACTGATGGTAACTGTAATACCCTTCACAGCAAAGCAAAGCCGCTGTGAAAATATAATCCTTAAAGGACATTAAAGTTTTATTTATTTGTTTTAACTTGAGAGGTAGAGAAAGAGGGAAGAGGAAGGGAACTCCCAACGGCTGGTTCACTCCACAAATGTCTACAGTGACTGGGGCCTGGGAACTCAAATCAGGTCTCCCACTTAAGTTGCAGGGCTCCAACAATTACAGCCATCACCTCCTGCCTCTGAGGGTCTGCATTACTAGGTAGCTAGAATCAGAAGTGTGACCCAGATCCTTCAATATGGTGCATGGTCTTACCATTAAGCCAAATGTCTATTCGTGACATTAAAGTTTTGACTACCCAAATGTGTGCAACTATAAGTTGATGAAACAAGATAAAGTTGACAAAGGCCTCTGCATCTGTCATGGCAACAACTGCCATGAAAATGAAACTATCAATAGGCAGAAGTTTGAAAAGGTTGGAAAAAGGAAGCAGTTTGTTGCTTGATCATTACTATTTAGAACAATGCTAATGACTTTTCCATTCAATGCTCAATAGCTTTATTTTCCTTCCTCACTAAAAATTACTACCTGTTTAATACATGTGGGCATTAACACTTCAAGCAAAAAAAAAAAAAAAGACTCTTAAAACAAGGGAAGTTTAAAAAATGCAAGCATGACTTATTCTTTATTATATTCTAAGCAAATAATGGACATGCAAATATCCATTCAAATACCCATGCTCACCAGACTGAATTTGTTTCATTGTTGTTTGATTTTTAGGGGGTTGAGGAAGTGGTTGTTTGCTGTATCTTATTTATTCCTCCCCAGCCTCCACTAGTGGGCCTGGTATGGTGCCTAATATTCACAAGAAAGGCACAAAACCCCAAGTTACATAAATCTTAGAAAAGTCCACCTACAAACTAACTACTCATTTCAAGGAATTTCTAGTATGTTATTTAGGGGAACATGCAAATGTTATTTGCAGAATGGCACAGGTTACAACTCAGTCTTTCAATAAAAATGGCTACTTTAAAAATCTGAAATCTCCTTGTAGTGCCAAGGTCATCTCTGTATTTGACAGAATTGGCTCACTCAGGAGCTCCCTCACATGTCCCACACTGCCAAATTCAAGTTCACCCTTTCAGGATACTAATCAGGTACATCTTCCTAAGAGGCGAAGCACCCCTTGTGTGCCCACTGCACAGAGCGCTTTTCACATCATATGGTCATTGACTCAGCTGTCTCTTATTTTAAGTAGCAATAAGGGGCCACATCTCACCCGCATTTTCTATTCCCACTGCCCACCACAGTACGGAGTCCAGAAACAAATGCAAACATTTGGTAAATATATGTTTGTGTATAGTTTTGCAAGAAGTATTGACTCACAAAATACATGCAGAGGTCTCTTTATAACTTGAATTTTCTTGTATTCTCTTAACGTTTTATATAGGATATTTCTAACTATCAAGAATTTCAATAGCATTGATCCTAATCATAATAGGGTTTGCCTCAATTCACAGATTCTAAGTACATAGGTTTCAATAATGTGAAAAAAAAAAATCCATTAACTGTCACATGTGTACCTATACTCCCACATGAAAAAAATCTTAATAATGAGACAATTCTGTCCTTATCTGAGATCTGTCCTAATCACTCTCACCCCTCTTCTAAATCATCACAGAACTTCTTACACAATGTTTTATTATTGTAAATTTTCCTCATCTTAGCATTGCATAGTATTTGCTAAACAGAAAATAAAGACAACACCTTCCTCTTTCCAATTCAAAAAATTTTTTGCACCAAAATAAACTTATCTTTTAATTCCATTTTCTATGACCCTTAAGAAGATTCCTAGTATAGGGTGTGGTACTGTCTAGGGTTTTGGAAATCTTTGAGTCTTGGAATGTATCTCCCTGAAGATAAGGAGAAACTACTGACAAACTACACTAGAGGAAGATAATTTGGAAATATTGGCTCTTTTCCTAAACATATAGATAGCGTTTTCTCAATTGTGTGTGCGTATGTGTGTGCATATATATCGATCTATCTATCTACCTATCTACATATATAGATATAGACATAGATATATAGATATATATATGGGCCAGTGCTGTCTATCTATATAGATAGAAAGATACGTAGATATGGGCTGGTGCTGTGGCGTAGCAAGTAAAACCACCATCTACAGTGCTGGCATCCCATATGAGACCCTACTGCTCTACTTCCTATCCAGTTCTCTGCTATAGCCTGGGAAAGCAGCAGAAGGTGGCTCAAGTCTTTGGGCTCCTGTACCGGCGAGGTGAGACCCAGAGGAGGCTCCTGCTCCTGGCTTCAGATTGGCCCAGCTCCAGCTGTTGCAGCCATTTGAGGAGTGAACCAGTGGATGAAAGATCTCTCTCTCTCTGCTTCTGCCTCTGCCTCTCTGAAACTCCACCTTTCAAATAAATAAATCTTTAAAATATATATATATATAATTTGATAGGCCAGTCTACAGTAAATATTTTAAAGTATTATTTACTCCAACACTTTATATATATAAATTCAAAAGATTATCAAAACATTAATGAATAAAGTCAATAAAATAGTAGCAAGCATTTCAAAACATTGCTAGGCCATAGCACAACATGAAAAAAACAAATAACAACTCTGGAGAAATCTACAGTTTGTTACCTTTAAGACACGCTTGATAGAACCCAATACAAAGTTTCTTTGTGGGTGTTTTCTGTTCTGAAGAATCCAGTCATGATTTAATACCTTTTCACCTTCTTCTAACACACATTTCTGACCTTGGAAATGTGGTTTCTCATACAAAATCCAGCTAGACAAATAAAAGTGCAATGATCAGTGATAATTTTTTTAAGAAATGAAACATAAAATAGAAAGTCACAGACCATTTCATCTACTTAAATGTTTTAAGCTGGGCTATCTTCCATTATTAGCATACGGTCCTAATTTTCAAACAATGACATAGGCTAATTAAAGTAATGAAAATAGTCTAAGAATAAAAATACATACAACTGGGAAATAAAAATACTTTTACAATGTTAAGTTTATGTCTCTATGAATGCATTTATTTAATAGATATATATACAAAGCTATACATCTGTATTAAAAATAATAGTTTAATAATTCCAAATTAAACTTTTACCATAATGTTCCTGCTGCTGGATGATACAGAACACATGTCCTGGTTTATGATATGTTGACAACACCACAGCCTACTGCTTACTACATGAAACTGACTGGGTTGGTAACCCAAACACTAGACAAAGAAACTCTGCCTCCAGCATGCCCATGAGACATGGTCCACAGTAACTAATGAGATTCTCCCTCCTGTTTGGACCATACAAAGAATCCTTCATTTCTTGAGCACGTCTGCTATACACATGACTTGAACTGTGTGGGCCCCACATTCCTTAGCATCCCACAGATTCTGAACTCATTTTCAAAGCTATGCTTCGTTCATCTGAAGCATTTAGTATTCAACTCAACTTGCAGATCCTACACTGCCAACAGTGCAGTTATAAGACAGCAGTGATTATACCGATTGTATGTGTTAGGTCTTGTGGCTGACAGGTTTAAGCACTGAAAACAGCCTATATTTTCTGCCATAGTAAGAGAACATGTTATAATGCTCTATTTCAAAAATCTCAAAAAACCAGAGGAAAGGTGTTTATGCTTTAATAAAAAATGCAAACAGCATAAACAGTAAGAAGACACAATTTCAGAAAACATGTTGTAAAATTTGGAGAGATTACTTACCAGCCTCTTATAACTTTTATCAATACTCCATTTGGAAAGGACCATGATGTAGCATCAGGAATATTACAGTAGACCTCTTGTTTATATCTACTTCCATGGAGATCATAAATAACCATCTAGAGCACGCAGGAAGGAACCACAAAAACTCATTTTAAAAATGCATTTACTGGGGCTGGTACTGTGGTGTAGTGGGGTAAAGCTGCAGCCTGCAGTGCTGCCATCCCATATGTGTGCCAGTTTGAGTTCTGGCTGCTCCATTTCTGATCCAGCTCCCTGCTATGGCCTGAAAAAGCAGTAGAATATGCCCAATTCCTTGGGCCCCTGCATCTGCATGGGAGATCTGAAGGAAGCTTCTGGCTCCTTGCTTCAGAATGGCCCAGCTCCGGCCACCTGGGGAGTGAACCAGCGGATGGAAAACCTCTCTCTCTCTCTCTCTCTCTCTCTCTCTAACTCTGCCTTTTGAACAATTAATCTGTTTAAAAACACATATCTATGGTTGTAAAATGTCCTAAAATATAGAAAATATAATATTCTAAACACATTAAGAGCAAATAGAGGTTGAGCATCCCTAATCTAAAAACTGAACCAGACTCTTAGACCTTTAGACACAAAAATTGAAAAATTGTTAAGTTATTTATTTGGAAGTCAGAAGTTAGAGAGAGATTTTCCATCTGCTGGTTCACTCTCCAAATGGCCATAACAGCTAGGGCTGAGCCAGACTGAACCAGGAGCCAACAGCTTCTTCTGGGTCTCCCACATGGGTGCAGGGTCCCCAGCACTTGGGTCATCTTCCACTGCTTTCCCAGGCCATTAGTAGGGAGCTGGATCAGAGGTGGAGCAGCCAGGGCTCAAACAGAGCCCAAATGCGATGCCAGCATCTCAGCCAGCAGCTTTGCACACTATGCCACAATGTTGGTCTCAAAAGTTGAAAATTTCACACCTGGCCTCCTGATAGGTCACAGGCTAAACAGACATCAAAAGCATTGCATAAAATGACCTTCAGACTACATATATATATTAGGTGTATGTGAAACACAAGAATTTTCTGTTTAAGCATGGGTCCCTTCTCCGGATAATCTCATTATAAATTTGGAAATACTTCAAAATCTGAAAGAAAAAAAATAAGAATTTGGAACACTTCTGCTCCCAAGTATTCCCAATAAGGGATATTCGACTCATTTTATTTTAGATGTTAAGTCCTTGAGTAAAATTATCATCTTGTAACTAACTAATCTGAAAAGTAATCGTATTTGTCACCTTGTATCTTAGTTTGCCTAAGAAAGTCAGGCTTACCTTCCCAGGTCTTGGGTTACATCTCAGAATTTGTTTGTCAACATTCTGAAATATAAACATGGAAGAAATGGGTCTTCACAGTGGAAATTCATACAGTTCACATTCTTAGTAGTCTTAAATCCAATTTATCACATATTTACGTAGGGGATGTACTTGAGCAAAGTCTTTCCTTAGAAATGTGGAAGAAAAAAGTAAACATATGGGAAAGTAATGTGTGTCTCTGCCCTCAGAAAGTGCATAGATCAGAAGGGGGAAGTGGATGATTACATGGGAATTACTCTTCTAAGCTGAAACTAAGTTAGATACACAGGTTAGATACAAAGAAAACACCAGGTTATGGAAACAGAACCACCATGGAGGCGAGGAGATAGTGCAAGGAGGCTTCTAGGCAGAAGTGATATTGAGAGGATCTTGAAAAGCCAGGAGTCCTTTAAAAACATTTTTTTTAAATTTACACTAATTGTACATATTTATGGGCTACAGTGTGACATTTTAATACATGCATACAACTTGTACTGACCAAAACATAATAATCAACATTTCCTCTTCTATGAAATACTTCAAGACTGGAGGCTTGGAGCATCTTTCTTCTGTTTGTTCATACAATATATACTAAGCTATTATGAATTATGGTTACCCAACTATGATGTGTAACACTAGAAACTTATTCCACCTATCTAATTCTGATTTGGTACCCATCAATAAGTGAAAAAAATGTGGGAGGTTGGGGTGGGGATTGCAGAAAAAAGAATTACTGGAAAATAATAATTTCGAGAAAAAGAGCAGTGGTAGAAAATGGGGTGTTTATCCAGAGCTTTGGAGAGACAAAGCTGGACAAAACAGAATTTAGGAACTTTAAAATACACAGTGAAGAGGTTCAGCTTGATTTAGTAGGTAACGGGGAACCATGAAAAAAACACTTTGTAAAATCCCATCATTTCTTGCAAGGCACTGGTTAGTATTCAAATATTACTATTTGCTACTTGGGCCATTCAAGGTCAAGAAAATTCCCTGAGTTGGGGAATTTCAGAAAGGCAAGTGTCCCATGTTCAAAGAATATCCCACATTAGACACTGAAATATTTCTAAGTCAAAGAAAAATGTAATTGAATTTCAAAATATGTTTTCAGTGTTTTTCAGCTCTTAGGCTTTTTACTGCCCTGCTCTGTATGAATAACAACATAAATAACTACAGCAAGAAGCTTTCAAACAAATCCTTCTAAATTATACCCAACAAATATTTTCTTGAGACACATAAACTAATGCAAAGTGATAATTTCTCCACAGACAGCACCTTGAGAAATTCAGAATGCTGTTAATTTAATTAGAAAATACATTGTCAACGAACTGTAAAGTAACTTGCTTCTCTTTTATATCTTTTAAATTCTAAGCAATTTTGTTTTCTCAATTTAATAGTCCAACTAAAAATATTGGAATTATGATATACTCCAAAGAATAAATCTTGGTTATTTTTTAAAAACAAAATTTGACACAATTTAAAAATAACTGATTTCTTAATAAGCTTTTAGATAATTTCATAACCCAAAGCTTTACTTAGTTAAAAATCAAAATAACTTACCTCAATGTATGGGTTCAATCTGCCTGAGGGGTCTTGAACACAGAAATATTTTGACACTGGTTCCTGAAATATCCCACCAAATCTGGCTCCTTTTTCTGCAGAGTGAGTTCTGGAAGCCTGCAAATACTGATGATAAGCACTCTTTAAAGAAGAGTGTAGCTTAGAAGTAAGGTCAGATTTTTGTAGAAATGAAGTCTTTTCTGGCCACAAACCAATTTGCAGATTGGAGGTAGTAGGTTCATTCGACAACACATATGAATTCTTAGAAATTGTGGTGCTTTCCTGGTCATCATCAGGGTAGAATGTGATGGAAGGATCTGGTAACTCCAAGGTAATGTGCTCCCTCCTTTGAGCTCTCAGACTTCCTGAATGCAATGTTTCCTCCTCCTCCTCCTCCTCCTCCTCCTCCTCCATCCCACCCTCCTCCTCTTCCTCCACTGGCTGTCGGTCATCTTCATCAAAATTCATCTTCAAGCGCTCTGACACTGACTGGAGAAGTGATAATACAGACGAGGACTGGTTTGCACTCTCTCTTGATTTTGTGGAGCCATGGTGACCAGGTGAGACCTCACTAGACAAGATTTCCTCCTGGGAGCTGTCATCCTCGTAAATGGGTGACAAAGCTAAAGGGTAAATTTTGTATCTTTTGGCCTCCACTGCTAAGAACACTTCTGAACTATCACTATCAAATGTCTCACTCGATTTAGTATCTTTCTCAAAATGATGGACAAGGTCAGTTCTGCTCTCGGACCTTTCGCATGCCAACATGGGTACACTGTCAGGTGACACATCAGGAAACAAGACAGACTGTGTTCTTACTTCTGCACAAGCGTACCTGTCTTCGTCCTGAAGGGGCTCATCATATAATATAGTAAAGGAAGAATTTTCTTGCTCATCCTGAGAAACAAAGGCTAAATTCGATTCTTCTTTGCCATCGCTGTAATCCAGATCTCTCCTGTTGTCATATATTACAGTAACAGACATTCTTTGGTCTAGCCTCACTATGTTATCTTCAGGTTGAAAACCTGGCACAGCTAAGGCAGGATAGCCCTCATAATCCCTACTGAGGGTAGGTGATTCATAGCCCCTGAAATGTGAAGCAACTCTGTTGTCATGTACTATGAAACCTTCCTTTACTTCAACGGGCTCTTCTTCCACTTCTCCAACACTCTCTTCAGCATATATTTGGTTTTTTTTTTCAATTTCAAATATAGGCGGCATGGCTTCCATTTGTGGAACTGTCAATTCCAGCCCTGTTCCAAATGTTTTCTCAGTATCTACAACTGTGGAAAACACTTCATGTTCCCCAGTGTTTCCACCAGAATCTTCTGGGGACAGTCTTTCCATCTGCATCATGGAGGGCACAGATGTACCTGTTCTAGGAGTCTCCTCAGCACCCCTTCTGCATGCCGTTTCCATTTCTAGGCCAGCAGGTGTTGCCTCCTTGTGTGCCTCTCTCACTTCTAACACAAAAGGTACCGTTTCAACATTCCTACTCTTCTCTTCAGCTTCCTTTTGGTAAACGGTTTCCATTTCCAAAACAGGTTGCTCCGTCTTTCCAGTCATCCCTTCGGCGTCTTTGTGGTAAATATTCACGACTTCTAACATGATGGGTCTCGTCTCAGTTTTATCACTACTTCTTTCCACATCCTTTGCATGGATACTTTCCATTTCCGATCCAACAGCTCTTACTTCAGTCCTTGCCAATTCCCCTTCCTCATCCTTTTGGCAAATGCCTCCCATTTCTAACGCAACAGGTGCCACTTCGGCCTTCTCGGTAGTCCCTACAATGTCTTTTTGGCAGTTGTTTTCCACTTCTAGCATAACAGACGTCACCCCAGTCTTGCCTATGTCTCCTTCAGCACGCTTCTGGCAAATGCTTTCCATTTCTAGTGTAACAGGTGTCACCTCAGCCTTTGCAATGTCCCCTTCAGCATCCTTTTGGTGGACATTTTTCACTTCTGACAGAACATGCATCGCCTCTGTTTTGCCAATATCCCCTTCAGGATCCCCCATCCTACAGGCTTTTTCCATTCCTAAGGAGACAGGTACTCCCTCTGTTTTGTCAATATACCTTTCAGCATCCATCTGGTATACCTCTCCCATTTTAAAACCACCACCTCTGGGTTCAATTTTTGTGACTGTCAAGTCAGTGTCTGTTTTACATTCTCTTCCCATTTCTAACATAGGAGGAACGGCCCCATATTTCATAATATCCAATTTGGCATCTTTTTTGTTAGTTTTTCCTATTTCTAACATGGAAGGTACAAGCTTGAGATTTCCTATACTGACTTCATTATCCTTTTTGTGTACTTTCCCTATTTCTGACATTATAAGGGGTGTGCCTTTACTATGTCCTGGCAAGGTTTTTTCAGATACACACACAAGACTATCAGATAAACTGCCTTTTGAGGTACCAGGTGTGTGGATGTCATCATTTAGCAATGGGGACCACTCGAAATTTAATACAAGAGTTCTTCTATCTTCTGTCCCAGTTTTATGATCATCCCCACACTCTATTTCTGCTGTCTTACAGTCCTCATTGAGCAGCAAATCTGTTTCTTCCCTATCACCTAACCTTTTATGAGGCGTGTCCTCAGGTGGTAAAACCGTAACCGATCTCTGCAAATTTATACTGTCAGACTGTCCAGCTCCATTTCCAGAAAACGGAGATTCTTGGTAGGGAACAATTTCTCTTCCTTTAATTGACTCTGTGCCACTAACTAAATTACTCACAGAAAAGAATCTACTTAATAATTTATTTTCACTAATTTCATGTGTGCTTTGATTTACTGCCTGTCCTGATACTGAGGACTCCCTAATTGTATCATGTGGCTTAACACTTCCACTGTTCAGAATTTTTGAAGCATCAGCCTGAAGTTCAGAACCCCAGGTAGACTCAGCATCCTCAAAAGCATCATTTGTCAAATTTTTGTGGACTGAACAAATAACCTCATTGACTAATTCCCTAGCTTTATCTTCTAACAAACAAGACACATCCATTCTATCTGAACCAAGAAGGAGACTCCCCTCACCAGCTGTAGGTGAGACACAGACTGCCTCTTCTTCCTTGACTTCCGACATGATTTCCACGTCCTGTTCTTCCACACACTCTGTCGGATGCACCCCTGCTGAGGGGTTTTTCTCAGGGATGTCTTCTCTCAGCGTGCCTGTACTCATTATGTCCTGTATGGCTATATGCTCTTGGCAGGATCTGGATTTTAGCTCCTCCCTGACAGAACTAAAAATCTCACCAATCAGTGTATCAGCCTTTTTGAGGAAACCACTCTTGAGGCCCAGAAGTCGGTCATGTGCTCTTCTCCTTGCTTCTATGTGCTCAGCAGAGGCTTCAGAACACTGCTGGCTTGAGCTGTTAACTGACGCTGGAGCCCCAGCAACTGCTCCAGGCTCTGCGTCCACGGGACCTTCCAACTGGGCCGTAGTTGAGCAATCAAGAGCTACTCTCCCAGTACAAACCCCCAAATGTTCCTGAAATGGAGTCCCTACTGCCTCTGTTGGGACAGGTGTTTCAAATTCCAGATAGGCGCTGTTAGGGTACGGCAGGTCAGTTAAGGGAGCACTTTCACATGTGAGGTCTCTGGTAACTTTCCCAGAATCAAAATGATCCTGAAGATTATGTGACCTTGTAACCTCACTAACTCCACCAGGGTGACCAGAGGAAGACGACACGCTGTGGATAGCTCCAGTTAGAAAATGAGTGTTCTCTTTCTTTTCTGACCTCAGGACAGAAGGTGCATTGGGAAGACTTGAATCTCCACATGCAAAAATGTTTTTTTCCAAACTGACATCAGAACCTAGAAAAGGCAAATTTACTTTTGTGCTATCAGTTTCTTGGAATTTGGGGGAAACATTATTTGAGCTGAGTTCTGCTATTTCTGAGGGACCAGAAGTCGTTTTATTCCCACAGATACCCGAAGAATGATGACTCGCACAAGTGTCTGCTTCATGATTCTGTGCCATTGGCCCAGTGACTTGCTCCTGTCGTACAGGAGGATAAGCCAAGGAGTCTTGCTCTGTGTCTTGTACACTTTGACATTTGGAAGCAGAAGGAGAATCCTCAGCTTGACCATTAGGGACAGCATCTGAGCATTTCTCTTTAATCTTAGGACCCACTGATTGAAGATTTTTGCCCTCTTCAACCTCTGGAGCAGTTAATTCTGATAAGATAGGCTTTGCTGGCCAATCTGTAGCTTCAAATGGAAAAGAAGAAAGTTGATCCTGAGAAACGTCTCCGGGCTCTACTTGGGAAACAGGTATCTCAGACAAGGCTACAGTTTTCCATCTTCCAGAATGTGACTCAAGAGGAACAGCGTTCTGTTCATGACCTTCAGCTGTCGATAAAACTACGGAAATATTACCATTTTTGGTTTCCAAGGAATTAGAGGTCTCTATTATGCTTTTACTTGCTTTAGTGTTTGAAGGCATTGGTTCTGCTTTCTCAGGGCCTTTAGATGAAAAGGAAATGGGGTCCTCAGAGAGGCTCCGAGACTCGGGGCTCAATGAATTCTCCTTAAATAAGCGAGTGTCACTGGCTTCGAGACCCAGAGGAAGCTTGCTTGTTTCACTATCATGAACTTCCTTGGATTCCAGAACTGCAGGCGCACGGTCAAGGTGAACAGAACTTTTCCTGTCTGCAACCTCCACACGATTTGCCACATTTTCTTCCTGACGCTTACTGGGCCGACAGGAAATACCAACAACATCGACACCTCCAGTTTCAGTGTGCACAGAGTTCTCATTCTTTAAAGCAGGAACAGCCAACGCGTTCAGCACATCAGCTTCAGAAACAAAGGTAGGGGGTGAAGTGCTGACATTTACTTTTTCACAGTCGAGGATAACAGATGTTTTAGCATCAGGTGATACTTTTGTTTGTTGAGGACTCTCAGAGCCAAGAGGAGATTCTGAAATGTGATTTTTATTAAGTTCTAAATCCACTTCAGGTGTTACTTCATTTTCAAAGTATGCTACCACTGCTGATTCGCTGATGTGTTTTACAGGCGCAGGATCCTTTTGGTTTATTCGCATGTGAGTAGTTCTATCCTGCGGCCCAGTGTCAGGCTTTTTGGCTTCTGTTGGAAACAACAGGGCAGGATCCTCAGGCAATGACTTAATTTCAGCTTCTGGGGCTTTTACGTGACTTGGAGTTGTGGGTTCACCAGTGGAAGCACTTTCCATTTCTTGCCTGGTTTGTGTAACAGTCAAATGGTTCCGTGAGTCTTGGGAAGGTAGCCTCTCTCCCCCATCGACAAGCTCTGTGTCTGCCACAGCATGTCTCTGAGGAGCAATGGTGCCGGTGTGACTGGCAGCCGGCTCTGATGAGCTGTCTACGGCTTGCTTGTCAGAACACTGACTCTCTGGCAGCTGCAGGTCTTCTCGCCTCGCTGATTTGCTAGGACTTGGCAAATCTGAACTTCCCTGTTTGCCAGTGTCGCCCCCATCAGATCTGCTACAAGAGAAACCAGAAGCAGTAGGTATCGGAGGCTCAACAGGCTCCTCTCTCCTCCCTGATGCACCTTCACTCATCACAGAGCTGTTTTCCTTTACAGTCTTTTCTGTTGTAGTCTTCCTTTGAACAGCTGGACTGCAAGTGACTTTGCTATTCTTACTTCCTGTCAACAGTGTCGCACTTTCTCTGTCAGTATCAGAAACGGGTAAACAGCTTAAGTGTTGCTTGGGGTCAGATTCTCCAGCAGCGAAGCTGGAGTCAGTCATAGCAGAAGGGGATGGCTGACTTCTCTCAGGTCCCCCGGGATCATTTTTATTTAAAACATCCTTAGAAGAAACAGTATTCTGAAGTCCTAGGTTGTTTGCCAGATGGTTTTCTGCGTTGACACTTATTTTGCTACAAGCAGAGTCTCCCAAATACCCTTTTGTAGAAATGTCTGTTGCAGCTGAAGACAGTGATGGCACCATCCCATCCTCCACCTCACTGCAAGGACCAGTGTGTGTGTGTGAACTAGAGTCAGAGCTTGCACTTTCTCTGTCCAATGGATTCACAGTTTCCAACAAGGTCTGTTGCTTTAACAATTTCCTAATGTGTCTAGGGCCTCTATAGGTCGCATACGTTACTGAAGGCCTCTCTGGTTTACCATCAATTTGTCTGTAGAAAGAAATAGCATGGGAGTATCAGGAAATCGAATTAATAACACCTAACAGTAATCTCAGCAAATATGTACTGTTATGGGGAGAAAATCCTAGAATGCTATAAATAAACTTATCTTTATTAAAAAAAAAAAAAAAAAACAACCCTGGGGCAAGTACTGTGGTATAACAGGTTAAACCACTGTCTACAATGCTGGCATTCAATATGATAACTTGTTTGAGCTCCAGCTGCTCCATTTCTGATCCAGCTCCCTGCCAACAGACCTGGCAAAACAGAGGAAGATGGCCCACGTGAGTGGGTCCCTGCTTCCCACGTGAAGACCTGGATGGAATTCCAGGCTTCTGGATTCAGCCTGGCCTAGCCCCAGCTGTTGAGGCCATTTGGGGAGTGAACCAGCAGGTGGAAGATCTGTCTCCTTCCCTGTGTCTCCCTCCCTCCAACTCTACTGCTGAAGTAAATAAATCTTTAAAAATATGTTAGGTCGGCGCCGCGGCTCAATAGGCTATTCCTCCACCTAGCAGCGCCGGCACACCGGGTTCTAGTCCCGGTCGGGGCGCTGGATTCTGTCCCGGTGGCCCTTTTCCAGGCCAGCTCTCTGCTGTGGCCCGGGAAGGCAGTGGAGGATGGCCAAGTGCTAGGGCCCTGCACCCCATGGGAGACCAGGAAAAGCACCTGGCTCCTGGCTTCGGATCAGCGCAGTGCGCTGGCCGCAGCATGCCAGCCGTGGTGGCCATTGGAGGGTGAACCAATGGCAAAAAGGAAGACCTTTCTCTCTCTCACTGTCCACTCTGCCTGTCAAAAAAAAAATATATATATATGTAAAAATAACAAAAACCTGACAAGCAGCATGTGAACATCAAGACAGTAGGAAGTCTGACGTCCTTAAGACTATCCCTTCTTACCTATTTACCTATGTATCTCTGTGGGTGATTAATGGAGAACACAGGGGCTGAGAAGCTCAAGGCTTAGGCTCTAAGTTCTGAGCTCAAAGGAGCATCTAACCCTAGGGAATCACACTGTCCCTGGATCTCATACTGGTACAAGTCGATGGATCACTAGGATTCCCCCGTTGCCTCAGTGCATCATACTGAGAGTCCACTTTTACTCTCAGATGTGAATTTGAACATCAACTTTTGGCCTGTAAGTCAGAGAGGTGTTAAAGAAAGAAAAAGGCATGGCAAGAAGTCTAACCCACAGTAAGCACTCAGTACACACAAGGGTACTTTAAAATATCAATGGAAAAAAGAAAGCAAGGTGTAAGTTTATTTTGGTACAGTTTTTGAAATCCATGTTTTTTCATAATATGCATTTTCCATGAACTTTTTAACTTAATATTTTATTTATTGTTGTTAAGACACCAATCAATCTTGGCGCAAAGTTCCTGAAGCCCTCACAACCAACTTCCCTGAACAACCAACATCTGGGAGTTCTCGAGCCATGCCACAAGCACTTCACACATACCACCCTTCTGTCCTTTAATTCCAGTGTGAAATTAATTTGAGAGTAAAATTGTAATGTCCTCCAGACTCAGCTTAAATGATCTCTACTGCACACTTAATCCCTTACTACAAAGATGCACAGTCTCTCACCTGCAGGTGCACACAGAATAGCAGTTGCCACATTAAATTATAAAGATCTATACACCTATTTATTTTCCCTACTAGCTCGTGGCAACTTGTGGAAAAACACTGTATCTTAATTATCTTAGCCTTTTTTTAAAAAAAAAAAGATTTAATTAATTTATTTATTTGAAAGAGCAACAGAGAGAAGTGGGGGCAGAGAAAGAGAGAGTGTGCTACCTTCCATTGATTGGTTCACTCCTCAAATGGCTATAATAGCCCGGGCTGGGCCAGGTAAAAGCCAGGAGCCAGAAATTCCGTCAGGGTCTCCACATAGGTGACAGAAGCCCAAGCATGCAAGCCATCATCTACTGCTTTCTCAGGCGCATTAGCAGGAAGCTGGATTGAAGTGTAGCAGCAAGGACTTGAACCAGCATTCCAATATAGCATGCCAATGTCACAAGCAGTGACTTCACTCACAGCATCACAACACTGGCCCTTATCATGTACGAATGCTTAGCTGCTCCACCCACTATTTGGAAAATGGAATCTGTTTAATATTTAATGCTAAATCATCTATTTTAAGTGAATGTCTTAATTCTTAGGGAACAGCAAAGTGCTTTGATTGTTGTTTACTCCGGAGTCAAAGGGATAGACAGAGAGCCCCATTCCCTGGTTTGCTTCCCAAATGCCTACAACAGCCAGGGCTTGAGCCAGGACCTGGGATTGTAATCCCGGTCTCCTTCATGGTTGGCATGAGCCCACTTATTCCAGCCATCATTGCTGCGTTCTAGGCTCTGCACTGGTGAGAAGCTGGAGCCAGGAATCTAACCCAGACACACTGATGTGGGAAAAGAGTCTTAGCTGCTGAGCTAAATACTCCTTTAAGTGTTCTAAATTCTGAATTCTCGTTAGATTTTAGTGTCCCAACTATAAAAATGGAAGACAGAAAAACCTGATGTGTTCTACTTTTTGTTTTCAGATTAAATGTATCATTACTACAGATATAGTAAACATTATATTACTATTGAATCTGCATGTATAACTAGGAAACACAATTGTCAGTATTCCAATATCTTAAAAAATATATTTTAACCCCCAACTTTAAAGCAGTAACATTAACAACACTAAATTTGCATACATGACAAAAACAAAGTAAACATTTCCTTTGGCATAGGACAACTTGATCTGGGGCCAGCACTGTGGCGTAATGGGGTAGGCCGCTGCCTGTAACCATACTAGTTTGAGTCCCAGCTGCTCTGCTTCCAGTCCTGGGAAAGATGATCCAAGACCTTAGGCCTCTGCTACCCATGTGGGAGATGTGGATGAAGTTCCCAGCTCCTGGCTTTGGCCTGGCCTAGCCCCAGCCATTGTGGTCATTTGGGGATTGAACCAGCAATGGAAGATCTATTCCACCCCCCACCCCCCCCAACCACACACACACCTTTCCTTCTGTCACTCTTCCTGGTAATTCATACCCTTGGAGACAGCAATGATGGTTCAAGGGGTTAGGCCCCTTCCACTCATTGGCAAAATGAAATGAATCTCCAGCTTCTTTAGCCGCTAACCTTGCCTGAGGCCACAGTGGGCCTTTGAGGAATTAACCCACAGATGCAGGTTCCCTGTTGTCTGCCTGTCTGTTTCTCAAATAAACAATTAATATAAATTTTTAAATTATTTAAATATTGGGGCCGGCACTGTGGCATAGCAGGTAAAGCAGCCTCCTGCAGTGCCAGCATCCCAGATGGGCGCCAGTTTGAGTCCCAGCTGATCTACTTCTGATCCAGCTCTCTTCTATGGCCTGGGAAAGCAGTTAGAAGAGGGCCCAAGTCCTTGCGCCCCTGAACCCGTGTGGGAAACCTGGAAGAAGTTCTTGGCTCCTGCCTTTGGATCGGCACAGCTCTGGCCATTACGGCCAATTGGGAAGTGAACCAGCGGATGGAAGACCTCTCTCTCTCTCTGCCTCTCCTTCTCTAGTAACTCTTTCAAATAAAAAATTCTTTAAAAAACTATTTAAATATAATTCCTTTAATGAATATATATTGTTTTTAAACAATTATATTATTTTTAAAGATTTATTTGAAAGGCAGAAATATGGAGAGGAGGAGAAAGAAAGGTTTTTTTTAAAAAAAAAAACAACTATATTATGTTAGAGCACTGAAAATCGAAGTTGCAGGCTTAACTTCATGTATTATAATTAATGCCTTCAGGTACTGATGAGCTACACTCCTGACACTCTTTAAAAGGCTGGCCATGTCAATATTGTCAAATTTCTACCTCATTCTTCCATAGGTTGTAAATGAGTCACCACAATGGAATAATATTAAGAACATAAAACTGTTCAATGTTTAGAATTTTCACCACTATATAAAGTAAAGTAGAAATGTCAAGACAGTAATTTTAAAAGCAAACTGAATTTGGAAAATTAGAGGGATGGCCATGGTGGAACAATGGGTTAAGTTGCCACTTTGGGTGCCTGTATTCCATTACAGAGTGTCTGGGTTCTAACCCCAGCACCAATTCCCACCCATTTTCCTCCTAATTTGCATTCTGGTAGGCAGCAGATGATGGCTCAAGTACTTGAGTCCTGCTACCCAAGTGGTAAACCAAGATGGAGTTCCTGGCTCCTGGCAACAGCCTGGCTTAGCAGTAGCTGTTGCAGGCATTTGCAGAATGAACCAGGATATGGAAGATCTCTCTCTGCTATTCTGCCTTTTAAGTGAATAGACTTCTTAAAAAGATGGAAAATAAGAAAAATACATTTTCCACAAACTGAAGAGAAAAAAGGGATTATAGATTTCATGTATTATGTAATTGTCATAGGAGCCACAAATTATCCTATATACCAAAAGAATGTAATCCAATTTTAAGAAAAAAATAAAATTCTTAAAAATTTCAAATAGTTAACAAATAGACAAATATACTGAAAATCTTAAGAGTTTTTATTAATTGCTGCAAACGGCATAACTATTCATCATGTAAGGTTCATGAAGCCTTAGATAGCGCATTTGGCTATACTCCACTGTGGATAAATTTGATAAGCCTGATAGTATGACAAAGGTCAAACAAAGATGTGTGTCATTCTTCAAAGAAAATTCTCTAATAGCAGCCTGAAACTAATAACTAGCCTCATAACAAAAATAACTCATTCACTTGTCGGAAAATATAACCTATTTTTTCAGTGGTTATGATTTATTTCCTTTCAAATTACATGGTTAAGCATATCTTCTCCCATAATAGGAATGGCTTTTGACATTTATATGCAAATAAAATCAGCAAGTTTTTAAAAAATCACAAGAGCTTTGACAGAAGAGACTCATTATGATAGATATGAAACTGTAAAATACATAAGGACTGTAATAACATACATGTTTAAAATTTTCTTAATCCAAAAATGGTTTTTATATAAATTACACCATAAGCATGAGTTAACAATCTACAAAATATTACCAAATGGATTTTCTAAAAGGTTTTATGGACATTAAAACTCAATTCAACTGCACAACAATTACAAACTTTTTTTTATTTTTAATTAAGATGAAATCATTTACAACGCCATTAGTGAAGAGTTTTTAAAGCTCACTTTGAATAGAAAATAATTTGTTTAAATTTTTAAAACTGTATTAATGATAATCACAAAATGTTTGACAGTATACTAATGAATAGTGTTATAAAATACTATTTTATTAATTTGTCTAAATTAAGCCATTTTAATAAACCCTGATTATTAAAACCTATAAAGGAAAAAAGGGGCATTTTTCCATGAGAAAGGAAAACCACCAGTTAATCTGCCTGTGACTGATTTGATCAGTTTATACTATACACATACACCAAAATACTGCACTACAGCCAATAAAGATGTATAAATATTACAGGTAAAACAAAAGCAAACACATAAAAATAAAATTGAAATTTTATAAGTGAAACAAATCTAATAATTTCAGAAGTATAGGCTCTTAAATCTACATAACATTTTATATTTGAAATAATCTCATAATCTAAAAAAACAGTATGTCCTCACTTTTAGTTCACTCATATCACAGAATGAAAACCTTAATACTTAATACTTAAAATTTAGACTCTCAAATTAGTAAATAATTCTCTCTATATAATACTTTTTCTTTTGACAGGTAGAGTTATAGACAGTGAGAGAGAGACAGAAAGAAAGGTCTTCCTTTCGCCGGTTCACTCCCCAAATGGCTGCTACGGCTGGCGCTGCGCCGATCCGAAGCCAGGAGCCAGGTTTCTCTTCCTGGTCTCCCAAGCGGGTGCAGGGGCCCAAGCACTTGGGCCATCTTCCACTGCTTCCTGGGGTCACTGCAGAGAGCTGAACTGGAAGAGGAGCAACCAGGACTAGAACTTGGGGCCCAAATGGGATTCTGGCGCCGCAGGCGGAGGATTAAGCAAGTGAGCCACAGCGCCGGCCCTCTCTCTATATAATATTTAAATAACATCTAAAGCCATATGTGAACAGCCCCTAATCATACAATCAAAATGAACTATTGTGAAAATGGTATTCAACCTTTAAATTTTAATTCTTCAATAAACGACAATGTCAACAGGAAGTTACTAAAACTGCAAATAAACTTGATAAACTGGGATTTCTGCAGCTAGGCTCAGAGGAAGCCTGTGTATCATTCGCCCCAGGATCCGGTCATCTCTTCTTTCCCACATAAATCAAGAATCATACTTATTGGCTGAGGTGGTTTTGGAGAACTGCCTCAAGCCATTCTATTAATAAAGAAGAGGTTTACTACTCAGAAGAAACAAAGTGTCCTCTGTCATCTTCTGTTGTCCAGTACCAAAGACATAAACCTGATCAAAGTAATCTCAACCCAAAGAGAAAAAGCACAGACTTTCCATTTCATCCAGTTCTCACATAACAGCCTCAACATCCCCATCATTTCAAATTACTTTAAAACTCTGGATTTCAAATAAATGCATGCAAAAAGCCACCTGGACATGTGTTAGAAGGTCGCTGGGCTGACTCCCAGAGATCTGATCTGTGGGTCTGAATCAGATAATGTGCCCCTCTAGATGCTGCCGCTGCCCCAGTACCAACGTCCAACAGCACAGCAGCGCTGCTTGAGCGAACTCTGCATCATGGGTCTACCACAGCTGAGCTTCTTTCCTGCTGCTGGACGCTTGTTTCCAATCGTATCTTACTATAAATACCATTTCAATAACCCCTTTTATATAATCTGAAATAATCTACCAGCTTCCTCTGGTCCTTAATAGATTTTGCCAACTAAATTACTACAACACACTGCCCGGCTACACCCCCACTCCCAGCAGGTGTTGAGCGCCAGCCTTGTCAACCTCAGCTTGTGCAGAGCATTGATTCTTCCTCTTATCAACTTAGGAGGAGGAAAAAGTTCTCATTTCTGTTTGCATTTCTTTGATTGCCCATGAAAATAAACTCTGTTCCACTTACTTATTATTTACTTATAGTTCTCCTGAGTAATTTGTTGACACTGTTTGACTTCCCCTTTTATTTCTATTGGTGAGTTTCTAAACTGTGTATCAGTTAATGCATTCTCTGTCATATTTTCTGCAATATGATTTTCTCGTTTGCCACTTAACTCTACCACGTTTGTATTCTTTGACATAAGAGTTTGAAAGGGAGTAACCCAATCTATTGATCTTCTCTTTCTGGTACCTTCCATTGCTATTATGCTGAGAAAACTGTTCCTAACCAAAATAAATTAATAACTTGCACACAGTAGTTTTCAACTTTTGTTCCTCTATCTTATTTAAATATAAAAAATTAGAGAAGCAGAGATTTTTCTCCCAATTGTGAACCAGCTTTCCATAAGAATATATAATGTCCTCAACCAAGGGTTAAAATTACAAATATAGGGGCCAGCACTGTGGCAAAGTGGGTTAAATCCCCAGCTTGCAGTGCCAATATCCCATACGGGCACTGGTTCAAGTCCCAGCCACTCCATTTCTTATCCAGCTCTCTGCTATGGCCTGGGAAAGGAGCAGAAGATGGCCCAGGCCCTTGAGCCGCTGAACCCATGTGGGAGACCTGGAAGAAGCTCCTGGCTCCTGGCTTCGGATGGGCCCAGCTCTAGCTGTTGCAACTATTTGGGGAGTGAACCAGAAGATGGAAGACCTCTCTAACTCTTTCAAATAAATAAAATAAATCTTTAAAAAAATCACAAAGATATGAGGATCTATTTCTAGATGTCTATTCTGCTGCAACGAAATGTGTAGCAAATCCGACATCAGTTGTGAAGTTGTTTCAATTAATGTACCTTTATCAGTACATCTCTAACATCTGTTAGATGATAAACTCTACCTAGACCTCAGTTCTCACAACTGTATGATGGGTCTGTGACTACTTCATAAGTCTGTCTTATGAGAAATTAACTGACAACACACACATATGAACATACTTCAAAAACCACACGCACAAAAAAATGTGAGTTATTATCCATATATGACCATAGTTTTACTGATGATCCTTTCAAATGATAAAATTTCAGGCAGAGGTTATATTAGCACCACACTTTAACCAACTGAGCTGACTGGCCAGTTAGGTAAAGGTTCTAATTTCTGTTAAAATCAACAGAAACACATCTTAATTACCTGTGAATGAACACTGTTAACATTACTGAAGATGTCTACTGGACTCAATGTGGTTACAAACATTTCTTGGGTAGAAAAATATTCCTTCAAGCTCATTTTAGTAAAGGGCAAAATAAGTTGATACCTGTTTGATCATCAAATAAAACAAGGTGGTGAAACACTCCTACACTTGATCTTAGCCAAAAGGCCGAGAAGCGATGTGAAACACTCCTTAAAGTCATGTCAAATTTTGGCTTCTTAGAGCTACATAAAATCCTCTGCATTCATATAGTCACTTTCAAGAATACACCCAATTTATTTTTTAGCCCCTTTAACAGGATTCCACAAAGAAAACAGATGACAGAATGGGAACAGTACATTAGGACCATTTTATCTCCAAAGATGCACAAACCCTATACAATGCCTGCCTGAATACAGAAGGAACTCACACAACAGAAAACGTTCCCATTCAAGTCTTAAGTTAAAAATAATTTTGGGAAGCCAGCGTTGTGGCACAGCAGGCTAAGCTGCTGCCTGCAATGCTGGCTTCACATATCAGAGCACCAGTCTGAATGGATCCCTGCCACCCATGTGGAGACCAGGGTGGGGTTCATGGCTCCTGGCTTTGGCCTGGCCCTGACCTTTCCTATTGCAGCCATTTGGGGGAATGAACCAGTAGTTGGAAGGTCTCCAGCTCTGTCTCTTCTTCTGTGTTACTCTGCCTTTCAAATACATAATCAATCTTTAAAAAAGAAATCATGTTTATACTATGACAAACATAATACCTGAAAGGTATTAGTACCACCCACACAATAGCCCAAAGGACCCTAGATTACCTATAGGATACACAAAATCAGACCATTTTTAACCTAGTAGTAAAGACATTACAGAACACCTTTCCTGATTTCTCCAATTAATAGGATTACAAATTAGTTGAAAAACTCAATTTTGAGGCTCAATTACATTTGTAACTTATTTTGGTAAATCGCTGGTATTACATTTGTAACTTACTTTGGTAAATCGCTGGTTTCCTGTTCACTGTCATGTGTGGTATCCAAAGAAAATGCATCTGAGAGTTCACTGGAGTTGGATTCTTGTTCTTCTGTTGGAAGTGCCTGGGACCCGGGGGAGCCACTGACATTCTCCCGCTCCCTTTTGACCCCTTCCTCACGCTGGTCACAGGGCGTCTGTAAATCTTTCTCGGTTTTATCATGGTCATCTTTGAGGGAAGACTGCTTGGCTTCACTAAGAGTCGATTTTCCTGAGATATTGAATAAGTTACCAAGAAACTGAAAGAAACTTTCTTTTGGCTGTCTGTCACCTTCTCCAGCTTTGGTATCTGAAGTGGAACTGGAAAGGTCGTTTGGCTTTTTGGAATCTTCCTGTGTTGAAAGAGTAATTGGCTTCTCCACATGGTTCCTTTTGTCCTCACTTTGGGAAATCTTTGGAAAGAAAATACAGAATAACAAAAATGATCATCTGAAAAATAAGACATGACACACTCTGTGCTAGACACCGGGACACATTTAAGAATCAGACTTACAGCTTCTGCTTCTCTGAGCAGCTTCTATATAATCTACCGGGAGCACCGTTAGCAAGACTTTACCGAAGCTTGGAGTACAGGCTGTAGAGAAGTGTGCAGCACATGTGGGCACCAGACAGGGGTAACCAGTCCAGAGGTGATGGAGGTGAGGACAGAAGATACAGCCAGAGGGATGCTTCCCACAAGAAGCGCACCTTCTGAAGGGACCCTCAAAAGTACCAGTGTGATTCCTGCATGTGTGTGTATTTAGTGAGGCACCAGCTTTTCAGGGAGATTCCTATGACTAGATATTCAGGTACAAAAATGAAGAGTGGGAGGTCAGTACACAGAGATAAGGGACATATCTTGGCAAATCTTATGTGTCTTTCAGTTGCCCTTTGTTATAACAGAGCTAATGGAGAACACCCTTGGTACCTTACATAACTAGCACCTAAGTAGACCTTATCATTTCAGCAGTGTGCTAACCCCTGACCCTGTCATATAATGCAAAACTGTTCCTCAAGACGACAAGATAGTAACAAGTGCTTCAATTCAGAGAAAGAGCCCACTGTTACCCCTTGCTGGTGAAACATCAAAT
This sequence comes from Oryctolagus cuniculus, assembly GCF_051225735.1. Lineage (NCBI taxonomy): Eukaryota > Metazoa > Chordata > Mammalia > Lagomorpha > Leporidae > Oryctolagus > Oryctolagus cuniculus. The sequence goes on along the minus strand of NC_142870.1, from coordinate 52,290,490 downwards.
CCTGACAATGCATTCAAGCAAATCGTTAACAGAGCTGAACATTCCTGCAGACAGTCAACTGTTCCGGTGTGCAGGTGCATTTTACCCACGCATAATTAAGTTGCTTGTAAAACAAACTCACATTCACGTGCCCTTCGTGAAAGGAAAAAATTGAGCTGCAGCAAAGAGCAGGTTGGCATTCTACCTCACACTCTCCTGGATTTCAAAAAGCTTCCGGCTTACGGGCCAACCCATTTTGCCTTCCAAACATGCTCACTCACATACTTGTGAATGGAATGCATGTTTAACAGTATCTGTCACCTGTCATGCTCACTAATCCTTATAAAATAAAAGCTCGAGTGAGTCAGGAAAAGATCAGAAACCAAGGGAAAATCACCGCAGGGCATTGTAGGTTCACAGCACAAAGTTTCATAAGACACGGATCTTCAGGAAGCAAGAGTGCCATTAATTACCATGTCGTTTGTTCACCTTATTCCATGTTTTCCTCCAAGTTCAAAACAAGTTAAAGGAGCATTCCACTACCACTAATACAATTTAGCATATGAATGACTGAGAAGCATGTAGGACCTATGAGCTCAGTAAACCAATTTCGAGTCATCAGTATTTTAAGTTCCTTAGGTGTCAGAGGGTATTTTTGAGTAAACATTGTGCATTTTTCTACGCCTTCCTATAACTTGTAAGTACAGTAAGAATCACACTGGCCTTCTAGAGTCCCCACAAGCCTCATCTTTTACGGGTTTCTATTGGAATATGATCCCTCTTGGCTGCACCGCAGCCAGCCAACATTTGGCTCCTTGGAAGAGACCACTCCTCACAGCAGCAGCATTAACAGTCTATCAACAGATTATATGCTAGAAAGTTTCTTAATGCTATGTATATGAAAGATACACACACACATATATATTATGTATATCCTTTTAAGTATTCTACTTAATTTGTTGTAATTTCCAGCTACGATATTTCTCCCTAGGTCAAAAGGAACATTGTGACATGAATAAAACAATATTACCTGTAACTAGTATCATCCTGCTTAGCCACTTCATCCAAGTGAACTATACAGACTGCTCATTAGAATATCAAAAATATTAGCAAAATGCTTTAGATATTTACAAAAGAGTTTTATAAGCTTGGGGTAATGATCTAAAAAAGGAAAATTAAGAAGGAGATTGCAGTTTTTGACATTATTAAACTAAGACAAGTCATTTCTGTCAAAAATACTATTGATTTCAGTAAATTCTGATTTTTATTTGACATTTCCTTTCAAAACGTAACAGATTCTTTCCACATAGGCGGTATGTTTTGTAACCTAAAAGAAGTTGTCACATTTAAACTTTTTAGTTACATATCATTAAAAAAAATCATGTTTCTCCTTACTCTTAACTTTCAGTTTTTTCACTATTCTAAAATCTCTATATTGTAAATTCACAAAAGAGCATTTTTTGTTGTTTCCTTAAGTGTCTCAGTTACTTAACTTTTCCCTCATAAATCTTTTAAAAAGTTTCAATCGGTAATTAACAAGAACATACCCTTAGCAATAAAAACGTTTCTAAATTTAGAAACAAAAACCTGTAGAAAAGAACATGGCCATTTAAAGTAAACACCTACAATAAATTCCATTTTCAGAGTTAACATTTTAAGTTTGATCTAAAGCAGCTGTTCCTGGTCCTCAGCTTACTCCAAAACGAAGTTCAGCCTGCCACAGGCCCTCCTTAGGTGGGGTCCCCATCTACCAGCCAACAGGCCTGTCTGCCATAGTTCCAGTGAGTGAACAGAATGAAAGCACTCAGGATTCAAGCAAACACTAACAACAGAGCAATTCCAAAGTTCTCAAAGATGTGGTTTTCTGCACACAGCATATGCATGCTACTGATGAAACATGTGCATCTAGGAATTTTTAATTTCTCCCTTCACACTAAATAAGTTATAAAGCAGTTCCCTCACCCAAGCTTATCCTTCCATTTACTCCTCTTTGCTATATATCCCATACAGGGAAATCTGGGGAATCATTAGGTGCACTGCAGAATAAAACTTGGTCCCAGCCTCCCAGGAGTTTGCAGTCCAGCAAAATACTCATCTTAAAAGTAGCTGTATTTGGTTAACAGCCTGGCCTGAAGCACACCATGTGGGCGCTGGTTCGAGACCCGGCTGCTCTACTTCTGGTCCAGTTCTCCTCTATGGCCTGGGAAAGCAGTGGAGGACGGCCCAACTCCTTGGGTCCCTGCACCCCTGTGGGAGACCTGGAAGAAGCTCCTGGCTCCTGGCTTCAGATCGGCGCAGCTCCGGCCGTTGCAGCCAATTGGGGAGTGAACGAGCGGATGGAAGACCTCTCTCTTTCTCTGCCTCTCCTCTCTGTAACTCTGACTTTCAAATAAATAGATTAAACTTAAAAAAGAAGAAAAGTAGATAAATATGCAATGCAGGACATAATTAACTTGACAGGGATGGGGAGAAACCATTACATGAAGGAGGTAAAAATCTATGCTTGCTCCTTAAGGGTGAAGAGAGCATCCTAGACACCAGGTATCACATGCACAAAGACAGTGAACTTTGCAGTATGTCTACTAAGGGAGGGGTGTGGCTGAAGAAGGCTAGAGCCAAGACAGGTGAGAATGAGGGCCCGTGAAAGAGAAGAGAGAGGGCAACAAAATATTTAGCTATCAACCACGTCGAATTTTGGTACCCTGGTGGTGTACGAGTCAAGATGCCTGATAAGCAACCAAATGCACAGCTTAAGAATGCAATTTGGCCACACAGTTTGTTCAACTGACAAGGAGATCAATGAAAGAACCCTAAGGTAAACAAGATTAAAAAGCAGGTACAAGAGAAGAAATCAGCAGCAACAGATATGCACGAGGCCCAAAGCAGACCAGGTAATTTCTTCCAGAATCCTGGTCTCCACAGGTAAAAACCTAAGAAAGCTTCCAAAATGGAGCAAAGAATGCCAAATGCCACTGCCAGATCAAGAAAGACAGGAACCTCCCTCCTCACTGATCTTCACACACATCAGGCACAGCCCTACCTCGGGAATTGTTCCTTTACTCTTCTCTCTGCTTAGAATGGTCCTCCCCCAGTAGCTCCTTGTAGGTGACTCACCCCGCCTCACCATCCTTAAAAGCCAGCTCCTCATTTAAAGATTCCCCTCTCAGTAACTTAGGAAACCCCTGCACTTTGAAACTGCTCACTATCCTTCTAATAACCTCCATGTATTTGCCAGTAAATGCGTACACACTAAACACACACACACACAAACACACACACCCATAAATATTTACTATCTGTTTCTTCTTCTAAAAAGTAAAATCCAACTGGAGTAGGGAGGTTTGCCTGTTTTATTCATTGCAGTATCCCTAGCACACAGAAACGTGTCAGACAATCAGCGGGGCTCAAGTATTTGCTGGAATAAATAAAGGAATGAAGACTATGGAAAATCTCTAGGAATGCAAAAGAAACTGTCCTACCAGCCCAGGAATTCCTGAGTCCAGTCCCAAAGTCAAGCTGTGAAGCAGTGAGTAGGGTACAAAGAAACAGAAACAGTCACGGAATAGCAGGGAACTCGTGAGAGATTTTTAAGTACAAAGAAGGAAAGACAAAGGTGACATTTTAAGTTCCAAGACGGAAGCAGTGGCTTTTTGCTCCTGTTTTGTGGACCAGCGTTATACTTGCTGGAAAAGGAGTGACTTCTGCAGGAGAAAGATGGATGACAGCTCCAGAAGACAAGGCTGAAGATGACGAGATGAAGAGGCCAAAACAGTCTTTCATACCCGTAATAAAGGGAAGGCATTAGCCGTGGAAGGAGGAGGGACACTTTCTCTCCCAAGTCAAGGAGGAAGGAGAGTTGCTAAAGCCTCTGCAGAAAATGAGCGAGGTCTAACATGCAGCTCTGATCTCAGCAGACAGAGAGAAAATGAGCTGAATGGGGGCTGTCAGGGTAGAGCTCAGGCTGGGGCTCCCAGAACAAAGACTTGAAGAGCGTTTCTGGGGAAGGCAACCCAAGTCAGCAACACACTAAAACTAGGCGTGCCAAATAGCAGTCAGAGTCCACGTAAACCTTACAGTATTGACCCGTTCGCTAAATGAAGAACACACTATTGTAGGTGTTTGGATAACAGTGAAGAAATACTTCTAAACCCCGGCTCTTGTAGGACCTACATTATGTGATGTAAGAATTCCTGTAGATCTAATCAGCACTGTTTTGTCACCTCTTCCACCAGCCTGCAGCAGGTGGTGGGTGCTATGCCAATGCAATGACTGGCACAGTGAGCATGGTCAACAGAACATCACCCAGTGAGCACTCTGTGAGCAACAGGGAAGCACCAGGCAACTCTGCCTTTACCGTCTCTAGCATGGGGATTGTGCCTCCTTTCTACCCCAGGCCTTCAGAGCACCGTGACACCCTCCTTCCCATACTTCAGCACACTCAGCTCTAATGAGCTCCACTTCCCCTCCGCCTGCCCCTGTGGCTAGCCCTGGCCGCTGTCTTTACTTCTCACTTGCTCATCTCTAACTCTGAATTTCAGACATTCGCCAGTGTTCAGTCTCACCTCTTGTCCTCTGGTCCCTACTGTATCCCTTTGAGTCCCCACAAATATTCACGTCTTCTCTATCCAGCTTTCCAACATGACCAAGAACTTTCAAGCTGCTTTCTCTTGTTCTGTGGTCACCCCTGCCCAGACAATGTCCAGTGTACCTTTCCCACACAAGTGACGGGCTTTTGCTTCAAAAAGCAGCAGGTGTACACACAGCTATAAGATTTAGGCTGCCAACAATGCACACTAACTTCATCTGGAAATCAGCCTGCAACTGCCCCGATTTTCCACAGCTGCGATCTCCAACCTTTCCCACAGCCCTAAAGCCACCTCCTGCACTGTGGCACCCCCTTACTCAGCACAGGGCTCTGCCCTCTTTCACTGAGAAGCCCCTCACTGTCCTGACTCCACCTCTCCTCTGCCTGCAGCACAACACAGGCCTCTGGCCGGCTTCCTTCACTTGCCCCCCCAAGCACAAGAGGAAGGATCCCATCCACCAAGGCTAACTCCCCTCCCAGGGCACCAGTTCATAACCCCTGGTGTTTCCTCAGGAACCGCATTTGCTTGTTTGCCCTTGTCTAAGTCTCTCCCACTCACAGTGTGTGTCCAAAGACTTCTCTCCTCACTACCAACCTCCTTAAAGTGGACTAACTTGTATCATCTTTTTTCTTTTTCTTTCCCATCACTCCTCAAGTCCATGCAACCCAGCTTCCTCCTTAATCATGCTCTAATGACAATCTCTCAGACACGGTCCTACTTACGAATTCAGGGTGAACTTTTTCTCTGTCCTGTTATTATCTGACATGTCTGCAGAGAGTGGCACTGACTTTCTTCCTAAATCATTATTCCTTTGGCTTCTATAACATTAGTCTTAGACTTCCCTTCCGTGAGTTTTCTTCAAGTTCACCTCTTTGTAACCATCCATTACATAACCCGTTCCTCTGATTACTAGCCTGGGCCTGCTTTACCTTCAGGTTCTTGGGAGATTTCATCTCTCTCAAATTCAATTAACCAGATGGTTCCCAGATCAGCTCAGGCTCCTAAGCTTTGGGCCTGTGTATTTCCCTATCAACCAGACATTAGTTTCCACTTGGATTCTGTATTGGAATCTCAAACCTAACACATCCAAAGCATAACTTGAACATGTTGTGTCTCTATTCTTTTAATTTTTTTTTTATAAACTACAACATTTCTCCACTTGTTCTGGTCAGACAAAAAACCAGGACACCATGACTCCTTCCCCAGAATACTGTCAATGGTAGCCTAGTTTCCTTGCTTCTACTCTTGTTTTCCACAAGTCTATTCCCTAGAAAAAGGCCAGAGCTGTTTACAGAAGTCAAACCTGATCATTGTTAAAGCCCTCAATTGACTGTTGCCCTCAAGATAAAATCCAATCTCCCTAGCATGGCATTCGAGGTCTTGGTGGATTAGGACCTTGTGGCCTTTTCTAATTTCATTTCTTGCCACTCACAAGGCCTGCAACATCTAATGGAATCATGTGCATTCTCATTCACTGTCTCCCTGTCTCTCACTACAGTGTCTCTTGTACACTGCTGTTGCTACTACTAGAACCATTTATCCTTTGTACTCTTTGCCTGGAAAGTTATCACTACAACTAAAGTTTCCCAGAATGAAAATTGCATATATAATCTTTCAGCGATATCCCTGACATCTTATGTCTTCCCCGTCACTATTAAGTGAAGGCAAACAACTTCATACCCTGTCATCATGAGAGAGACTATTACCTAAATAATTAAGTTACTATAATATGGCATTCAGAAACTAAACCCTGCTTCCTAGAGAGTTCTAATTTGCATTCCATCAAGACATCTGGCTGCCACATATTATTTGGCACATTTGTCTTAGTTGAAATCACCTCAGTTTCTGGGAAAATGTTATCTTGACTTCTTGACTGTATCTTGACTTATAGTTTAAGTGATACAAAAATCTCAAACAAAAATTATATTGATGTTTACCATAATGGATTTGGATTATAATCGGTTGTCTGATTAAAGTCCACAGTGACTACTGATACAAATTTGTGTCAACAATATTTCTCAATAAGTGCATTTTATGGTTAACGTTAAGGTGTAAAGATAAACCATACTCTTGCAAGGAGACTTCAAAAAGTTCATGGAAGATGGAATAAGAAGATAACTTTATTTTAATACAAAAAGGTGAAATTCTTACTTTTTCATAATATACAATTTTTTTACAAATATTTGAGGACCACTTATGTTTTTGGAGCAATTTGGCTTAAAAGACAACACTGTATCTTTATCTGTGATTTTTTCAATAAAAAACAAGAACAGGCAAGGTGAATTGGTCAGACAGCAGTATTTCAAAAAGTTTATGGGGAAATGAGATAAACAGTAAGTTTATTTTAGTGAAAAATTTTAAATTCATGCATACTTTTTGTTAGTATGTATTTTCCATAAACTTTTGGAGGACTTCTTATAAAGTATTTTACCCTGCCTAAGGTGGTTATGGGTTAATAAATGTTACTTGTAATTTTTTTAAAAACTTTTTAAAAACTTTTCCAAAGTACAGTTTATGGATTACAATGGCTTTTTCCCCCCATAACTTCCCTCCCACTCACACCCCTCCCATCTCCCGCTCCCTCTCCCATTCCATTCACATCAAGATTCATTTTCAATTATCTTTACATACAGAAGATTGATTTAGTACATATTAAGATTTCATCAGTTTGCACCCACACAGAATATAAAGTGTAAAATACTGTTTGAGTATTAGTTATAGCATTAATTCACATTGAACAACATTTTAAGGGCAGAGATCCAACATGAGGAGTAAGTACACAGTGACTCCTGTTGTTGAGTTAACAAATTGACATTCTTGTTTATGGCGTCAGTCATCTCCCTAGGCTCTAGTCATGAGTTGCCATGGCTATGGAAGCCTCTTGAGTTTGCTGACTTCAATCTTATTTAGACAAGGTCATAGTCAAAGTGGAAGTTCTCTCCTCCCTTCAGAGAAAGGTACCTCCTTCTTTGATGGCCCCGTTCTTGCCACTGGGATCTCACTCTCAGAGATCTTTCATTTAGGTCTTCTTCTTTTTTTCTTTCTTTTTTTTTTTTTTTTTTTTTTTTTACCAGAGTGTCTTGGCTTTCCATGCCTAAAATACTCTCATGGGCTCTTCAGCCAGATCCAAATGCCTTAAGGGCTGATTCTGAGGCCAGAGTGCTGTTTAGGACATCGGCCATTCTATGAGTCTGCTGTGTATCTCGCTCCCCATGTTGGATCGTTCTCTCCTTTTTTTTTTTTTTCTATCAGTTAGTATTAGCAGACACTAGTCTTGTTTGTGTGATCCCTTTGACTCTTAGACCTATCAGTGTGATCAATTGTGAACTGAAATTGATCACTTGGACTAGTGAGATGGCACTGATACATGCAACCTTGATGGGACTGTATTGGAATCCCCTGGCATGTTTCTAACTCCAGCATTTGGGGCAAGTCCAATTGAGCATTTCCCAAATTGTACATCTCCTCCCTTTCTTATTCCCACTCTTATATTTAACAGGGATCACTTTTCAGTTAAATTTAAACACCTAAGAATAATTGTGTGTTAATTAAAGAGTTCAACCAATAGTATTAACTAGAACAAAAAAAATACTAAAAGGGATAAAGTATTAAATTGTACATCAACAGTCAGGACAAGGGCTGATCAAGTCACTGCTTCTCACAGTGTCCATTTCACTTCAACAAGTTTCCTTTTTGGTGCTTGGTTAGTTGTCACCAATCAGGGAGAACATATGATATTTGTCCCTTTGGGACTGGCTTATTTCACTCAGCATGATGTTTTCCAGATTCCTCCATTTTGTTGCAAATGACCGGATTTCACTGTTTTTGACTGCTGTATAGTATTCTATAGAGTACATGTCCCATAATTTCTTTATCCAGTCTACTGTTGATGGGCATTTGGGTTGATTCCAGGTCTTAGCTATTGTGAATTGAGCTGCAATAAACATTAAGGTGCAGACAGCTTTTTTGTTTGCAAATTTAATTTCCTTTGGGTAAATTCCAAGGAGTGGGATGGCTGGGTCATATTCAGGTTTCTGAGGAATCTCAAACTGACTTCCATAGTGGTTTTACCAGTTTGCATTCCCACCAACAGTGGGTTAGTGTCCCTTTTTCCCCACATCCTCTCCAGCATCTATTGTTGGTAGATTTCTGAATGTGAGCCATTCTAACCTGAGTGAGGGGAAACCTCATTGTGGTTTTGATTTGCATTTCCCTGATTGCTAGTGATCTTGAACATTTTTTCATGTGTCTGTTGGCCATTTGGATTTCCTCTTTTGAAAAATGTCTATTGAGGTCCTTGGCCCATCTCTCAAGTGGGTTGTTTGTTTTGATGTTGTGGAGTTTCTTGACCTCTTTGTAGACTCTGGTTATTAACCCTTTATCTGTCGCATAGTTTGCAAATATTTTTTCCCATTCTCTTGGTTGCCTCTTCACTTTCCTGACTGTTTCTTTTGCAGCACAGAAACTTCTCAATTTGATGCAATCCCAAATGTTAATTTTGGCTTTGACTGCCTGCACTTCCGGGGTCTTTTCCAAGAAGTCTTTGCTGGTACCTATATCTTGCAGGGTTTCTCCAATGTTCTCTAATAATTTGATGGTGTCAGGTCGTAGATTTAAGTCTTTAATCAATAGACGCCGAGAAAGCATTTGGTAAAATACAACACCCGTTCATGATGAAAACTCTAAGCAAACTGGGTTTGGAAGGAACATTCCTCAATACAATCAAAGCAATCTATGAAAAACCCACAGCCAACATCCTATTGAATGGGGAAAAGCTGGAAGCATTTCCACTGAGATCTGGTACCAGACAGGGATGCCCACTCTCACCACTGCTATTCAATATAGTTCTGGAAGTTCTAGCCAGAGCTATTAGGCAAGAAAAAGAAATGAAAGGGATACAAATTGGGAAGGAAGAACTCAAACTATCCCTCTTTGTAGATGATATGATTCTTTATTTAGGGGACCCAAAGAACTCTATCTACTAAGAGACTATTGGAACTCATAGAAGAGTTTGGCAAAGTAGCAGGATATAAAATCAATGCACAAAAATCAACAGCCTTTGTATACACAGACAATGACACAGCTGAGGAAGAACTACTAAGATCAATCCCATTCACAATAGCCACAAAAACAATCAAATATTGTTGCAGTTGACAACAACTTGACTGAGAAAGAGACAGCGTGTAGGACTGGGCAAGGTCCCCCCTGGATTTCGGCAAGTAGGCCCCTCGGTGTTTTGTGTGCTGTTCGGTTCTGTGAGGGTGAGCACAGAACCCCCTCCTACGCCCCTTTCCTTGTCCTTGTCCTTGTCCTCAGTCTAAGTTACCCCAGGTTAGGCACACACCGCCCAGAAGTGTACGTCACTTCTCGGCTCCTCCTTTTACTTTCAGTTTGCCTGGCTAGCTCAGTCGGTAGAGCATGGGACTCTTAATCCCAGGGTCGTGGGTTTGAGTCCCACGTTTGGTGCCAGATGTTGCAGTTGATTTCTCAACAATGTTGCAGTGGATTCGTTTCTGAGAGGAGGAGCGTGGTGGGGGCAAGAGGCGCGGAGTCACCACACAGACCCCAGGAGTCGGGTGAAAGCGGGCTTGAGGCAAGCAGACTGCAGACTCGTTTATTTCAGTTGGTACAACATCTTATATAGCCAAGACCAGCCAATCTGGTCAAGGGACGGTCTATGCCCCAACCAATCACAGCCTGTTGCCAGGCAGTTTCCAAAACCATCCAATCATAGCCTGTTGCCAGGCAGGCTCCATTGCCAGGTGGGATTCAAAGCTATCCAATCACAGCCTGTTGCCAGGCAGGCTCCATTTGCCATGTGGGTTTCAAATCCATCCAATCACAGCCTGTTGCCAGGCAGGCTCCGTTGCCAGATGGATTTCAAACCCATTCCTGAGTAACTGGCGCTCGCTTGCCAGCGGCCACCTTGGCATGGCCTTCTGATTCCACCACAAAATACCTTGGAATAAACTTAACCAAGGATGTTAAAGATCTCTACGATGAGAATTACAAAACCTTAAAGAAAGAAATAGAAGAGGATACCAAGAAATGGAAAAATCTTCCATGCTCATGGATTGGAAGAATCAACATCATCAAAATGTCCATTCTCCCAAAAGCAATTTACAGATTCAATGCAATACCAATCAAAATACCAGACATTCTTCTCAGATCTAGAAAAAATGATGCTGAAATTCATATGGAGACACAGGAGACCTCGAATAGCTAAAGCAATCTTGTACAACAAAAACAAAGCCGGAGGCATCACAATACCAGATTTCAGGACATACTACAGGGCAGTTGTTATCAAAATAGCACGGTACTGGTACAGAAACAGATGGATAGACCAATGGAACAGAATAGAAACACCAGAAATCAATCCAAAGATCTACAGCCAACTTATATTTGATCAAGGATCCAAAACCAATCCCTGGAGCAAGGACAGTCTATTCAATAAATGGTGCTGGGAAAACTGGATTTCCACATGCAGAAGCATGAAGCAAGACCCGTACCTTTCACCTTACACAAAAATCCACTCAACATGGATTAAAGAATTATTAGAGAACATTGTTGTTTGTAATTTTTAATGATCCACTAGTCTTGTGATTTATTCTGAGACATTATAAATAACTTGTTACTAAAATTAGTTAAAAGCTGAAACTTTCCCCCCCTTTTTTTTTTGAGAGAGAAACAGAGAGAAAGGTCTTCCTTCCATTGGTTCACCTCCCCCCCCCCCAAATGGCTGCTACAGCCGGCGCGTTGTGCCAATTCAAAGCCAGGAGCCAGGTGTTTCCTCCTGGTCTCCCTATGCAGGTGCAGGGCCCAAGCACTTGGGCCATCCTCCACTGCCTTCCCAGGCCACAGCAGAGAACTGGACTGGAAGAGGAGCAACTGGGACAGAATCTGGTGCCCCAACCAGGACTAGAATCTGGGGTGCCGGCACCACAGGCGGAGGATTAGCTTAGTGAGCCGCGGCGCTGGCCAAAATTTCCCCTTTTCAAAGTGCTCCAGAATGGAATCGGTTATATCCATGGTATTACCTTCACTGTTTTTCATCTCATATAGTTTTTGATAAAGGAATTGAATTGTATTATTATTTAGTACACCAAATAAATGTCTTTAACCATAGGTAACTCAAGACAGTCAGTCATCTGCTATATATGTCAAAGAAAAAAATAGGTTAAAATTGCTGATCTAAATAAGAAAAATCAGTTATATCAGTTATATGACAGTCATAGATATGGACTGGAACGGAAGGTTGTTGATGGGCTTAGGGGCAATGGGCAGGAGACAAAATGGTAGAACCATTCCCAGCGGTCAAGAATGGGTATGGATAATTTGGTGATACCTTTTACTGGAATAGGGAATAGAGAAACAGAAGGGAGTTAGGATGTATCAAATCTTATAGCCAAGGACATCTGGGAGGAAAGGTCCGTCAAAGAATCACCTCTATCACCCTGAAGCTCAGGAATACACATTGAGCTGGAGGAACAAATGTGCACTGTGTCATATGTAAGATCTCTTAGATGAGAAAACAAGGAGAAAAGATGACATTACATGGGGAAAAAGTCATTTCTTCCAATTATAGTGTAAGGACTTCCTCAGTAAAGCACCGGGCCAGACTAAAATGCTTTTGATTCTTGCATAGCTTTTTGGAGGCCTGTCTAATGTTCTAAAAATCAGTATCTGACACCTGTGGATGCAAATTTTCTAACAATCTAGAATATCTACAAAACCCTTCATACTCAGTTTTCATTTTCACAAGTTCTCCATTATACCACAATGTAGGACCTTTCCAGGTCGACAGCAGCTTGAGGCTGCTCCAAGTCAATTGATACCTTACAACACACTCGCTATCCAAGGACTCCCAGATCTCAAGGCCCCAGACTGGCACCAGCTATACTGACAGGTCTGGTCATCTGGACAACATAGTGACACACAGTGCAATCTCTATTTCATGATAGCGTCCACTCACTATAGAAAGGCAGGGGTTTTCACTTCTGGCTGTAGCTCATTATTGCATGCCCTCTTGTATGCCTTTTCTTCAAATGCTATTCAGTATCACTCTTTCCAATGGCTGGTTTCTATGCTAATAACCCAGAATAAATCACCAAAGATTTATTTACCTCAAAGATTTATTTGTAAGTTTTAGTGAGACTTTATAAGGAAAGAAGGCAGCTATTTGACTAAGTATCTACTTTGTATACGAAGTAGGGAATGTGCAGCACATTACATGTTACCTCTGCTAATTCTGAAAAGCTTCTATGAGGAGCCAGCATTGGGGCACAACAGATTAAAGTGCTGCTTGCTACACGGGCATCCCATACCAGATTGCCAGTTCAAGTACTGGCTGGTTGTGATCCAGTTCCCCACGTATGTGCCTGGGAAAGCAGAGGAAGACGGCCCAAGTACTTGGACCCCTGCAACAAATGTGAGAGACCCAGATGGAGTTCCAGGCTCTTGACTTGGGACATTTGTTGAGTGAATCAACAGATGGAAGATCTCGATCTCATCCCTACCTCTCTCATCTGTCACTCTGCTTTTCAAATAAATAAATAAAAATCTTAAATAAACAAAAAAAGACTTCAGTTAAACAAAGATTGAACACTCCCACTACCCATTAGTAAATCAAGGTTCAGGGAGGTAAAGTAAATTGTTCAGTGTCATAAAGCTACCACATTCTGATCTCTGGGTTTATTCCCAGATATGTCTGGTTCCAAAGGGTGTGTTTGGTGTTTTGTCACCACAAATGTAATTTTGAAGCTCTTCCAAGAAGGTGCCTAAGCTGGCAGAGATGAAGAGCAGCATCCAACTAAGAGGCTCCAGACAATTCATTCCCACCACCAACAAAAGACCTCTGCTTTATTCCATTTATATTCGCACATGGGGTTGCGAATACAAAAAAGAACCCCTAAGTTTTAAAAAGAGCAGTCTGAAAATCTCTATGTTAAACTGATAAGAGAGTGCCACCACTATCTGCATCACTGAGAAAAAAAAAGATACCAAGCATTTATTAAGGCCATAATTTATTTAAAAACTAGTTCAATAATTAATTTTCCTCCAAGTAAGAAAACACTTAATGCATTTAAATTTCACTATTTCACCTCTGGCTAAGAAACAGTTGGAAAGAACTAATAGGAAATAAGAGTTACATAAAAATCAAAACATGAACTGAAGCATAAATTTAATATGTTAGGGGATTGGCATTGTACCATAGTGGGTAAAGCTGCCACCTGCATCACTGGCATCCTATATAGGTGCCAGTTTGTGTACTGGCTGCTCCACTCTGATCCAGCTCCCTGCTAATGTGCCTGGGAATGCAGTGGAGGATGGCCTAAGTGCTTGGGCCCCTGCTACCCAGATGGGAGACCTAGAAGAAGCTCCTGGCTCCTGGCTCTGGACTGGCCCAGTTCTGGAATATGAGGCCATTTGGGGAGTGAACCAGAGGTTGGAAGAGCTTTCTCTGTGTCTACCCCTCTCTCCCTCTCTCAAACTCTGCCTTTCAAATCAATAAAATGAATCTTAAAAAAAATAAAAATAAAAAGTTGATCTTGTAGAAATTAGGAGTTATAATGGTGTTTAAAAAATGTAGTATATTAACCTTACTACAAAGTTTCATCTTCTCAACATAGGCATTCATGTAAAGAACAATCAGTGACCACTTTTCTTCAATGAGATATTCTTGAGCTACTGATCTTCCATTTCTTCCAATTGATAAACAGTGGCAACCAAAAATAATTTTAATGTAGTTCTTTGCAGTAATTTACTTAGATGAAAAATAAGTGTTATGGGGCTAGCACCGTGGTGTAGTGGGTTAAGTTGGCACCTGCAGCACCCACATCCCAGATGCATGTTGGTTCAAGTCCCAGCTGCTCCATTTCCAATCCAATTCCCTGCTAATGCACCTGGGAAAGCAACAGAAGATGGCCCAACTGCTTGAAGCCCTGCCATCCATGTGGGAGACCAGGATGACTCCCTTGGCTCCTGGCTCCAGTCTAGCCCAGCTCCGGCCATTTTGGGAGTGAATGAGAAGATGAAAGACTTTCTCTGTCTCTCCCTCTCTCTGTAACTCTACCTTTCAAATAAATAAATCAATCTTTATAAAGAAGAAAAGATTCCAGAGCCTTCTCAAAAGTTGTACAATTAATTATGGGCACCAATTCTAAAATGAGCTCAGTTTTAGATTTTATATAAAGCAGATGCCAAGCTATGGAGAACAAGTGAAATAATCATCAATTCTGGGGACTCTGAGCTGGGGAATTTATAACCTATGTTCCAGATTTAATCATTTTATTTAGCTCATAAGTCATTTTTTGAGAAGACTTAATTCTTTTTATGCTGTAGGACTTTTGGTTTTAATAGGATTTCTTCTTGATAAATGCACTTTATGAATGCAGCTTATAACTTTAGTGCACAAAGGAGAAGAATTATGGTTACAGATCTGCCTCAGAATTCCTTTGCTTCCTCTCACTAGCAGGGTGAGTTTTGTCAAGTGAATTATCTCAGAAATCCAGTTTCATCGACTATAAAAAGGGATAAAGATTCTGATTAACATTGTAGGTAGGTCAGGGGAAGAAGCAGAAGCAACAGAGGACAGTGCCACAGCAGCGAAAGATGACACAAAGATAGACCAAAGGAAATTTGTGAGGAGAGCAGGACTTGGGAAGTCAAGTGTTTCAGTTCATTAAGAACTAAGAAAAGGCCACGGGATGTGGCGCGAGGTCACTGGGGACTTTAAGTGGATTGCTTTCATCCATTCTCTAACTACTTATTGGCACGTGTTTCTGGCACAGTACCAGGTTTTCCATGGTCGAGAGAAGATGGAGAGAAGTCAGATTAGAAAGCATTAAGAACTGAAGAGTGATTAAGAGTTTCACATGAAAGTTTTAGATAAATGGTAGGAGTGACGTCCAGAATACAGACTAAAAGAAAACTAAGCCCACAAAATGGAAAAAGGTTTTAATTTTATAAATTTAGAGAGAAACACAGAGAGACCTGAGGCAAATGGAAAGAAACCAGTGAAGACAGAGGGATGGAAGCAGTAGGCAAGGTGCAAGAGAAGGTTAGCCTTGGAAGGCAGGACTCTGCCTCTGAAACGAGTAGAAGGCAGCAAGGTACAACAATGTGCTTCCCTCTCTTTTGAACGCAGCAAGAATCAAACTCTACAAAACAAAGGTAGAATATGGACATAAGAACCTGATTAATATTAAAGAAATACATATCCCAGTAGAATAGATACAAGTGTCAAAAGCACCTCATATGTTCACAAGACAGCAAAGTCTATATAGAGTATAATTGGTATTTTAAGCATCAAAAATTTAGTGATGTCTGAAGACATCATAGTCTCTAAATGTTTAAAAAAAATACATTTTTGTTGCTTAAAACTATCTTATAACCAACAATCTTTGGCATTGTGTTTGGGAATCTCAAAGTCAAACACAAAACGCTGACCTACATAAACATGTTTATTAAACAAATCTGCTATGATTTGGATTCAAGAGAAAAATGCTGCATATTCTCCCCTTCCTACCTATCACAGGAGGCACTGTAAAATTCAAGTTAGCAGATGGAAGCACAGTAAGATGCCAAATTGCAGGGGAATTCTATGTTCAGAATACTCTTAATTACACAGAAAACAAATGACAAGCTTCATGCCACTTGCTAAATGAAAAATCTTCAATTGAGAGCTGGGTCTGTGTGGCTAAACTGAAAAAAAAAATCTTACTAGTTTTTCCAGAAGGTTTGAAAAAACAAAGAAATGTGGGCCAAAATGCTCAAGGTACTCCAGAGAGAATGCCATGGTGGATGCCTTCCCTTTCCATTATGAGCTAGCCAGAGCACCTATGTTTAAGGAACCGTATGGGCCTCAAATCAGAAAAGAAACAGTTCCAGAACTATGAGTGGTATTTATGTAGGGACCCAGAGATGAAAACAAAGTTATTGTGGCCAGTTAAACTAAGATACTAAGAATGGATAGAAAAGAGAGTTAGCATGGAGGTGCAATTGCTGTATTTACCACCATACATACTTACTGAATCCATAAAGCTGTGATGTTCTTTTTTTTTTCTTTGACAGGGAGAGTGGACAGTGAGAGACAGAGAGAAAGGTCTTCCTTTTGCCGTTGGTTCACCCTCCAATGGCTGCTGCGGCCGGCACACTGCGCTGATCCAAAGGCAGGAGCCAGGTGCTTCTCCTGGTCTCCCATGCGGGTGCAGGGCCCAAGCACTTGGGCCATCCTCCACTGCCCTCCCGGGCCACAGCAGAGAGCTGGTCTGGAAGAGGGGCAACCGGGACAGATTCCGGCGCCCCTACCGGGACTAGAACCTGGTGTGCCGGTGCCATAGGTGGAGGATTAGCCTAGTGAGCCGCAGCGCCGGCCGCTGTGATGTTCTAATGTGAATCTCAGTAGGTGGCAAAACAGGACTATTGGAAATATAAGGCTGAATGTGTCCAAGTTTGAAGCCTGCACTTTTTTTTGTGAAAGTGCAGCTGAAATAGCAGACCTACAGGTAGGGCTGAATGGGAAACCGAGAAGAGAAAGCAGGAAGGTTTGGGGAAGTTCCAGAGTGGGTACAGGGTCAATGACAGATTGAGAGATGGAATGACAGGGACTGATAACCAGAGAAACTCCAAAGTTTGAGATCCAGGAGTAACAGTCTTGACAGCAAGGAAACTGCGAGGGCAAAATATCACATAAGGCATTAGATGTGAAAATTTTGACTAGGGCAACTCAAGGCACATAAAAAGTGAAGAAGAGGAAAAAAACAATGGAGACCATGCAACAGCAAAGCAGCAGGTTGGCTACCAACTGGCTGCAGAAGCCAAGAAGGTACAGGATGTATAAAACCAGGCCACAGGAGCAACACTCACAAGGCAGTAATGAAAGGCAAGCAAGGTGATCCCAGTATTTTTCTTTCAATAGAGTAGATATTGCTATTTTTTTACTATGACTGAGAAGGCAGGAATAACAAAATTAAAGCAACTTTATCTTTGCCATTTTTAATGCGTTTTGACCTTAAAAAGGGATCATGAATAATGAAGAATTCAGATGATTTCTGGAGCCTTCTGCTGACCAAAGTAATTTACTCAGAAATCCCTGAAAAGTATAAACTTTCTCCTTGACTGACTGCCATAAATTGCATAAAAAGAAAGCATGTGCGACCAAAAGCCACCATTGTATATCAAAAGGTGATCACTCACCGGTACATTTGAAATATTTAATTTTTAGGAAAAGTACTATAAATAAGTCAGAACTGTTCAATGATTTTCAAGAATTTTCAACCACTCATAGATCAGTGGGTAGGTGTGTAGCTTACACCCTTCTCATGCTTGTCTTGTAGAACCAAAGATCAGTTTATATGTAGGTGCTTTTAAAAAGTTCATGGCAGAAATAATTAAAAGATGTTCATTTTGATTCCAAAGAAACTGAAATCAATGCATACAACACGTGTTTTTAAAAGTTCAAGAAAAATGGGTACGGTGAAAAACCTATGCCTGAATTTTGGCTTGCAGATGAGCTGCCAAAATACTTCCATCACATGGCAGTGACCTGTATGGATATGTTATTAACTTCTACCCACAAAAGCATTTTTAGATGACTGTACCATTTCAGAATACTAAGAAATCTAATATCATCTGAAGGAAAAGAGACCATAGCAAGGTCGTGAGATCTGATTTACAGATGGGCAAACGAAAGAAACAGCGCCTCAGGTGGTTAACGGCAGAGCAAGCAAACCCTCCTTAGTGCTCCTCTGGCTGGACCCCCATGCCCTGCCCCCACCTCAGGAGTTCCAGTGTGAACACAGCTGGGATCGATTTCCACATAAAGTAACACAGGGCATTCTTTTTAAAATGTACAATAACAATCAAAAAGGACAACTGAGCAGGAAGTTGAAATAACGTCTTGAAATAATTTAATTTCAAACTATACCTTTACTGCTTCTGATGAAAGTACATTTTCCTTTTTCTGACTTGCACTCCTGGGCTCATTTTCAACACTGAAAAATACAAACCACAGTTTCATTTGAAATCAAAAGAGAATTAGTAAACTTGTACAATTTCTGTATTTTAAGCCAAAAAAAGAACAGTCCCTTATCCACAATGTTCAAAGATTCATACACAAATGTTATATAAACACTATATAAATTTGAATCTCTTGAAATACACTCAAAAATGCTCATGCAGGACTCAAATTTTTGTGAGTTGACTGTGCTTCTGTTCTTTAGCTCTTCCTATTCTGACAATCGCTATCACAGCAAAGAGGCACATAAACAAAGTAGCAGCCATGTACACCAATCATAACCTTGCAAAGTGCTGGCATGCTGGCATCTTGTGTCTATACGGATTCTCCAGTATCTGATCTTGTTCAAAGCCCATGCATGTTGTTTCTATTTGGCGAATCATACACATACAGGTTCATCAGACTCCAAAACAGATGCAGGCATGTCTAGATCCAAATGAATCCCTGACGACATTTAAGAACCTGATTTTCTAGAGAGTCATTTTCAATTGCCTTTGGTCTCGAATATCCCACAAATACCCTATGTCATAATAAATAACTCTGCCTATCACACACATGTATGAAGGTACTTCAAAATGTTCACGGAAAAATGGAATGAAAAGATTGTTAGTGTATTTTTATGCAAAAAATTTTTGAAATTCATGCAAAGGTAGGTTCTTCAAAATGTTCATGGAAAATGTGTATTATGAAAAGAATATAAATTTCAAATTTTTTGCACCAACATACTTACCATTTAATTCTACTTTCCATGATCTTTTTGAAGTATCTCATATATTTTAAATATATTTATATAATCTGTGTTCATACACTATCTTATTTTTATCCTTTCCAAATCCTACACAAACCAGATATTTCCAGCTTAAATGTTATCATGAATGTCTACCAATTGCCAAGGATTATGATTGGCCTTGTGATGTACAGTAAGTTGGTCAGGGTCTTTGCAAAACTCAGTCTAGCTGGAGAGACTCAAACAGAAACTTCAACAGTTTTGGTAAGAGCTGTAACTGCTGAATGTACAAACTGCTAGGAAGCACAGAGGAAAGAAGGAATAACTGATTCATCCTGCTCAGTAAACATGCCCGCAGAAGAGGTACAAAGGCAGGGACTAAGAGGGAACGCGGTGTGCGGCGTTTTGGAAAACCACGTTCTGATTGTTTGTTTTTATTACAGGAGCACAGTACTTGGAACAGGCAGAGGTAATCCTGTAGGTGATGAGAATATGACCAGAGTTCAGAGTATGAAGAACTGGCCCAACTTGTTAGAGATTTTTATCTTTGCCCTACATGCAGAGGGAAGCCAATAGACAGCTGTTAGGGGACAAGGGAAGCAGGAGGACAACTGAGAGACATGCAGTCTTGTTCATCGATAGTAGAGGGACTGGAAAGAAGGTGTTACCAGTAATTCATATTAAAAAAGGACTTGGGGGCTGATGATATGGTATAGTGGGTGAAGCTACTGCCTGCAGTACTGGCATCCCAAACGGGTGCTGGTTCAAACCCTGGCTGCTCCACTTCCGATCCAGCTCCCTGCTAATGCACCTGGGAAAGCAGCAGCAGATGTCCCTTGTGCTCAGGGCCCTGCACCCATGTGGGAGGCCCAGGAGAAGAACCTGGCTCCAGGCTTTGGTCTGGCCCAACCCTGGCCATTGGGGCCATTTGGGGAGTGAACCAGTGGATGAAGACCTCTGTCTCTGCCCCTCTCCCTCTTCCTCTCTATCTCTGTAACTCTGCCTCTCAAATAAAAACAAATAATAATAAAAATCCCAAAGCAGTTGAGATAGAGGGAAAGGACACAATTTATGCTATTTCAGAGTGCCTATCAGTGCTATTTTGCTAACTATCCAAGGAATAAATTAACAGCAATGGTCAAAAGATGGGAAAACAAGATAAGAGATTATGGACACCTGGTAAATTCAAGTTCATTAAGTCCTAGACTCTAGGAACACACAGACCAAGGAGACACAGTCCTGCTCTTAAATCTTTTAAATGTTGATCGGAAAAGCAAATATATAAAAAAGATAACACATACATTATGTGTTAAACACATATGAAATTCTATAGTAAAAGATCAAGGGACAAAAGTAGAGAATACTGCACAAGAATTACAGCCTATATAAATAAATAAATGTATAAAATAAGAATATCTCAATGAACTGGTATAAGGACAAGAGGGTTCTTATCTCTTTTTTTTTTTTTCTATTTCACTAGCCTTCTCTTTTGCCACATGGTTGTTTATAAGTTGTTTGGGGTTCTTTTTTTTTTTTTAAGTATATGTGATTTGATACTGGTCTGCTTAAGCACAAATTAAAGAAAACCCACAGGTAAATACATGTACAAAAAGCATGTTACAAGGATTTGAGATATAATTAAGAATACTGACCTTGATGAATTTATAAATTCATTTTCTGACCACAGTCTATTTTAACCTCTTACGCCACAATGCCAGCCCCAACTATAGTCTATTTTAAATGACCAACCTTCAAAGCAAACTAAACATAGAACTTTTTTAGTTTCGTAGTTCTTCCTTCAAGATTCCTGACATTCTATTCATTTAGAGTATTTACATGACTCTCTGTAAACATACTGCCTTAACAAGACTGTAAAGGCACATGGCAAGAAAAAACAAAACAACTTAATACCAAAACCCTGCAAGAAACACGAATCTGAGTTCATGGGATTAAGAGAGAAAACCGTTTCAAGAAACTGTAATTACTTCCAAGGCATACTACAAACACAAAAATTCCTGATAAGCAGCAATAAATCAGCACATAAATCTCTGGAAAACAACTAAACAACTTACAGTTTAAAGCACCCCAAGAAATATTACTCAACAATTCTTAAAACTCTGAGGCATAGTCTAAGTTCCACGACCCTTACTACTAAACCAAAATTTTAACATGTGTTCAGTCTTAAAACAACTGATACATTCAAAAATTTTGGTTTAGTGCTTTTTCAAAAAAAATCATTGCTTTAACAATTTTTTCCTAGATTGAGTCCCTTTTAATCTCTTATTAGTACTGTTCTGTTTCAAGCCATTGTTCGCACAGCTTTCAAAGTGTTCTTCAACCTGATCATGATATTCACTTGTTAGAAATACCTTCAACAACTCTCTAACAGTTAGTGAATAAAATGAAGAGTCCTTAAGACTGATGTAGAAAATTATTCATAACCTGGCTTCAGGCACACCAGCCACACAGAACTGCTTCACATTGCTACAGTATGGCAAGTTCACAGCTCCTCAAAGCACCTTCTCCTGCCTACAGTATCGTTCCCTACCCTACGCAATTCTTAATCCTTTACAGTTTACTTCTAGCTTTACCTCTATTTTGTGTGTTCCCACTAAAGCCAGTGATACCACTTATGCATTTACCTCCCTTTATTTTAATGGCCAGTTGGCCAGTTGCCCACTTGCCCCGCTAGAAAATGAACTTACTAAATTCAGAAAATGCAAGGCAGGTGTTGTGGCACAAGAAGTTAAGCTGCCACTCTGGGATCCCGCATCCCATATGGGAGTGCCTGGTTTGAATCCTGACTACTCCACTTCCAATCCAGTTTCCTGCTGGTATATACCAAGGAGGCAGCAGATCATGGCTTAAGTGCTTGGATCCCTGCTTACCAAGTGGGAGACCCAGATGGAGCTTCGGGCTCCTGGTTTCATCTCTGGATATTGCCAGCACTTGGGAGTGAACCAACAGATGAAGAGATTCATTCTCTCTCTCCCTCCCTCCCTTTCAAATAAATGAAATATAAACATCACAAGGAAAAAAAAATAAGATATCACTCATGCCTGTGTCCCAGAGCCTAACACTGCACCAGGCATTGTGAAGGCACTCACATACTATTTAAGTGAATAATACTAAAGTAAACTAACAGTTTATCCATTTGCACATGGTTTACCTTAATCTGAAAACACTGGTCTCCTGGGAATAATGTGATACGACACACTATTATTCCTTAACTGGAGAGTATATGGGTCTCTTAAAAGAACATACCAGCCATTTCTATTCTGCATCATCTTCCTTGAAAGAAACAGAAAGGGGAGAGGGGCTGGTAGAAAAACATGGCTTAACAAGGTCATTTTCAGCTGATTTAAAAATAAAACAAATAATATTAGAACACAGCATCCAAGGACACTTAGAGCACTGAATATTCTGTATAGTGAAAATATAACAGAAAAGATTCACAAGGTTTTAAGTGGTGCTTTCAGACTCTTCAAACCGTGAAGGAAAGAAAAATGCACTCAAATCCACATGATCTCAAACTTTAGGAAAGACAACAGCCCACTTCTATTGTTTGCTCACAATTCAACCCCCTTGGGGGGACCCAGGGATATTTCAATAGCAGTATTTTTAGAAAGTACACACTTTACTCTCTGCAGGCGGTGAGGGACAAGAGTCATAATCACACGTAGGCACAAATAAAACCACCCTGCATTTCTAGATAGCTTCATCTTAACTTAGCTAACAGTAACCCGGAAACTTGGTCTTCAAAAAAACCCAAACATGAAGGTCCATGTAACACAAAATCTCCTGATTTTTAAAGTAACCTTATTTACACCAAAACTGAAATCTAGTAATTCAATGTATAGTCTTTAAACATTATTTTATGCCAGACATAAAACAAACCTCTGTGATATAAAAAACAGAGCACATCAACATTCTAAAGTTCAAATAATTTAGAGATCCTAACCCTTCACAGATATTCTTATTATATATACTCTTATTTTTATTATATTCTAACAATATGCTCTAATAGATAAGAACCAGAAAACCTGGCCCAAGAACTCACTCACCCACCCAACGCTTGGATGTGCCTAGCATTGTTCTCAATGCTAGGAGTTAAGCAGTGAACAACCCAAGCAAATTCTTTACCTTCATTCTTCAGCTCCTCGATCTAACAAGGTATTTCAAAGTTTGTGGAAGGGTGGGTGGTATAGAATGGCTAAGTTGCTGCTAGGGGTGCCTGCATCCCATATGAAAGCGTCTGGGTTTCAGAACACACTCTGCTTCTGACCCAGCTTCCTGCTAACGCACACCCTGGTGGCAGCAGATAATGGCTCAGGAATTTGAGTCCTTGCCACCCACGTAGGACATTCCAGTGGAGTTCCAGGCTCCTGGCTTTGGCTTGGTCAAGTCCCAGCTGTTGAGGACATTTGGGGAGGGAACCAGGGAATGGAATATTGTAGTGTGTTTGTTTCTCTGTGTTGTGCTGCCTTTCAAGTAAATAAAAATAAAACTTTTAGAAGTTCATGGAGGAGCCAGTGTTGTGGTACAATGGGAAAAGCCACTACCTGTGATGCCAGCATCCTATCTGGGCATTGGTTCAAGTCCCAGCTGCACCACTTCTGATCCAACTCCCTGCTAATATGTCTGGGAAAGCAGCAAAGGATGGCCCAACACAAGTGCTTAGGCCCCTGCACTCAAGTGGGAGAGCTTGAAAAAGCTCCTGGCTTCAGTCTGGCCCAGCCCTGGCCATTGTAGCCATCTGGGGAGCAAACCAACGGACAGAGGCACATGCGCGCTCTCTCACTCTCTCTCACTCTGCTTTTCCAATAAATAAATCTTTTTTAAAAGTTTATGGAAAACAGAATTGAAATATAAGCTTATTTTGGTGAGAAATGTTTTTTTAAATCCATGCATGGTTTCTTCATAACACACATTTTCCGTGTACTTTCTGAAGACCCCTTCTGTATGCTTCAGAATTAGCTGAGCAACTTTGTTTCTAAAACGGATTTCTGATGCTGAATATCAAGAATCCAACTGCAGTGGGGTCCTAGGAACCCACACTTTAAGCAACCACCCCTTTTACCCTGAGTTGTTTGGATGCAGGTCACCCTCTGACCATATTCTTGATACACAGTGATCTGAGTGCCTCTCTGTACTCACTCCCACAGGCAGAGTGAGCCAGACAGCACAGATCCCCTCCTCTCCGTCCATACCAGACTGAAGCCTGAGGGATGCTGCCGGACAGTGCCTCATGCGCTAAGAAATCCACTCCCCAGGGCACAGCGTAACCCACAGGGAGAGAGATGAAGGCACAGAGCGAGGGCAAAGCTCTCTCCTGTAACACGCCTGTTGGGTTCCTGCTCTTCCTCCGATGCCTTTTATCTCACCCATCACAATAGTGGCTGCCTGAGCAAACTCTACGTCCGTAACCTCCTTCCAAAGAAAACCTTCCCCTCTTCTGTCTGGAGGCTGAAGTGGATGATTTCTTTCCATTTCCGGAGAGGAGGTAATTATGAGCAGGTCTAAACGTCAGATCACTTAACAGAAGGTAGTCCCGATCTGGGAGTGCCCTTACCGGACCCTCGCCCAGGGACATGCTGCCATTCCCAGGGCCCCTGGAGAACCTGCCTCTCCTTTCTCCCGCTCCCACTCAGTCCAAATTCTCTTCCCACTGTAGATTTTTCACTTCCACCACACAAGGTAGAGGACACAGCACTGATGTGGAGAACAGGGAAAGGGAATCAGAGCAACCGTATCACTTTCTATTTCCCACTGGAATAACACTGCGCTGGCTCCAGGAGCCTGACCTGCTAAGCGGCAGCCCCTCTCCGCACCACAGCTTCACTCCTCCTCTCTCCTTGGGGCACACCACATTGCAGCTCACCTCAGAGCCCACCTGACCAACTGTGGTGAGGAAAGTCCACCACCAGGCGGGAACCTGAAATGTGATCCAGTCACAGTTCAGTCCACCAGGTGTCTTTCCCTTGAACTAAGTGGAAAAATAACGTAGAACAAGAATGAGTCTTGTACCAAGGCACTCCTTTTCCCACGGTCATTTGTAGAAAAATGCCTTGCAGAAACTCAAAATGGGCATTAACTACATGTCTATTTCAGGGATAAAAGGCACTTCAGTCAAGACTAAACTTTCTTGGATCTGGGTTTACAAGCATGTGAAAAGAAAGGGTTAGGATAGCTAATAGGAGATCTCTGCCATGCAGAAATACGCATACAATCCCACGCAATGGGAAGGCGAGTGGGAAAAGCAGCAGGCAGACTAACTGAGGCTTTGTGGTAAAGGAAGAGAAGCAAAATGAGGAGGAAACCAGCTCAGAACCAAATCTGTATCAGGACAGAAGCAAAGAGGCAGAAATGCCTACTGGGCCTTACATTTCCTATTTACTAAGACTACTCCAGGCGTGGTGTCTATTCCCTTACACTCTAGCATATTCTTTTTTTTTTTATTTTAAAAATATTTGCATAGTATATTTGATTTATAAATCTTTTAATCTAGGTCCCCAGTTGATAATAAAAATATAAAAAGTATAATTCTATATTTTACTTCCTAGTGTTTTAAAATCTTTTGTGCTTTTTAAAATAGAGAACACAATGCCATGAAATGAAAACAGTAGTATTTATTATAACCCACATTACTTGTCAATGATTGTAATATTTAATGCATTTTTACTCCTATATTTGTGATGCTATAATTTATTTATACAAAGATATTCTATCTGAAAAAAATCCTTTCTTGTCTGTAATTACAATCACATAAAGTCACAACTTTTGAAACATACCATTTATTAAGATATCTAGAATTTCAACAGCTAATGCCAGGGGTAAAGTTTTATGTTGATGAGTGCTTGAAAAAGATATATAACCTCAGTTAATTTGTGAATAAATTTTATTGGTCATTTTTCCATAGTTCATAATCATTTCTTTCAATAAAATATGAGAGTAAGAGGTACATGGAGGTGTTAGTATTGTTCATTGCACACAGTTATTTGACCATTTCCCATGATAGTCATTCTTATGTCCTCAGTTTTCTACAGAGCAAGTACACCAACACAAAGCAAGTACATACAACAATGGACTAGAATTTGCCAAACTTCCAAAGAAAAGGAACAACACATACTTCGTGTAATAGTTTAGGTTCTTCACCAATAAACAAAAAAGGCTAAAAGAGTTCTTGAAAGGGTGGCTAAAGAGCATCCATAAGTTGCTGTAATATTAACTGAAAGCTCTTTCACATTCATGAAAAAATAAAAAAATAATTAGGCCCAACATAATTTTCCTTCCCCTATGAAATACTTCTTTAATGGGAAGATTATCTCATATTTCAGAAAAACCTCCCATATCCGACTTATACATTTATTTCACTCTGTAATACAAGTCATCAGACAACTAAACTTCCCAAACTGGATGACCCTTCTTCATCCTTTCTATGTATTTGCTAAGCCTGCCACAAAGCATGTTACAGACAAGATGGCTTAAAAAACTTTCTGCTTGTCCATATGTAGACATTTACTGCATTCTAAATAAGGTTTCTAATCTTAACATAATTCATAAGGTACATTTATTTATTATTTTAATTGTTTCCCTATCTTATACTCTAGTCTAAAGCACACAAGTTTTGCACACTAAGCAGTTGTTCACCACTCAATATTTCTTTCCTTAAGCTTACAAATGCAGATACTTGCATCTTTTTTTTTTTAATTTATTCTTTTTTTTTAACTTTTGTTTAATGAATATAAATTTCCAAAGTACAGCTTATGGATTACAATGGCTTTCCCCCCATAACGTCCCTCCCACCCGCAACCCTCCCCTTTCCCACTCCCTCTCCTCTTCCATTCACATGAGGATTCATTTTCGATTCTCTTTATCTACAGAAGATCAGTTTAGCATACATTAAGTAAAGATTTCAACAGTTTGCTCCCACACAGAAACATAAAGTGAAAAATCATCACTCTAGCATATTCTACCGCACAGGTCCTTAAATGCCATCTAGACTTTATCCCCAGACCCTCCCAAAGGGTCTGCTTATGCTGCAGGGGTCATCTACATTTCCCAGAGGGCTTCCTTAGAAACACAGCTTCCCATGACATGCTCTGCAGTTCTGTCTGCTGCACTCTACCCTGCAGGCACATTATGGCTTACACTGACTCTGTACTGGCCGGCAGCCTTATCCAGCCGGTCCAATTCTGCTTCTATGGGGGCAGGGGGGAACAGTTCCACACCAATGGCTTACAAACAACCATCTGGAAAACTATCCATTCATAAATGGTGACTGCCAGCAGTGGAGTGGTACTTATTTTTTTTAATGACGATTAACAGAATATAAAACAGGTGGTTACAGCACTATTTCTGGGCTTCAAATTAAAAGGTAACTAAAAGCTGCAATTTTAAGGCAGTCAAACAGCATGTATTTTAGCTCAAACATCTGGCACACGAATGATTTCAAAACTCTTTGGAGAGAAATTGGGAGAAGGGAGAGAGGTAATGAATGGGACCATGAGGCCCCACTACTTGGCACCCAGGCTCAACAGATGCTCCTGTTCTCCACGATGGAGGCCCTCTTCCATAACTCGTGGATCTACTGTGAAGTTACTTTATTTCCTGTATCCCAGTGCATGCTTTGAAACAAGACCCGTAATTACAGTCCAATCACAGGCCAGAGTGTGTGTCTGATGTGGACTTGAGCGGCCTGGCAGGTGTGTGTCATCAGGGACTGCTCTGTTCTTCCCAGGGACCTCTCTCCACTTCAAACCCTTCTGTTTTGGAACACTGGGTACCCACCTCACAAGAATCAACACCCTAAGTCCCTCACTGTGATGTGAACACAGGAGTTTTCTAAAACATTGTGCTAAGCCATTTATCACTCAGCAAACTGTAAACCGAAGCCCCTTCCTGCGGACAAACAGGCAAGACCCAGAGCCTTCCTGAAGCCCAACCACAGCCGACCCCACCTAAAACCAAGAACTTTCCTCCTCAGAAAACTGGTTCAGACAAAGGCAGAAAATACAAGGGAACCTCAGAAATTTGTGAAAAATACACATTTTTAAAATTCCATTTTTCATTAACTTTTTGAAGGTCAAATATCCATTACTACATATATAAACACAGACACAAAGCTATGTCAATATGACACTTTTTTCCTCAAAGAAACATTTATGTAATGAGTAATTTCATAAGTACAACTTTAGGAATATAGTGATTCTTCACACCACACACACCCATTCACCCCCAATCCCACACCACCTTCTCCTCCCTCTCCCATTCTCCATTAAGATTCATTTTCAATTCACTTTATACACAGAATACCAACTCTATACTAAATAAAGATTTCAACAATTTGCATGTACATACACACAAAACTGCTTGAGAACAAGCTTTACTGTTAATTCTCATAATACAACTCATTGAGGACAAAAGTCCTGCATGGGAAGTTAAGTGCACAGTGACTCCTGTTGTTAATTTAACAATTAACATTCTTATGTATCATGTCAGTGATCACCCGAGGCTCTTGACATGAGCTGCCAAGGATATGGAAGCGTTTTAAATCCAAAAGCTCCACCAATATTTAGACAAGGCCATAAGCAAAGTGGAAGTTCTCTCCTCCCTTCAGATAAAAGTGTATCTTCCTTTGATGGTCACTTCTTTCCACTGGGGTCTCACTCACAGAGATCCTTCATGTAGAATATATTTTGTCGCAGTGTCTTTTTTTTTTCATGCCTGAAATGTTCTCATGGGCTTTTCTGCCAGACCAGAATGCCTTAAGGGCTGATTCTGAGGTCAGAGTGCAATTTAATGCAATTGTCATTCTATCAGTCTGCAGTGTGGACTCCTTCTCATGTTGGAACATTCTTTTTAATTCTATCTATTGTTATTACCAGATACTTGATTTTATATGACCTCTATAACACTTAATCCTATCTATATGACCACTTTAACACGTAAGATGGCATTATTAATCACCCAACTTAATGGTATTTGGAGTTCCATTTCAAGTTTTTCAACTGTACCCTTAAAAGTCAGTCCATAGGAATGTATGCAGAACTATACAGCTTTACAGTTAGAAACTTCTTCCTCCCTCACTTATTAGCACTATTTTTTACTGAGACCTATTTTCAATGGACTTTTTACAAAGATGACTATGTTAAGAATTCAACACATAGTATGAAGAAAAAAAATCTGTTCCTCAGCAGTCAAGACAAGGGTTGTTCAAGTCATTGCTTCTCAAAGTGTCAATTCCATTTCTACAGATTTCCTTTTAGGTGCTCTATTAGTTATCACACATCAGGGAGAACATATGGTATTTGTCCCTTTGGGAAAGGTTAATTTCACTCAGCATGATGTTTTCTACATTTCACCCATTTTGTTGCAAATAACCATTTTTTTCTTTTACCTCTGTGTAGTATTGCAGAGTACATATTCCATAATTTCTTAATCTACTCTTCAGTTGATGGGCATTTAGGTTGATTCTATGTCTTAACTATTGTGAACTGAGCTCCAATAAACATGGAGGTGCAGATAACTCTTGTTTTCTGATTTCATTTACCTTGGGTAAATTCCCAGGAGTGGAATGGTTGCATCAAATGGTAATTCAGACTTCTTCGGTATTTCCAAACTGCCTTCCATAGTGGTATTACCAGTTTACATTCCCACCAACAGTGGATTAGGATACCTTTTCCCCCACTTTCTTACCAGCATTAGTTGTTTGTTGATTTCTGTATGAAAGCCATTCTAACTGGAATGAGGTGAAACCTCTTTATGGCTTTGATTTGCATTTCCCTGATGGCTAGTGATCCTGAACATTTTTTCATGTGTCTGTTGGCCATTTGGATTTCCTCTTTTGTTTAAGTCCTTTGCCCATTTCTTAACTGGGTTGTTTGTTTTGTTGTTGTGGAGTTTCTTGATCTCTTTACATATATATTTTGGTTATTAATCCTTTATCAGTTGCATAGTTTGCAAATAATTCTTCCCATTCTGTCAGTTGCCTCTTCACTTTCCTGTTTCTTTTGTAGCACCTACAGTAGCTTCTCAATCTGATGTAATCCCATTTATTAATTTTGGCTTTGATTGCCTGTGCCTCCAGGGTCTTTTCCAAGAAGTCTTTGCCTGTGCCAATGTCTTGATCTATAGTAATCTGAATGTGTCAGGTCATAAATTTAGGCTTCAATCCATTTTGAATGGATTTTTGTGTAAGGTGTAAGGTAGGGGTCCTGCTTCATACTTCTGCATGTGGAATTCCAGTTTTCCCAGCACCATGTATTGAAGAGACTGTCCTTGCTAAAGGGATTGCTTTTAGCTCCTTACTCTAAGTTGGTTGTAGATGCCTGGATTAATTTCTGGCATTTCTATTCTGTTCCATTGGTTTATCCATCTGTCTTTATACGAGTACCAGGCTGTTCTGATTATAACTGCCTTGTAGTATGTCTTGAAATCTGGTATTGAGATGCCTCTGGCTTAGTTTTTGCTGTGTAAGATAGCTTTAGTTATTCAAGGTCACCTGTGTTTCTAAATGAATTTCAGCATCATTTTTTCTAGATCTGAGATGAATGTCTTTGGTATTTTGATTGGTATTGCACTGAATCTATGAATTGCTTTCAGAAGAAGTACATTTTGATGATGATGATTCTTGTAATTCATGAACATGAAAAGTTTTTCCATTTTGTTTTGTTTTCTTCTATTTCTTTGATGTTCTGCAATTCTCATCATAGAGCTCTTTGACATCCTTAAATTATTCAAAGGTATTTGATTTTTTTGTAGCTATTGTGAGACTGTTCTTGCATTGTTTGAGTATACAAAGGCTGTTGATTTTTGTGTATTAATTTTATATCCTGCTACTTTACCAAACTTTTCTATGAGTTCCAATAGTCTCTTAGTGGAGTCTTTTGGATCCCCTATATATACAATCATGTCAACTGCAAATAGGGATAGCTTGGCTTCCTCTTTCCCAATTTGAATCCCTTTGATTTCTTTTTCTTGCCTAATGGGTCTGGCTAAAAGTTCCAGGACTATACTGAATAGCAATTATGAGTGGGCATCCTTGTCTGGTTCTGGATCTCAGTGAAAATGCATCTAACTTTTCCCCATTCAACAGGAAACTGGCAGTGGGTTTGTCATAAATTACCTTGATATTGTTGAGGAATGTGCCTTCTAAACCCAATTTGCTTAGAATTTTATCATGAAATGGTGTTGTATTTCATTAAATGCTTTCTCTGCATCTATTGAGATAATTATATGGTTTTTATTCTTCAGTTTGTTAATGTGATGTAGCACATTGATTTGCCAATGCTGAATCATCCTTGCATACCAGGGATAAATCCCACTTGGTCCAGGTGAATGACCTTTCTAATGTGTTGTTGGATTGGTGAGAATTTTGTTGAAGGTTTTTGTGTCTATGTTTATCAGGGAAATTAGTCTTTAGTTCTCTTTCTCTGTTGCATCTTTTCCAGATTTAGGAATTAAGGTGATCCTGGCTTCTTAGAATTTGGGAGGATTCCTTCTCTTTCAATTGTCTTGAATAACTGCGAAGATTGTAGTTAGTTCTTCTTTAAATGTCTGATAGAATTTAGCAGTGATGTCATCTGGTCCTGGCTTTTCTTTGTTGGTAGAGTCTTTATTACTGATTCAATTTCTATCTTGGTAATGGTTCTGCTTAGGTTTTCTATTCTTCATGGCTCAATTTAGGTAGGTTGTATGTGTCCAGAAATCTATCCATTTTTTAGGTTTCTCAGTTTGTTGACATACACCTCTTGTAGTAATTTCTGATGATTTTTATTCCTGTGTATGGTATATTTCCTTTTTCATCTCTAATTTCATTAAATTTGAGTCCTCTCATTTTTTTCTGGTTAGTTGGAACAATTAGGGTCTCAATTTTGTTTTTCAAAAAAAAAAACAGCTCTTTGTCTTGCTGATCTTTTGTATTGTTTTCTTTCAATTTTGTTTTCCTCTCTAATTTTAATTATTTTTCTCCTACTAGTTTTGGATTTGGTTTGCTGTTGTTTTTCAAGATCCTTGAGATGCACTCATAGCTCATTTATTTGGTATCTTTCCAATTTCTTGATGTAGGCACTGATTGCTATCAACTTTCCTATTAGCACTGCTTTGGCTGTATCCCATAAGTTTTGATATGCTGTACTGTCATCTTTGTTTCCAGAAACTTTTTGATTTCTCTTTTGATTTTCTTCTATGACCCACCGTTCATTCAGGAGCACGTTATTCAGTCTCCATGTGTTTCTCTATGTTCTGGAGATTCCTGAGTAGCTGATTTCCAGATTCACTGCATTGTGTTCCCAAGAATATGTATGGTAGGATTTTGATTTTTTTTTTTTTAATTTCCTGAGACTCGTTTTATGGCTTAGCCTGTGGTCATTCCCAGAGAAAGTTCCATGCACTGCTGAGAAGAATGTGTATTCTGCAACTGTAGGATGAGAAGTGAAGTTCTGTAGATATCTGTTAGGTCTATTTGGTTTATAGTGTTATAAGTACTGCTTCCTTGCTGAATTTCTGTCAGGTTAATCTGTCCATTGCTGAAAGTGGGGTATTGAAGTCCACCATTACTATTGTATTTGAGTTTATATCTTTAGATCCATTAAAATTTCTTTTAAATAGCCTGGTGCCATGTAATTAGATGCATATATTTTTTTTTTTTTTGACAGGCAGAGTGGACAGTGAGACAGAGAGAAAGGTCTTCCTTTTGCCGTTGGTTCACCCTCCAATGGCCGCCGCGGCTGGCGTGCTGCGACCGGCACACTGCGCTGATCCGATGGCAGGAGCCAGGTGCTTCTCCTGGTCTCCCAAGGGGTGCAGGGCCCAAGCACTTGGGCCATCCTCCACTGCACTCCCTGGCCACAGCAGAGAGCTGGCCTGGAAGAGGGGCAACCAGGACAGAATCCGGCATCCCGAACAGGACTAGAACCCAGTGTGCCGGCGCCACAAGGCGGAGGATTAGCCTAGTGAGCTGCGGCGCCGGCTGCATATATGTTTATAATAGTTATATCTCCCTGTTGAATTTATCCCTTAATCTTTACATAGTGCCCTTCTTTGTCTCTTCTAAACAGTTTTTGTGTTAAAGTCTATTTTGCCTGACATTAGGATGGCTACACCAGCTGTTTTTTGGTTTCTATTAACTCGGATATTTTTTTCCATTCTTTCACTTTCAGTCTGCATTCACCTTTGTTAGTGAGATGTTTTTCTTGTAGGCAGCAAATACTTGGGTTTTATTTTTTAATCCATTCATCTAGTCTGTGTCTTTTAACAGGAGGAGATTTGCTTCTTCATGGATTTGCTTCTGATTACTTCTAAGTAATCCTATGATCAATTTTTTGAATTTCATTTATGGCATTTTTTCAATCTCACTGTCTTCACAATCTAGTACTGAAGTGTTGTGTTCTTTTGGGGGTGTTATGCTGTCTTCCTTATTCTTGTTTCTTGAATTGGCATGTTTGTTATTCAGCATTTGTGGATTTCTTCTTTGGTTTTCCACTGTAGCAGCTTTTATCTCTGGACTAAGTCTATATGGATTAGTGCAGTGGCTGCCTTCAGGGAATACCTAGAGGTGTGTGATGGTTGTGGCCAGGGAGCTCTGTTTGGCTCTCCAGGGTGAAGGGCGTGTCTGAGGTGACACACCCAGGTTTGGTGTGGTAGACTGTTTTTTTAATTTAGGGGAGTTTTGTTCTTTTCTGTCAGCATAGACTCAGCTGAGCTCCTCTACTGGAATGAGACCAGTGGCTGGGCACTAGCCCCTGTGGGTATATTACTCATCCCCTTTGCCATGAGGACCACACAAAGGATACATGCAGTCCTCAGTGTAAGCTCAGATTCCTGAGCAATGTCCCTCTCCAGGTAACCAAGGAGCCCTGATTGTGTGGTGCCTCCCACAGTTACTGCCCAAAGTCCCAGCCACACCCTGAGTGCTCCCACACAGCCTCAGTGTTCTCACAGTCCTGAGCACTCAGCCCCCTGTCTGTTCTCCCCACCAGACTCAGTCGTCTCAGCTTGGCTGGTTGCTGGTTCTGGAAACAAGCTGGCGCAACTGTTACGTATGTCCAAAATGGCACCTGCTTTCTGTCAGCTTGTTACAGGACACCATTGCAGGGTGATCAGGGAGAGAGCAAATGTGCCTCCACTTTGTTTTTTTCTGCTCTGGTTTGACAAGTACACTATCCCCCAGTGGGCTCCAAGCCAGTTTCCCTCTAGGCTCTTTCTGCAGTTTTTTCACCAGTGTCTTGGGCTGCTACAGTCTGGTCTCACCTCATTCTCCAACGCTGGTCTGGAGGCTCTTGGCTGCTGGCATCCTGAATTGTGCATGTACATGTAGCTCCACTGTGTCCTTCCGATTTGTGTAGTTTCCTCTGCTGTTTTCTCCCTAACTCTTCCCTGAGACTGAACTCTTTCTACTTTAAGACTATCTTCTCCTAGACAAGAGCAGCAAGCTCCCTCCCTACTCCATCACTTTAATCCAATCTTCCATGTGACACTTTCAAAAGTAAATCTCACCACTGTAACCCCTTCTGTGGCCTACTGATCTACCTCATCTGGCCTATAGCACTATGCCCCATTCACTGAGATCCACGCTTCCTTCCAATCTCTTATCTCCACCCACTTTGGCATCTGAACCACAATCTCCTGCCTCAGGACTCTGGAACTGGATGTCCCCTCTGCCTGGAAAGTTATTTCTTGGTTCCATTAATGCCCCACTGCCAGCTGTCATCCAAGTTTTCCCATGTTACTCAACAGTGAGGCTTTTCATGAGCACACGGTCCACACCTTACTTTAGACTCACCACTTCCATCATGCCCCATTTTCTCAACCTACTCTATTTTTACTTCAAAGCACATTACCCAGTAATTTATATAACTAATTTACTACTCTCCCTCATTAGAATACAACACCTAAGGAAGAGGAGACACATTTAGAAATGCAAACAAGATTCTGAAAAATGATGACACAAGTATGATTTTATAAGGATTACCTTTTGTTATTTGTACACTTGTATGTATATATCATTGTAGGAAATGTTAAAGCATGATCATTAAATGAAAAAAATACAAGTTTTAAATGCTGAAGAGCATTTTTACTTGTAGAAATGTTCAGGCAAGTGGACTCACACATAAGGAACAAACTGGAAAAATGGTACTTGTCTCTGAGCAGAATTATGTACATGCTTTCTTTCTGATTTTCTTATAATTTCATACCTGCTTTTTGAAAGTGTATATTTATATCATAAAGGCAAAAAGAGTACTGTAGTGGATTTTTTAAAAAGGTAGCAACTAGTCAGCAATTAAAATAATGAATTTACAAGAGACAAATAACAAACTAATACTACAGGTGTTACATAATGCTAATGTTTTTAAAGCATAATATATCTAACATTGCCAAATACGACCCTTGTCTGTCTACCTGGAACTCTGAAATAATCAAAATTTTGACAGCTCACCTTTTCAGCTTTGACCAATAAATACCACAATGCCACCCTTTCAGTTAGATTACACTCCCCGATGCTTTAACAAGACAATAAAAGGCAAAGTTTACATTTCATCTAACCTGTTCCTAATTGCTAGGATATAAAATACAAAATATCTCATTGTTTGTCATAAGGAGGATGGTAGATATAAACAAATTATGATTAGTCGCTGAGGAGGTATATAAGTTTTAATACAAAAAGAAGTAATTTCTATTTTTTAAGATTTTTATTTGAGGGGCCAGTGCTGTGGCGCACTAGGTTAATCCTCCACCTGTGGCACCGGCATCCCATATAGGCGCCGGTTCTAGTCCTAGTTGCTCCTCTTCCAGTCCAGCTCTCTGCTGTGGCCTAGGATAGCAGAAGAAGATGGCCCAACTGCTTGGGCCTCTGCACCCGTATGGGAGACTGGGAAGAAGCACCTGGTTCCTGGCTTTAGATTGGCACAGCTCCGGTCGTTGAGGCCATTGGGGAATGAACCAGCGGAAGGAAGGCCTTTCTCTCTGTCTCTCTCTCTGTAACTCTACCTGTCAAATAAATAAAATCTTTAAAAAAGATTTTTATTCATTTGAAAGGCAGAGTTGGGGATGGGGGAAATGGAGAGAGAGAGAATTTCCATCCACTGGTTCACTCCCCAAAGGTCAGCAATAGCAGGGGCAGTGCCAGGCAGAAGCCAGGAGCCCTATCCTGGTCCCCCCATGGGTACAGAGACAGAAGCACCTGGGCCATCTTCTGCTCCTTTCCCAGGTGTCCAGCAGGGAGGTGGATGGGAAGTGGAATAGCCGGGACTCAAGCCAGCATTCACACAGGATGCGGGTTCTAAGGTGGCAGCTTAACCTGCTGTGCCACAGCATCAGCCCCTAAAGAATTAATTTCTAACAGGTACTTTCTAGAAATTACATGGTGTGAGAACACTCAAATACCAGTAGCATGTCATTTCTGTCACTGCTACTCTGCTGTGCATCATAAGGAACTTAAGTTAAGGGGCCAGTGTTGTGGCACAATGGGTTAATCTGCTGCCTGCAATGCGAGCATCCCACAAGAGCACTGGTTCCAGTCCTGGCTGCTTCCCTTATGATCCAGCTCCCCGCTGATGTGCCAAAGAAAGCAGTGAAAGATGGCCCAACTGCTTTGGCCACGGCCACCCATGTGGGAGACTCAGATCAAGTTCCAGGCTCCTGGCTTCAGGCTGGACAGACCACTTCTGGCCATTGCAGCCATTTGAGGAGTGAAAGGGCAGATGGTAGATCTCTTTCTCTCCCTCCCTCCCTCCCCTCTCTCTCCCTCCCTCTCAAATAAGTAAATGAATCTTAAAAAAAGATCCTTCGGGTTGGCTCTGTGACGGCCCTGTGACGGCCCTGTGACGTAGTGGGTAAAGCCACTGCCTGCCCTGCTGGCATCCTATGTGGGTGCTGGTTTGAGTCACTGTTGCTCTATTTCCGATCTAGCTCTCTGCTATGGCCTGGGAATGCAGGAGAAGATGGCTCAAGTCCTTGGGCCCCTGCACCTGCGTGGGAGACCCGGAAGAAGCTCCTGGCTTCAGATCGGCGAAGGTCCGGCCATTGCAGCCAACTGGGGAGTGAACCAGTGGATGGAAGACCTCTCTCTCTGCCTTTCCTTCTCTCTCTGTGTAACTCTTCCAAAATAAAATCTTTAAAGAAAAAAAGATCCTTAAAAAGCATATCATACTAGTACAATCCAAACTGTATCTTATAAATAGGTTGCAAGCAACCTTTGCATTCTGGCTATCACAATCGAGTAAATTTTTGATCCAGCCCCCCTACTTGAAACTAGGACACAAAACACAGTATCTGTCTTTACAAGTGTGTTGGAGGCTTCTGTTTTGTCATTTCCTAGCAGTTATTTCCCAACGGCCTCTGCTGAGAGCTTTGGTTATAGTGTTCAATTTATACTCAAAGAATAGTCTGGCAGCACTGATATCTACAGATTTTCTAGCTACTTGTGGCAAAACAGGATAGAGTAACACCTGAGTTTAACTCTATTCCACCAAGAAGTCGCAGTACAAGGACAGCAGAGAAACAAATAACATGTTGCTAGGCATCAGGAGGAAGGGTAACAGCATTCAGGAGATAACAGATTTTTAAAGGAGAAAAGGCAGAAGAAGGACTTAAATGAACAAAACTGCAGTGTAAATGGACACTGAAGAGAAAAAAAAATCATTTCAGTTTATGCTGACCCAACTCTAGAAAAATCCTGAAAGACTTGGAGGCCTAAGTTACGGGGTGCAACACTTGGCTAGAAATGGGGACTCTCCGAAAATCTGTTAACCTTCACTCCCACTCAAACCACAAAGGACAGACATCTGGTAGGAGATTGCGAAATGTTCAAAATGGTAGGCCCCAGGCTCTGGAACATGAAGAACAGTGGAAGCATACAAAGCACTGAGCACATCCAGGGAGTCTAAACAAGCCTCTGCATCCTACATGAGAAAACACAACAAGTCTCCCAAGTGAAAGAACCCTCCAATGGCTCGGCCAAATCAATGAAAAAGACTATTTAAGGCTTTGTGGAGCCTGGATGAAAGAGATTCCAAAATTCGCAACATTCACAAAAAGAGAAATACATGAGTCACATAAGCAGGTCCAGAAATCACATTCTCAACAACACCAGAATTAAAGAGGTAAGAGAGAAATGTCTCCAAAATTCTGAGAATGAGTAATTCCTGCTCTTTCAGTTTATACCCAACTATCACTTAAGTTAGCAGAATGCTATTTCGGAAGTGCAAAGACTGAAGAAATGTTCTCTCACACACACTCTTTCTTGTTGGCTAATACTCCACAAAACATGGGAGACAACAAGAAAGATGAACATGTGAGGTCCGCACATAGGGACTGATACAGAGTCAGAGGTCACTGCAGCAAGCTCAGGATACAGAACGG
Organism: Oryctolagus cuniculus; assembly: GCF_051225735.1. NCBI lineage: Eukaryota > Metazoa > Chordata > Mammalia > Lagomorpha > Leporidae > Oryctolagus > Oryctolagus cuniculus. The sequence goes on along the minus strand of NC_142870.1, from coordinate 52,251,819 downwards.
GAAGGCTCAGCACCAGCAAAAGCTCAAAGGAGCCATCTGAGAGATGGCATTCAACCGCATGAGGGGAAACACACTGAGAGGAATTTTACAACTGTGTGTGAGCATCCTAGAAGACACAGCAGTAAGAAAAACAAGGTAATTCATTCCAGGAAAAATGAAGTATCCTACAAAGAAACATAATCATAGTACAGGAGTTGCTTTAGCAGCAACTAATATTTACCTAGTCATAAATAAACCTGAGGGCTGACTTTTGATTTAATCCCCAAATTAGAACTGTTTCAGCCAGCTGAATGAAAGGATGTGAAGGAGTATGAGAACAGCAAAGCCCTCACCTTCCATAACCAGAAGTCAATATACAAAGCTGTCAAGTTTATAAACCACAAAAAGCCCAGCAAAACATTAGACACATGTGTAGCAACACTTAAACAAAAAAGCTTAAATCCAATAAAAAGCAGTTTCCTCTAAGAGAATTTCAAAAGAATGGGATCACACCTGCTAAACACTCCTGCAATCGCCTACCTGTCATCTAGGCAGTTTAAGAAACGAAGAAAGATTTGTGCAATATCTGCTTTCCCTGCACAACTGTGGGAGTGTGCTGAGGCCAAGACTGTTGCACCTGCCAAGCTGGATCAGAAGTGGAGCAGCCAGGACTTGAACCAGCACCCATTTGGGATGCCGACACTGCAAGTGGCAGCTTTACCCGCTACACCACAGCGCCAGCCCCCATTTCTCAGAACCATACTAGACACACACCACACAGATTGACTGACTTACACCCTCACATGTGCTTTCGAAGGAGCACAGCACAGGGGGTGGTGGAGGCATGGTGTGGAAACAAGAACCAGAGCTGCAGGTAGAGAGACTTGAGTTCAACTCTCATCCCTGCTACTTACCCCCTCTCGTGATTTGAGGTTGATCACTTCCCAGTGGGAGTGGTGCCACTCTGTTACTTGCCTACCTGGATGGAGGTGTTTTGAATTAGGCCAAAGACCAGAGGATGCCTTTGACAATTAGTGGACACAGTCATGGATGCCAAACATCATGCTAAGGACAGGAGAGCCCAGTTAAAAGGACAGAACTGTTCCACCCAAAATGCCTCTTGCCTCTACCACTAAGCACACTCTCACTCTGACTTTCCTTAATTTTCAGATGATGATAATAAGTGTACAAACCTTTTAGTCTAAGGGCTAAATGAGATGGTTGCAAGTACCCAGCCAAGGAGTAAGTACATAATCAGTTCTTGATAAATGCTGTGCTCAGCTAACTATCTCCCTCCTGAGTTACAAGCATGCAGGCAGCTCATTTTAAACAGGTCAGTTAAGCACGATACAGCAAACAAAGTTGAGCAACCATTTTCTCAAAGCAGGTAAAAGGCGGCAGGTATCCCTCCCAGTTTCACATTGCAGCAATATCTGCTTAAGAGGCTTTTACAAAAATTCTCCTAAGCCTTAAATCAAGAGCTAAACACTGTTTAGACAGAGATTTTTACAACCCGGATCCATTCTAATTTTCTTACTGCCTCTTTCACACGGTCCCACTAATGGACATAGCTCCTAACAAATCACAAACTCATGCAGGCCTCTGCTTAGACTAGAATACCTGTTCCCTGTATCTATGGTCCTGGATAAGGTTTTTTTGTTTGTTTGGCCTATAGAAACATTAACAGTTCCTTCAAGGCCCAGTTAAAATCACCTCTACCATGAAGCCCTCCCTGGTCTCCCCTATCACCCCTAAAGAGTCCATTTTTGTGTGCTCATAAGCTGAGCTTAACTCTACAGCTGGGATTCTCCAAGTTAGGATCCACAGAACTCTGGGAGTTCTCTAGCTTCCTAAGAAAACTTCAATTGCAATTTTCATTTGCTTACACATATATATTTTAATTATATAAACATAATCACGTATATTTTAGATTTTACATATATTATGTATATGTATATTATGTATATATGTAAAATCTAAAAAACATATAAACACTTCCTGGATCTGTGAACCAAGACAGGATGAGTGAGCAATGTAAGTGCCCACACCTGAGTCTGAATACATCGGCGTGCTGATGCTAACAGGCCTTCTTTAATTGCTGATGATGAATGAGAACAGAGCAGCAGGAAACTCAACACATAAATGATGTGTTCACACCAAGTGAAGCTCACATAACTCGTAAGACTCTTTAAAAGCAAAGGTTTTTCTGTGGCTCAAACAGGGAAATGCAGAAAGACCTGTCTCAGGACATCATGCAAGCCCCCAAAAGACTGCTTGACCCTGTGTTTATCCCAATTTGTACCATACATTTTGTGTATAGTCAAAACAGGATAATGTTGTAAACCTTTTATTGACCTTATAATTATGTATTTTATGTTTTGTTCTATGAAACTGTTAAAAGAATCTGTTCTTCAGGAGTATCTGTATCTTTTTGTATTTGCACATGTGTAAGTTACATAAGAAACTTCATGTAAGTCAACAGAGGAAGTACAGAAAAGGAGACTAACAACACAACCTTGGGAGAATTTCAAGCACACTGACAAACCAGAGGGAGGGCATCTGTCCTTCCTGCTTGTTAAGAGACCTCAGAGTTGCAGCCACAGCATAAGAACTGACACATGTCCACTGACTGAAAAGCAGATGTGACTTTGGGCAAGTTTATTTAACCCTGTTTTTCTGCAATAAAATCAGGATACCAATAAGACAGGTTTGCAAAAGATCATGTTCAATACGATGTTTCTAAAAGTTCTTTGAGGATGGGAAAGTGCTAAACAAGTGACCAGTGCTAGCATTATTCTTCTCAAGCGCTCTGTTTCTCCAGGCTTATGGAGAAAGCCTTTTTTCAATGATCCACTTGGCCACCTGGAGCCCACTATGTTGAAGAGACTCCTCTGCATCTGAAACCACTACTACAGAAGATAAAGCCTGCTCTGTTTTTATTGCCCCAAACAGAAACAGTCAAAATACCCTTTTGATTCTGAAATAAGATCAAGGTGACAAATTGTAACTCTGTTTCCAATCTTGTTAATACCAGGATTGTTGTGTTACTGGGACATTTGGTACTACAGGGTTTTTCCATTTGTTTCATTAAACTTTCAATAAAGGCTTTGTGTTTGTTTATACCCTTGAAAAGAAAGATTTAAGCTCATTTAAAACAGTCAAAAACCCACACAAGGGATTATCTGCTATCCTCTTAACATCTGGCAAGTTCTAAAGTAGATGAGGACAAAAGTAGTGTTCCTATGAGCACAATTAAAATTTTCATTGTCAAAGAGCCACACAGCCTGTGTCTATCTGGAAACGATGAGAACAGCCAGAGAAGTGGTAGACAAGGAACTAGCTGCTAGAGTGGTCACAGCTCTAGCCAGAAAAGAAATTAGCATGCAGAAGCAGCATAACAGATCAAAATAAAGCCTGGAGGCAGATGGGATTATATGAACCTGAAACTGGCCTTACTCCTTTCTTAAACTGGCTCGCAGGTTCCCAAGTTTGGCAGTCTAGTTAGGATTTCTGCTAAAGCCTTCTTCCATACTGTCCTAGACGGTTAGTGCCACCACAGACTGTCTGCCCACACCAGCAAAGCTCTGACATCCTGCACCAGACCTGTCAGACCTCCAGTCTATTTTTAACCACGGTGTAACTTTGAATTGTAAACTCTCCAACAGTCAGGGCGGCCTCGGGGACAACTTCCCAGGAGAACAGCCCAGTCAATCACAGCAGGAGCTTTCTCAGAAAGGTGTCTTATGAACACAGGATCTTAATGGAGATGTTTCCCAACACACGACTAAAATCAAATCACAGAAGCCCAACGCAACTGGCTCGGCCACAGTTCCCTGTTCGCTATCCACTTCGCTTTGGGAGCAACCGCGAAGTCTTTCGGGTGTGAAATAAACATTTCTGGAAGGCGTCCTGCCAATGGCCAGGGTAACCCTCTGCTTGTGCCATTTGGGGGAGCAAGGAGGGAGTGTCCTGTGCCTCCGTGCCCATCTAAAGTTTACAGCAGTGAGGGGCGTTCCGTTTGAGACCTCTTCCTGCTCCCAGGGCGGGTGGAAAGACGCAGGAAGGGGTATTTTAAGAAAGACATGTATTTTAAAAACGAGATTTTTTTCGGCAGGCAGGGGAAATAGAGAGGATGACTTAGAACAGGTCTGAGTGACAGAAAGCAACACAGCCTAACTAACCCAGGATTAGGACGCTGAGGCAGATGCTTCCAAAAGGACCGGCAAAGGGAGGGGTCATTAAAATGTCCACTCAATGGCAGACCAAGCTAATGAGAAGTTTTACGTGTCTTTTTTTTTTAAACGAAGTTTTGGGAACTTGTGCTCACTCTTTAAAAAAAAAATTGAGAAACATGTAAATAAGATGATAAAACCGCAGACGAGGGAGTGACGCCAGCGCTGTATTTACCCGCTCCACCTCGGCCCCACCGAGCCACGCGAGGGGCGCTCGGTCGCGCCCGGGCTCCACGGTGCTTCCCACTACCGCCCGCGGACGCGCGGGATCGCCCTGGCCGCACCACTGGGGGAAGAGGCACGCGCGCCGAGCCGGTGCGGGGTTCACGTTCCGAGGACGCGGTGGGCAGGGAGAGCGAACTCCGCCGGGAGCTGAGCGCACGCAGGAGAGGGGAGTGCGCGGCACCGGGAACTGGGAACCCGGGAGGAAACTTCAGCCATGGAGGAAGGAGAACAGAAAGTGGCGAGCGAAGCGCTGCGTGGCCCCGCGGTCAAGCCGGGAGCCCCAGTCCCGCGAGTCCGCCCCCCGACGCCCCCTACCTGGCAGTGCCCCGGCCCGGAGCCGGCGGCTGGTTCGTTCCCGGCTTCTCCTCCTCTTCCTCTTCCTTGTCCCGGGAAGAGCTTCGGGGAGCGAAGAACCGAGAGAAGCTGTGCCAGGGGGCGCTGCCCCTCCTCCGGCCGCCGGACATCTCCCCGGCGCGGCGGGCGCCCGGCCCGGGACCGTCTGCGGGGACTTGAGCCCGGCCCGGCCGGGCGCCTCGGGACCCGGCGAGGGCAAGACCCGACTCGGCGCGAGCCGCCAGCGCGGCTCAGTCCATCCCGAGCGCGAGAGGCGCGGGCGCGACGCGCTCCCCGCGCGGCTGCCGCTGCTCGCGCCGCGCCGCGCCGGCTGCTCCTCCTCCCGCCCTCGCCCCGCGCGGCCCGCCCCCAGGAGGAGCCAGCGGCCGCGGCGCCGCCCGGAGCCCCGCGCCGCCGCCACCCCGCCGAGAGTGCTGGCCCTGGGGGCCACGCGCAGCCCGGGGACGCCGGGCTTCCCGCCCAAAAGCCGTCCAGGCTCTAGCCTACCTGGCTTTGCTTCCAGTTGACTACAGATTGTTTCCTATCCTGAGTGAGGGCACGGAAAGAGTTCCCAGACTTTGCCAAGTTCGAGGTCTACGAACTAAGGTGAAGACACCTGGTAAACGGCAGGCGTCCTGAGCCGCCCGGGAGCCCACTGCGCCCCTGCGCAGGACGCGGTCTGCCCGGCGCAGAATCCCGCAGGTGAAGGGGGCGGTGCCCGCCCGAGTTGCCCGCTTGCCGCTGATCCCGTGGGCTTGACCTGCAGTGATTTTCTCGAACCCGCATACACCTGAAAGTTCTCACCTTCCAGGTGGCCTTCTACCCCGCGAACCCCTTTTTTTACACACTCGACGCGGATCAAAAGCAGGTGCGATTCAGCCTTATAAAGACCGAGGCAAGTGTGCGGTTGTCGGCACACAGACGTCACTGAGCTCTGGAAAGGACAAGGCCCTTAAGACTCCCTTTAAAGTCAACGTCAAATAGGGTAGCGTGGTTAGCCTACGTTTTTTATAGCCTGGCAGTGGCGAGGGTGGACAGCAAGGAGAGGCCCGTTCAGCCCAGGTGTTTCCATTTCGTTTAAAGCGTGTGCGAGTCAAGGAAATGATACGGCGTTTGTTCACTATACCTTTTACACAAGGAAATGAGATAAAAGTGAAATGTCCACCGCAGCTTTCCCCCGGGCTGGGGGATGGGGGAACGTGGATAATCCCAGCTCTGGCCTGGAGACCCTGCAGGAGAGGGCTGCTTTTGAGTAGATGCGCACGTCTGAGCCCCGGGTCCTTGCCGCACCGGCTGGTGGCACTGAGCCCGCCTGCCGCCCCCAGCCGCCTCCTGGAAGCGCCTCAGCTCCTGCTCACTGCAGTGTACATTGCTGTGGCTGGAATGAACCCACCAACCTGCCAGATTATCCGCCAAGATAAATTTTTTATTCTTTATCTTTGCAAATCTTTCCTGCTTCTCTGAGTCTGAGAAAATAGGAAAATGCTAAGCTAATACGTTAGAAGTTCCTCAGTCTAGCTTTACTATTTCCGGGTGGAATCTCCACTACCGTTCACTTACTAGAAAGCCAAAGAACGTAAAAGCGAAGAGAGCAGAAACAAACCTTTCCCTTCAGCTAGAAGGCCTGGACGCTAAGTATCCCCCTGAAGGGCTGATTGGTAAATGACTACCAGATGAGTCCCCCACGTGGCCTGTGACCAGAGCAGGCCCCATTACCCCAATGCCTACCTACAAGGTACATTGTTCAGGAAGTCCTTCTGGGGATAAAAGCAGGTTGGGAGACAGCAATATTTGTTAGTGGATGATGGTTTTAATGATATTTCTCTTAAAAATAGCTCTCAAGAAAAAAAATGTCCTGCCAGACCGCATATTTCTCCAATAACCTCTGTGAGGAGGTATTAGCATATGTAAATTCCTTAAGTTTTCTACAGTGCTGTAGGAAAAAAAAAGCTAATGCAATCCAGGTAGAATTCCTTCTGATAATGAACAACTCAAAGAGGTGTAAGATAATGTGTTTTTTATTTCTTTTTTTTTTTTTAAAGATTTATTTACCCAAAAGGCAGAGTCAGAGAGAGAGAGAGAGAGAGAGAGAGAGAGAGAGAGAGAGAAAGAGATCTCGCATCTACTGGTTCATTGCAAAAATGGCTGAAACAGACTGAGCAGGGCCGATCCAAAGCCAGGAGCCAAGAGGCAGGAGCCTCCTCCGGGTCACCCATGTGGGTGTAGGGGCCCAAGCACTTGGGCCATCTTCCACTGCCCTCCCAGGTGCATCAGAAGAGAGCTGGATCAGAAGTGGAGAAGCTGGGACTCAAACCAGCACCCTTAAGGGATGCCGGCACTGCAGGCGGAGGCTTCACCCACTACACCACAGCATAGTCCCTGATAATATAAATGTTATTAGAGGCCACTAAATGAGAAGTTGGACCAGTACAGACCCATGATACATTTTTTTCTCAAGAGCGACTACTTCAGGAAGAAAACAGCCAACATCTAACAAGGCTCTGAGCTCCACTCTGGCAGAGCGATGCACTTGAGTGAATTTATAATATACATTGTGCCATGCCTCTATCAAGGCAAACTAGTTTAAGTCCATTCTTAAAAGACCCCTGAATTCTCACTTATTTGTTTTTCCAGTATTTGTCAGTTATCTAGATGTCCTACCTCTTTATAGTCTGAACTCATAACAAATTTCTGAAAACTAAATTCTAAGATTGTATAAGGAAATCAATAAAAATGTCAAATTTTAGAGTTGTGTAAATCTTAGAGATACTGATATTGCAAAATTGACTTCATTCATTCATTCATTCATTCAGCTATCCCCTGGATACTTAGTGCATGCATCCACAGAAGCACATTTGTTGTGAAGCTGATGTAGCTCAGGTTTCAGGGTACCTCCCTGGCACCATCTCTTCCAAAGACAGCTGAGCAATGTGGTCACATGGTCAGCTGTCTTTATAAAATTTACCAAAGTAAATATTTTAACTTGATTATGTTGACTGAGACCATGATATCTTCTTTGCCTTTGGATTTTCCCTCCATCAGACTCCTCCAAGACTTAGGTGGTGTCAGAGTTATTTTGAGAATGTTGGAATATGTTGGGGTATTTAAGCTGAGAATACAGTTAATTTGGATTCAGTGGGGGTATATTTAGTTGGCTCTTGGCCTCCCCAAAATATAGTCAAGTTGGTTAAATTTCAATGTGTCCATTGTGTAACTCACCAAGCATTAGAACCAAAATGAAGGGTCATTGGTTCTATCAAGACATGAACATTGAGGCCGGCGCTGTGGCGTAGTGGATAAAGCCACTGCCTATGGTGCCGGCATCCCATATGGGTGCCGGTTCAAGACCCGGCTGCTCTATTTTCAATCTAGCTCTTTGCTATGGCCTTGGAAAGCAGTAGAAGATGGCCCAAGGCCGTGGGTCCCTGCACCCATGTAGGAGACCTGGAGGAAGCTCCTGGCTCCTGGCTTCAGATCAGCACATCTCTGGCCATTGTAGCCAATTGGGGAGTGAACCAGCGGATGGAAGACCTCTCTCTCTCTCTCTCTCTCTCTCTCTCTCTCTCTCTCTTTGCCTCTCCTTCTCTCTGTGTGTAACTCTGACTTTCAAATAAATATATCTTTAAGAAAATGACATGAACATTCATCCTGTGGCCCAGCACTAAAAATATGTGGGCTGTAGAAGGGAAACAAGATTTGAAATGTAAAGCAGAGGCAGGTGTCACATGGAAGATTATTCCAGGCACAAAAAGACCAAGTCAAGAGGAAAAATTACTTCTAACTGATGTTAAGTTCTCTCATATGTTCAATAATGCAGTACATATATTTTTAATTGAAATATATTAATTGAGGGACCGGTGCTGTGGCATAGCGGGTAAAAGCTGCCACCTGCAGTGCTGGCATCCATATGGGTGTTGGTTCGTGTCTCGGCTGCTCCACATCTTATCCAGCTTTTTGCTATGGCCTGGGAAGGTAGTAGAAGATGGCCCAAGTCCTTGGGCCCCTGCACCTGTGTGGGAGACCTGAAAGAAACTCCTGGCTCCTGGCTTTGGATCAGCACAGCTCCAGCCATTGCAGCCAACTGGAGAGTGAACCAGTGGATGGAAAACCTCTCTCTCTCTCTGCCTCTCCTTCTCTCTGTGTAGCTCTGACTTTTAAATAAGCAAAATCTTATATATATATATATATAAATTGGATTATTTGTGGGGTACAGTATGATAATGATGCATGTGTACAAATGAGTAATGATGGAATCAGGTTACAGGAAAAGGTAAAGCCTATAAAAGCAATGTATTTTTCTAACTTTCTGGTATACCTCTACAATGATACCCCTTTCTCATACTTTTGGTGGCATACTATGTGATAGTATTTCATATGCTGAAGACTACATTTCACTAACATTACAATTGGTGACAACTAATGTATTGCATTCCAAATCAGTATTCATTTTTGTATCTAACTTTTCTTAAACTGCTTTTCTTTAAAAAAAAAAAAAAAAAACCTCCTAAACAGCAGAAATTTCAGATCTCACAAAACTTGGATGTATTTGTGAGTGCTTGCTATGTGTCACATACCTGCTCATTCTTAGAAACAGGGATGGATAAGGACAAGTGCTTTCCTTCAGTGAATGTGTGTGATGAGGAAACACATGAGCAAAGAGGGCAAGTTAGGAAGTATTGCTATGGGCAAATACAGGATGGATCCCCAGCTTAGGGGACTCCTGGAATGCTCACTAGAAGAACTAACTGTCTATGCTCCCCTCCACTTCCTGTGACCACTTGACTTCTACAAAAAGACTATACTTCACTAGTTTATATGATTCGTGAAAAAACCTGAAGTTCATCACAGTGTTACTGACCTGCTGTTCCCAAAGCATAAGTACGATACTCCTCTGAAGTACGAGACTAGACAAAGTGCAATTTCTTGCAGCATTGGAACTGAGATGCAAAAGTAGTTTGGAAATGCTAAGCTTTTTGTTCTGAAAACTCTACCGGAGGGATAAACTTCTGTGTATATTGTCACTCAGTATTGCCTGAGTGGCAGGTGGCCCAGGAATATGAAGACAGCTGTCAACATCAACGAAAGCACCAGCCCATGAAAAAGCAAGCAGATGGATTGGGGCACTTCGCTAGCTGCCTCCTAGAATAATAGCTGTGCCTGGCCAAATGAGGCAATGTCATGCTGCCCAGGGCATCAAAAAGCTATTACTGGATCTAAGAGTGCAATTAGGAGATGGGGAAAGGGAACATCCTCCCCTTCCCTTCATTTGTATACTCAAGATTCACCACAGCAAATAAGAGAGAGGGGAATGAGAGGAGCATTTCTTATTCTGTTACATTCTGATTGTCACGGTTTGTAACACAGAGAAGTGCCTCAGTCTTGCTGTTTCAATGAGAGCAGATGGTGACATGTTTAAGTAATTGGTTATTCAGACTGCTATGGGGTGCATGATGTTTTATGGTATTGTTTGATTTTTATTTGCTGGTCATGTGGAGACTGAGATCTTTCAAACACACATCCTTTAATGCTTAAATTAAATAATATGTGTCAGACTTAAATTATATTTGCTCTTTTCTTCTTTTGATGTTATCAAAGGAAGAGCAATGAACCCTTGAAAAAAACATATAACATTAACATTAAAAATTAAATATATAGTTTTCAAACAGTGTAAATTATGCTAATACTGAAACATTGTACTTTAAAAGTATATAAATGGAAGGAAAATGTCTTTGGGGAACATAGATCATAAAATTTATTCCCAAATAGGTGTCACACCAATTGTTTGGTGTGTTTTTTGTCTGAGTTGAATGCTATTGAAAACAGAAAGGTATATTAGGATATTGACTTTTATTAATGCAGTTTTATAACTGTGACATACATAATGGGTCAGATTAGATATTAGATAAGAAACTCTGCCCGTACATTCTCTTTTCCCAAAATACTTACTTACCTGGTGTATGAGGCATGCACTGTATTATGCATTTCTGATATGCAATTTTGTTTTTTAAAAGATTTATTTGAAAGAGTTACAGAGAGGACACACACACACACACACAAGGAGAAAGAGACAGAGACAGAGAGATCTTCCCTCCACTTGTTCACTCCACTGACGGCACAATGGCACAATGGCCAGGTCTGGGTCAGGTCTGGGCCAGGCCAAGCCAGGAGCCAGGAGCTTCATCCTGGTCTCCCACCTGGGTAGGGGCCCAAACACTTGGGTCATCTTCCACTGCTTTTCTCAAGCAATAAACAGGGAGCTGGATTGGAAGTGGAACAGCAGCGATACAAACCAGCACCCAAATAGGCTCAGCTTTACTAACTATGCCACAACACTGGCCCCTGTGATATGCAATTTTAATACATCTATTCTGTAAACAACAATTATTTATACACTTCTGGACTGCACTATATTAGTGATATTAGTGTTAGTGTAAATATGTTAGGTTCCCATGAAATGAAATAAATTAAAATTGGGTAGTGAACTGACTTCCTTTTTTTCTTATTTTGAGGTTTTATAACATGCTTGTACATGTCCCAGAAGCCTGAGCTCTCTTACGATGGACACTTTGTTCCCATTTTGATTTGTTGCAAATGGTTTAAAAACAAAGCATAGAGACAGCTGCTATTGTGAGCAAATGTTTTGATTAGGGAGAGAAAGCAGCTGGAAATGCTACATGTTGTCACATAAAATGAACCGCAGTTTTCACATGGGGATTTTACCTAATCTAAAATTGAGATTAACATTATTTCCCTCACATGAGTTTTCTCTGCATGGACTAGAATAGAAATCTACTTACTTCTGTTGTAACTGAGAATGGTGAAGCGATGTATATAGTACTGAATACAAACTTGACATAATTATCTATGAAAATATAGCATACTCCATTCTCCAATGATTTCACTACGAAACTTTCAGAAAATTTCATTTCAAAATATTGCTAACTTTAGTAACAAAAATCCAAAACTAAGTGTTCCTGTAGAGGAGAAAAGTTTTGATTTTTTTAAGAAATGTGGCAATGACCCCACTTTGATTTTGAAATATCTGTAAAAATTCATCAACTATAATTTAACTGGTTTTGCAAAAATGAAAGACATCAAACATTTTCATCAATCTCTTCTATCAACTGAATTCCTTCCTCACCTCCTCACTCAACTCTTCACTGGTAAAGTGAAAAAGAAGTTCCCTGTGAAGAGAGATGAAACAGAAGACAAGAAATTAGGCTGTACTCTTAGGCTTCCCTCTTACTATGCTCTCTGGAAATGACTTTATATTGTTACACTTCATGCACGAGGCAGGGGATACTGCAATGTTCTATATGTGTGTGCTATTGCCTCGATGAAAAGATGTAATAAGTATTATTGAATGTACCAATACATATTTTCACAGTTATTTCTCACTCTGAAAATTACTGGACAGGCTATGAAGTTCTTAACTGAGGACAGTAATTCCCATCCAAGTCCCTGTTATGATGGGATTTGATTATACTTCAGAAGCATTTTGTTTAGCAAGACAATAAACAGAAGAAATCCTTCCCTAAATGTTTCCATACAAGTATTTTGATTCAAATATCAAGATAAAAATAATCTTCACAATGTATTCCATATAAAAAAATTTAAAGGTTTAATTCATTTCCATGTTCAGTTTTACCTTTTTTTCTTCCAGCTTCTCAAATAAGCACTTAGGGATAGTCAGTTTCTCTATGAGTCATTTGGTTTACTTCTCATATAAGTAACCGTATTGAACCACTGCTTTGAGTTATCAAATTTAAAAGACAATTGAATAAACTGGCTTTATAAACCTTACAGCTGGCATTAATTTTAAACAACTCAAAAAATTAGAATGATGAGTCCACTTGCATCTGGTTGAACAGCAACTGCATTTCAAAGGATCAGTCGTGAACATCATCAAATGATGGTGCTTACCACATCACAGTATGCAAGCCATGCCTATAAAAGCACCAGCTACATGCAGCCTGAGGGGAACAGAAATGAACTTCTTTAGATTCTGCCTTTTTTTCTATTTAGAGCTTCCACTAATTAAGAATATTCTATAGTACCTTTGGTCTCCATATTTTAAGCAAAATACAATCAATTTTAGAACACAATGTATGCAGCTTTAAAGAAAATTTAACATACAGCTACTGACACAACTGTTCCTTAGTTCAGGAGCATAGAGAACTAAAATATAAATTTTTAAAAACTGCATACTCACCGACCAATCATTCATTCCATGTTTCTGAAAAATAAAACAAAGCTTATGAAATAAAAATCTATTTAGAATCTAAAGATCATGGATCTAGTATTCATTTCTCTAGTATCAGCCATGTAAAACTTGATTAGGAAAGTTCATGGGAGGGGTATATATTAAAAACAAAACAATGACAACAAAACCAACATCATGCCTTATAAGGTTATTTTATAGCCATCTACCCTTTCAGGTATTCAATACTTCCAGGCCTTGTGTTTCCTGATTGGAATAAGCACTGTTATTTACCCTCAAGAAGCTTAAATCTCAGAGAATGAAATATGCAACTCAGCAACAGTTAGAAAGATACAAGCCAGTGTTGAGAAATATGCAGAGTGGGAAATAAGCTCCAGCACATGGGGTAGCGGAGGAGAGAGTGTCTAACTGTATGAGATGAATTAGAAGCATGAATTAGAAGCTTAGAAAGTCCTGCAAGAAGAACCCAGTTAAAACACCAATTGAAACAGATTTATATCGGGCATATCACATCAGTCAAAAAGCAGTATCAAGGACCAATTAGTAAAAGGGAGAGAATGATCCTGCGGGGGAAACAGGACACACAGCAGACTCATAGAACAGCAGCACTCCTGCCTCAGAATCAACCCTTGGGACATTCGGATCTGGCTAAAAGGTCCATGGGAGTCTCACAGGCATGGAAAGCCATGACACGGTGGCAAAAAAACAATCTAAATGAAAGATCCTGGTGAACAAGACCCCAGCAGAAGGAATAGGCCATCAAGGAGAGAAGCGCCTTTCTCTGAAGGGAGGAAGGAACCTCCACTGTGATACGGCCTTGACTAAACAAGTTCAGAGTCGGTGAACTCAAGAGGCTTCCATAGCCTAGACAGCTCATAGCAAGTCTCGGGTGATTGCTGACGTCATAAATAAGAGTGCCAATTGTTAAATCAACAACGGGAGTCACTGGGTACATGCTCCCCATGTAGGATCTCTGTCCTTAACGTGTTCTACTATGAAACTTAAAAACAACACTACTAGTCAAACAATACCCTATACCTTGTGCGGTTGTGTGAGTGCAGTCTGTTGAAATCCTTGCTTAGTATATACTAAGTTGATCTTCAGTATATGAAGGTAATTGAAAATGAAACTCGATGAAGGGTGGGATGGGAGAGGGAGTGGGAGAGGGGAGGGCCACGGGAGGGAGGGAGTCTGGGGGGGGGGGAAGCCACAACAATACAAAAGTTGCACTTTGTAAATTCACATTTATTAAATAAAAAAAAACTATATAACAAACAAAAAAAGGAAAAAGAAAAAAAAGAACTTTAAAAAAAAGAATACTATGTGTACTGTTTTTGTACTATATACACTGCAGGATTGCTACATAATGCTGGATATAATTTGTTCTTCCATGTTTTATGCCCCGGTACCTTCTTTGAATCACTACTCTTGTGCTTTGGAATCATTATTAAATAAAATAAGGACTACAGAAACACAGACACACACACACACACACACACAGAGGACTAATTAGTAGTGTATACAATACTAGGCCAACAATAGAAACGTGACTAGTATTTGCTTACTGTCTGATGCAGTAAGGAAATACGGCAATAAATGAGTGCTACTACACTGTGAATCATTGAATACTATATGTAACATAAAGACACACAAGGGCTTTGGTATGTTAGCATGAAACTACCTTTAACTGAACTCTGCTACAATCTCTTGACCTTCTTAAAAATAATTGCATAATTAAAAAGTAAATGACAATGATAAGGTATGAGAAATATGCAGGTGGGAAAACTGCACTGATCCCAACGTGACCTACATAATTCAAGTTTACGGTAGCCAATTATCACCTTTGACAGGTTAGTCCTGTAAATCAGGCTAGAGAAGTCTTACTACTGACCAAATGTCTAATTTAGGACTAAAATCAAGTACATACAAGAATTAAACATTTTTGACAGCTGTTTGGCATGCCTTTCTCCCAGTTAATTCCTGGAATTCAACCTCAAAGTTGTCAGGTTGATACTACTACTATTGTGAAACCCAGAAAGGCACCTGGTCCATCTTTATGATTAGTGGTTACAGCACTTTTTCCTAAAATTTGGCAGCAACACTGTATTTGTTCATATCTATTAATTTCAAAAATTGTGTATTTCATATAATAAAATTCATTAACATTTTCCACATTGAGTGTAATTATCAACATGTTCAGGCAGTTGATTTTTATGAGTGATACTATTTCAGAGTTTTGCAAATAAATTACTGTATTATATTCTAGTTCTGCAATATGTAAAATGCTATTTACTTTTTATTAGTTTCACATAAAATTATTTTTCTAAGAATTTTTATTTTGAAATAATTTCAAATGAATTGAAAATCACAATAGAATAAATGGTCTCTTTTATTCCCTGAATCACTTGAAAGCACAAAATGATGTCCCATCATACATTAATACTTTGATGAGTAACTTTTTATTTATTTATTTGAGAGGCAGAGTTACAGACACACACACACACACAGAGAGAGAGAGAGAGAGAGAGAGAGAGAGAGAGAGGGGTCTTCTATCTGCTGGTTCACTCCCCAAATGGCCACAATGGCTGGAGTTGGGCAGATCTGAAGCCAGGAGCTTCTTCCTGGTCTCCTATGTGGGTGCAGGGAGCCAAGCATTTGGACCATCTTTCACTGCCTTCCCAGGCCATAAGCAGAGCTTGATCAGAAAAGGAGCAGCTGGGTCATGGAACTGGCACCCATATGGGATGCCAGCACTACAGGCAGAGGCTTAACCTACTGCCACAGCATCAGCCTGATAGATAACTCTGGAAAAGAGCATTCTCCTAAAATCCTAAATAAGCAACACAACTCTCAAAATCAAGAAATTAATATAGGGATATCCTACCTTCTTATCCTTAGACTCCATTCAAGTTTTGAAAATTGTCTGAATTATTTCCTATGGCTAGCTTCATGCTATGCATTTTTGGCAAAAAGTCACAAAAGTAATGCCGTATGTTCTTCACAATGTGTCAGCACATGATTCTGACTTGTCTCATAGCGTTAATTTGGAACACTTGATTAATTGAACCAGCATCTGGAAGTTTTCTACAGTGTAAAGTTCCTTTTATTCCTTTTTGTTAATAAATATTTTGTGGAAAAGTATTTTGAAGTTATGTAAACATCCCATTTCTTGACAACATTCTATCATTATTTTTAGCAATCACTGATTGTTTAGACAGAATTTAATATAATGGTTATGAAATGGTGTTTTTTTTTTATTCTATCACTTTTTCTTTTCTTTTTTTTTCAGGCAGAGTGGACAGTGATAAAGAGAAACAGAGAGAAAGGTCTTCCTTTTCCGTTGTTTTTTTTTTTTTCTTCCTTTTCCCCAGTGGCCGCTGCGGCCGGTGCACCACGCTGATCCAAAGCCAGGAGCCAGGTACTTCTCCTGATCTCCCATGCAGGTGCAGGCCCAAGAACCTGGGCTATCCTCCACTGCACTCCCAGGCCACAGCAGAGAGCTGGCCTGGAAGAGGGGCAACTGGGACAGAATCCGGCGCCCCGACCGGGACTAGAACCCGGTGTGCCGGCGCTGCAGGCAGAGGATTAGCCTAGTGAGCCTCAGCGCTGGCCTATCACTTTTTCTACAATTATTTATAGGTATTCTATTTCCATATATATAGATGTTATCTCCTCATTTCTGCATATATTTGTATGCACAAAATATTTATTTAATTCAATGATTAGCCATTACTATCCTCATTTACTTAATGTTCAAACTATGCCAGGTTAGCCAGTTAAATCCCCTTCAAGGTGTTGTATGCCTTTTTTTTTATATCCATATTATTCTTTACATGTTTGGAATGAGGTCTATCATTTATTTGTATGTTTTCTGTTTGTTCCCTCCATTTTTCATTACTATGCTTCTCTTTTTCTGCCTTCATTGAACCATTTGAACATATTTTATTGTTCCATTTTGGTTTTTTATGTAATTAAAAAAGTTTATTTATTTGAAAGGCAGACTGACACAGACACAGATGAGGTGGGGGGAGAGAGAGAGAGAGAGAGAGAGAGAGAGAGAGAGAGAGATTTTCAATCCATGGTTTACTCCTTAAATGCTGCCAACAGCCAGGGCTGTGCCACAACTGGGCCAGGAACTCCATTAGGGTCTTCTGTGTGAATGGCAGGAACCCAAGCACTTGGGCCAATTTCTGCTGCCTTGCAAGCACATTAGCAGGAAGCTGGACTGGAAGTGGAGTATCCAACACTCAAACCACTGTACTCTGATTTGGGATGCAGGCATCTCAGGTGATGGCTTAATACACTGTTTCCCAATGCCTGCCCCTCTTTGTAATGTTTAGTGGCTTTAGATATTACAGTAAACATATATTTCAGTCTACTTACAAAAAATGTATTTTGAAGTACAGAAAGCACCATATGTGACCCTGTATTCTCTCCCTTTATTTTGTGGTTGTTGTATATGTTATGTTTACATACACTGAAACCCTATCATAATGTTTTTAACTGTGAAACATTTTTTCAGAATACGATGTTCTTTAAGTTTCCTTCTGGAATCATTTCCCTTCTGTTTGAAGAACTTCCTTTAGAAACTGTTTTGGAACAGGCTTGGTGCCAATAAATAGTCTTGATTTTCTTGTTCTGAGGGTGTCATTTCACAATTATCCTGAAGGATATTTTTTCTGGCTATTGAATTCTGAACTTTTTTAAGCACCTTAAAAATGGTATACCATTTCCTCCTGATCTCAAGGATTTCTGATGATAAATCAAGTTACTTGAATTGTTTTTTTAATTAAACTTTTACTTGCTTTCATTTTTGAAAGGCAGAGATATCTTCCATTTGCTCCTCAAATGCTTGCAAAAGCTGGAGGTAGTCAAAACTGAAGCCAGGAGCTAGGAACTCAATCTGCTTCTCTCATGTGGGTGGCAGGGATTCAATTACTTGAGCCATCAACTGCAAGTTACTTAATCTCTTGCTTCCCAGGGAGTGCATTAGCAGGAAGCTGGATCGGAAGTGGAGCAGGTACGTGAGCCAGGCACTCTGATAGAGTACGGGCGTCACAAGCAGCTTCTTTATCACTGTGTCAAATGTCCATCCCATTGTTTTTGTATAAGTAATGTGTCATTTTCTCTGGCTGCTTCTACCTTCTGAAAGCTGTAAGCTATGCCCTTCACCAAATTTGAAACCTTTTAGCCATTATTACTTCAAATACTTTTTTACTTTTTTTTTTTTTTGAAAGGCAGAGTTATAGAGACAGAGAGATCTTCCATCTGCTAGTGTACTTCCTAAAGGGCTACAACAGCAGGAGCTGGGTTGATCTGAAACTAGCATCCAGATGCTTCTTCCAGGTCTCCCATGCGGGTACAGAGGCCCAAGTACTTGGGTCATCTTCCGCTGCTTTCCCAGTTGTGTTAGCAGGAAGCTGGATTGGAAGTGGAGCAACTGGGACTTGACCCAGTGCCCATATGGGATGCCGGCTCCGCAGGTGGTAACTTTACCTCTGCAGCACAGCACAGGCCCCTCAAATACTTTTTAAAAATTGTACTTTTTCTGCTGTCTTCTGGCTCTCTGATTACATCAAGTTTTTAATGTCTCATGGTTCATTATGTTATTCTATCTTGTTGTCCCGTTATTCAGATTAATGATTTCCATGAATCTGTTCTCAAATTTCCTGGAGTCTTTCATCTGCTATTTCTGTGTTTCTATTGAATCCATTCAGTGAAACTTTACTCCAGCTTTTTTTTTTCAGTTCTAAATTTTTCATTCACTTCTTTGTTGTATCTTCTAATTCTATGCTGAGATTGAGTGTTCATTAAAAAAAATTTTTGAAAGGTAAAGTGGTGAAGGTGGGGGAAGAAGGGAAAAGAGAGAGAGAGAGAGAGACGTGTGTGTGTATGAGAGAGAAAGAGTAAGAGTGAGAGTGAGAGAGTGAGGGAGAGCAAGAATAGAGAAAGAGAAATATCTTCCATCTGCTGGTTCACTCCCCAAAGGGCAACAACAGCTAGGGCTGGGCCAGACGAAAGACAGGAGCTAGGAATTCCATCAAATACTTGAGCCATCATCTACCATTTCCCAGGCACATTAGCAGGGAGCGGGATCTGAAGCAGTAGTAGCCAGGACTCAACTGGCACTTTGATAAGGGATACAGACATCTCAAGCAGCATTGTAACCTACTAGACCACAATGCCTGTCCTTCAGTGTTTACTCTTAGAGTATTTTTGTAATAGCAGTTTTTAAGTCTTTGTCCAGTAACTCCAAGATCTGTGTTACCTCAGCATTGGCATGGTTGCCTTTTCTCTTTCCATTAGTAAGTCTTCCTTCCTTTTCCTTTCTGGTTTCTGTGTATTTATTAATTTTGGGTTTGTATCTCGCATATTTGGAATATAATGAAAGTTGAGTCCTGTTTTAATTGTAAAGAGAGGATTTTAGTGAGAAATCAACCTGTTTGGATCCAGGCTAAAGCTTCTATCTGGTCTTACGGAGGTTGTAGTTCCAATGGCAAGTTGTTTTCAAAACTTTGCATTTTTACTTAGATCTATCCCACATTTGTACCACCCAGTAGCCAATCTTTGGACTTGAGTCATAATCTATCCTGTAGTTCAGTTTTCAGTCAGTTTGAGACTCTTGTTGAAGGGTAAGCTTAGGAGTTCATAAAACAACTTTATGGGGTTGATTTCCCAATCTCCTCCTCCCAATCTCACCAGTACTTCTTAGTTCGGAGGCTACCCTTTTTGATCTTCCAGCAAGAAAATGGGGATTTATGAACCTCCTCCCCTTTGCTACATACTTCCTGTGAATGCACTCCTGTCTGGGGCCAAGCAGTGGGCCGACAAAACAAAAGCATAACCAAAAGACACAACCATGTCTGTAATTAAGAAAACATTCTGGAGCCGGTGCTGTGGTTCACTTGGCAAATCCTCCGCCTGCGGCGCCGGCATCCCATATGGGTGCTGGTTCTAGTCCCAGCTGCTCCTCTTCCAGTCCAGCTCTCTGCTGTGGCCGGGGAAGGTAGTAGAGGTTGGCCCCTCCACTTGCTTGGGCCCCTGCATACGAAAGGGAGACTAGGAAGAAGCACCTGGCTCCTGGCTTCAGATCGGCACAGCACCGGCCATAGCGGCCATTTGGGGAGTGAACCAACGGAAGGAAGACCTTTCTGTCTCTCTCTCTCTCACTGTCTATAACTCTACCTGTCAAATAAAAAAAAAGAAAACATTCTTAGCTATAGTTGTTACTTGTAGTCACAGACCTTAAAAATCCACAAATTAAATAGACTTATATTTCTATATTGTATTATGCATTTCAAGACTATCAATACTAATCAATCATTTTCTCAAAATATTGGTAAAAACCCATGGGAAAATCAGGAAGTCCACACCAGATCCTTGGACACAATCTGGATGTTTGGTTATATTTTAAAAACTTAACATGTCTGATGCTTCAGAATCTCCCCCTTCTCTTGCCACATGTATGAAGAAGAGGAAGGAAAAAGACTTCAGAAAATTTATACTTAACAATCTGTCTTGGAAAAAAATTAAAAGAATTCAAAGAGCATTAATTTTCAGCCATTTGCCTCTATTTTCATATTTAATATAATTATTTAAGAAATAAGTACTTTCAAATTGTCCTATTTCAATTTATAAAAATCTTCAGTTTTATTGAAAAGTTATGTAGAGGTTAAGAATATTGTCTGGACCCAGATCTTCTAGACTCAAAATCTGAGTTATTCCATTTATTTGCATTATAACCTTAGGCAAGTTACTTAACCTCTTTTGCCTCACTTACATCATCTATAACAGGCGCTGACAAACATTTTACGTAAAAGGCCCTGAAAGTAAATATTTTATGCTTTATGGGCCACATATGGTTTTTCTGTTGCTTTTTTTTTTTTTTTTTTTTCTAACAACCATTTGAAAATGCAAAATCACTATTAGCTCAAGGGTTGTACAAAAAGTTTTTTAGTAGTTTCTGACCCTTCATTCATAACAGACAATAAAAGCATTTACTTCCTAGGGTTATGATGATTAAATTATTGAATGCATGTAGAGTGCTTTCAAAGTATGGGCACACAGTAAAAATTATAAAAGTGTTTATTATTGTCACTACTAGCCAAATTTTATTTACAAAACACCAATTATTACTGGATGACTTCTAGTATTATTCTACGACTTGAAATTTGAAGAAAGATGTATCTTTCCTGATTTATTCTAAATTGCCAGAAGACACATTTAACACCGTAGCATTGAAATTGAGTGCACAGAGGAACATTCAGTAATGGTTCTGAAGTAGTCCCTTACAAATCTGAACAGAGGCAACCGTACTGAGAAAGATTCACTCCAGTGTAAGAAAAAAAAAGAACCAACGTACCTGAAACATTCAACTGAACGCAATAACCATTTCTCAATGATACAGTATTTCTCTCCAGTCACATAAGTACACACTTCTATTCATTTAGATAAGCTTCTAATATTTATTGTTTAAACTAATAAAGGGAATAATTAGCAGAAAACAATTACATAGCTAACATGTGATGGTTTCTAACTGTACCAGCTACAAGACAAATTTGCCTTAAGTATTGCAATGTACTGACCATTTATGTTCTCTCAAAATTCACATATTGAAATCCTAACTGCTAGTGTAATGATATTAGAAGGTGAGGTCTTTTGGAGGTAATAAAGTCATAAAGTTGGAGCCCTGTGAGGATATAACAGGATCAATGCCTTTATAAAAGGGACTCCCAAGAGTTCTTCTTGCACCTGCTTTCTGCCATGTGAGATTCCAGAAGGCAGTCTGCCACTTGAAAGTTGGCTCTCATCACAACCCTACTATGTTGGCACCCTGATCTCAGGCTTCTAGATACCAGAACTGTGAGAAATACATTTTTTTAAAAAAATATTTACCTATTTACTTGAGAGGCAGAGACAGAGAGAGAGGTCTTCCATTGGCTGGTTTACTCCCCAGATGCCACAATGGCTGCAGCTGGGCCAATCTGAAGACAGAAGCCAGGAGCCTTCTCCTGGTCTCTCATGTGGGTGCAGCAGGGGCCTGAGCACCTGGACCATCTTCCACTGCTTTCTAGGCACGTTAGCAGGGAGCTGGATCAGAAGAGGAGCAGCTGGGACACAAACCTGTACCTATATGAGATGCTGGCACCAGAGGCAGAGGCCTAACCTACTACACCACAGTGCTGGTGCCATTTTGGTTGTAAGCTACCTAATAAATAGCAGCCTTAACCGTCTAAGAAAACTAAACTGGTCTTTAGAGTAACTGAATATATAAGATTACTTTAAAAAAATCATCAAAAATGGAATTAAAATATAATTTTGGTATTAAAAAGTTTGAAATCCATGCATTTGAAATGTCTTCAAAAAGTTCACATAGGGGTGGGCATCAGGCTTAGCACTTAGGACACTGGTTGGGATGCCTGTGCCCCATGTCAGAGTGACTGGCTTCAAATGCATCCTCCACTCCCAATTCCACCTTCCTTCTAGGGCACTCCCTGGGAGGCAGCAGGTAATGGCTCCAGTGGTTGAATGGCTACCGCCCACACAGGAGACCTGGACTGCGACCCTGGCTTGTGGCTTCAGCCTGACCCAGCCCTGGCCAGTATGGGCATCTGGGAGTGAACCAACAGATGAGAGTTCTGTTTCTCTCTGTCACTGAAATTAAAAAACACAAATTAAGAAAATTACTCTTGGAAAATTCATATGATGAAAAAAGTATGCGTGGATTTCAAAATTTCCTGAAACAAAATAAAACTTATGTTTTAATTCCATTTCTCCATGAACTGTCTGAAGTAATCTTGTATTTACGGAATTAATAATATGTCAAAAGTTTCAGAGAAAGAAATATCTCAATCAGAAGACAGTTTTATAATACTTAATAGACAATCTATGAGTGAAAAACAAATACATAAAACTCAACTTTCATGGGGCAAGTGTTGTGATGGTGTAGTGGGTTAAGCTACTGCTTAGGACCCCTGCATTCTATATAGGAGGGTCGGTTTGAATCCTGGCTGCTCTGCTTCCCATCCAGCTTCCAGTTAATGAATTCTGGGAGACAGCAGATGATGGCTCAAGTGCTTGGACCTCTGCCATATACCTGGGAGACGAGAATGGAGTTCCTAGATGTTGGCTCTTGCAGGCATCTGGGGAATGAATCTGTGGATAGAAGATCTTTCTCTCTCCACCAATTGATGAAGATAAATAAACAAACATTATAAAAAGCTTAGCTCTTGTGCCTTATTCAGCACAAGCTGGATACGGCCACATACAAATATTTAAATAGAAAATGTAACAGGTTAAGTTTTCAATGTTTTACAAGGTGTTATATTTAAATACAGAGTTTAGTGAATGAACTTCATAACCCAGTGATTTCTAAACATTAAAAAAAAACTTGCTTAAGCTTTAATGATATACTTTAATTATATGTTAAATACAAATGCAATAATCTCAATGTATACATACTTATATGGCATAATGTGAATGCACTGTTGCCAAACTTGCCTCTATATCATCTTTACATGAAAATATAGAGTAGAAATGGCTGATAGTGATTATAAATTAGATCTTAAATATCATGTAAACAAATGGAAAAGTTAGTACTTCTAAATATCTGCTTACGAATGAATTACTGTAGCTTGTGATATTCAACTTTTAGCAATGATTTTTCAGTTATTTACACAAAGTTCAAAATTTAAATAGTATTAATCACCATAAAACAAAAAGTCCTTGGTCTCTGACTTACCCCCTATCATTGGCATCTGATCTCCCTCCCCAGTGAGAGACTTTTTTCAATTATTTTAGTTATTATTCAGGCAGATCCATCTATATTTATAATATCTGTAATGCTTCCATCCCTTCAATCATCCACTTTAAAGAAAATAGCTTGGTTCTGAATGCCAGAACCACTGCTTACTAGTTCTGTGACCTTAGGAAAATTACATAACCTCCTTGTAAGGCCTCAGTTTCTAATGCATAAAACAGAAATAACTGAACCCAACCATAAGGTTATTGTGAGGGTTATATTATATACAATTCTGTATGTGTGGTAATACCTAGTTCACAATATTGTGATTATATGGTGATACCTGCTATTATTACCTTATAGTAGATGAAGATTTGAAATCTCAATCAACCCTTTCTCCATCCTCCTAAAATAGTTACAGCATATCAACTCTGTAAAAAACCACATTCAGTGTTTTCATCATCATGTCCTTTCTATATCTGAGGCAATTTTAGCTTAATGAGATTCTCAGTTTGCAACCTCATCAAAACAATTTAAGAGAGGCTGGCAAGCTAGCTAAGGTGGTAGATCACTGGAACGTTATGGATAGTTTTCAATTTGCCAAATGCCAAATTATTGATACTTCTGGACTTAGGGAAACTGGATTAGAGAACTTCAGCTGTAGTTTTAAAATTATTTTATCAACATCTGTATAAAGCATACACTACCAGTGTAGTTACCATATATAATGTATCTTTATTATTCACATTTTTTGCCTTTTGTTATCATTATCATAGCTAAGGATATTTAAAATGTAACATTGTAAATTATAGTTTTTTTTAATATGAAATGTTTTCCAGTATTGACATCACTGCTCTAAAAATTGCTTCTCAGTGATTAAAGTGAAAGCTTCTATTTAGAATTTGCAATTAAAATGGTCTTAAAGTTGTGAGAAGTAACACAATTTATGGGTCTATGTCTAAACTTCTAAAGAACATTTATGTAGCAATTTATGCTCAGGAAAAATGCAATGTGTTGAGTCACAATTCATGTTAACAAAGTAGTGAATTGAAGGCATTTTAGAAAAAAAAAGTCTTTCTGTCTCTCTCTCTCACTCTCCACTCTGCCTGTCCAAAAAAAAAAAAAAGTCAGTAATAATAATTACTGAAGTAAAATATTAATTCATTTTTATACTTCTTAATCTTAAAATGCAGCATTTTCACTCAGCCAATGAAATAAAATTTGATACTATATATGAAAACGTTCTCAAATATCCCTCATTAAATTTTAAGTTCTCTGAAGACAAGGAGTGTCTTAACTACTTTGTATCATCATTGCCTAAGATAAGTCTGCTAGATATAGAGATATTCAATATACATTGAAAAAACAAGTTCAGCTTCATCTGGTCTCAGAACATTTATATGTGCTTGACAGTAAACCACCAAATGCCATTTTAACAAAATATTATTCTTTTCAGCATAAACAAAGCACACTAGTTGGTATACTTCATTTTTATGTTTTATTGATGATGATATACAGTAAAAATTTAATATATATTAATTACCAAGTCCCTTATAAATATTTAAAATCTTTTTCGTATGTACAATTCATATTGCAAAGTTATGCCACAAACTAAATTTCTGAAGAAAATTCAAAGATAAAATGTACTATAAGATATCATAAATCATGATGAAATATTGAGATGGCTTATAACTCTGACTCTTAAACATCCTAATTATAATACAATATACATCTTTAACAAGAAGTTGGTAATTCTATAGTCCTTTTGAGAGAAGATTTAGTTTCCATATAATTAATGGTCACATTAGCATACCTGAAGTTTTATGTTCTTACAAAGCTCATTCAGAGTCCATAAATGCAAGCAGAACATTACAAAACATTCTTGGATGCACACACATTTAAAAAAAATTAAGGTATTCAGTTAGCCTTATAATATTCCTTGAAGTCAGAATTTCTGAGGTTTCCAAATACTACTATTTCACGTCTTCACAGCCTGGATCTGATCTGGTAACAAAAAACAAACAAAAAATATGTCTCTACATGGCAGAAATTACTTTTTAAAGTAATCAAAGAGACATCTATGTAACATGGTGGAATTGTATCTACATACCTATTTTTAAAATGATGTTTTTTAAAGAACAATTCATAATATAGTTTTTATTTTTTACTGAAGTTGCACATGCATATAAAAAGTCAGTTCTACAAGACTGTATGAGAAACAGCAGTCCCTTGCTTCATCTCCCTTCCCTATTTTCAAAGACAACAACC
The DNA here is from genome assembly GCF_051225735.1 of Oryctolagus cuniculus. Classification (NCBI taxonomy): domain Eukaryota; kingdom Metazoa; phylum Chordata; class Mammalia; order Lagomorpha; family Leporidae; genus Oryctolagus; species Oryctolagus cuniculus. Next base: position 52,225,820 of record NC_142870.1, on the reverse strand, counting down.
TCCAACTCCCCTCTAGGTGATTATTTGTGTATCTCTAAATATGTTTTTATTATTATTTCTTGAAATGTCAGTTCCTTCAATGTACCATGAGGTATCACCTCTCTCACATATCCACGCTGCTCTTGGGCAACCCTCATAAATAGTTGTAATACTCTCAATTCTCTTTAGTAACTTATGTAGTCATTATCAATATGACCATGTGATGATACAGGTGGTTTACTATCTGCTACATTTTTGTTTTCCCTGGAGTTAATAATTGTCTTCCTGCCCCAATGCAACCCATCTGTTCAGTTTATATGCTTAACACTAATTGAATCCCCTACTCCCACAGTTTAAACTTTTATGCTTACAAAGCACATCAACAATGCATCAATTTCATCTTCTTGAACTGTCCCTTACAGTATTATTAAACTCAACAATCTAGACCAATTCATTGTTTCCCATGCCTGCCAACTGTTCTTTGAACAAATCTCCTTCAACTATCATTTTTTTTTTTTAAAAAGGTTTATTTATTTTATTTGAAAGGCAGAGTTACAGAGCAACAGGTAGAGAGAAAGAAACAGAGAACCAGAAAGAGGGAGAGAAATCTTTCATCTGCTGGTTCACACCCCAAGGGGCCACAATGACCAGAGTTTAGACAGGCTGAAGTCAGGAGCCTGGAAATCCATTAGGATCTCCCAGGTGGGTGTAAGGGCCAAAATACCTGGACCATCTTCTGCTGTTTTCCCAGGCACATTAGCAGGCAGTTGGGTTAGAAGTGGAGCTACCCAAGAGTCAGACTGGGGCTCATATGGAATGCTAGCATCCCAGGCAGACCCTTAACTCTGCACAAAGTCAGCCCCTCCTTTCACTATCATTCTAAGATTTCCATTAACATCCATAGGATTCCTTTCCCCACTCTCTTGTGCTGGTTTTCCTATTTTATGAGATCTTATTTTCTTTCTGGTCTATTCACTTGTTTTTCAGGAGTAGTCTTCTCAGTTTCCAGTACAGTAAAAGGCATAAAAAGCAAATTCTTGAGAGACTTTATATAGCTAAAGATGTCTATTCTACTCATATAATACATTGATGCTACCTGGTAGTATAATTCCATTGTTTTCTCCTTGGTTGTTTCCACGCATTTCTCATTTATCCCAAGGCATATACATTGTTATTTTGATTAAGCTGATGTTTTTAAGTTTCCTTATGTTTTATATGAAACCGCTTACTTTCTCAGGGTGGCTGTAGAATCTTCCATCATTTTTGGCACTGGAGTGGGAATATTTTTACCCATTGCTTTGCTATCTCCAGAAGCTTTTCTACTGAAAATTCATCATTCATTTCTGAAAAATATTGTTTGATAATTTGCTGTCCTCTGTTTGTGTTCTTTCTGAAAATTCTATTAGTTAGAGCTAGGGTCTCCTGAACATGAATCTTTATTGTCTTTGTTTACAATTTTTTACTTTTTGCATTTTTGCTGTACTTTTTGGAAGACTGCCTCTTTTTTACTTCTTTTTTATTGAGTTTTCCATGTCGACTCTTATTTTCCAATAACATTTTTTATTCTTATTTTCCAATATCTCATATTTTTGTTCTTTGTTCCTCCTCAAGTAGTATCTTAGTCTAATTCATGAAAGTGACACTTTTGGGGCCGGCGCTGAAGCGCAGTGGGTTAAAGCCCCAGCGTGTAGTGTTGTCATTCCATATGGTCACAGTTTGAGTCCTGGATGCTCCATTTCTGATCTAGCTCCCTGCTAATGTGCCTGGAAAAGCAGTGAATGATGGCTCAAATCCTTGGGCCCCAGCACCCATGTGGGAGACCTAGAAGAAGGTCCTGGCTCCTGATTGGCTCAGCTCTGGCTTTGTGGCCTACTGGGGAGTGAACCACAGTCTCTATTTCTCTCTGTAACTCTTTCAAATAAATGAATCTTTAAAAAAAGAAACACCTTATTTTATTTCTTTGAAGAAATGTTTTCCAAAAAACTAAGTTTTTAAAAATGTTCTCACTACATAAATTCTACTTCCTATAACATGTATTTGTTATATTCCCCATCTTTCATGTTTTCACTCTGAAATGCTTGGTGATCCTTTGCCGCCAGGTCAGAGGTATAAATGCACACTAAAAAGTTTATTGGAATTTGGGGTTGTGTGGAAAGCTTGTCAACTATATGGTCTTTATTCTACTGTGCCTGGTTAAGCCATTCCAATATTAGTACCTTTAGTTCTTTTCTCTCAGGCTGGTGTGATTTCACAAAGGTGACTCTTGCTATCTCTTGCCTACTGTCAGTGTTTTTTTGGGAGAGGTAGAAGGTAGAGGAGGATTGCAATATTCAGTATGAAAGCTTTCAATTACTCCTCACTCTCATTTCAGTACCACAATACACAGTTGTGTCTGGTGTGTTCCAGTTCAGCGATGCATTGTTTGACTTCAGAAAATAAATCTTCAAACTTCTTTTGTGAGGGAAGATGTATAACTATGTCTTTTTTCAGCCCCATCTTCATTATTAT